>NW_027362762.1:133858514-134458514 GCF_046119375.1 Phyllobates terribilis | reverse complement strand
AACTGCTTTTCCAAAATTGCCAGCAAACAGATTATTGCACACCTAAAAATAAAGTTAAAAAACATAGGCCTCCTCCAAATCCCCTCAAAGCCTCCTTTCCATCGCCAATATAGGTGTGTTTTCTACCATTTTGGTAGAAAAAAAACAGCGATTTGGTAGTAATTTAGGAAAAGTAGAAGAATGTTGTATACATCTCTGCAATGTCTACTTCAGACATCTGTCTAGCATATGTATCTTTGAAAGTAATCTTTTAGACCACTTAGACGTAAAAGGTCGGAGATATACATAATGCAAATTACAGTGTAGTTGGATCTTATCCACATTTACAGAATCGGCAAAATTTCTTCTATTGTGTATAAAGCATATTACAGACAAAAAAAACATATTTACACACATTCCACACTTTTAAAATTAACAATTATGATAGTTTCATTGATTTGTAGCTACTTTTCCAAAGTTATTAGCAAACAAACTATTGCACACCTAAAAATAAAGTTAAAAAACATAGGCCTCCTCCAAATCCTCTCAAAGCCTCCTTTCCATCGCCAATATAGGTGTGTTTTCTACCATTTTGGGAGAAAAAAACAGTGATTTGGTAGTAATTTAGGAAAAGTAGAAGAATGTTGTACACAGCTCTGCAATGTTTGCTTCAGATATCTGTCTAGCATATGTATCTTTGAAAGTAATCTTTTAGACCACTTAGACGTAAAAGGTCGGAGAAATACATAATGCAAATTACAGTGTAGTCGGATCTTATCCACATTTACAGAATCGGCAAAATTTCTTCTATTGTGTATAAAGCATATTACAGACAAAAAAAAACATATTTTCACACACTCCACATCTTTAAAATTAACAATTATGATAGTTTCATTGATTTGTAACTGCTTTTCCAAAATTGCCAGCAAACAGATTATTGCACACCTAAAAATAAAGTTAAAAAACATAGGCCTCCTTCATATCCCCTCAAAGCCTCCTTTCCATCGCCAATATAGGTGTGTTTTCTACCATTTTGGTAGAAAAAAAACAGCGATTTGGTAGTAATTTAGGAAAAGTAGAAGAATGTTGTATACATCTCTGCAATGTCTACTTCAGACATCTGTCTAGCATATGTATCTTTGAAAGCAATCTTTTAGACCACTTAGACGTAAAAGGTCGGAGAAATACATAATGCAAATTACAGTGTAGTTGGACCTTATCCACATTTACAGAATCGGCAAAATTTCTTCTATTGTGTATAAAGCATATTACAGACAAAAAAAACATATTTTCACACATTCCACACTTTTACAATTAACAATTATGATAGTTTCATTGATTTGTAGCTACTTTTCCAAAGTTATTAGCAAACAAACTATTGCACACCTAAAAATAAAGTTAAAAAACATAGGCCTCCTCCATATCCTCTCAAAGCTTCCTTTCCATCGCCAATATAGGTGTGTTTTCTACCATTTTGGTAGAAAAAAACAGTGATTTGGTAGTAATTTAGGAAAAGTAGAAGAATGTTGTACACAGCTCAGCAATGTTTGCTTCAGATATCTGTCTAGCATATGTATCTTTGAAAGTAATCTTTTAGACCACTTAGACGTAAAAGGTCGGAGAAATACATAATGCAAATTACAGTGTAGTTGGATCTTGTTCACATTTACAGAATCGGCAAAATTTCTTCTATTGTGTATAAAGCATATTACAGACAAAAAAAAACATATTTTCACACATTCCACATCCTTAAAATTAACAATTATGATAGTTTCATTGATTTGTAACTGCTTTTCCAAAATTGCCAGCAAACAGATTATTGCACACCTAAAAATAAAGTTAAAAAACATAGGCCTCCTCCATATCCCCTCAAAGCCTCCTTTCCATCGCCAATATAGGTGTGTTTTCTACCATTTTGGTAGAAAAAAAACAGCGATTTGGTAGTAATTTAGGAAAAGTAGAAGAATGTTGTATACATCTCTGCAATGTCTACTTCAGACATCTGTCTAGCATATGTATCTTTGAAAGTAATCTTTTAAACCACTTAGACGTAAAATGTCGGAGAAATACATAATGCAAATTACAGTGTAGTCTGATCTTATCCACATTTACAGAATAGGCAAAATTTCTTCTATTGTGTATAAAGCATATTACAGACAAAAAAAAACATATTTTCACACACTCCACATCTTTAAAATTAACAATTATGATAGTTTCATTGATTTGTAACTGCTTTTCCAAAATTGCCAGCAAACAGATTATTGCACACCTAAAAATAAAGTTAAAAAACATAGGCCTACTTCATATCCCCTCAAAGCCTCCTTTCCATCGCCAATATAGGTGTGTTTTCTACCATTTTGGTAGAAAAAAAACAGCGATTTGGTAGTAATTTAGGAAAAGTAGAAGAATGTATACATCTCTGCAATGTCTACTTCAGACATCTGTCTAGCATATGTATCTTTGAAAGCAATCTTTTAGACCACTTAGACGTAAAAGGTCGGAGAAATACATAATGCAAATTACAGTGTAGTTGGACCTTATCCACATTTACAGAATCGGCAAAATTTCTTCTATTGTGTATAAAGCATATTACAGACAAAAAAAACATATTTTCACACATTCCACACTTTTAAAATTAACAATTATGATAGTTTCATTGATTTGTAACTACTTTTCCAAAATTGCCAGCAAACAAACTATTGCACACCTAAAAATAAAGTTAGAAAACATAGGCCTCCTCAATATCCCCTCAAAGCCTCCTTTCCGTCGCCAATATAGGTGTGTTTTCTACCATTTTGGTAGCAAAAAAAATAGCGATTTGGTAGTAATTTAGGAAAAGTAGAAGAATGTTGTACACAGCTCTGCAATGTCTACTTCAGACATCTGTCTAGCATATGTATCTTTGAAAGTAATCTTTTAGACCACTTAGACGTAAAAGGTCGGAGAAATACATAATGCAAATTACAGTGTAGTTGGATCTTATCCACATTTACAGAATCGGCAAAATTTCTTCTATTGTGTATAAAGCATATTACAGATAAAAAAAACATATTTTCACACATTCCACACTTTTAAAATTAACAATTATGATAGTTTCATTGATTTGTAGCTACTTTTCCAAAGTTACCAGCAAACAAACAATTGCACACCTAAAAATAAAGTTAAAAAACATAGGCCTCCTCCATATCCCCTCAAAGCCTCCTTTCCATCGCCAATATAGGTGTGTTTTCTACCATTATGGTAGAAAAAAGACAGCGATTTGGTAGTAATTTTGGAAAAGTAGAAGAATGTTGTACACAGCTCTGCAATGTCTACTTCAGACATCTGTCTAGCATATGTATCTTTGAAAGTAATCTTTTAGACCACTTAGACGTAAAAGGTCGGACAAATACATAATGCAAATTACAGTGTAGTCGGATCTTATCCACATTTACAGAATCGGCAAAATTTCTTCTATTGTGTATAAAGCATATTACAGACAAAAAAAACATATTTTCACACATTCCACATCTTTAAAATTAACAATTATGATAGTTTCATTGATTTGTAGCTACTTTTCCAAAGTTATCAGCAAACAAACTATTGCACACCTAAAAATAAAGTTAAAAAACATAGGCCTCCTCCATATCCCCTCAAAGCCTCCTTTCCATCGCCAATATAGGTGTGTTTTCTACCATTTTGGTAGAAAAAAAACAGCGATTTGGTAGTAATTTAGGAAAAGTAGAAGAATGTTGTACACAGCTCTGCAATGTCTACTTCAGACATCTTTGTAGCATATGTATCTCTGAAAGTAATCTTTTAGACCACTTAGACGAAAAAAGTCGGAGAAATACATAATGCAAATTACAGTGTAGTCGGATCTTATCCACATTTACAGAATCGGCAAAATTTCTTCTATTGTGTATAAAGCATATTACAGACAAAAAAAAAACATATTTTCACACATTCCACATCCTTAAAATTAACAATTATGATAGTTTCATTGATTTGTAACTGCTTTTCCAAAATTGCCAGCAAACAGATTATTGCACACCTAAAAATAAAGTTAAAAAACATAGGCTTCCTCCATATCCCCTCAAAGCCTCCTTTCCATCGCCAATATAGGTGTGTTTTCTACCATTTTGGTAGAAAAAAAACAGCGATTTGGTAGTAATTTAGGAAAAGTAGAAGAATGTTGTATACATCTCTGCAATGTCTACTTCAGACATCTGTCTAGCATATGTATCTTTGAAAGTAATCTTTTAAACCATTTAGACGTAAAATGTCGGAGAAATACATAATGCAAATTACAGTGTAGTCTGATCTTATCCACATTTACAGAACAGGCAAAATTTCTTCTATTGTGTATAAAGCATATTACAGACAAAAAAAAACATATTTTTACACATTCCACATCTTTAAAATTAAGACTTATGATAGTTTCATTGATTTGTAGCTACTTTTCCAAAGTTATTAGCAAACAAACTATTGCACACCTAAAAATAAAGTTAAAAAACATAGGCCTCCTCCATATCCTCTCAAAGCCTTCTTTCCATCACCAATATAGGTGTGTTTTCTACCATTTTGGTAGCAAAAAAATACCGACTTGGTAGTAATTTAGGAAAAGTAGAAGAATGTTGTACACAGCTCAGCAATGTTTGCTTCAGATATCTGTCTAGCATATGTATCTTTGAAAGTAATCTTTTAGACCACTTAGACGTAAAAGGTCGGAGAAATACATAATGCAAATTACAGTGTAGTTGGATCTTGTTCACATTTACAGAATCGGCAAAATTTCTTCTATTGTGTATAAAGCATATTACAGACAAAAAAAAACATATTTTCACACATTCCACATCCTTAAAATTAACAATTATGATAGTTTCATTGATTTGTAACTGCTTTTCCAAAATTGCCAGCAAACAGATTATTGCACACCTAAAAATAAACTTAAAAAACATAGGCCTCCTCCATATCCCCTCAAAGCCTCCTTTCCATCGCCAATATAGGTGTGTTTTCTACCATTTTGGTAGAAAAAAAACAGAAATTTGGTAGTAATTTAGGAAAAGTAGAAGAATGTTGTACAAAGCTCTGCAATGTTTGCTTCAGACATCTGTCTAGCATATGTATCTTTGAAAGTAATCTTTTAGACCACTTAGACGTAAAAGGTCGGAGAAATACATAATGCAAATTACAGTGTAGTCGGATCTTATCCACATTTACAGAATCGGCAAAATTTCTTCTATTGTGTATAAAGTATATTACAGACAAAAAAAAACATATTTTAACATATTCCACATCTTTAAAATTAATAATTATGATAGTTTCATTGATTTGTAGCTACTTTTCCAAAGTTATCAGCAAACAAACTATTGCACACCTAAAAATAAAGTTTGAAAACATAGGCCTCCTCCATATCCCCTCAAAGCCTCCTTTCCATCGCCAATATAGGTGTGTTTTCTACCATTTTGGTAGAAAAAAAACAGCGATTTGGTAGTAATTTAGGAAAAGTAGAAGAATGTTGTACACAGGTCTGTAATGTCTACATCAGACATCTGTCTAGCTTATATATCTTTGATAGTAACCTTATAGCTCGATTAGACCTAAAAGGTTAGAAAAACACATAATGCAAATTACGAGGTAAGTGAATCATATTCAAATATACAGAATTGGGTGATTTTAGTCTATTGTGTATTAGCTATTCCTGTTGAACTCCCTAAACAGAAGTATGATCGGTTTGTCCAAGTCAGAGCAAGACACCTCTGGTGACAGATTATCTCAATTGGGGACAAAAGGATCGGTCATATTGTAATTCTACTGTGATGCTGGCTATTGTCACTTCTCACGGACAAGCTTTGAGGCAGGGGGAGTCAAGAAGTCTGGGGTCAAATGCCAAGAGTGTACAGCTAAGGCACAGAGGCATGACAATAAAGTAAACAAGTTACAGTCCAAAAATTTGCGGATCAAGACAAAGGGTCAGGCTGCAGAAGATCAGAACAGCAGAACACTAAAGCACAAGTTAGGCACTCCAAAAAGCCATTGCCAGCCAGCTAAATAGCCAGGTGATCACCCTGAAAGGGAGACACCTATTGGAAGCCTTACAGACCCAGCCTTTGATTGGACTGCTGGTCAATCGTAAATTTGCATGGGGACAGCCGAGCACACCTCATCCCCTGACTGGAAGGCTAAACTATGCCTAATTAGCATGAGGACAGTCAGCATGCTCCAGTCCATGATTGCGTGGTTGGGCTATCCCATTCACAATACTGACAGTCCAGCATGCTCCTGCCATCTAATGTAAAAATCTGTCTTTTTTGAATACATATTTTAACTATGAATTGAGAATTTTGAAAATTACTTATCTGGAGGAGAAAGTAGCTAATTTCTCTAATAAAATATATTGCAAAGTTTCTTATTTTTATGTAGACTATTGATTTATGGGGGAAAAAACTATGGTTACTCTCTAAACAGCGGAGTGATTGCAATTTATATATATCATTTTAGGGCACCGAAACTCATTGTAAATATTGGCGCATGCCATGACAGCTAGATGAGTCACATGCAGAACACTATTGCATTGAATGTCGGTTATGTAGGTGTCAAATTGTATCATAGCAAAGGGCCTACCTATAAGGACTGGGAAGACGCTTACCTCGCTTCATCCTCAGGAGACCTCTGCACAGGTCATTGTCTAATGATCTACTTGGATAAGCATGTGGGTCAGATGTATGAACAGGAGCCTATTCTCCACAATGTACAGAATATATGTAGAAATGTTTTTTTAACTGATTTTTTTATTTTTTGTTCATTCAGTAGCTTTAAAGGTGCCATTGTGATGGGGATGGGATTGGAGAAGGAGGAAGAGGTGGAGGTGGAATAGCTGAAATATGTCATTGTTTGTACTTGATTTATTTTTTCTTTAATTTCTGGCCTGATAAAGGCTGGATACAGCCAGATACAGCCAAATGTTTCCATATAGTGTTTGCTACATTTTTTCCTGAGAAGAAATATTCAGGTGCCTCGAATCTTTGAGAAAATGTTTAACTTACCTGCTACTCTTCAAGAGAATTTCTTCCACGTATCCTGAATCTGCTATCTGAAGTACGTCCATCTGAGTAAAAGTTATAGAAACGAAAATAATTTTAGGGTTGTAAATTGAGCATACCGCGACTAATGAATACATGAACTGCAATATTGGTGTAAACATTAAAAGCATGAGGTACTTATGTCCTAACACTCCATATACCAAAAAAGGCATGAGTGAATGAGGATTGAAAAGGAAACCAGGCGTAGCTCGGAATTAAAACCTTGTATGTAAAGGTGGATAAGGGTGCTGATCCCTGGAAGGAGACAGGGGTACATATAGTGGTTAGGAACTGTCCATATTGAAAGGTCATCTTGACGTGGT
This sequence comes from Phyllobates terribilis, assembly GCF_046119375.1. Taxonomy (NCBI): domain Eukaryota; kingdom Metazoa; phylum Chordata; class Amphibia; order Anura; family Dendrobatidae; genus Phyllobates; species Phyllobates terribilis. The sequence continues at coordinate 134,451,148 of NW_027362762.1, read as the reverse complement.
TGGATGGCTTTTGCGCTCTTTGATCAAAAAACACTAAGTACAATACGTTTATAACGTTTACAGCAGTATTGAAGTTTATGTATTAGTTAGTCTCAGTGTGCTTATACATTGTGTATGTATATGTTTGTACGCCACATATTTTATTTGCTCACCTGTGCATTAAAGGGGTTTTCCCACAAACAAAAGTTCCTTTTAATCAATAGATCTTGGAATAATAATAACTTCCACAGTTGAATGTATTTACATAAAATGTTCCTGTGCTGAGATAATCTTATAAATGTTCCCCTCCTGTGTACTGTGTAATGTCTGTGTCTGACCGTGTACGGAACATGGTCTGATCATACCACAGATCCTGGGCAGGGGGGAAAGCAAAAGAGTATATAGACATTTCAGAGGGGGATTGCAGTTGATTCTTTCTTTGAAGTAAAATATTGTTTAAAAACAGGCAGGGAAATGTTTTAACTCACAAAAAGAATCAACTGTGATCCCTTGCTGTAATGTCTGTATACTCTCTTTTTCTTCCTCCCCTGCCCAGGAGCTGTGGTATGATCAGACCGTGTACCATACACAGTCAGACACAGCCATTACACAGGGGAGCATTTATAAGATTATCTCAGCACAGAAACATATTATTTAAGCACATCCAATTGTGGAACTTATTATCATTCCAAGACCTATTGATTAAAATTAACTTTCGTTCATGGGAAAGCCCCTTTAATTTAATATTGAAGGTGTGGGGGCCCTATTTTTTAATTTTTTGTGTAGTATATATCAAGTGATGTGGCACCTTCCAGGACTCAGCACCCTTATACACTCATCCTTCACATACAATATTTTAATTCCTAGCTATGCCTGGTTTCCTTTTACTCCCCATTCAGATGAGGCCTGGTTTGGCACAAGGAGACGTAGGACATATACTGGTTAGGGATCATCCATATTAAAAGGTACACCTTGACGTGGTGGGATGGTTGGATGGCTTTTGCGTTCTTTGATAAAAAAAAACGTTAAAACGCACCTGTCAACAGGATTGTGCTCTGTAAACCACATACACTGTCAGGTTGGCGCCATTACACTGATTAAAATGATACCTTTGTTGACGAAATTCGTCCTGTGGTTCTTGTGTAATCTTTATTTCAGGTTTGAAATAATGATATGCTCGTGCTTCGGGGCGGGCCTTTGGGCAGAGGCTTTATCTGGTGCTCTGCTTATGTATTCACTTTCTGCGTTTTGGACAGGTCATTGATCCTTCAGTGACCTACCTCATATTTTAAATACTGCATATATAATTCTGAGGTTGAAATGAATAAATTTACATGCAACAAAATGGCACAGACGCCCACTCATGCGCAGTAGCATCTCTCTGTTGCCAAGAGATGCTACTGCGCAAGCACAATCGTCAGCGCCATATTGCTGCAGTCAAATTTTTTTCCTCCAGCAAAATGGTGCCTACACAGGCGCAGCAGCACCTATTACTTGCCGATAAATGCTACTTCGCAAGCGCCATTAGCGGCGCCATTTTCTTGGACGATAACACCGATAACAGCTGATCGGTGATCAAACATTGATGCCCTATCCTACGGATAGGGCATCAATCAAAAAGTAGTGGACAACTCCTTTACAAAAGAAAGACAGGATGCATATCATCAACCAAGGTATCATTTTAATTAGACAGTGTATGTGGTTCACGGAGTACAATCCTGCTGACAGGTGCGCTTTAACTAAGTACCTTACGTTTTTAACGTTAACAGCAATATTGGAGTTCATATATTCATCAGTCGCAGTGTGCTAACGCAATGTGCACCTGTGCATTAATTTATTGTTAAAGGTGTGTGGGCCCTATTTCTTTTTTTTTCTTTTTGCAAATTGAGCATACATCATGTAAGATAAAGACTACTGTGTTGCTGCAAAAAGTACTTTTCTTTAAAGCAGAAATACAGTAATGGGTTATTATAATATTGGCAGCAATCATCGATTACCTTAGTAATTGTGTTAAATTTGAGGTTTGATCACAGAAAGCAAAAAAGAGCTTTCCAAATGAGAGCTACTGTCTGATTATTGCTTTTAAATAAATAAAACATTATTGTTTTATTTATTGTTTGTTTCATTTCATATTTTAAAGTATAACTCTCATCTAATAATATTGATAAAAATATATCAAGCAAGTGCATAACAATGCTGTATTAGAGAATATGTTTCGAAGTTCCTTATAGGATAACTATCCAAGATCCCCTGTATAATAACAAAGGATAGCCTTTGTGCTATATACTATGTGGCTTTTGGCTGAAGGTGCAAGACCTATGTCATTACATTCCAAATGGAGCGCTGACTTTTATATGTAAAATAAAACATTTCTGCCAGGAATATGTTCCTATATCAATTTTGGTCTGCCATATATAAATATTAAGGGGTAAAGTTTCTCCTTGTGGAGAGTGACAAGTTAGCGTAGGGAGACTTATAGGTCATGCAATGCAACTCTGAAAATGGAAATATGTAAATAGTCTCTTCAGAGTGGCCACGACTGTATTTGCAAATTTAAATTCCCAGGGGACCATTGCATGTCTATAATTCTCCCTAAGCATAACGACACTCTCCACAAGGACAAATTTTACCCCTTAAAATGCCAATCAGAGGCCTCTCATCCAGTCAAATCAGTTCTCCTGGTTTGCACTGATGAGGGGAAAAAAACCTCAAAACACATGTCTGCAAATTCAGTTTCTGGTTTGGCTTCTTATTCTAAGACATGTGGAAAGACTTTTAGGATTACTTCACCCCCTAGGTGGTACTAGAGTTCCCGTCTATTTGCAATATTTATATTTTGTGTAGTTTTCTGTGTATGATTTCTTATACTTATTTAGTTACAATGGGATATATACAACTTCCTGTAATACATGCAAAATGCTCCACAATATCTCCTCGTATCTGCCATATTTGATATAACTAAAATCAGGGGAGCGCCAGGCTAATATGTAAAGGTTTTATGAACTCACAAATATACTGAAGTTTTTTTTTACCATATAACTGTTTGCAGGGAGAGCTACCAACTTTAGCTTACCGTGTAAAGAAAGTGACTTCTGCGACCCTTGTAATATACGGCCTGTCACTGAACTGTGAGTCCTTGACATTTACACTACAATGGAAACCCATCCAGTCAAGAAAAAGTCAAAATGTCACTCTGATCTAACAAAACAGCATGGAAAGCTGGAAGGATCCTTACCTGCTATTCTGAGGTGAACTTTTCCTGCAGAACCATCTAGGATTGCCACTAGTGATGAGCAAGCATGCTCGTTACTCGAGATTTACGATCATGCACGGGTTTTCGCCGAGTATCTTCAGCGTGCTCGAGTGTTATGTTTCAGTCACACCGTGAGCATGATTTGTGACTGTTTGACAACTTTAATACATGTGAGGAATGCCTGTTTCTTAGCCATTCCTCACATGCAATAAAGTTGTCAAACAGTCGCAAAGCATGCACACGAGAGACTGAAACATAACACCCGAGCACGCTGAAGTTGCTCGGCGAATGCTCAGGCTTGCCGAAAGGGTTAACAGAACATGCTCGCTCATCACTAGTTACCACCTAAAGGTCTTCCATGTATGGAGAAAACGCTGGTCTTGTCTTAGATCTGCCTGATGGAATGAAGACTGCATGCTGCACACATCACAATTATTCCTCCATTCTATCAGCTGTGATGTCATAAAGGAAGGAAGAAGCCTATGATGTCATCAACTGAAGGTAGAAGCCTGAGAGTGATGTAGCTGAAAATCAAGAAAAAATCCTAGTTTATACTCCATTGACTAATGTGCTTCAATTCACTTTTAGAATTAACAGAAAAATGTAAACTCTCAAAGAACAAAAACTGATTTGCTGTTTATAGCCAACAATCACAACTCAGCTTCCATTTTTTATCATCTTGGCGTCTTCTGCTTTAGACCTTATTCACACATCAGTATTTGATCAGTATTTTTACATCGGTGTTTGTATGCAAAAACAAGAAGTGGAACTTACTTAGTTATTAGCACCCTGCTCCATACATTTATGGCACTATCACTGCAGGGTATAGGTGTTGTACCCATATTATCACCCATGGGGAAATGGTTGTGATCAGAGGTAATGCCAAATATACAGACAGCTGCCATGTTTTGCATATTTTATACGGTAATGCAGCATTGTCTAGAATTATATAGGAGAAAATATTCTTTAGATAAGATACTATTTCCATAACTGCACTACAGTCTGATAATGTTAACTACCTATAAATATTACATAAGACACACAGCCATGTACAATACATGGCTATTAGGTTGATGATCTTGTAATTTCAAAGTTCAGTAAATGATTATATTCAAGGCTATTTCACAGTGTTTTTGCCAGAAAAGTGGTGTAAAACATTTTGAAAAGTCAGAACTCTTACTTAATAACATTGCTAAAAAAAATCAAGCAAGAGCATAACAATATAGTAAATGCTGTATTACTTTATGAATTCTCTTTCAATGTTTCTTATAGGGTAATTATCCAAGATCCCCTGTATAATAACAAAGGATATCCTTTGTGTTATATACTATGTGGCTTTTGGCTGATGGTGCAGGATCCAAGTCATTACATTCCAAATGGAGCACTGGCTTTTATATTTACAGCAAAACATTTCTCCCAGGAATATGTTCCTGTATCAATTTTAAAATTTAAATTCCCAGGGAACCATTGCTTGCCTAGAATTCTCCCTAAACATACCTGGCACTCTCCACAAGGAGAAAATGTACCCCTTATAATGCATGTCAGAGGCCTCTCACCCAGTCAAATCAGTTCTCCTGGTTTACAGTGATGAGAGGCATACACCCCAAAACATATCTCTGAAAACAGAGTTTCTGGTTTGGCTGCTTATCCTAAGACATGTGGCAAAACTTTTTAAAGGGTTGATATTGACTTTTAGGATTGCTACGCCCCATAGGTGCTACTAGAGGTCCAGTCTATTTTTAATATAATTTTTTTTGTATAGTTTTAGGTGTATGATTTCTTACACTTGTTTAGTTACAATAGGATAGACGACATCCTGTAATATATGCAATATGCCCTATAATATCCCCTCATGTCCGCCATATTTGATCTAACTAAAATCAGGGGTGCACCAGGCTAATATGTAAAAGTTTTATGACCTTCCAAAAATGCTGAAGTTTTTTACCATATAACTGTTTGAAAGGAGATCATATCAACTTTAGCTTACTGTGTTATGAAAGTGACTTCTGCGTCCCTTGTAATATACAGCCTGAGTCCTTGACATTTACACTACAATGGAAACCCATCCAGTCAAGAAACAGTCAAAATGTCACACTATCTAACAAAACAGCATGGAAAACTGAAATAATCCTTACCTGCTATTCTGAAGTGAGCTTTTCCTGCAGAATAATCTAGGATTACCACTATTGATGATCGAGCCTGTTCTATTAACCCCTTCGGCGAGCACCTGTCAGACAGGCAATCTCTGCATGTGTCACAACTGTCAAACAGCCAAGACACTTTCAGGCGCTGCGACACTAAAAGAGATGCCGAGCATGCCAAAATACTCGGCGAGCACCCGAGCATGCTCGCCAAAGGGGTTGATACAACACGGTCGATCATCACTAATTACCACCTAAAGACCTTCCATGTATGGAGAAAACGCTGGACTTGTCTGAGATGTACCTGATGGAATGAACACTATCTGCTGCACACATCACAACTATTCCTCCATTCCATCAGCTGTGATGTCATAAAGGAAGGAAGAAGCCTATGATGTCATCAACTGAAGGTAGAAGCCTGAGAGTGATGTAGCTTAAAATCAAGAAAAAATCCTAGTTTATACTGCACTGACTAATGTGCTTCATTTTTAGAATTAACAGAAAAATGTAAACTGTCAAAAAACAAAAACTGATTTGCTGTTTATAGCCAACAATCACAACTCAGCTTCCATTTTTATCATCTTGGCGTCTTCTGCTTTAGACCTCATTCACACGTCAGTATTTGATCAGTATTTTTACATCGGTGTTTGTATGCAAAAACAAGAAGTGGAACTTACAGCAAAAAACAATAACTGAAAGATTGACACCTGTGCTGTGTTTTGGAAACACTCCTGGTTTTGGCATACAAATACTGATGAAATACTGATCGAAAATACTGATGTGTGAAAATTGCCTTACATTTACGATGATGGAAGTTAGATATTAGCACCCTGCATCAGACATTTATGGCACTATCACTGCAGGGTACAGGTGTTGTACCTATATTTTCACCCATAGGGCAATGGCTATGATCAGAGGTAAAACCAAACATACAGACAGCTGCCATGTTTTGCATATTATATACAGTAATGCAGCATTGTCTATATAACATAACATATAGAAACAGAAAAATGGAAGCAGCACTCCAAAAACAGTACAAATTATAGGACTTTAATGGCCAATGTGACAAAGATTGAGAAAGGTTCACAGTATGAACTGAAACAAGAAATTGGAGGAAAAGAAGGTATGCAAAGACAGGGATCAATTTAAATGTAATAAATATTTATTGACACACAAGCCGAGACAAAAACATTTAAAAACACTTAAAAAGCACAAATGGCCATAACAATATTTCAGACAACAACACTATAGTATTGGCGTCTAATCCATCTGTCCGTGGGATGATACATGAAAGACCAATGAAATACACACCAGGAATTAAAGAACATTAGTCCACGCCAAACAATCTAGAGTCTGTTCTTGAAGCCCCTAAACATAGGGACTTCTGAAGGTCAACTAAAGTGCTTTCAATAGTGAAAAAATACGGTACTATACAATGCAATATTATGTGTTATACAGTCCTGCTCATTGTTATTGACACCCATGAAGTTTAAGTACATAATGTGGAATATCTCCTGAAAAAAATGAATCAAGTGAAACAGTTTTTTTATATAGAGAACTTGTGTTAAATACAAAAGAGCCAAGGATAAACAATAATTTAAAACAAAAAAACAATGGGAGAGAAAAATAGAAAAACCTAAAGCTTGCTGTTTCACTGGTATTGGCACGCTTTACATTAATTTAGTATTGGAACACATTTTTACTCGCCTGTGGTAAATCACAAAAGAGATTCACTTGTGATTAATTGTCGATGCCCATGTGACATGAATTAGCCAATGAATGATGACTTCAGTGTTTCAAAAAGTCACATGTAGGCTCTGTTCTTTTGTCATAGTGGTGAAGACAAAGGAGCTGTCTGAGGACCTCAGAACTGCTATTATTAGCAAACACAAGACTTCCAAAGGATATAAGGCCATCTCCAAAGACAGTTTCAACAGGGCGCAATGTTATTAAAAAGTTTACCAAGCATGGAACCTTCAAGAACCTCCCTGGATGTGGGAGAAAGAGGAAAATTGACAAGAGATGTCTTCAAAGGTTGGTGCAAATGGTGGAAAAAACACCACGTCAAACATACAAAGACCTGAAGACCAACCTGGAACAGTCTGGGTTCATGGTTTCAACAAGTACCATATGCCGCACACTAAACCAAGCAGAGCTTTATGAGCAAAGGACAAGGAAGAAACCATTGCTGAAGAAAAGACATAAAAAGGAATGACTGATTTTTGCCAAAGAGTACCTTGACAAGCCACAATTCTTCTGGCAAAATGTTCTGTGGACAGATGAAACAAAAATAGAGCTTTTTGGAAATGCAAAGCAACAGTTTGTTTACAGATTGCACAATGAAGTTTATAAGGAAAAGAACACCTTACCAACAGTTAAGCATGGTGGAGGATCCATAATGCTGTGGGGTTGCTTTGCTGCATTTGGTACTGGAGGCTTTTATGGATCACAGGAATAAATCAGAGCATTATCAAGAGATTTTAAAGCGAAATGTCCTACCCAGTGTAAGAAAACTTGGTTTGAGTCAAAGATCATGGGTCCCCAAGCAAGACAATGAACCAAAGCACACATCCAAAAGTACACAGAAATGATTGAAAAAGAAAAAATGGACTGTTTTAAAATGGCCAGCAATGAGTCCTGACCTTAATCCCATTGAAAATCTTTGGGGTGAGCTGAAATCTGCCATTGGGAAAAAGAACCCTGCAAACATTCAAGAGCTTGAACAAGCTGCAAAGGAAGAGTGGGAGAAAATTCCAGCTGAGAAGTGCAAGAAGCTTATAGATGGCTACAAGAAACGTTTTGAGGCTGTCAGCAATGCCAAAGGGTGGGCAACCAAGTATTAATTAGGGGTAGCTTTATTGCAGGACTTGCTGTTTATTCTGTTTTTTTCTGTGAAATTGCAACATGGAAATTGAAAAACAATGTTTTATTGTTGTATTGCTTTGGACCACTAATCATAAAATCCTGAGGATATAACTTTGGTACATTTCCATTTATTTCTGAAGATATTGTACAGTCTATGAGAAAAAAAAGGGGTGCCAATAATGGTGAGCAGCACTGTATGTACAAACACACACATCACAAGCCTAGTATGCAATAAGTATAAAAAGGCAGTACATGCTGCTAGCACCAATAGTGGTTTCCTGCACCCAATGACGTGGTAGAAGATATAAAGGCTTAATGAAAGGTACAATATAGAAAATAAGCTAAGCACAATGGCAATATACTGCAGGCACAATAATAGGTCCGTATATCCTAGTGGCGCAAATGAAGATATTAAGGCTTAGAAGGTAACCTGATAGAATGGACAGGACAGACAGACAGACATGGATGAAGATACCCAACATGTATCACCACTCAGGAATGTGACTTCATCAGGGGTAGGAGTATAACTTTGCCTGGCCTGTTAAGTCATTTATATACACACATGTAATTACATGGATTAGATCCAGCCGAGAGAGACAGGTGTAAACATTCACAGTTGCCACACTGTGTTTTGCTTAGATGAGGTAACAGTTATAGGTGCGCACACGCACACCGGAAGTAATGTCTCTGCATCCATGCTGTAACGCAAGACATGACCAGGAAATAAAACAATGTAGTTTAACAAATCAATAGTGAACGCTAATTACAGACACAATAATTAACGGCACACATATATTGCCTGATAAAGTTCCAACCTTATGTATCTATACCCACGCTCAATTAATGGAGTATTAGCAAAGGGTGCGCTTCCGTGCGCCGAAAATGACATAATTGGAACCAAACTGGAACACAAAAATGCATTCTGGAAGTGAGTATCAGCCTGTCCAAGTAAGAGAGCAAAAAATTGGTGTATGCGCATTGTGAGGATGCAGAACGCTCCATCTGTCAGTGGAGCACAAGCTAGAGGTGTGCAGACGCACACCGGAAATTATGTCACCAGATACGCATTGGAGCGCAACAATGTGTTCCGGAAGTGAAATACCAACCTGTCCACACAAAAGGGCAAAGGATCGGCACCTGCACAATGCATAGGCACAGCTTATATGGTGACAGGTAACTGTCACCAGAGCGCATGTGTGCCCCCAAAAGGGCAATGCACTACAAGCTTAAAGTAATCCCAGTATTGTGTTAGTCTTACATATAGCATTATAGCAACTTATGACAAATATAACTGATAGGAATATACACATATTTTTGTTTTTATAGCAACAACTGAACAATAATGAAGTAAATAAATAGAAAATCAGAAAAAGGAGAGTAAAGGTTCCCATCAATTTGAGACCAAAACAATGGTGTATCAATTGACTGGTAAGTATAGAGGTAAGTATATGTCCAGTCTACAAACTGAATGCATGTTCAGGATAAATTCAGAACTTGTAAACATGAAACTCATACCGGGCATTAAATGCCATGTATTATCATAGAAATATCTTCCAATAGCAAACCAAAAAGTATCAAGAGAGTCTCATGACCAAGAAAATCTGCACATGTTGATTCGCATGCAAACATGAATGATAAGCTCTTTAGATAAATATCAATCACAGCAAATGAACACCCATATAGACATGTGTATATCTAGTGGGTGAATTCTTGTGGTATATTTCATTATGAAAAGATATCTACAGATATCAATAGATTAGTAGATGTTGTAATTAGTAATGATCGAGCGTGCTTGCTTCTGCTCTGTACTTGCCCGAGCATCTCACTGCTCGATATGCTCGGCGCTCGTCGAGTACTTCCGGGATGCTCGGGCGGGAGCTCGAGTCCCCGCCCCGCATGTTTGGCGCTGTTTTAACAGCGAATAAACATACGGGAAATGACTGCCACATACTGTAATGCCGCAGCCAACTCACTTAATGAGTTCAAGAGAGGCCTGGACGCCTTTCTTGAGAACAATAAAATTACATTTTATGCTTAGTGATAGTTAATTAATCCAGGGATTTAATCTGACTGCCAGATTGGAGTCGGGAAGTGAATTTTTCCTCAATGATGTAAAATGGCCTATACCGCATGGTTTTTTTTTTGCCTTCCCCTGGATCAACGCTGCGGAATAGCTGCAGTGCACAAGAAATAGGCTGAACTGGATGGACGCTTGTCTTTTTTCGGCCTTATAAACTATGTGTAACTATGTATGTTGGTTGTGGCATTACAGTGATTGGCTGGCCGCAACGGGTCTATATCAGACCCGGTGACCCTACACTCGTCACAGTCAACCCTTCAAACAGGTAGAGTAGGGAGAGATGCTGCTGAGCTAGGGAGAGAATTGGCAGTTTATTAGTTAGGCATAGGTATTCCACATCCACAGCAATATATATATATATATACAGTACAGACCAAAAGTTTGGACACACCTTCTCATTTAAAGATTTTTATGTATTTTCATGACTTTGAAAATTGTACATTCACACTGAAGGCATCAAAACCATGAATTAACACATGTGGAATTACATACTTAACAAAAAAGCATGAAACAACTGAAAATATGTCTTATATTCTAGGTTCTTCAAAGTAGCCACCTTTTGCTTTGATGACTGCTTTGCACATTCTTGGCATTCTCTTGATGAGCTTCAAGAGATAGTCACCGGAAATGGTTTTCACTTCACAGGTGTGCCCTGTCAGGTTTAATAAGTGGGATTTCTTGCCTTAAAAATGGGGTTGGGACCATCAGTTGTGTTGTGCAGAAGTCAGGTGGATAGACAGCTGATAGGCCTACTGTATAGACTGTTAGAATTTGTATTATGACAAGAAAAAAGCAGCTAAGTAAAGAAAAACGAGTGGCCATCATTACTTTAAGAAATGAAGGTCAGTCAGTTCGAAAAATTGGGAAAACTTTGAATGAGTCCCCAAGTGCAGCTGCAAAAACCATCAAGCGCTACAAAGAAACTGGCTCACATGAGGACCGCCCCAGGAAAGGAAGACCATGAGTCACCTCTGCTTCTGAGGATAAGTTTATCCAAGTCACCAGCCTCAGAAATCGCAGGTTAACAGCAGGTCAGATTAGAGACCAGGTCAATGCCACATAGAGTTCTAGCAGCAGACACATCTCTACAACAACTGTTAAGAGGAGACTTTGTGCAACAGGCCTTCATGGTGAAATAGCTGCTAGGAAACCACTGCTAAGGACAGGCAACAAGCAGAAGAGACTAGTTTGGGCTAAAGAACACAAGGAATGGACATTAAACCAGTGGAAATCTGTGCTTTGGTCTGATGAGTCCAAATTTGAGATCTTTGGTTCCAACCACCGTGTCTTTGTGCGATGCAGAAAAGGTGAACGGATAGACTCTACATGCCTGGTTCCCACAGTGAAGCATGGAGGAGGAGGTGTGATGGTGTGGGGGTGCTTTGCTGGTGACACTGTTGGGGATTTATTCAAAATTGAAGGCAAACTGAACCAGCATGGCTAACATAACATCTTGCAACGGCATGCTATTCCATCCGGTTTGCGTTTAGTTGGACCATCATTTATTTTTCAACAGGACAATGACCAAAAACACACCTCCAGGCTGTGTAAGGGCTATTTGACCAAGCAGGAGAGTGAGAGGGTGCTACGCCAGATGACCTGGCTTCCACAGTCACCAGACCTGAACCCAATCGAGATGGTTTGGGGTGAGCTGGACTGCAGAGTGAAGGCAAAAGGGCCAACAAGTGCTAAGCATCTCTGGGAATTGTTGGAAGACTACCTCTTGAAGCTCAACAAAAGAATGCCAAGAGTGTGTAAAGCAGTCATCAAAGCAAAAGGTGGCTACTTTGAAGAACCTAGAATATAAGACATATTTTCAGTTGTTTCACGCTTTTTTGTTAAGTATATAATTCCACATGTGCTAATTCATAGTTTTGATGCCTTCAGTGTGAATGTACAATTTTCAAAGTCATGAAAATACAGAAAAATCTTTAAATGAAAAGGTGTGTCCAAACTTTTGGTCTGTACTGTATATATATATATATATATATATATATATATATATATATATATATATATATATATATATTATACACTGCTCAAAAAAAATAAAGGGAACACTGAAACAACAGAATATACCTCAAAGTAAATCAAACTTCTGTGAAATCAAACTGTCCACTTAGGAAGCAACACTGATTGACAATCAATTTCACATGCTGTTGTGCAAATGGAATAGACAATAGATGGAAATTATTGGCAATTATCAAGACACACTCAATAAAGGAGTGGTTCTGCAGGTGGGGACCACAGACCACATCTCATTACCAATGCTTTCTGGCTGATGTTTTGGTCACTTTTGAATGCTGGTTGTCCTTTCACACTTGTGGTAGCATGAGACGGACTCTACAACCCACAGAATTTGCCCAGGTAGTGCAGCTCATCCAGGATGGCACATCAATGTGAGCTGTAGCAAGAAGATTTGCTGTGTCTGTCAGCGTAGTGTCCAGAGGTTGCAGGCGCTACCAGGAGACAAGCCAGTACACCAGGAGAAGTGGAGGGGGCCGTAAGAGGGCAAGAACCCAGCAGCAGGACCGCTACCTCCACCTTTGTGCAAGGAGGAACAGGAGGAGCACTGCCAGAGCCCTGCAAAATGACCTCAGCAGGCCACAAATGTGCATGTGTCTGCACAAACGGTTAGAAACCGACTCCATGAGGGTGGTATAAGGGCCCGATGTCCACAGATGGGGGCTGTGCTCACAGCCCAACACCATGCAGGACGCTTGGCATTTGCCACAGAACACCAGGATTGGCAAAGTCGCCACTGGCGCCATGTGCTCTTCACAGATGAAAGCAGGTTCACACTGAGCACATGTGACAGACGTGACAGTCTGGAGACGCCGTGGAGAGCGATCTGCTGCCTGCAACATCCTTCAGCATGACTGGTTTGGCAGTGGGTCAGTAATGGTGTGGGGTGGCATTTCTTTGGAGGGCCGCACAGCCCCCCATGTGCTCGCCAAAGGTACCCAGACTGCCATTAGGTACCGAGATGAGATCCTCAGACCCCTTGTGAGACCATATGCTGGTGTGGTTGGCCATGGGTTCCTCCTAATGCAGGACAATGCCAAACCACATGTGGCTGGAGTGTGTCAGCAGTTCCTGCAAGATGAAGGCATTGAAGCTATGGACTGGCCCGCCTGTTCCCCAGACCTCAATCCGATTGAGCACATCTGGGACATCATGTCTCACTCCATCCACCAACGTCACGTTGCACCACAGACTGTCCAGGAGTTGGCGGATGCTTTGGTCCAGGTCTGGGAGGAGATCCCACAGGAGACCATCCGCAACCTCATGAGGAGCATGCCCAGGTGTTGTAGGGAGGTCATACAGGCAGGTGGAGGCCACACACAATACCGAGCCTCATTTTGACTTGTTTTAAGGACATTCCATCAAAGTTGGATCAGCCTGTAGCGTGTTTTTCCATTTTAATTTTGGGGGTGACTCCAAATCCAGGCCTCCATTGGTTAATAAATTTGATTTCCATTGATGATTTTTGTGTGATTTTGTTGTCAGCACATTCAACTTTATACAGACCAAAGTATTCAATGAGAATATTTAATTCATTCAGATCTAGGATGTGTTATTTGAGTGTTCCCTTTATTTTTTTGAGCAGTGTATATACATCTGAACTAACAGTCCTTCTAAGGACTAATCCAGCTGCATATATAATTACTGATGATAACAGGAGTTAGGCAGCTAGGGTTTGTGGAGAGTGTATAGAGCAGAATAGGGTCCATTGCACGTGCTGTCTGCTGCTGTTACTGATATCCATAGACCTAGATATCAGGGCTAATTTTTTTAGCTCCTAGTCCTGATTATTTGCTTTAGGGCTCATACCGATATGTGAGAAAAAAAACGTTCCAATATCTGCACTGAAAAAACAGAAGAGTGTCATGTGAGTGCTATGCGGTTTTCTCACCTAGCATCCGATTTACATCTGATTTCCATGCGATTTTAACATGGGCTTTTACAAAGGGGAATTATCTGGGTCATTTACACATACGTTTTCTATGGAAATATTCTTCACTACATATATAAATATGTAAATAGATATATATATATATCTATATACAGTATACATTTATATATATACAGTACAGACCAAAAATTTGGACACACCTCATTTAAAGATTTTTCTGCATTTTCATGACTATGAAAACTGTACATTCACACTGAAGGCATCCAAACGATGAATTAACACATGTGGAATTATATACTTAACAAAAATATGTCTTATATCCTAGGTTCTTCAAAGTAGTCACCTTTTGCTTTGACGACTGCTTTGCACACACTTGGCATTCTCTTGATGAGCTTCAACAGGTAGTCACCGGAAATGGTCTTCCAACAATCTTGAAGGAGTTCCCAGAGATGATTAGCACTTGTTGGCCCTTTTGCCTTCACTCTGCGGTCCAGCTCACCCCAAACCATCTTGATTAAGTTCAGGTCTGGAGACTGTGGAGGCCAGGTCATCTGGCGTAGCACCCCATCACTCTCATTCTTGGTCAAATAGCCCTTACACAGCCTGGTGTTGTGTTTGGGGTCATTATCCTGTTGAAAAATAAATGATGGGCCAACTAAAAGCAAACTGGATGGAATAGCATGCCGCTGCAAGATGCTGTGGTAGCCATGCTGGTTCAGTATGCCTTCAATTTTGAATAAATCCCCAACAGTGTCACCAGCAAAGCACCCCCACATCATCACACCTCCTCCTCCATGCTTCACGGTGGGAACCAGGCATGTAGAGTCCATCCGCTCACCTCTTCTGCGTCACACAAAGACACGGTGGTTGGAACCAAAGATCTCAAATTTGGACTCATCAGACCAAAGCACAGATTTCCACTGGTCTAATGTCCATTCCTTGTGTTCTTTAGCCCAAACAAGTTTCTTCTGCTTGTTGCCTGTCCTTAGCAGTGGTTTTCTAGCAGCTATTTTACCATGAAGGCCTGCTACACAAAGTCTCCTCTTAACAGTTGTTGAACAGATGTATCTGCTGCTAGAACTCTGTGTGGCATAGACCTGGTCTCTAATCTGAGCTGCTGTTAACCTGCGATTTCTGAGGCTGGTGACTCGGATAAACTTATCCTCAGAAGCAGAGGTGACTCTTGGTCTTCCTTTCCTGGGGCGGTCCTCATGTGAGCCAGTTTTTTTGTAGCGCTTGATGGTTTTTGCAACTGCACTTGGGGACACATTCAAAGTTTGCCCAATTTTTCGCACTGACTGACCTTTATTTCTTAAAGTAATGATGGCCACTTGTTTTTTTTTACTTAGCTGCTTTTTTCTTGCCATAATACAAATTCTAACAGTCTATTCAGTAGGACTATCAGCTGTGTATCCACCAGACTTCCGCACAACACAACTGATGGTCCTAATCCCATTTATAAGGCAAGAAATCCCACTTATTAAACCTGACAGGGCACGCCTGTGAAGTGAAAACCATTTCCGGTGACTACCTCTTGAAGCTCATCAAGAGAATGCCAAGAGTGTGCAAAGCAGTCATCAAAGCAAAAGGTGGCTACTTTGAAGAACCTAGAATATAAGACATATTTTAAGTTGTTTCACACTTTTTTGTTAAGTATATAATTCCACATGTGTTAATTCATAGTTTTGATTTATTCAGTGTGAACGTACAATTTTCATAGTCATGAAAATGCAGAAAAATCTTTAAATGAGGTGTGTCCAAATTTTTGGTCTGTACTGTATGTAATGGTGGCGTGAGATCAGGGGCCCAACGTCATTTAACCCTTTCAATAACGTCCTTCAGTGCCCACTTTGATGCCCATGTTTCTGCCAGTTTTATACATTTTGTAGCTGCGTTTAAGCATATTCACCCCCGGGCACCTCACTGCATTGTATAAGTATTGCACTGCTGAATAGAGATGAGCGTTGTTCTACTCGAACTGTTCGCCAATCTCAAATTCGAGCTGTTTTGGGCGGTGTTCGAGCTGTTCGGCGAACACGAACAATTTGAGAAAAATTCGGCTGTTCGAGGTTATGTTCGATAACTGTTCGTGCACCAAAATCATAACTGGATTTTTTCTCAGTAATGATGAAAATTAATGTTAATACGCAGTTTGAGTGTACAGCGGGGTGGGGGGAGGGGCAGGGGATGGATCTCTGCAGGAACAATGAAGATCTCCATTTTTTTTTTCTCTTTCCCGCATTTACAGTGGGGAGGTGCAATCTGTCAGCCTATCAGCAGCGCACACACGGAGCGAAGTGCTTTTTTTCACACAAGCAAGGGCATGTGTCATTGGCAGTGTATGTCACATGTCCTTGCCCTATAAGACCAAGCCATTTTCCCCGTCGCCACCATTTTCTCACTGCTGCAGCTGCGTGTTAGACGGCACCGCTGTTGCTGTGTGCGCTATACCTTGTTAATTTCAAGCCAATTTTCGCACAAATCTACAGATAGCTTGGGAGTAGGGAATAGTTGTGATTGCAGTCCTTTTAAGGACTAGGTTACAGCATTTCCTATGACTTTTATCAGGCAGGTCTGTGCTCTTAAATAGATAGGTTGTGGGAGTAAAGACTGATTGTAATTGGAGTCCTTTTCAGGACTAGGTTACATCAGTTCCTATCAGTTTTTGCCATGCAGGTCTGTGCCAGTGCTGTGCAAGTTTTTTTCACAGCATTTGGCTGAATCTAGCAAAGCTAATCCTTTTTGGCCTATTGCAGAGTGTGTTAGTCAGTGGAGTAGCCTATCTGTGTTGCAAGATATACCACCTGTGTATAGAACACCAATTTTTTTACTGCACCTAGTGAAGTAAAATCTTTTGGGCATAGCATCATTCTATTAGTCCATCTATACTGACCTCCATCAGGTTGCAAATTGAATATAATTTTTTTCTGCATCTAGCTCTGAAAAAATATTGGGCTTCTAGCTGTGTGTGGGACTTGTTGTATTAGTCCATCTATACTGACCTCCATCAGGTTGCAAACTGAATATATTTTTTTCTGCATCTACCTCTGAAAAAATATTGGGCTTCTAGCTGTGTGTGGGACTTGTTCTATTAATCCATCTATACAGACCTCCATCAGGTTGCAAACTGAATATATTTTTTTCTGCATCTACCTCTGAAAAAATATTGGGCTTCTAGCTGTGTGTGGGACTTGTTGTATTAGTCCATCTATACTGACCTCCATCAGGTTGCAAACTGAATATATTTTTTTCTGCATCTACCTCTGAAAAAATATTGGGCTTCTAGCTGTGTGTGGGACTTGTTCTATTAATCCATCTATACAGACCTCCATCAGGTTGCAAACTGAATATATTTTTTTCTGCATCTACCTCTGAAAAAATATTGGGCTTCTAGCTGTGTGTGGGACTTGTTGTATTAGTCCATCTATACTGACCTCCATCAAGTTGCAAACTGAATATATTTTTTTCTGCATCTACCTCTGAAAAAATATTGGGCTTCTAGCTGTGTGTGGAACTTGTTCTATTAATCCATCTATACAGACCTCCATCAGGTTGCAAACTGAATATATTTTTTTCTGCATCTACCTCTGAAAAAATATGTGGCCTTCTAGCAGTGTGTGGGACTTTCTCTATTAGTCCATCTATACTGACCTCCATCAGGTTGCAAACTGAATATAATTTTTTTCTGCATCTAGCTCTGAAAAAATATTTGGCCTTCTAGCAGTGTGTGGGACTTTCTCTATTAGTCCATCTATACTGACCTCCATCAGGTTGCAAATTAAAAATAATTTTTATCTGCATCTACAGTACCTCTGAAAAAATATTTGAGCTTCTAGCTGTGTGTGGGACTTGTTCTATTAGTCCATCTATACTGACCTCCATCAGGTTGCAAATTAAAAATAATTTTTATCTGCATCTACCTCTGAAAAAATATTTGGGCTTCTAGCTGTGTGTGGGACTTGTTCTATTACTCCATCTATACTGACCTCCATCAGGTTGCAAACTGAATATATTTTTTTCTGCATCTACCTCTGAAAAAAATATTGGGCTTCTAGCTGTGTGTGGGACTTGTTGTATTAGTCCATCTATACTGACCTCCATCAGGTTGCAAATTAAAAATAATTTTTATCTGCATCTACAGTACCTCTGAAAAAATATTTGGGCTTCTAGCTGTGTGTGGGACTTGTTCTATTAGTCCATCTATACTGACCTCCATCAGGTTGCAAATTGAATATAATTTTTATCTGCATCTAGCTCTGAAAAAATATTTGGCCTTCTAGCAGTGTGTGGGACTTTCTCTATTAGTCCATCTATACTGACCTCTATCAGGTTGCAAATTAAAAATATTTTTTATCTGCATCTAGCTCTGAAAAAATATTTGGCCTTCTAGCAGTGTGTGGGACTTTCTCTATTAGTCCATCTATACTGACCTCCATCAGGTTGCAAATTAAAAATAATTTTTATCTGCATCTACCTGTGAAAAAATATTTGGGCTTCTAGCTGTGTGTGGGTCTTGTTCTATTAATCCATCTATACAGACCTCCATCAGGTTGCAAACTGAATATAATTTTTTTCTGCATCTAGCTCTGAAAAAATATTTGGCCTTCTAGCAGTGTGTGGGACTTGTTCTATTAGTCCACCTATACTGACCTCCATCAGGTTGCAAATTCAAAATAATTTTTTGTCTGCATCTAGCTCTGAAAAAATATTTGGCCTTCTAGCAGTGTGTGGGACTTTCTCTATTAGTCCATCTATACTGACCTCCATCAGGTTGCAAACTGAATATATTTTTTTTCTGCATCTACCTCTGAAAAAATATTGGGCTTGTAGCTGTGTGTGGGACTTGTTCTATTAATCCATCTATACAGACCTCCATCAGGTTGCAAACTGAATAAATTTTTTTTCTGCATCTACCTCTGAAAAAATATTTGGGCTTCTAGCTGTGTGTGGGACTTGTTCTATTAGTCCATCTATACTGACCTCCATCAGGTTGCAAATTGAATATAATTTTTTTCTGCATCTAACCCAGCCAATAGTTTTGGCCTAATACCACAGTTTGGCCACTCAGCTCTGCTCGGTTCCCATCCATTGTTTTTTTGTGCAAACAACTCCAGAGTTGTGAATTAGTTAACCACCAAAATGAGTGGAAAAAGGCCTGCTGCTGGTGGAAAGGGGAATAGGCGTGTTGGGAAGGGGAAAAAAGGTTGTGTCCGTGGGGTAGGTGTTAAAGCAACAGTAACATCTGCAGAAGAAAGACCATCTTCCAGCCAAACTAAAATGTCTACTTCTTTTAGCGGACAATGTGATAAGATCCCTTTCTTACGGCCACGCCAATCGCTACAAATTCCAGATGAGGCACAAAAACAGCAGGTGCTTCAACGGATATCAAGTGCTCCTTTAAGTGGGCTCTCCTCCACATCAACTTCAACATCACAAATACTCCAGTCCTCAAAGGTGTCACCCCAATCGCACTTGCTTCCTCACAGCTCCCAAATCTCCAGCTGCCCGTCTGAGTATGAGGTAGAACAGATGGTTGAGTCTGCAGAGCTGTTTACTCATACTATAGCCTGGGAATCAGAGGTCAACTCCAGCGCTTCTGTGAATCCAGACGAGGAAATGATCTGCACTGATGCCCAGAATCTTTATGAGTCGGATCCAGGACCAGACGCAGAAGGTTCTGACCATAATGTAGACCCTCATTCCCAAACTGTAACTCCTGTTGGTGGAGACAATGAGGAAGACGATGATAAGACTCAAATACCTGATTGGAGCGACAACTTTAGTTTTTTGTCAGGGCAGGAACAGGTTGGCTCTGAGGACGACGGGTGTGATAACGCACAGGGTGATGATGATGAGGTTGGAGATCCCACTTATTGTCAACCCACAGTCAGCCAAGAGATGAGGTCAGCAGAGGAGGTGGAGGAAGATGCTAGTGACGACGAGGTCAGGTTGCGCATTCCTGGACAGAGACGTAGTACTGGAAGCACGTCAACAACTGCATCCTCAAACACAACTCTGCCTCTCACCACAAGTCGTGGTGGCTCTTCAGGTCGCATGGGTGCTAAGCCTTGCATAGCCTGGGCATTTTTTCAGATCGATAAAGATGACCCAACTCGTGTTATCTGTAACATTTGTCAGCAAAAGCTAAGTAGAGGCCAAAAAATACATAGTTTGAGTACTCCATGCATGAATCGGCACATGGACATGAAGCATAAGTTGCAGTGGGAAGCTCAGTGTGCTACAATGCGGCCTAGCCGGCCGGGCCAACCACCGTCTGCCATATCTTGTGCATCCGCGGCCTCTTCATCCTCTGTGACTGGGGGGACAGCAGTCACACCTGTTTTGGGGCGCAGACCTGCCACCTCTTTACCCGCAACAGCCAGCGTGATTGGCAGGTCATCATTTTCTTTGGAGGTGGTAACACCAGCTGGTGTTGAGCGCTGTCCGACATCGATAGCACCACCTTTGGATCAAGGCAACCTAACATGTCCGCCTGCATCTTCCTCACAGACCGGCAGTTTGCCGGGGACACCCTTATCAACCCCGTCTAAGCACAATAGCCAGCCCTCGGTCCCTCAGATGTGGACAAGTAAAAGACCATTTCCTCCTAGCCATGAGAAAGCTAAGAGGTTGAATTTCACCATCTGCAAGCTCTTGGCTACAGAAATGCTGCCTTTCCGCCTGGTGGACACAGAGGATTTTCGAGACCTTATGTCCGTCGCAGTGCCCCAGTACCAGATGCCCAGTCGGCACTACTTCTCAAAGAAAGGTGTGCCTGCGCTCCACCAGCATGTCGCACACAACATCACCGCTTCTTTGAGAAACTCTGTGTGTGACAGGGTGCATTTCACCACAGACACTTGGACGAGTAGGCATGGACAGGGGCGTTACATGTCGCTGACTGGGCACTAGGTAACTATGGTGACAGCAGGACAAGGGGCTGCTGTCCAAGTCTTGCCGTCCCCACGAGTTGTGCGTCAATCCTCTTTATGTCAAAGTTCCTCCACTGCTTCTGCCTCCTCAACCTCCTCTCGGTCTTCCACCTGCACCCAAAGCCTGTCTGGTCATGCCACAAGCTTTCTAACTGCGCAGAAGGGATCCTGCACACCTCCTTACTATGCTGGCAGTAGGGCTCAACATCATCAGGTGGTTTTTACATTGAAATGTCTGGGAAATGTGAGTCACACAGCTGAGGAGTTGTGGTCAGCTCTGGAGAACCAATTTCATGAATGGTTGTCTCCACTGGACCTGAAACCAGGGAAGGCCGTGTGCGACAATGCTGCAAACCTGGGTGCGGCCCTTCGCCGGGGCAATGTCACACACGTGCCTTGTATGGCTCACGTGTTGAACCTGGTTGTCCAGCAATTTTTAGCCCACTATCCCAGACTAGATGGCCTTCTGCAGAGGGCACGGTCGCTGTGTGCTCACTTCCGCCGTTCGCATCCCGCAGCTCAGCGACTTACATCTCTACAGAAGTCGTTGGGCCTGCCACTTCACCGGCTAAAATGCGATGTGCCTACCCGGTGGAATTCAACTCTGCACATGTTGCAGCGACTGTGGCAGCACCGACAAGCCCTGGTGCAATACGTTCTGACGTATAGCCTGGGCCAACGAGATCCAGAGGTGGGGCAAATCACGCTGGAGGAGTGGTCTCAGATCAGGGACCTATGCACCCTTCTGCACAGTTTTGAAATGGCGACGAAGATGTTTAGTGCTGACGATGCCATTATCAGCATGACTATTCCGGTGATTTACATGCTGGAGCACATGTTAAACAGAATTCGGAGTCAGGTGGTGGCACAAGAGGAGGTGGAGGAAGTAGAGGAGGAGGAGTTGTATGCGGAAGGGCTAACATCTGCAAGGTCCAGACGGTCGGCAGCACCAAGGCGGCAGGCATGTGAGGGTGGGGGAGATGGTTTTACCAGGGCGCATGGTAGCAGCCAAACTAGTGAGGAAGGTGCAGGAGCCCAGGAAGAAGTGGAGGACGAACTGATGGAAGACTCATCAGATGAGGAAGACCTTGATCACATTTCTGTTGTGCGAGGTTGGGGGGAGAGGACAGAGGAAGGAAGCATGATTGTTACCTCGCCACCAACACAACAGGGACTTGGTGCTCCTGGATGCGCAACACACATGAGTGCCTTCTTGCTGCACTACCTGCAACATGACCCTCGAATTGTGAGAATTAGAAATAATCCTGACTACTGGGTTGCCACACTGTTAGATCCCCGGTACAAAAGTAAATTTGCAGAAATTATTCCTGCCATAGAAAGGGATGCACGCATGCAGGAGTATCAGCAGAGACTGTTGCAGAATCTTACATGTGCTTTTCCACAAAATACCAGTGGTGCACGTAGTGAATCTCACAGTTCCAACTTGCCAACCGTGGGACCGTCAAGTGTTCAGCACTCAAACCGTAACAGAACCACAGTATCTGCTGGTAACATCAATTTTGCGGAATCATTTCACCACTTTTTTAGCCCATCCTTTGCAAGGCCACAGGAGACAAGAAGTCTGACACATAGTCAACGCCTAGAGACGATGGTACAGGAGTATCTCCAAGTAAACATTGAAGCCATGACTGTGTCACTGGACCCTTGCTCTTTTTGGGCTTCCAATCTGGATAAATGGCCGGAGCTAGCCACTTACGCCTTGGAGATCTTGTCATGCCCTCAGCCAGCGTTCTGTCTGAACGTGTGTTCAGCGCTGCTGGTGGTGTGCTGACAGATAAGCGCACGCGGCTCTCCACTGATAATGTAGACAGACTCACGTTCATAAAGATGAACAAATCATGGATCCGAAACGACTTTTCTACCCCTGTGTCATCCTGGGGAGAGTAAAAGCTTGATGATTGGTTAAAATCACCCTACCAACCGTTTTAAGCTTTCAAATTACTAATCATGTTTATCTGTATCTTGGCTGGAAAATAATTTGGGCTTTGTAGCAGTGTGCAGCACTGATTCTATTAGGCCATCTATAATAAGCTCCACCAGATTTAAAATTACTAATCATGTTTATCTGTATCTTGACTGGAAAATAATTTGGGCTTTGTAGCAGTGTGCAGCACTGATCCTATTAGGCCATCTATACTAAAGCTTCACCAGATTTAAAATTAATAATAATTTTTAGCTGCATCTAGCCCGGAAAATAATTTTGGGGCTCCGAGATGCGCAAGACACATAAGTGCCTTCTTGCTGCACTACCTGCAGCATGACCCTCATATTGTCAGAATTCGAAGTAATCATGACTACTGGGTTGCCACACTCTTAGATCCCCCAAACTTTTCGATCAACCTTTTCATTTTAATAAAGACCAAAAAAATGGTCATTTTTGAAATTATAAGCATTAGCAGGTTGTTAGAAACTGAAATCAAACAGTTTTCAACTCAAAACTTTATTCTAGGTGATGTTACATTTTCACATAGGACCCCTTGTTCGAAAGGAGCTTCTGAACTCTCTCGTCCATTGAATTTGTCAGGTTTTGGATGGTTTCTGCTTCAATTGTTTTGCATGAGGACAGAATACCCTCCCAGAGCTGTTGCTTAGATGTGAACTGCCTCCCGCCATCATAGACACTCCTTTTAATGATGCTCCAAAGGTTCTGAATGGGGTAGAGGTCAGGGGAGCATGGGGGTCACACCATAAGTTTGTCCCCTTTTATGCCCATATCAGCCAGAGATGCAGATGTTTTATGTGCAGCATGAGATGGTGCATTATCATGCAAAAAATGATCTTGCTGTGAAATACACGGTTCTTCTTCTTGAACCATGGCAGGAAGTGCTGTTTGAGAAAATCCACATACATTATGGAGTGCATCTTTAGCGCCTTCAGGGATCCTAAAGGGGCCGACAATCTCTCTCCCCATGATTCCAGCCCAAAACATTACTCCACCTCCTCCTTGTTGGCGCTGTAGCCGTGTTTGCGTGGGGTGTCCATCAACCAGCCATCCTCCACTCCATCCATCTGGACCATCGAGTGCTGCACGGCACTCATCCGTGAACAAAACAGTTTTGAAATCAGTCTTCATGTAATGTTTGGCCCACTGGAGCCGTTTCTGCTTGTGTGAAGTGGATAGAGGAGGTCGACAGGATGGCGTATGCACAGCTGCAAACCTCTGAAGGACCCTGCATCTTGTTGTTCGGGGGACGTTGGAGGCACCAGCAGCTTCAAAAACTTGTCTGCTGCTATGACAAGGCTTTTTTGCCGCTGCTCTTTCAACCTGACGTAATTGCCTGTAGGAAAGAGTCCTCAATTTGCCCTTATCAGCACGCACACGTGTGTACTGTGAATCAGCTACATACTTCTTGATTGCCAAGACACTTCATCCTGATCATCGCACAATGTTGATTGTAGTCATGCCTTGACCTAAACACTCCACAATTTGTTGCTTCTCAGCAGCCGACACATCCTTTTTCTTTCCCATTTTGGCAGAAAATGTAGGCTGCTTAATAATGTGAGACAGCCTTCTTAAGTAGTCTTGCCTTTCATTGGACACACCTGCCAAACTAATTAGCACAGGTGTCTGCAATTGCTTACAATGATATAAAGAGCCCTGACACACATCACCATCAATGAGTTTAACTGACAAACAAACAAATTCTTCCCTTATCACTCCTAAACACTTTTTGCATAATAATTTGGAACACAGTGTACATGTGCTTTTCCACAAAACACCAGTGGTTCACGTAGTGAATCTTACAGTTCTAACTTGCCAACCGTGGTCTGTATGGAGTTGTTCAATAAAGGGCCCAAAATTAAGATAACATAGATGGGAGAGGTCTCTATGAATAGGAATTCCTAAGTATTTGATACCCTGTGAGGGCCAGGCAAAGGGAAAGTTGGACTGGATGGAATCCTATATGGATTTGGGGAGGGAGACATCGAGGGCCTCAGACTTCGCTGCATTGATTTTAAAATTTGACCATGTAACAAAGTCATCTATTTCAGCCATAACAGCATGGATGGATATATGTGATTGAGTGATATATACTAGGACATCATCAGCAAATAGAGAGCACTTGTACTCGGTGCCTCCCACCTCAATCCACCTAATATTGGGGTTATGGCGAATTGATGAGAGCAGGTGCTCCGTCACTAGGATGTATAAGAGAGGGGACAGAGAACATCCCTGCCTTGTCCCATTGGTGATTGTGAAAGGTGATGAAAATGTTCTGACGCGCCCCATGGGCCTTGGGACACCCGGAGCCAGACCCTTTTTGGTGGATGCTGGTGGTTGTAGTCTCCGTGGCGGCGACCCGGTTCCGTGGCTCAGGGCGGTCAAACCAGTGGCGGAACTATTTATGTGGTTTTGATGTTTAAATGTCCGACTACGCCACCCTTGGATTGCGGTCAGAGTGAACCGCCGCTCCAGGGCAGACCGCTGAGGCTGGTGTTGTGGGTGCAGCAGAGCGTAGCATAACTCCCCACGGGAGGAGTATAGCCTCAGGGCAGTGTATGCGGAGGATGGGGGTGATGGTGCAGGGCAGCAGCAGTAACGACACGGAGTCAGTGATGCAGTCCAGGGCCTTTACTCACAGTTCTTATTATCCAGACCACGTCTGCAGGTAACGGCTGCCCACGTCGTACTGTGCTCACCAGGTGAGGGGCTCAGACAACTCCCAGATAACTTTGGAGCGCTTCACAGGACCCCCTTTGTGTGTCCTTTGTCTGGCCTTTCTTACCAACCCTTCTGTCCGGCTGCCTCGGGCCTCCTCTTGGTAAACTTGGCGCCAGTTTCCCTGACCCTATGTGGTGCCTTCCTAGCGGGTGTAGCGAGGGGCTGCACCACATAAAATGTCACAGCTTCCTGTTTCTAGCTGAGGGTCATTTCCTGCCTCCACTAGTTTCGGGGACCGGTCTCCCCCTTTGGCCTGACCCCTCCACGCAGGTGGATTCGGGCGTGCGGTGGCGACTCGCCCGTCCGCACCCCTGGGATCCCTTCGTTCCTCGTTCCTGGAGCCTTCTCCGCTCCTCTTCCTTCCTTCTCCCTCTTCCAGGCCTGGGCCTCTGTTACTAGGCCCGCCTCCGGAGCAGAGCTCATGCAGAGCCCCTGCTCCCTGCCACTTCTGCTCAGACTTCTCTGCACTGAACTAAGATGGTGCCCACCTTTTATACTCCATTCTCAATGCACCCAGGAACTGCTTCCTCCCTGCTCCTGCACTACAGGGTTCCCCTTCCTCAGTGTTCCCTCCCCCCACTCCAGCCAGGGACAGGGACTGTCGTGCCCATCTCAGGGGCATATTGGTCGCCCTGCCCCACGGCAATGTGGTGTAATGCATGCAGGTGTCGGGTCCTGATCCACACTACATCCTTACCTGAGAGTGAGATATCACACCTCTGGGTGAGGTGCAATACCTCTGTAGCAACCGAGCCCTCAGGGTGCTACAGTTCCATTTATCTTCAGCCTAGGTGACGTGTTGCGATACAGGGCCGTGATTTTGGCTATAAAAGGGTCCCCTAGACCCCTACCCCAAGCTTTTTAAGAGAATCATATATGGCGTGCCAGGAGACTCTATGGAATGCTTTCTCAGCATCCAACGAGAGTATCTAATTACAAATTTTTAACTGCATCTAGCCCAGGAAATACTTTGTGCCTAGTAGCAGTGTCTGCTAGTCAGCGGATTATCCCGGCTGTTAAGCAAGCTACACCACCTGTAGTTTGGACACTTAATTTTTTTTAAAGGAAATGCTTCGGGACCACGGGATACTCAGTGAAGAGCATCAGGAGGCACCCCAAGGCATAGGGGCTGGGACTGGCAGTAGGATGCCTTGCGGTGGACAGCCGAGCTCGATCCTTATAAAAGCTTTTTAACTGCAGCAGCTTTAGTGGACGCTACTGGAGCTGGAATTACGCGGCTGCTGGCATGAGACTTGCCCTCCAATAGATCCTTGTAAATGGATTTAAAGTGTATTCATTCAAATTAGAGAGACAATTTAAATTAAAAAGCTTAGAGCTGCCTCCACCACAGGGGGGCTCGCTCGACCCACCAGCGGACAGGCACCAGTATTGGGAGAGGGGGGCTGGCCGTCAGGGTTCACCGCGGCTCTGGCACAAACCCGGCGACGCGGAGGTGGCACGGGCAGGAGCGGACTGAACGTGTCGGCTTCTCACTTTTTGGATTTTAGAAGGGCATGACATGCCTATATATCTGTGTCTTCCCCTCCTTTTACTCCTCCACCTCTTTTCTTTTCGCATGACTATATGTACTTGTCACTTTTCCATGTGTTAGTTGTGTCTTCTGAGCAGTTTGTCAGCTTTTGGACACCTTTGAAGGTGTTTTCTATGTGTTTCTATGTGTTTCTGTTTGCCTGCCATTGGTTTTAATGGTGTTCGAAGGTGTTCGACGAACAGTTCGACGAACACACGGGTGTTCGACGAACCGAACCGAACTCGAACACTACGGGGGTGGCTCAACACTACTGCTGAATAAGAAACTGAGGAATTAGAAAGCAACTTCTGCCTCTCTGTGCAGTGAGCGGCCCCGGCCATGTGACCAGGACGAGCTATTCCTGGAGGATGGTTCCCATGTCCATGTCACCCGTGGAGTGACCAGAGCCCTCTGTAATAATTGTGTGCTCAGGCCCAGGTCCGGGGACGTACTAAACTGCATATTGGGATAATGGGATGATGGGATTATGGGCTGAAATGCTATACTCGACCACTAGATGGCAGCACATTTTTCAAATGCAGACCAGGAAATGACTTCTGGCCTTGATACTGGATTAGAAGAAGCAGCAGTTTTTAACTCTTGACCTGTAATATAGAAAGAAATCAGAGGGAATTCAATGGAAATACTAAAATGAATCAGAACATCCACACGGCTGGATTAAAGTTTAATAATAGAACCAGGGAAAACAGATTGTAACTATTTGGGATTATGTGTAGAATATCGGGGTTACACACGCCTGGTGATATATCTCATCAACATCTCATAGGAATATAGGTATAATTATTGTTCTGTATGGGGATTATGGCTAAAATATCACAAATACACATGCCCAGGAACATACTTCATCTACTTCTGAGAGGAATATGGGTATAACTATTGTTCCGTATGGGGATTATGGTTGAAATATCACAAATGCACATGCCCAGGAACATACTTCATCTACTTCTCATAGGAATATGTGTATAACTATTGTTCTGTATGGGGATTATGGCTAAAATATCACAAATACACATGCCCAGGAACATATTTCATCTACATTCAATAGGAATATGTGTATAACTATTGTTCTGTATGGGGATTATGGGTGAAATATCACAAATGCACATGGCCAGGAACATACTTCATCTACTTCTCATAGGAATATGGGTATAACTATTGTTCTGTATGGGGATTATGGGTGAAATATCACAAATGCACATGCCCAGGAACATACTTCATCTACTTCTCATAGGAATATGGGTATAACTATTGTTCTGTATGGGGATTATGGGTGAAATATCACAAATACACATGCCCAGGAACATACTTCATCTACTTCTGACAGGAATATGGGTATAACTATTGTTCCTTATGGGGATTACGGCTAAAATATTACAAAAACACACGCCCAGGAACATATTTAATCTACATTCAATAGGAATATGTGTATAACTATTGTTCTGTATGGGGATTATGGGTGAAATATCACAAATACACATGCCCAGGAACATATTTCATCTACATTCAATAGGAATATGTGTATAACTATTGTTCTGTATGGGGATTATGGGTGAAATATCACAAATACACATGCCCAGAAACATATTTCATCTACTTCTCATAGGAATATGGGTATAACTATTGTTCTGTATGGGGATTATGGGTGAAATATCACAAATGCACATGCCAAGGAACATACTTCATCTACTTCTCATATGAATATGGGTATAACTATTGTTCTGTATGGGGATTATGGGTGAAATATCACAAATACACATGCCCAGGAAAAGATTTCATCTACTTCTCATAGGAATATGGATATAACTATTGTTCTGTATGGGGATTATGGGTGAAATATCACAAATACACATGCCCAGGAACATATTTCATCTACAGTACAAACCAAAAGTTTGGACACACCTCATTTAAAGATTTTTCTGTATTTTCATGACTTTGAAAATGGTACATTCACACTGAAGGCATCAAAACTATGAATTAACACATGTGGAATTATATACTTAACAAAAAAGTGTGAAACAACTGAAAATATGTATTATATTCTAAGTTCTTCAAAGTAGCCACCTTTGGCATGGATGACTGCTTTGCACACTCTTGGCATTCTCTTTATGAGCTTCAAGAGGTAGTCACCGGAAATGGTTTTCACTTCAAAGGTGTGCCCTGTCAGATTTAATAAGTGGGATATCTTGCCTTATAAATGGAGTTGGGACCATCAGTTGTGTTGTGCAGAAGTCAGGTGGATACACAGCTGATAGTCCTACTGAATAGACTGTTAGCTGCTTTCTTCTTGCCATTATACAAATTCTAAGTAAAGAAAAACGAGTGGCCATAATTACTTTAAGAAATGAAGGCCAGTCAGTCCAAAAAATTGGGCAAACTTTGAAAGTGTCCCCAAGTGCAGTTGTAAAAACCATCAAGCGCTACAAAGAAACTGGCTCACATGAGTACCATCCCAGGAAAAGAAGACCAAGAGTCACCTCTGCTTCTGAGGATAAGTTTATCCGAGTCACCAGCCCCAGAAATCGCAGGTTAACAGCAGCTCAGATTAGAGGCCAGGTCAATGCCACATAGAGTTCTAGCAGCAGACACATCTCAACAACAACTGTTAAGAGGAGACTTTGTTCAGCAGGCCTTCATGGTAAAATAGCTGCTAAGAAGCAACTGCTAAGGACAGGCAACAAGCAGAAGAGACTTGTTTGGGATAAAGAACACAAGGAATGGACATTAGACCAGTGGAAATCTGTGCTTTGGTCTGATGAGTCCAAATTTGAGATCTTTGGTTCTTGTGCGACGCAGAAGAGGTGAACGGATGGACTGTACATGCCTGGTTCCTACCGTGAAGCATGGAGGAAGTGTGATGGTGTGGGGGTGCTTTGCTGGTGACACTGTTGGTGATTTATTCAAAATTGAAGGCATACTGAACCAGCATGGCTACCACAGCATCTTGCAGCGGCATGCAATTCCATCCGGTTTGCGTTTAGTTGGACCATCATTTATTTTTTCAACAGGACAATGACCCCAAACACACCTCCAGGCTGTGTAAAGGCTATTTGACCAAGAAGGAGAGGTATTGGGTGCTACGCCAGATGACCTGGCCTCCACAGTCACCAGTCTATTCAGTAGGACTATCAGCTGTGTATCCACCAGACTTCTGCACAACACAACTGATGGTCCCAACCCCATTTATAAGGCAAGAAATCCCACTTATTAAGCCTGACAGGGCACACCTGTGAAGTGAAAACCATTTACGATGACTACCTCTTGAAGCTCATCAAGAGAATGCCAACAGTGTGCAAAGCAATCATCAAAGCAAAAGGTGGCTACTTTGAAGAACCTAGAATATAAGACATATTTTCAGTTGTTTCACACTTTTTTGTTAAGTATATAATTCCACATGTGTTAATCCATAGTTTTGATGCCTTCAGTGTGAATGTACAATTTTCATAGTCATGAAAATACAGAAAAATCTTTAAATGAGAAGGTGTGTCCAAACTTTTGGTCTGTACTGTGTATATATATATATATATATATATATATATATAGTTATATTTATCCCAAATAGTCATGCCCAATACCACATTTGATGAATTCCCCATAATAATATGCATATAATTATTCACCTACATGGTAATTCAATGTGAAATATTATATTTACAGAGGCCAAATAATTTTGCAGCTTTGTTTGAAAAAATATCTTTAAAAACTTGTGGGCACCTAAGCTCCATAATAAATGAATACCTATATGTACATTTATATTACAGCATCAAATAGGCTAAGTAATTTCCTTTTAAAGCTTCGTAATTCTGCATTCAGTGGCGCTGTAATAAGTCAGTATAGGCTGTTTATTGTCTCTATATGACGGCTTTTCATTAATATTGCGAAAACAGTTTGAACTATTAATTTGGAAATATCAGCATTGATTTCCTGGACATCTGCAGGGTTTATACGCTCAGCGATGCTGAAACAGGCCTGGAAAGACGGGTTTAACAAAGTTTTTGCTTTTTTTTTTTTTCAAGATTGTGAAAACTGTCTGAAGCATTGACTTGAAAATAGCTTTTGTGACTTTATTGATATATTTTTTGAAAAAATGGCTTAAAGCTGACCTGTCATCACATTCAATGCCACCAAGCCGCACCTATGGTGGCATAGCTGACAGGTCCAGCAGTGTGGACAGCCCTCTATCCGCCTCCCTGGTGCCTCCGCACTAAAATATTACACTTTATTCCCCTCGGCGGGCACCACTGGAAGCATGAAGTGTCTGTATCGGTCCGATGGAGTGTGAACACATCTGCGCTATCTACAATGCACTGCGTCATCCGTTGCTGGGCAGGAATTGTTTTTCTGCCCAGCGACTGATGACGCGACACAGCGCAGGGCTCAAGCACTGATTGGTTCACACTAACACTAACAGGACCACTTCCTGATTCCCATTATGCGCGCCAAGGGGGCAATAATGTTTAGTATTTCAGAGAGGAGGCACCAG
This sequence comes from Phyllobates terribilis, assembly GCF_046119375.1. NCBI lineage: Eukaryota > Metazoa > Chordata > Amphibia > Anura > Dendrobatidae > Phyllobates > Phyllobates terribilis. The sequence goes on along the minus strand of NW_027362762.1, from coordinate 134,419,266 downwards.
GGAGGTGGACAAAGGTCTCTCCACACTGCTGGACCTGTCAGCTATGCCACCATAGCTGCGGCTTGGTGGCATTGAATGTGATGACAGGTCCTCTTTAAAGCGTCGAGTTGAAAATAGCCTGTGTTTTCCTGGTGAAATTTTATGCTTAGCTGCTCAATCGTGCATAGCGTGTGCTGTCAACCAACAAACACCTTACCCCACTAATTTCACATAAAATGTAATGTGATATGATCATCAGATGTGGATGATTATATTATTGATTATTATCAATATTTATTTATATGGGGATTATGATTTGGATAACATGGCTACAAATCCCAACTCCCATATTTATCCTTTACATGATAAAAATATCCAGTAGAGTCTCTTTTATCCAAGCTAAACGGGACCAGAGGGTGCTTGGATTAGTGAAAAACTTGGATAACTGAAATAACTGAATAAAATGCCCCCCTTTGTATCCTGCTGTCCTGCTTTGGGTCTTCCTGTCCCTCTTGTATCCTTCTGTCCCTCTGTGTATCCTCCTTTTGTGTCATCCTACCTCTCTTCTATGTTCTACTGTCCACTTTTGTCCCTTTTTTGTGTCGAAAAGGGGAGCCCTGGGCAGCCACCTGGATGCTTGGATAAAGCAGTAAATTGGCTGGCAAAGTGCTGTATACGTTACCCTCATCTTTTTCCCACAGACACACCAAAAAACAAAAACAACACACAAAAAAAAAAAAAAAAATGAAAATTATTTCTTTTTTGTTAAAGGGACTGCCACTGCCAAATCACATGTGTTGTGCTCAGCAGGCCTGCATTGACCTGCTGCCGCACAGCACAGTGATCCCAGCCGCGCTCCGATCCGATGAGCCGTTCGGGTGCTACAGCCCCCGGAACGGAGCGCGTGCTGGGCTGTCACAGCGCTGGGACTAGTCCTGTGACGTAGCTCCCCCATTCAAGTCAATGGGAGGAGACCCCATCCCCGGGACTAATCTCGGCTCTGACAGCCAGCATGTGCTCCATTCCAGGGGCACCCAAACAGCTCATCGGATCAGAGCGCGACTGGGATCACTGTGCTGTGCTCAGCAGGCCTGTATTGGCCTGCTGACGCAGAGCATAGTGAGACCAGCGGCGCTCCGATCCGATGTACTGTTCCGGTTCTACGGCCCCTGGAACGGGATTGCACGCTGGCTGTCAGAGCCAGGTGTAGTCCGGTCACATGGTTTCCTTAATTGAGTTCAATGGAGGAGCTGCATCATGGGACTAGTCTCAGCGCTCTGACAGCCAGCACGTGCTCCATTACAGGGGCCGTAGCACCCAAACGGTACATCGGATCGGAGCGTCTCTGGTCTCATTATGCTTTGTGTCAGCAGGTGAATGCAGGTCTGCTGACAGAAGCAAAGATGATTTTGAGGTGGCAGATTAAATGGCTTTTACAACTGCAGCATGTCTTTCTCTATACATGGAGAGATCCAGCTCAGGATGGTCACCTGACCGTTACCAAAGCAACATCTTAGGGGAAAAGTTACAAAGTTACATATATTAGATGCTACGACTAGCCTCTCAGTGACCCTCCCAGGAAGAAGGAAAATCTGCCTACATTCTTAAACTGAGTTTAAGTTCTGGTAGCTGTGGGTGCGAAACGGCAATTTCAGCATTGACAATAGCCACCTGTGTTGAACCAATGCTAATCAGGAGGGCTGCGCCGCATTGCATTACTCAGGTCTTGCTATGGCTGGCGCCGCACTGAGTTTCTGCATCAGCTCAGTGCGGGCGCTATTGCAAGACCTGTGTGAGGCAGCCTGATGCTAATTTTGTGGCCGACGCTGCATCGGCGTAATGCAATGCAGTGCCACCCATGAAATTAGAATCAGGCTGCCTCACACAGGTTTCGCGGTTGGGCCTGCACTGAGTTGATGCTAATGCATCAGCTCAGTGCGGGTGTCATAGCAAGACATGAGTAATGCAATGCAGCAACGCCTTCCTGATTAGCATTGGCCCAACACAGGCAGCCTGTGTCGAGGCTGAAATTCTGGCTCATGGTCACATTCGTCACTGACTTGCGATGCAGAACAGAAGCCTTAATATGTGGAACTGTAGGTGCAAAATACAAGGTCAACCACTGTAGTAACATAAAAAAATAATTGGCCACAGTTGCTCTTTACAGATAAACGGAAGCAACATATGACAAAAAAAAAAAGACAAACTGATTTATTTTTACAGTCAGCTTTGTTTTGCACAGATTTTTGCAAATTCCCTTTCACAATGGAAAAATTATTTAGAAATAGTGTTGAGCATTCCGATACTGAAATATCGGGTATCGACCGATATTCGCGGTATCAAAGTTCCGATACTGAGTTCCGATACTTTTAGAATATCGAATACCGGAATCGGAAGTTCCCATAATGCCTGCGCTCTGCAGTGTCTCTGAAGGATGACAAGCTGGATGGCAGCGCTCAGCTTATTGTACTTGTCATTTAGTGTTAAAGGATTTATTAAAAAAAATAATAGTGTTTTCATGCACCGTCTCTTTAAAAAAGCCGGCCGGCAATTCAGCATCGGTACCCGACAATTTAGAATAGAAAGAATAGAGCATCACACATAGATTAGATACATAGAAACATGTCAGTCACATATATAAGAAGTACAGTGATAGTGTTGATTACTGTACTTGTCATTTAGTGTTAAAATAAAGGATTTATTAAAAAAAAAATTGGCGTGGGGTTCCCCATAATTTTAGTCTCTAGCGGAGGTTAAGCAGACAGCTGGGGCAGATGTTTGAAGCCTGGGAAGGGGGTAATACCCACGAAGCTTCCCAGGCTACTAATATCAGCCTCCAGCTGAATACCTAGCCTTTACTAGTTATTAAAATGGAGGACCCCCAAAAAAATGATGTGGGGTCCCCCCTATTTTAATAGCTAGCAAAGGCTAGGCAGACAGCTGGGGGCTGATATTAATAGCCCAGGAAGGGTGCCATGAATATTGGCCCCCTCCCAGGCTAGAAACACCAGCCGTCAGCAGCCCCAGAAATGGCGCATCCATAGGATGCGCCAATTCTGGCACTTAGCCTCGCTCTTCCCACTGCCCTGTAGCGGTGGCAGTGGGGTAATAGGGCTGGGGTTGATGTCAGCTTATAATGCCAGCTGACATCAAGCCAAGGTTAGTAATGGAGAGGCGTCTATAAGACACCCCCATTACTAACCCCATAGTCAAAGTTAAAAAAAACACCAACACCCAGAATAAAGTCCTTTAATTGAAATAAACACACAATTCTTTATTGTTCTAAATTAAACTATACTTACCATCACGCCCATTCCAGCTGAAGCCAATGTCTTCAGCAATAAAAGTAAAATAATAAAGCAACCTCATCCTTACCTTTCCATGGTTCCCACGACGGCTCCAGCTCTGCTACATTCACATGATAGGCTGGATTGCAGCCGAAAGCTGCCATCCAGCTAGCCATGCCGCAGACACTGAGAAGCGCAGGCATGCTTGCGCTCCTCAGTGTCTGGCTGTGACGCCATAAAGATGAGCCGAGGTCATGTCCAATGAACTCAGCTCACCTCATGCACGTCACTGACAGGTGGGAGAATTCTCCTGCGCATGCGGTGAGCGTGAAAGAATTCTCCTGCTGAAGCGCTGAGCTCAGGAGAATTTTCCCACGCTGTCAGTGACGTGCATGAGGTGAGCTGAGTCCATTGGACATGACCTCGGCTCATCTGGATGCCGTCACAGCCAGACACTGAGGAGCGCAAGCATGCCTGCGCTTCTCAGTGTCTGCGGCATGGCAAGCTGGATGGCAGCTTTCGGCTGTGATCCAGCCTGTCATGTGAATGTAGCAGAGCTGGAGCCGTTGTGGGAACCATGGAAAGGTAAGGATGAGGTTGCTTTATTATTTTACTTTTATTGCAGAAGACATTGGCTTCAGCTGGAATTGGTGTGATGGTAAGTATGGTTTAATTTAGAACGTTAAAAAATTGTGTGTTTATTTCAATTAAAGGACTTTATTCTGGGTGTTGTGTTTTTTTTAAATACTTTACTAGAAATTCATGGTGGTCATGTCTAATATTGGCGTGACCCCATGAATTTCGGGCTTAGGGCCAGCTGATAATGCCAAGCTGGTCCTAACCCCTTTATTACCCAGTGAGCCACCGCACCATGGCCCTGGATGAGTTGGGTACAGCGCCAGAAGATGGCGCTTCTATGAACGTGCCATTTTCTGGGTTGGCTGCGGACTGCAATTTGCAGGGAGGGGGCCCAGAAAGTTTGGGCCTCCCTGCGCTGCGGATTCCAGCTCCCAGCTGCCTAGATGTACCCGGCTGGACACAAAAATAAGGCGAAGCCCCACGTATTTTTTTTTTAATTATTTCATGAAATTCATGAAATAATTTAAAAAAAAGGGCTTCCCTATATTGTTGTGTCCGGCCAGGTACAAATAGGCAGCTGGTGGTTGGGGGAAGCTCGTTCCTGCCTGCTGTACCTGGCTGGACACAAAAATATGGCGAAGGCCACGTCAAATTTTTGGTGAAAAATTCAATAAAAATAAAAAAAAACCACATTTAGGGACTGCATCTTTATTAACCCCGCGACGTGAGGGGTTAATAAAGATGCAGTCCCTAAATTATTGTTTTTTTTTATTATTTTTTACTTAATTTTTCCCAAAAATTTTGACATGGGCTTCGCCATATTTTTGTATGCCAGCCAGGTACAGCATCCAGGAACGGGCTGCCCCCAACCACCAGATGCCTATTTGTACCTGGCCGGACACAACAATATAGGTAACCCTTTTTTTTTTTATTATTATTATTATTTCATGAATTTCATGAAATAATTTAAAAAAAAAATATGTGGGGCTTTGCCCTATTTTTGTGTCCAGCCAGGTACAGCAGGCAGGAACGGGCTGCCCCCAACCACCAGCTGCCTATTTGTACCTGGCCGGACACAACAATATAGGGAAGACCTTTTTTTTTTTATTTCATGAAATAATTTAAAAAAAAAATACGTGGGGCTTCGCCCTATTTTTGTGTCCAGCCGGGTACAACTAGGCAGCTGGGGGCTGGAATCTGCAGCGCAGGGAGGCCCAAGCTTTCTGGGCCCCACCCGCTGCAAATTGCAGTCCGCAGCCGCCCCGGAAAATGGCGCGTTCATAGAAGCGCCATCTTCTGGCGCTGTACCCAACTCATCCAGGGCCCTGGTGCGGTGGCTCACTGGGTAATAAAAGGGTTAGGGCCAGCTTGGCATTATCAGCTGGCCCTAAGCCCGAAATTCATGGGGTCAAGCCAATATTAGACATGACCGCCATGAATTTCTAGTGAAGTATTTAAAAAAAATTTTTTTAATGTTCTAAATTAAACCATATTTACCATCATGCCCATTCCAGCTGAAGCCAATGTCTTCTGCAATAAAAGTAAAATAATAAAGCAACCTCATCCTTACAGCATGCCTGTGCTCTGCAGTGTCTATGAAGGATGGCATGCTGGATGGCAGCGCTCATTATTTTACTTTTATTGCAGAAGACATTGGCTTCAGCTGGAATGGGCGTGATGGTAAGTATGGTTTAATTTAGAACAATAAAGAATTGTGTGTTTATTTCAATTAAGGGACTTTATTCTGGGTGTTTGTGCTTTTTTTTTTAACTTTGACTATGGGGTTAGTAATGGGGGTGTCTTATAGACGCCTCTCCATTACTAACCTGGGCTTAATGTCTACTGGCATTATAAGCTGACATCAACCCCAGCCCTATTACCCCACTGCCACCGCTACAGGGCAGCGGGAAGAGCGAGGCTAAGTGCCAGAATTGGCGCATCCTATGGATGCGCCATTTCTGGGGTGGCTGACGGCTGGTGTTTCTAGCCTGGGAGGGGGCCAATATTCATGGCACCCTTCCTGGGCTATTAATATCAGCCCCCAGCAGTCTGCCTAGCCTTTGCTAGCTATTAAAATAGGGGGGACCCCACATCATTTTTTCGGGGGGTCCCCCATTTTAATGGCTAGTAAAGGCTAGGTATTCAGCTGGGGGCTATTAGTAGCCTGGGAAGCTCCGTGGGTATTACCCCCTTCCCAGGCTTCAAACATCTGCCCCAGCCGTCTGCTTAACCTCCGCTAGAGACTAAAATTAAGGGGAACCCCACGCCAATTTTTTTTTAAAATAAATCCTTTATTTTAACACTATATGACAAGTACAGTAATCAACACTATCACCGTACTTCTTATATATGTGACTGACATGTGTCTATCTAATCTATGGCACTTATAGGTGCTCTCAGAAAAAATGTCAGTGCTGTCATATAATTACTCATGGGTCCCATTCCATTACATCGAATAGCACAGGAGAGACTTTTAATATCAAGGATCACCTGACCTGTACTAGTGACTATGTAATCTATGTTATTACATGTGATTGCGGTCTCCAGTACGTGGGTAGGACCACACAAATGGTGAGATCCCGACTCAATGCCCACAGATACAATGCCAAAAATGGCTTATTAACACACAGCCTCTCCAGACATCTTCTTACTACCCATAACAAAAAATTTAAAGTGAGACTTACACCGGTGGAGCAGATCCCGGCTGATATTCCTGACAGGATCCAACAACTTAACAAGAAGGAGGCCTTCTGGATATATAGACTACGTTGTTTGTATCCTGATGGCCTCAATGATAAATTGGAGAATGTATAGAGTTCACGGAGATATCTCCACAATTAATGTTTCATTCACTATGTATAATAATAACCTCTCTCCTTTTTTTTTTTTTTTTTTTCTCTTGCGTTTTTTGATGCGTTTTTATGCGTTTTTTTTTTTTTTTTTCTCCTTCTTTCTCTCTCCGTTTTACTACCTTTGGCATATATATCCATGTGAATTAAGCTCCCCTTATCTGAATTTCATTGATATACCTATTGAATGAAAATCTTCTTAAATTCAGGTTCATGGTATAGATTTTTCTACTAATGCACTTATTTTCTCCTCTTAAAGGGATAGAAAAAGAAAGGAAAGAAAGAGGAGAAAGTATAATATCTTCATTACCAAAATTTTATTATGGAAAATTTTATTATGACAAATTTTATTATGACAAATTTAGCTGCTCTATAATTTGTTTATTCTATAATCAGAGGAAAAAGCTGGAAAATCCTAACTCTGAGAAAGCTGAGTCTCTATAGAATGGGATTTGGGCGTTCCAACTCAAACCAATTTACATGTGATTAGGATAATTATTTCACTAGGTAGGTTTTTATAGTGACTATATAACCACCACTATTGACTCTCTTACATTAGACCTGAGGAAGGCTATATATCTTTAATTTTAATAGCTGAAACGCGTTGTTTTATTTATAAGTTTTATCTATTTACCAACCTGAATAAATCTTCTGAAGAATTAAATCCTTTTTTTGGATAATCATTCCTTGTGACCCTGGGAGCGCTCAATTGGCTGGATACATACTCTGAACCCTATCTAATCTATGTGTGATGCTATATTCTTTCTATTCTAAATTGTTGGGTACCGATGCTGAATTGCCGGCCGGCTTTTTTAAAGAGACGGAGCATGAAAACACTATTATTTTTTAATAAATCCTTTAACACTAAATGACAAGTACAGTAAGCAACACTGTCACTGTACTTCTTATATATGTGACTGACATGTTTCTATCTATCTAATCTATGTGTGATGCTCTATTCTTTCTGTTCTAAATTGTGGGGTACCGGTGTATGCCGCTGCTGAATTGCCGGCTTTTCATGTAACACATTCTACATTATTCTTAGTTGTTTTCCTTCATGTAGAATTAACCTACAAGGAAAGAAAGGGTTTATTTTCATTCCGATATTTGTGTCCCATTACCTTGCATTGGTTTCCGGTATCGGAATCGGCGAAATCTGATATTTTTTTGGTATCGGTCCGATCCAATCCGATCCGATATTTCCCGATATCGGAAGGTATCGCTGAACACTATTTAGAAACCCACCTTTTTTGGAGTTGTGTTTCCACATACCACTTGCGCTGCTTGTTGTTTCCTCTTGAAATCCATCTGTATTGATCTCTTGAATAATCATTTTCTTGAAGACTATTTAGAGCAGATCTGGGCAACGTGCGGCCCGCGGGCCACATCTGGCCCTCTGGCTGTTCCAGTCCGGCCCGCGGACCGAGACAGCCGAAGGGCTGATAACAGTGGCCCACGGGCCGCACTGCACCGCACGCCGTCACCGCTCGCCGTCACTGCCCGCCTGCACACCGTCACCGCTGTCTCAATCCGTGGTCTCAATCCGCGGTGAATGCATTGGTGGAGGAGGGGCCGCCACTTCCCTCTTCCACCAATCAGCGTTAGAAACAGCTGACACAATGGCATCAGCCTGCACACTGTGGAGAGTCAGTGCATCAGAGACAGGAGCGTAGGGAAACGGGGAGTGAAGTAAGTATATGCTGGACAAAGGGGGGGCTTTAATGCTGGACACAGGGACGGCTTTGCTTTGATGCTGGACACAGGGGGGCTTTAATGCTGGACACAAGAGATGCTTTAATGCTGGACACAGGGGGGGCTCTCATGCTGGACACAGGGGGGCTCTCATGCTGTACATAGTGGGGCTCTCATGCTGGACATAGTGGGGGGCTCTCATGCTGGACACAGGGAGGGCTGTCATGCTGGACACAGGGGGGTCTCATGCTGGACACAGGGGGGGCTCTCATGCTGGACACAGGGGGCTCTCATGCTGGACACAGGGGGGGCTCTCATGCTGGACACAGGGGGGGCTCTCATGCTGGACACAGGGGGGTCTCATGCTGGACACAGGGGGGTCTCATGCTGGACACAGGGGGGACTCTCATGCTGGACACAGGGAGGGCTGTCATGCTGGACACAGGGGGGGTCTCATGCTGGACACAGGGGGGGCTCTCATGCTGGATGCAGGGGGGCTCTCATGCTGGACACAGGGGGGGCTCTCATGCTGGACACTAGGGAGGGCTGTCATGCTGGACACATGGGGGCTCTCATGCTGGACATAGGGGGGCTCTCATGCTGGACACTAGGGAGGGTTGTCATGCTGGACACAGAGGGCTCTCATGCTGGACACAGGGGGGGCTCTCATGCTGGACACTAGGGAGGGCTGTCAGGCTGGACACAGGGGGGGCTCTCATGCTGGACACAGGGGGGCTTTAATGCTAGACACTGGGGGGCTTTAATGCTGGACACTGGGGGGCTGTCATGCTGGACACTTGGAAGGGCTGTCATGCTGGACATGAGGAGGCTCTCGAGCTCTCATACTGGACATGGGGGGGTGGGTGGTGCACATGCTGGACTTGGGAGGGCTGTGTGGGGCTCATGCTGGACATGGGGGGCTGTGTATGGCTCATGCTGGACACGGGAGGGCTGTGTGGGGCTCATGCTGGACATAGGGGGCTGTGTGGGGCTCATGGTGGACACAGGAGAGCTGTGTGGTGCTCATGCTGGACACGGGAGGACTCTGTGGGGCACATACTGGACATGGGAGGGCTGTGTGGGGCTCATGCTGGACATGGGAGGCTGTGTGGGGCTGATGCTAGACATGGGGGGCTGTGTATGGCTCATGCTGGACACCGGAGGGCTGTGTGGGGCTCATGCTGGACATGGGGGGCTGTGTGGAGCTCATGGTGGACACAGGAGAGCTGTGTGGTGCTCATGCTGGACACGGGAGGACTGTGTGTGGCTCATACTGGACATGGGGGGGCTGTGTGGGGCTCATGCTGGACATGGGGGGGCTGTGTGGGGCTCATGCTGGACTTGGGGGCTGTGTGGGGCTCATGCTGGACATGGGGGGCTGTGTGGGGCTCATGCTGGACATGGGGGGGCTGTGTGGGGCTCATGCTGGACATGGGGGGCTTTGTGGGGCTCATGCTGGACATGGGGAGGCTGTGTGGGGCTCATGCTCATGTTAATATTAATATTGAGCAGAATTAATTTCAGCCTATTGGTTCGGCCCTCCCCAACAGTCACGGTCTCTCATGTGGCCCCTCGGGAAAATTAATTGCCCACCCCTGATTTAGAGGCACAAAGATGTAAATTTCTCCTCTTTTGGGAGTCACTGGTGGACCATGCATAACTAGTTCATCTGGAATTTCTCCTCTAGCTACCTTTTCAATCAGGTCAATAACCTGTTGATTTGTAAGATCATCCTTCTTGTCTCTTAAATATGGTTTGTTCGCCATTAGATTGGTACAATGGTCAGAAAAAGAAAACTCAGTTTAAGAATGTAGGCAGATTCTCCTTCATCCTGGGAGGGTCACTGAGAGGCTAGTGTAGCATCTAATAAATGTAACTTTGTAACTTTTCCCCTAAGATGTTGCTTTGGTAACGGTCAGGTGACCATCCTGAGCTGGATCTCTCCATGTATAGAGAAAGACATGCTGCAGTTGTAAAAGCCATTTAATCTGCCACCTCAAAATCATCTTTGCTTCTGTCAGCAGACCTGCATTGACCTGCTGACACAGAGCATAATGAGACCAGAGGCGCTCCGATCCGATGTACCGTTCGGGTGCTACGGCCCCTGGAATGGAGCACGTGCTGGCTATCAGAGCGTTGGGACTAGTCCCATGATGCAGCTCCTCCATTGAACTCAATGAAGGAAACCATGTGACCGGACTAAACCCGGCTCTGACAGCCAGCGTAGAACCGGAACGGTACATCGGATCGGAGCGCCGCTGGCCTCACTATGCTCTGTGTCAGCAGGCCAATACAGGCCTGCTGAGCACAGCACAGTGATCCCAGCCGCGCTCTAATCCGATGAGCTGTTCGGGTGCTACGGCCCCTGCAATGGAGCACGTGCTGGCTGTCAGAGCGCTGGGACTAGTCCCATGATGCAGCTCCTCCATTGAACTCAATGAAGGAAACCATGTGACCGGACTAAACCCGGCTCTGACAGGCAGCGTGCGCTCCGTTCCAGGGGCCGTAGAACCGGAACGGTACATCGGATCGGAGAGCCGCTGGCCTCACTATGCTCTGCGTCAGCAGGCCAATACAGGCCTGCTGAGCACAGCACAGTGATCCCAGCCGCGCTCTGATCCGATGAGCTGTTCGGGTGCTAAGGCCCCTGGAATGGAGCACATGCTGGCTGTCAGAGCCGAGATTAGTCCCGGTCACGGGGTCTCCTCCCATTGACTTGAATGGGGGAGCTACGTCACAGGACTAGTCCCAGCGCTGTGACAGCCCAGCACGCGCTCCGTTCCGGGGCTGTAGCACCCGAACGGCTCATCGGATCGGAGCGCGGCTGGGATCACTGTGCTGTGCGGCAGCAGGTCAATGCAGGCCTGCTGAGCACAACACACGTGATTTGGCAGTAGCAATCCCTTTAACAAAAAAATAAATTATTTTCATTTTTTTTTTTGTGTGTTGTTTTTTGGTGTGTCTGTGGGAAAAAGATGAGGGTAACGTATACAGCACTTTGCCAGCCAATTTACTGCTTTATCCAAGCATCCAGGCGGCTGCCCAGGGCTCCCCTTTTCGACACAAAAAAGGGACAAAAGCGGACAGTAGAACATAAAAGAGAGGTAGGATGACACAAAAGGAGGATACACAGAGGGACAGAAGGATACAAGAGGGACAGGAAGACCCAAAGCAGGACAGCAGGATACAAAGGGGGGCATTTTATTCAGTTGTTTGAGTTATCCAAGTTTTTCACTAATCCAAGCACCCTCTGGTCCCGTTTAGCTTGGATAAAAGAGACTCTACTGGATATTTCGATCAGGTAAAGGATAAATATGGGAGTTGGGATTTGAAGCCATGTTATCCAAATCATAATCCCCATATAAATAAATATTGATAATAATCAATAATATAATCATCCACATCTGATGGTCATATCACATTACATTTTATGTGAAATTAGTGGGGTAAGGTGTTTGTTGGTTGACAGCACACGCTATGCACGATTGAGCAGCTAAGCATAAAATTTCACCAGGAAAACACAGGCTATTTTCAACTCGACGCTTTAAAGAGGACCTGTCATCACATTCAATGCCACCAAGCCGCAGCTATGGTGGCATAGTTGACAGGTCCAGCAGTGTGGAGAGACCTTTGTCCACCTCCCTGGTGGCTCCTCTCTGAAATACTAAACTTTATTGCCCCCTTGGCGCGCGTAACGGGAATCAGGAAGTGGTCCTGTTGGTGTTTTGGAGTGTGAACCAATCAGTGCTTGAGCCCTGCGCTGTGTCGCGTCATCAGTCGCTGGGCAGTAAAAACATTCCTGCCCAGCAACTGATGACGCAGTGCATTGTAGATAGCGCAGATGTGTTCACACTCCATCGGACCGATACAGACACTTCATGCTTCCAGTGGTGCCCGCCGAGGGGAATAAAGTGTAATATGCGGATAGAGGGCTGTCCACACTGCTGGACCTGTCAGCTATGCCACCATAGCTGCGGCTTGGTGGCATTGAATGTGATGACAGGTCAGCTTTAAGCCATTTTTTCAGTACTGAAGATAAACAGTCAAAAATCTCTTAAATCAGCCTTCATTTGCTTATTTCAGCAACATTGACGTACAACCACAAAATATATCAATAAAGTCACAAAAACTATTTTCAAGTCAATGCTTCAGACAGTTTTCACAATCTTGAAAAAAAAAAAAAAAAAAAGCAAAAACTTTGTTAAACCCGTCTTTCCAGGCCTGTTTCAGCATCGCTGAGCGTACAAACACTGCAGATGTCCAGGAAATCAATGCTGATATTTCCAAATTAATAGTTCAAACTGTTTTCGCAATATTAATGAAAAGCCGTCATATAGAGACAATAAACAGCCTATACTGACTTATTACAGCGCCATTGAATGCAGAATTACGAAGCTTTAAAAGGAAATTACTTAGCCTATTTGATGCTGTAATATAAATGTACATATAGGTATTCATTTATTATGGAGCTTAGGTGCCCACAAGTTTTTAAAGATATTTTTTCAAACAAAGCTGCAAAATAATTTGGCCTCTGTAAATATAATATTTCACATTGAATTACCATATAGGTGAATAATTATATGCATATTATTATGGGAAATTCATCAAATGTGGTATTGGGCATGACTATTTGGGATAAAAAAAAAAAATATATATATATATATATATATATATATATATATATATATATATATGTTCTTAAAATAAAATGATGAAATATGTTCCAGGGCATGTGTATTTGTGATATTTCACCCATAATCCCCATACAGAACGATAGTTATACCCATATTCCTATCAGAAGTAGATGAAATATGTTCCTGGGCATGTGTATTTGTGATATTTCACCCATAATCCCCATAGAGATCAATAGTTATACACATATTCCAATTGAATGTAGATGAAATATGTTCCTGGGCATGTGTATTTGTGATATTTCACCCATAATCCCCATACAGAACAATAGTTATACTTATATTCCTATCAGAAGTAGATGAAGTATGTTCCTGGGCATGTGTATTTGTGATATTTCACCCATAATCCCCATACAGAACAATAGTTATACTCATATTCCTATGAGAAGTAGATGAAATATGTTCCTTGGCATGTGTATTTGTGATATTTCACCCATAATCCACATACAGAACAATAGTTATACTCATATTCCTATTGAATGTAGATGAAATATGTTCCTGGGCATGTGTATTTGTGATATTTCACCCATAATCCCCACATAGAACAATAGTTATACCCATAGTCCTATGAGAAGTAGATGAAGTATGTTCCTGGGCATGTGTATTTGTGATATTTCACCCATAATCCCCATACAGAACAATAGTTATACCCATATTCCTATGAGAAGTAGATGAAATATGTTCCTGGGCATGTGTATTTGTGATATTTCACCCATAATCCCCATACAGAACAATAGTTATACCCATATTCCTATGAGAAGTAGATGAAGTATGTTCCTGGGCATGTGTATTTGTGATATTTCACCCATAATCCCCATACAGAACAATAGTTATACCCATATTCCTATGAGAAGTAGATGAAGTATGTTCCTGGGCATGTGCATTTGTGATATTTCACCCATAATCCCCATACAGAACAATAGTTATACCCATATTCCTATGAGAAGTAGATAAAGTATGTTCCTGGGCATGTGTATTTGTGATATTTCACCCATAATCCCCATACAGAACAATAGTTATACCCATATTCCTATGAGAAGTAGATGAAATATGTTCCTGGGCATGTGTATTTGTGATATTTCACCCATAATCCCCATACAGAACAATAGTTATACCCATATTCCTATCAGAAGTAGATGAAATATGTTCCTGGGCATGTGTATTTGTGATATTTCACCCATAATCCCCATAGAGATCAATAGTTATACACATATTCCAATTGAATGTAGATGAAATATGTTCCTGGGCATGTGTATTTGTGATATTTCACCCATAATCCCCATACAGAACAATAGTTATACTTATATTCCTATCAGAAGTAGATGAAGTATGTTCCTGGGCATGTGTATTTGTGATATTTCACCCATAATCCCCATACAGAACAATAGTTATACTCATATTCCTATGAGAAGTAGATGAAATATGTTCCTTGGCATGTGTATTTGTGATATTTCACCCATAATCCACATACAGAACAATAGTTATACTCATATTCCTATTGAATGTAGATGAAATATGTTCCTGGGCATGTGTATTTGTTATATTTCACCCATAATCCCCACATAGAACAATAGTTATACCCATATTCCTATGAGAAGTAGATGAAGTATGTTCCTGGGCATGTGTATTTGTGATATTTCACCCATAATCCCCATACAGAACAATAGTTATACCCATATTCCTATGAGAAGTAGATGAAATATGTTCCTGGGCATGTGTATTTGTGATATTTCACCCATAATCCCCATACAGAACAATAGTTATACCCATATTCCTATGAGAAGTAGATGAAGTATGTTCCTGGGCATGTGTATTTGTGATATTTCACCCATAATCCCCATACAGAACAATAGTTATACCCATATTCCTATGAGAAGTAGATGAAGTATGTTCCTGGGCATGTGCATTTGTGATATTTCACCCATAATCCCCATACAGAACAATAGTTATACCCATATTCCTATGAGAAGTAGATGAAGTATGTTCCTGGGCATGTGTATTTGTGATATTTCACCCATAATCCCCATACAGAACAATAGTTATACCCATATTCCTATGAGAAGTAGATGAAATATGTTCCTGGGCATGTGTATTTGTGATATTTCACCCATAATCCCCATACAGAACAATAGTTATACACATATTCCTATTGAATGTAGATGAAATATGTTCCTGGGCATGTGTATTTGTGACATTTCACCCATAATCCCCATACAGAACAATAGTTATACCCATATTCCTATGAGAAGTAGATGAAGTATGTTCCTGGGCATGTGTATTTGTTATATTCACCCATAATCCCCATACAGAACAATAGTTATACTCATATTCCTATTGAATGTAGATGAAATATGTTCCTGGGCATGTGTATTTGTGATATTTCACCCATAATCCCCATAGAGAACAATAGTTATACCCATATTCCTATGAGAAGTAGATGAAGTATGTTCCTGGGCATGTGTATTTGTTATATTCACCCATAATCCCCATACAGAACAATAGTTATACCCATATTCCTATGAGAAGTAGATAAAATATGTTCCTGGGCATGTGTATTTGTTATATTTCACCCATAATCCCCATACAGAACAATAGTTATACCCATATTCCTATGAGAAGTAGATAAAATATGTTCCTGGGCATGTGTATTTGTTATATTTCACCCATAATCCCCATACAGAACAATAGTTATACCCAAATTCCTATGAGAAGTAGATGAAGTATGTTCCTGGGCATGTGTATTTGTGATATTTCACCCATAATCCCCATACAGAACAATAGTTATACTCATATTCCTATGAGAAGTAGATGAAGTATGTTCCTGGGCATGTGTATTTGTGATATTTTAGCCATAAGCCCCATACAGAACAATAGTTATACCCATATTCCTATGAGAAGTAGATGAAGTATGTTCCTGGGCATGTGTATTTGTGATATTTCACCCATAATCCCCATACAGAACAATAGTTATACTCATATTCCTATGAGAAGTAGATGAAATATGTTCCTTGGCATGTGTATTTGTGATATTTCACCCATAATCCACATACAGAACAATAGTTATACTCATATTCCTATTGAATGTAGATGAAATATGTTCCTGGGCATGTGTATTTGTGATATTTCACCCATAATCCCCACATAGAACAATAGTTATACCCATATTCCTATGAGAAGTAGATGAAGTATGTTCCTGGGCATGTGTATTTGTGATATTTCACCCATAATCCCCATACAGAACAATAGTTATACCCATATTCCTATGAGAAGTAGATGAAATATGTTCCTGGGCATGTGTATTTGTGATATTTCACCCATAATCCCCATACAGAACAATAGTTATACCCATATTCCTATGAGAAGTAGATGAAGTATGTTCCTGGGCATGTGTATTTGTGATATTTCACCCATAATCCCCATACAGAACAATAGTTATACCCATATTCCTATGAGAAGTAGATGAAGTATGTTCCTGGGCATGTGCATTTGTGATATTTCACCCATAATCCCCATACAGAACAATAGTTATACCCATATTCCTATGAGAAGTAGATGAAGTATGTTCCTGGGCATGTGTATTTGTGATATTTCACCCCATAATCCCCATACAGAACAATAGTTATACCCATATTCCTATGAGAAGTAGATGAAATATGTTCCTGGGCATGTGTATTTGTGATATTTCACCCATAATCCCCATACAGAACAATAGTTATACACATATTCCTATTGAATGTAGATGAAATATGTTCCTGGGCATGTGTATTTGTGATATTTCACCCATAATCCACATACAGAACAATAGTTATACCCATATTCCTATGAGAAGTAGATGAAGTATGTTCCTGGGCATGTGTATTTGTTATATTCACCCATAATCCCCATACAGAACAATAGTTATACTCATATTCCTATTGAATGTAGATGAAATATGTTCCTGGGCATGTGTATTTGTGATATTTCACCCATAATCCCCATACAGAACAATAGTTATACCCATATTCCTATGAGAAGTAGATGAAGTATGTTCCTGGGCATGTGTATTTGTTATATTCACCCATAATCCCCATACAGAACAATAGTTATACTCATATTCCTATTGAATGTAGATGAAATATGTTCCTGGTTATGTGTATTTGTGATATTTCACCCATAATCCCCATACAGAACAATAGTTATACACATATTCCTATTGAATGTAGATGAAATATGTTCCTGGGAATGTGTATTTGTGATATTTCACCCATAATCCCCATACAGAACAATAGTTGTACCCATATTCCTATGAGAAGTAGATGAAATATGTTCCTGGGCATGTGTATTTGTTATATTTCACCCATAATCCCCATACAGAACAATAGTTATACACATATTCCTATTGAATGTAGATGAAATATGTTCCTGGGCATGTGTATTTGTGATATTTCACCCATAATCCCCATACAGAACAATAGTTATACCCATATTCCTATGAGAAGTAGATGAAATATGTTTCTGGGCATGTGCATTTGTTATATTTCATCCATAATCCCCATACAGAACAATAGTTATACCCATATTCCTATGAGAAGTAGATGAAGTATGTTCCTGGGCATGTGTATTTGTGATATTTTAGCCATAAGCCCCATACAGAACAATAGTTATACCCATATTCCTATGAGAAGTAGATGAAGTATGTTCCTGGGCATGTGTATTTGTGATATTTCACCCATAATCCCCATACAGAACAATAGTTATACCCATATTCCTATGAGAAGTAGATGAAATATGTTCCTGGGCATGTGTATTTGTGATATTTCACCCATAATCCCCATACAGAACAATAGTTATACACATATTCCTATTGAATGTAGATGAAATATGTTCCTGGGCATGTGTATTTGTGACATTTCACCCATAATCCCCATACAGAACAATAGTTATACCCATATTCCTATGAGAAGTAGATGAAGTATGTTCCTGGGCATGTGTATTTGTTATATTCACCCATAATCCCCATACAGAACAATAGTTATACTCATATTCCTATTGAATGTAGATGAAATATGTTCCTGGGCATGTGTATTTGTGATATTTCACCCATAATCCCCATAGAGAACAATAGTTATACCCATATTCCTATGAGAAGTAGATGAAGTATGTTCCTGGGCATGTGTATTTGTTATATTCACCCATAATCCCCATACAGAACAATAATTATACCCATATTCCTATGAGAAGTAGATAAAATATGTTCCTGGGCATGTGTATTTGTTATATTTCACCCATAATCCCCATACAGAACAATAGTTATACCCATATTCCTATGAGAAGTAGATAAAATATGTTCCTGGGCATGTGTATTTGTTATATTTCACCCATAATCCCCATACAGAACAATAGTTATACCCATATTCCTATGAGAAGTAGATGAAGTATGTTCCTGGGCATGTGTATTTGTGATATTTCACCCATAATCCCCATACAGAACAATAGTTATACTCATATTCCAATGAGAAGTAGATGAAGTATGTTCCTGGGCATGTGTATTTGTGATATTTTAGCCATAAGCCCCATACAGAACAATAGTTATACCCATATTCCTATGAGAAGTAGATGAAGTATGTTCCTGGGCATGTGTATTTGTGATATTTCACCCATAATCCCCATACAGAACAATAGTTATACCCATATTCCTATGAGAAGTAGATGAAATATGTTCCTGGGCATGTGTATTTGTGATATTTCACCCATAATCCCCATACAGAACAATAGTTATACACATATTCCTATTGAATGTAGATGAAATATGTTCCTGGGCATGTGTATTTGTGATATTTCACCCATAATCCCCATACAGAACAATAGTTATACCCATATTCCTATGAGAAGTAGATAAAGTATGTTCCTGGGCATGTGTATTTGTGATATTTCACCCATAATCCCCATACAGAACAATAGTTATACCCATATTCCTATGAGAAGTAGATGAAATATGTTCCTGGGCATGTGTATTTGTGATATTTCACCCATAATCCCCATACAGAACAATAGTTATACCCATATTCCTATCAGAAGTAGATGAAATATGTTCCTGGGCATGTGTATTTGTGATATTTCACCCATAATCCCCATAGAGATCAATAGTTATACACATATTCCAATTGAATGTAGATGAAATATGTTCCTGGGCATGTGTATTTGTGATATTTCACCCATAATCCCCATACAGAACAATAGTTATACTTATATTCCTATCAGAAGTAGATGAAGTATGTTCCTGGGCATGTGTATTTGTGATATTTCACCCATAATCCCCATACAGAACAATAGTTATACTCATATTCCTATGAGAAGTAGATGAAATATGTTCCTTGGCATGTGTATTTGTGATATTTCACCCATAATCCACATACAGAACAATAGTTATACTCATATTCCTATTGAATGTAGATGAAATATGTTCCTGGGCATGTGTATTTGTTATATTTCACCCATAATCCCCACATAGAACAATAGTTATACCCATATTCCTATGAGAAGTAGATGAAGTATGTTCCTGGGCATGTGTATTTGTGATATTTCACCCATAATCCCCATACAGAACAATAGTTATACCCATATTCCTATGAGAAGTAGATGAAATATGTTCCTGGGCATGTGTATTTGTGATATTTCACCCATAATCCCCATACAGAACAATAGTTATACCCATATTCCTATGAGAAGTAGATGAAGTATGTTCCTGGGCATGTGTATTTGTGATATTTCACCCATAATCCCCATACAGAACAATAGTTATACCCATATTCCTATGAGAAGTAGATGAAGTATGTTCCTGGGCATGTGCATTTGTGATATTTCACCCATAATCCCCATACAGAACAATAGTTATACCCATATTCCTATGAGAAGTAGATGAAGTATGTTCCTGGGCATGTGTATTTGTGATATTTCACCCATAATCCCCATACAGAACAATAGTTATACCCATATTCCTATGAGAAGTAGATGAAATATGTTCCTGGGCATGTGTATTTGTGATATTTCACCCATAATCCCCATACAGAACAATAGTTATACACATATTCCTATTGAATGTAGATGAAATATGTTCCTGGGCATGTGTATTTGTGACATTTCACCCATAATCCCCATACAGAACAATAGTTATACCCATATTCCTATGAGAAGTAGATGAAGTATGTTCCTGGGCATGTGTATTTGTTATATTCACCCATAATCCCCATACAGAACAATAGTTATACTCATATTCCTATTGAATGTAGATGAAATATGTTCCTGGGCATGTGTATTTGTGATATTTCACCCATAATCCCCATAGAGAACAATAGTTATACCCATATTCCTATGAGAAGTAGATGAAGTATGTTCCTGGGCATGTGTATTTGTTATATTCACCCATAATCCCCATACAGAACAATAGTTATACCCATATTCCTATGAGAAGTAGATAAAATATGTTCCTGGGCATGTGTATTTGTTATATTTCACCCATAATCCCCATACAGAACAATAGTTATACCCATATTCCTATGAGAAGTAGATAAAATATGTTCCTGGGCATGTGTATTTGTTATATTTCACCCATAATCCCCATACAGAACAATAGTTATACCCAAATTCCTATGAGAAGTAGATGAAGTATGTTCCTGGGCATGTGTATTTGTGATATTTCACCCATAATCCCCATACAGAACAATAGTTATACTCATATTCCTATGAGAAGTAGATGAAGTATGTTCCTGGGCATGTGTATTTGTGATATTTTAGCCATAAGCCCCATACAGAACAATAGTTATACCCATATTCCTATGAGAAGTAGATGAAGTATGTTCCTGGGCATGTGTATTTGTGATATTTCACCCATAATCCCCATACAGAACAATAGTTATACTCATATTCCTATGAGAAGTAGATGAAATATGTTCCTTGGCATGTGTATTTGTGATATTTCACCCATAATCCACATACAGAACAATAGTTATACTCATATTCCTATTGAATGTAGATGAAATATGTTCCTGGGCATGTGTATTTGTGATATTTCACCCATAATCCCCACATAGAACAATAGTTATACCCATATTCCTATGAGAAGTAGATGAAGTATGTTCCTGGGCATGTGTATTTGTGATATTTCACCCATAATCCCCATACAGAACAATAGTTATACCCATATTCCTATGAGAAGTAGATGAAATATGTTCCTGGGCATGTGTATTTGTGATATTTCACCCATAATCCCCATACAGAACAATAGTTATACCCATATTCCTATGAGAAGTAGATGAAGTATGTTCCTGGGCATGTGTATTTGTGATATTTCACCCATAATCCCCATACAGAACAATAGTTATACCCATATTCCTATGAGAAGTAGATGAAGTATGTTCCTGGGCATGTGCATTTGTGATATTTCACCCATAATCCCCATACAGAACAATAGTTATACCCATATTCCTATGAGAAGTAGATGAAGTATGTTCCTGGGCATGTGTATTTGTGATATTTCACCCCATAATCCCCATACAGAACAATAGTTATACCCATATTCCTATGAGAAGTAGATGAAATATGTTCCTGGGCATGTGTATTTGTGATATTTCACCCATAATCCCCATACAGAACAATAGTTATACACATATTCCTATTGAATGTAGATGAAATATGTTCCTGGGCATGTGTATTTGTGATATTTCACCCATAATCCACATACAGAACAATAGTTATACCCATATTCCTATGAGAAGTAGATGAAGTATGTTCCTGGGCATGTGTATTTGTTATATTCACCCATAATCCCCATACAGAACAATAGTTATACTCATATTCCTATTGAATGTAGATGAAATATGTTCCTGGGCATGTGTATTTGTGATATTTCACCCATAATCCCCATACAGAACAATAGTTATACCCATATTCCTATGAGAAGTAGATGAAGTATGTTCCTGGGCATGTGTATTTGTTATATTCACCCATAATCCCCATACAGAACAATAGTTATACTCATATTCCTATTGAATGTAGATGAAATATGTTCCTGGTTATGTGTATTTGTGATATTTCACCCATAATCCCCATACAGAACAATAGTTATACACATATTCCTATTGAATGTAGATGAAATATGTTCCTGGGAATGTGTATTTGTGATATTTCACCCATAATCCCCATACAGAACAATAGTTGTACCCATATTCCTATGAGAAGTAGATGAAATATGTTCCTGGGCATGTGTATTTGTTATATTTCACCCATAATCCCCATACAGAACAATAGTTATACACATATTCCTATTGAATGTAGATGAAATATGTTCCTGGGCATGTGTATTTGTGATATTTCACCCATAATCCCCATACAGAACAATAGTTATACCCATATTCCTATGAGAAGTAGATGAAATATGTTTCTGGGCATGTGCATTTGTTATATTTCATCCATAATCCCCATACAGAACAATAGTTATACCCATATTCCTATGAGAAGTAGATGAAGTATGTTCCTGGGCATGTGTATTTGTGATATTTTAGCCATAAGCCCCATACAGAACAATAGTTATACCCATATTCCTATGAGAAGTAGATGAAGTATGTTCCTGGGCATGTGTATTTGTGATATTTCACCCATAATCCCCATACAGAACAATAGTTATACCCATATTCCTATGAGAAGTAGATGAAATATGTTCCTGGGCATGTGTATTTGTGATATTTCACCCATAATCCCCATACAGAACAATAGTTATACACATATTCCTATTGAATGTAGATGAAATATGTTCCTGGGCATGTGTATTTGTGACATTTCACCCATAATCCCCATACAGAACAATAGTTATACCCATATTCCTATGAGAAGTAGATGAAGTATGTTCCTGGGCATGTGTATTTGTTATATTCACCCATAATCCCCATACAGAACAATAGTTATACTCATATTCCTATTGAATGTAGATGAAATATGTTCCTGGGCATGTGTATTTGTGATATTTCACCCATAATCCCCATAGAGAACAATAGTTATACCCATATTCCTATGAGAAGTAGATGAAGTATGTTCCTGGGCATGTGTATTTGTTATATTCACCCATAATCCCCATACAGAACAATAATTATACCCATATTCCTATGAGAAGTAGATAAAATATGTTCCTGGGCATGTGTATTTGTTATATTTCACCCATAATCCCCATACAGAACAATAGTTATACCCATATTCCTATGAGAAGTAGATAAAATATGTTCCTGGGCATGTGTATTTGTTATATTTCACCCATAATCCCCATACAGAACAATAGTTATACCCATATTCCTATGAGAAGTAGATGAAGTATGTTCCTGGGCATGTGTATTTGTGATATTTCACCCATAATCCCCATACAGAACAATAGTTATACTCATATTCCAATGAGAAGTAGATGAAGTATGTTCCTGGGCATGTGTATTTGTGATATTTTAGCCATAAGCCCCATACAGAACAATAGTTATACCCATATTCCTATGAGAAGTAGATGAAGTATGTTCCTGGGCATGTGTATTTGTGATATTTCACCCATAATCCCCATACAGAACAATAGTTATACCCATATTCCTATGAGAAGTAGATGAAATATGTTCCTGGGCATGTGTATTTGTGATATTTCACCCATAATCCCCATACAGAACAATAGTTATACACATATTCCTATTGAATGTAGATGAAATATGTTCCTGGGCATGTGTATTTGTGATATTTCACCCATAATCCCCATACAGAACAATAGTTATACCCATATTCCTATGAGAAGTAGATGAAGTATGTTCCTGGGCATGTGTATTTGTGATATTTCACCCATAATCCCCATACAGAACAATAGTTATACCCATATTCATATGAGAAGTAGATGAAATATGTTCCTGGGCATGTGTATTTGTTATATTTCACCCATAATCCCATACAGAACAATAGTTATACCCATATTCCTATGAGAAGTAGATGAAGTATGTTCCTGGGCATGTGTATTTGTGATATTTCACCCATAATCCCCATACCGAACAATAGTTATACTCATATTCCTATGAGAAGCAGATGAAATATGTTCCTTGGCATGTGTATTTGTGATATTTCACCCATAATCCACATACAGAACAATAGTTATACTCATATTCCTATTGAATGTAGATGAAATATGTTCCTGGGCATGTGTATTTGTGATATTTCACCCATAATCCCCACATAGAACAATAGTTA
This sequence comes from Phyllobates terribilis, assembly GCF_046119375.1. Classification (NCBI taxonomy): domain Eukaryota; kingdom Metazoa; phylum Chordata; class Amphibia; order Anura; family Dendrobatidae; genus Phyllobates; species Phyllobates terribilis. The sequence goes on along the minus strand of NW_027362762.1, from coordinate 134,394,951 downwards.
TACCCATAGTCCTATGAGAAGTAGATGAAGTATGTTCCTGGGCATGTGTATTTGTGATATTTCACCCATAATCCCCATACAGAACAATAGTTATACCCATATTCCTATGAGAAGTAGATGAAATATGTTCCTGGGCATGTGTATTTGTGATATTTCACCCATAATCCCCATACAGAACAATAGTTATACCCATATTCCTATGAGAAGTAGATGAAGTATGTTCCTGGGCATGTGTATTTGTGATATTTCACCCATAATCCCCATACAGAACAATAGTTATACCCATATTCCTATGAGAAGTAGATGAAGTATGTTCCTGGGCATGTGCATTTGTGATATTTCACCCATAATCCCCATACAGAACAATAGTTATACCCATATTCCTATGAGAAGTAGATGAAGTATGTTCCTGGGCATGTGTATTTGTGATATTTCACCCATAATCCCCATACAGAACAATAGTTATACCCATATTCCTATGAGAAGTAGATGAAATATGTTCCTGGGCATGTGTATTTGTGATATTTCACCCATAATCCCCATACAGAACAATAGTTATACCCATATTCCTATCAGAAGTAGATGAAATATGTTCCTGGGCATGTGTATTTGTGATATTTCACCCATAATCCCCATAGAGATCAATAGTTATACACATATTCCAATTGAATGTAGATGAAATATGTTCCTGGGCATGTGTATTTGTGATATTTCACCCATAATCCCCATAGAGAACAATAGTTATACCCATATTCCTATGAGAAGTAGATAAAATATGTTCCTGGGCATGTGTATTTGTTATATTTCACCCATAATCCCCATACAGAACAATAGTTATACCCATATTCCTATGAGAAGTAGATGAAGTATGTTCCTGGGCATGTGTATTTGTTATATTCACCCATAATCCCCATACAGAACAATAGTTATACCCATATTCCTATGAGAAGTAGATAAAATATGTTCCTGGGCATGTGTATTTGTTATATTTCACCCATAATCCCCATACAGAACAATAGTTATACCCATATTCCTATGAGAAGTAGATAAAATATGTTCCTGGGCATGTGTATTTGTTATATTTCACCCATAATCCCCAAACAGAACAATAGTTATACCCAAATTCCTATGAGAAGTAGATGAAGTATGTTCCTGGGCATGTGTATTTGTGATATTTCACCCATAATCCCCATACAGAACAATAGTTATACTCATATTCCTATGAGAAGTAGATGAAGTATGTTCCTGGGCATGTGTATTTGTGATATTTTAGCCATAAGCCCCATACAGAACAATAGTTATACCCATATTCCTATGAGAAGTAGATGAAGTATGTTCCTGGGCATGTGTATTTGTGATATTTCACCCATAATCCCCATACAGAACAATAGTTATACTCATATTCCTATGAGAAGTAGATGAAATATGTTCCTTGGCATGTGTATTTGTCATATTTCACCCATAATCCACATACAGAACAATAGTTATACTCATATTCCTATTGAATGTAGATGAAATATGTTCCTGGGCATGTGTAGTTGTGATATTTCACCCATAATCCCCACATAGAACAATAGTTATACCCATATTCCTATGAGAAGTAGATGAAGTATGTTCCTGGGCATGTGTATTTGTGATATTTCACCCATAATCCCCATACAGAACAATAGTTATACCCATATTCCTATGAGAAGTAGATGAAATATGTTCCTGGGCATGTGTATTTGTGATATTTCACCCATAATCCCCATACAGAACAATAGTTATACCCATATTCCTATGAGAAGTAGATGAAGTATGTTCCTGGGCATGTGTATTTGTGATATTTCACCCATAATCCCCATACAGAACAATAGTTATACCCATATTCCTATGAGAAGTAGATGAAGTATGTTCCTGGGCATGTGCATTTGTGATATTTCACCCATAATCCCCATACAGAACAATAGTTATACCCATATTCCTATGAGAAGTAGATGAAGTATGTTCCTGGGCATGTGTATTTGTGATATTTCACCCCATAATCCCCATACAGAACAATAGTTATACCCATATTCCTATGAGAAGTAGATGAAATATGTTCCTGGGCATGTGTATTTGTGATATTTCACCCATAATCCCCATACAGAACAATAGTTATACACATATTCCTATTGAATGTAGATGAAATATGTTCCTGGGCATGTGTATTTGTGATATTTCACCCATAATCCCCATACAGAACAATAGTTATACCCATATTCCTATGAGAAGTAGATGAAGTATGTTCCTGGGCATGTGTATTTGTTATATTCACCCATAATCCCCATACAGAACAATAGTTATACACATATTCCTATTGAATGTAGATGAAATATGTTCCTGGGAATGTGTATTTGTGATATTTCACCCATAATCCCCATACAGAACAATAGTTGTACCCATATTCCTATGAGAAGTAGATGAAATATGTTCCTGGGCATGTGTATTTGTTATATTTCACCCATAATCCCCATACAGAACAATAGTTATACACATATTCCTATTGAATGTAGATGAAATATGTTCCTGGGCATGTGTATTTGTGATATTTCACCCATAATCCCCATACAGAACAATAGTTATACCCATATTCCTATGAGAAGTAGATGAAATATGTTTCTGGGCATGTGCATTTGTTATATTTCATCCATAATCCCCATACAGAACAATAGTTATACCCATATTCCTATGAGAAGTAGATGAAGTATGTTCCTGGGCATGTGTATTTGTGATATTTTAGCCATAAGCCCCATACAGAACAATAGTTATACCCATATTCCTATGAGAAGTAGATGAAGTATGTTCCTGGGCATGTGTATTTGTGATATTTCACCCATAATCCCCATACAGAACAATAGTTATACCCATATTCCTATGAGAAGTAGATGAAATATGTTCCTGGGCATGTGTATTTGTGATATTTCACCCATAATCCCCATACAGAACAATAGTTATACACATATTCCTATTGAATGTAGATGAAATATGTTCCTGGGCATGTGTATTTGTGACATTTCACCCATAATCCCCATACAGAACAATAGTTATACCCATATTCCTATGAGAAGTAGATGAAGTATGTTCCTGGGCATGTGTATTTGTTATATTCACCCATAATCCCCATACAGAACAATAGTTATACTCATATTCCTATTGAATGTAGATGAAATATGTTCCTGGGCATGTGTATTTGTGATATTTCACCCATAATCCCCATAGAGAACAATAGTTATACCCATATTCCTATGAGAAGTAGATGAAGTATGTTCCTGGGCATGTGTATTTGTTATATTCACCTATAATCCCCATACAGAACAATAGTTATACCCATATTCCTATGAGAAGTAGATAAAATATGTTCCTGGGCATGTGTATTTGTTATATTTCACCCATAATCCCCATACAGAACAATAGTTATACCCATATTCCTATGAGAAGTAGATAAAATATGTTCCTGGGCATGTGTATTTGTTATATTTCACCCATAATGCCCATACAGAACAATAGTTATACCCATATTCCTATGAGAAGTAGATGAAGTATGTTCCTGGGCATGTGTATTTGTGATATTTCACCCATAATCCCCATACAGAACAATAGTTATACTCATATTCCTATGAGAAGTAGATGAAGTATGTTCCTGGGCATGTGTATTTGTGATATTTTAGCCATAAGCCCCATACAGAACAATAGTTATACCCATATTCCTATGAGAAGTAGATGAAGTATGTTCCTGGGCATGTGTATTTGTGATATTTCACCCATAATCCCCATACAGAACAATAGTTATACCCATATTCCTATGAGAAGTAGATGAAATATGTTCCTGGGCATGTGTATTTGTGATATTTCACCCATAATCCCCATACAGAACAATAGTTATACACATATTCCTATTGAATGTAGATGAAATATGTTCCTGGGCATGTGTATTTGTGATATTTCACCCATAATCCCCATACAGAACAATAGTTATACCCATATTCCTATGAGAAGTAGATGAAGTATGTTCCTGGGCATGTGTATTTGTGATATTTCACCCATAATCCCCATACAGAACAATAGTTATACCCATATTCATATGAGAAGTAGATGAAATATGTTCCTGGGCATGTGTATTTGTTATATTTCACCCATAATCCCATACAGAACAATAGTTATACCCATATTCCTATGAGAAGTAGATGAAGCATGTTCCTGGGCATGTGTATTTGTGATATTTCACCCATAATCCCCATACAGAACAATAGTTATACTCATATTCCTATGAGAAGTAGATGAAATATGTTCCTGGGCATGTGTATTTGTGATATTTCACCCATAATCCCCATACAGAACAATAGTTATACCCATATTCCTATGAGAAGTAGATGAAATATGTTCCTGAGCATGTGTATTTGTTATATTTCACCCATAATCCCCATACAGAACAATAGTTATACCCATATTCCATGAGAAGTAGATGAAGTATGTTCCTGGGCATGTGTATTTGTGATATTTCACCCATAATCCCCATACAGAACAATAGTTATACACATATTCCTATTGAATGTAGATGAAATATGTTCCTGGGCATGTGTATTTGTGATATTTCACCCATAATCCCCATACAGAACAATAGTTATACCCATATTCCTATGAGAAGTAGATAAAATATGTTCCTGGGCATGTGTATTTGTTATATTTCACCCATAATCCCCAAACAGAACAATAGTTATACCCAAATTCCTATGAGAAGTAGATGAAGTATGTTCCTGGGCATGTGTATTTGTGATATTTCACCCATAATCCCCATACAGAACAATAGTTATACTCATATTCCTATGAGAAGTAGATGAAGTATGTTCCTGGGCATGTGTATTTGTGATATTTTAGCCATAAGCCCCATACAGAACAATAGTTATACCCATATTCCTATGAGAAGTAGATGAAGTATGTTCCTGGGCATGTGTATTTGTGATATTTCACCCATAATCCCCATACAGAACAATAGTTATACTCATATTCCTATGAGAAGTAGATGAAATATGTTCCTTGGCATGTGTATTTGTCATATTTCACCCATAATCCACATACAGAACAATAGTTATACTCATATTCCTATTGAATGTAGATGAAATATGTTCCTGGGCATGTGTATTTGTGATATTTCACCCATAATCCCCACATAGAACAATAGTTATACACATATTCCTATGAGAAGTAGATGAAGTATGTTCCTGGGCATGTGTATTTGTGATATTTCACCCATAATCCCCATACAGAACAATAGTTATACCCATATTCCTATGAGAAGTAGATGAAATATGTTCCTGGGCATGTGTATTTGTGATATTTCACCCATAATCCCCATACAGAACAATAGTTATACCCATATTCCTATGAGAAGTAGATGAAGTATGTTCCTGGGCATGTGTATTTGTGATATTTCACCCATAATCCCCATACAGAACAATAGTTATACCCATATTCCTATGAGAAGTAGATGAAATATGTTCCTGGGCATGTGTATTTGTGATATTTCACCCATAATCCCCATACAGAACAATAGTTATACCCATATTCCTATGAGAAGTAGATGAAGTATGTTCCTGGGCATGTGTATTTGTGATATTTCACCCATAATCCCCATACAGAACAATAGTTATACCCATATTCCTATGAGAAGTAGATGAAGTATGTTCCTGGGCATGTGCATTTGTGATATTTCACCCATAATCCCCATACAGAACAATAGTTATACCCATATTCCTATGAGAAGTAGATGAAGTATGTTCCTGGGCATGTGTATTTGTGATATTTCACCCCATAATCCCCATACAGAACAATAGTTATACCCATATTCCTATGAGAAGTAGATGAAATATGTTCCTGGGCATGTGTATTTGTGATATTTCACCCATAATCCCCATACAGAACAATAGTTATACACATATTCCTATTGAATGTAGATGAAATATGTTCCTGGGCATGTGTATTTGTGATATTTCACCCATAATCCCCATACAGAACAATAGTTATACCCATATTCCTATGAGAAGTAGATGAAGTATGTTCCTGGGCATGTGTATTTGTTATATTCACCCATAATCCCCATACAGAACAATAGTTATACACATATTCCTATTGAATGTAGATGAAATATGTTCCTGGGAATGTGTATTTGTGATATTTCACCCATAATCCCCATACAGAACAATAGTTGTACCCATATTCCTATGAGAAGTAGATGAAATATGTTCCTGGGCATGTGTATTTGTTATATTTCACCCATAATCCCCATACAGAACAATAGTTATACACATATTCCTATTGAATGTAGATGAAATATGTTCCTGGGCATGTGTATTTGTGATATTTCACCCATAATCCCCATACAGAACAATAGTTATACCCATATTCCTATGAGAAGTAGATGAAATATGTTTCTGGGCATGTGCATTTGTTATATTTCATCCATAATCCCCATACAGAACAATAGTTATACCCATATTCCTATGAGAAGTAGATGAAGTATGTTCCTGGGCATGTGTATTTGTGATATTTTAGCCATAAGCCCCATACAGAACAATAGTTATACCCATATTCCTATGAGAAGTAGATGAAGTATGTTCCTGGGCATGTGTATTTGTGATATTTCACCCATAATCCCCATACAGAACAATAGTTATACCCATATTCCTATGAGAAGTAGATGAAATATGTTCCTGGGCATGTGTATTTGTGATATTTCACCCATAATCCCCATACAGAACAATAGTTATACACATATTCCTATTGAATGTAGATGAAATATGTTCCTGGGCATGTGTATTTGTGACATTTCACCCATAATCCCCATACAGAACAATAGTTATACCCATATTCCTATGAGAAGTAGATGAAGTATGTTCCTGGGCATGTGTATTTGTTATATTCACCCATAATCCCCATACAGAACAATAGTTATACTCATATTCCTATTGAATGTAGATGAAATATGTTCCTGGGCATGTGTATTTGTGATATTTCACCCATAATCCCCATAGAGAACAATAGTTATACCCATATTCCTATGAGAAGTAGATGAAGTATGTTCCTGGGCATGTGTATTTGTTATATTCACCTATAATCCCCATACAGAACAATAGTTATACCCATATTCCTATGAGAAGTAGATAAAATATGTTCCTGGGCATGTGTATTTGTTATATTTCACCCATAATCCCCATACAGAACAATAGTTATACCCATATTCCTATGAGAAGTAGATAAAATATGTTCCTGGGCATGTGTATTTGTTATATTTCACCCATAATGCCCATACAGAACAATAGTTATACCCATATTCCTATGAGAAGTAGATGAAGTATGTTCCTGGGCATGTGTATTTGTGATATTTCACCCATAATCCCCATACAGAACAATAGTTATACTCATATTCCTATGAGAAGTAGATGAAGTATGTTCCTGGGCATGTGTATTTGTGATATTTTAGCCATAAGCCCCATACAGAACAATAGTTATACCCATATTCCTATGAGAAGTAGATGAAGTATGTTCCTGGGCATGTGTATTTGTGATATTTCACCCATAATCCCCATACAGAACAATAGTTATACCCATATTCCTATGAGAAGTAGATGAAATATGTTCCTGGGCATGTGTATTTGTGATATTTCACCCATAATCCCCATACAGAACAATAGTTATACACATATTCCTATTGAATGTAGATGAAATATGTTCCTGGGCATGTGTATTTGTGATATTTCACCCATAATCCCCATACAGAACAATAGTTATACCCATATTCCTATGAGAAGTAGATGAAGTATGTTCCTGGGCATGTGTATTTGTGATATTTCACCCATAATCCCCATACAGAACAATAGTTATACCCATATTCATATGAGAAGTAGATGAAATATGTTCCTGGGCATGTGTATTTGTTATATTTCACCCATAATCCCATACAGAACAATAGTTATACCCATATTCCTATGAGAAGTAGATGAAGCATGTTCCTGGGCATGTGTATTTGTGATATTTCACCCATAATCCCCATACAGAACAATAGTTATACTCATATTCCTATGAGAAGTAGATGAAATATGTTCCTGGGCATGTGTATTTGTGATATTTCACCCATAATCCCCATACAGAACAATAGTTATACCCATATTCCTATGAGAAGTAGATGAAATATGTTCCTGAGCATGTGTATTTGTTATATTTCACCCATAATCCCCATACAGAACAATAGTTATACCCATATTCCATGAGAAGTAGATGAAGTATGTTCCTGGGCATGTGTATTTGTGATATTTCACCCATAATCCCCATACAGAACAATAGTTATACACATATTCCTATTGAATGTAGATGAAATATGTTCCTGGGCATGTGTATTTGTGATATTTCACCCATAATCCCCATACAGAACAATAGTTATACCCATATTCCTATGAGAAGTAGATAAAATATGTTCCTGGGCATGTGTATTTGTTATATTTCACCCATAATCCCCAAACAGAACAATAGTTATACCCAAATTCCTATGAGAAGTAGATGAAGTATGTTCCTGGGCATGTGTATTTGTGATATTTCACCCATAATCCCCATACAGAACAATAGTTATACTCATATTCCTATGAGAAGTAGATGAAGTATGTTCCTGGGCATGTGTATTTGTGATATTTTAGCCATAAGCCCCATACAGAACAATAGTTATACCCATATTCCTATGAGAAGTAGATGAAGTATGTTCCTGGGCATGTGTATTTGTGATATTTCACCCATAATCCCCATACAGAACAATAGTTATACTCATATTCCTATGAGAAGTAGATGAAATATGTTCCTTGGCATGTGTATTTGTCATATTTCACCCATAATCCACATACAGAACAATAGTTATACTCATATTCCTATTGAATGTAGATGAAATATGTTCCTGGGCATGTGTATTTGTGATATTTCACCCATAATCCCCACATAGAACAATAGTTATACACATATTCCTATGAGAAGTAGATGAAGTATGTTCCTGGGCATGTGTATTTGTGATATTTCACCCATAATCCCCATACAGAACAATAGTTATACCCATATTCCTATGAGAAGTAGATGAAATATGTTCCTGGGCATGTGTATTTGTGATATTTCACCCATAATCCCCATACAGAACAATAGTTATACCCATATTCCTATGAGAAGTAGATGAAGTATGTTCCTGGGCATGTGTATTTGTGATATTTCACCCATAATCCCCATACAGAACAATAGTTATACCCATATTCCTATGAGAAGTAGATGAAGTATGTTCCTGGGCATGTGCATTTGTGATATTTCACCCATAATCCCCATACAGAACAATAGTTATACCCATATTCCTATGAGAAGTAGATGAAGTATGTTCCTGGGCATGTGTATTTGTGATATTTCACCCCATAATCCCCATACAGAACAATAGTTATACCCATATTCCTATGAGAAGTAGATGAAATATGTTCCTGGGCATGTGTATTTGTGATATTTCACCCATAATCCCCATACAGAACAATAGTTATACACATATTCCTATTGAATGTAGATGAAATATGTTCCTGGGCATGTGTATTTGTGATATTTCACCCATAATCCCCATACAGAACAATAGTTATACCCATATTCCTATGAGAAGTAGATGAAGTATGTTCCTGGGCATGTGTATTTGTTATATTCACCCATAATCCCCATACAGAACAATAGTTATACTCATATTCCTATTGAATGTAGATGAAATATGTTCCTGGGCATGTGTATTTGTGATATTTCACCCATAATCCCCATACAGAACAATAGTTATACCCATATTCCTATGAGAAGTAGATGAAGTATGTTCCTGGGCATGTGTATTTGTTATATTCACCCATAATCCCCATACAGAACAATAGTTATACTCATATTCCTATTGAATGTAGATGAAATATGTTCCTGGTTATGTGTATTTGTGATATTTCACCCATAATCCCCATACAGAACAATAGCTATACACATATTCCTATTGAATGTAGATGAAATATGTTCCTGGGAATGTGTATTTGTGATATTTCACCCATAATCCCCATACAGAACAATAGTTGTACCCATATTCCTATGAGAAGTAGATGAAATATGTTCCTGGGCATGTGTATTTGTTATATTTCACCCATAATCCCCATACAGAACAATAGTTATACACATATTCCTATTGAATGTAGATGAAATATGTTCCTGGGCATGTGTATTTGTGATATTTCACCCATAATCCCCATACAGAACAATAGTTATACCCATATTCCTATGAGAAGTAGATGAAATATGTTTCTGGGCATGTGCATTTGTTATATTTCATCCATAATCCCCATACAGAACAATAGTTATACCCATATTCCTATGAGAAGTAGATGAAGTATGTTCCTGGGCATGTGTATTTGTGATATTTTAGCCATAAGCCCCATACAGAACAATAGTTATACCCATATTCCTATGAGAAGTAGATGAAGTATGTTCCTGGGCATGTGTATTTGTGATATTTCACCCATAATCCCCATACAGAACAATAGTTATACCCATATTCCTATGAGAAGTAGATGAAATATGTTCCTGGGCATGTGTATTTGTGATATTTCACCCATAATCCCCATACAGAACAATAGTTATACACATATTCCTATTGAATGTAGATGAAATATGTTCCTGGGCATGTGTATTTGTGACATTTCACCCATAATCCCCATACAGAACAATAGTTATACCCATATTCCTATGAGAAGTAGATGAAGTATGTTCCTGGGCATGTGTATTTGTTATATTCACCCATAATCCCCATACAGAACAATAGTTATACTCATATTCCTACTGAATGTAGATGAAATATGTTCCTGGGCATGTGTATTTGTGATATTTCACCCATAATCCCCATAGAGAACAATAGTTATACCCATATTCCTATGAGAAGTAGATGAAGTATGTTCCTGGGCATGTGTATTTGTTATATTCACCCATAATCCCCATACAGAACAATAGTTATACCCATATTCCTATGAGAAGTAGATAAAATATGTTCCTGGGCATGTGTATTTGTTATATTTCACCCATAATCCCCATACAGAACAATAGTTATACCCATATTCCTATGAGAAGTAGATAAAATATGTTCCTGGGCATGTGTATTTGTTATATTTCACCCATAATCCCCATACAGAACAATAGTTATACCCATATTCCTATGAGAAGTAGATGAAGTATGTTCCTGGGCATGTGTATTTGTGATATTTCACCCATAATCCCCATACAGAACAATAGTTATACTCATATTCCTATGAGAAGTAGATGAAGTATGTTCCTGGGCATGTGTATTTGTGATATTTTAGCCATAAGCCCCATACAGAACAATAGTTATACCCATATTCCTATGAGAAGTAGATGAAGTATGTTCCTGGGCATGTGTATTTGTGATATTTCACCCATAATCCCCATACAGAACAATAGTTATACCCATATTCCTATGAGAAGTAGATGAAATATGTTCCTGGGCATGCGTATTTGTGATATTTCACCCATAATCCCCATACAGAACAATAGTTATACACATATTCCTATTGAATGTAGATGAAATATGTTCCTGGGCATGTGTATTTGTGATATTTCACCCATAATCCCCATACAGAACAATAGTTATACCCATATTCCTATGAGAAGTAGATGAAGTATGTTCCTGGGCATGTGTATTTGTGATATTTCACCCATAATCCCCATACAGAACAATAGTTATACCCATATTCATATGAGAAGTAGATGAAATATGTTCCTGGGCATGTGTATTTGTTATATTTCACCCATAATCCCATACAGAACAATAGTTATACCCATATTCCTATGAGAAGTAGATGAAACATGTTCCTGGGCATGTGTATTTGTGATATTTCACCCATAATCCCCATACAGAACAATAGTTATACTCATATTCCTATGAGAAGTAGATGAAATATGTTCCTGGGCATGTGTATTTGTGATATTTCACCCATAATCCCCATACAGAACAATAGTTATACCCATATTCCTATGAGAAGTAGATGAAATATGTTCCTGAGCATGTGTATTTGTTATATTTCACCCATAATCCCCATACAGAACAATAGTTATACCCATATTCCATGAGAAGTAGATGAAGTATGTTCCTGGGCATGTGTATTTGTGATATTTCACCCATAATCCCCATACAGAACAATAGTTATACACATATTCCTATTGAATGTAGATGAAATATGTTCCTGGGCATGTGTATTTGTGATATTTCACCCATAATCCCCATACAGAACAATAGTTATACCCATATTCCTATGAGAAGTAGATGAAGTATGTTCCTGGGCATGTGTATTTGTGATATTTCACCCATAATCCCCATACAGAACAATAGTTATACCCATATTCATATGAGAAGTAGATGAAATATGTTCCTGGGCATGTGTATTTGTTATATTTCACCCATAATCCCCATACAGAACAATAGTTATACCCATATTCCTATGAGAAGTAGATGAAGTATGTTCCTGGGCATGTGTATTTGTGATATTTCACCCATAATCCCCATACAGAACAATAGTTATACCCATATTCCTATGAGAAGTAGATGAAGTATGTTCCTGGGCATGTGTATTTGTTATATTCACCCATAATCCCCATACAGAACAATAGTTATACTCATATTCCTATTGAATGTAGATGAAATATGTTCCTGGGCATGTGTATTTGTGATATTTCACCCATAATCCCCATAGAGAACAATAGTTATACCCATATTCCTATGAGAAGTAGATGAAGTATGTTCCTGGGCATGTGTATTTGTTATATTCACCCATAATCCCCATACAGAACAATAGTTATACCCATATTCCTATGAGAAGTAGATAAAATATGTTCCTGGGCATGTGTATTTGTTATATTTCACCCATAATCCCCATACAGAACAATAGTTATACCCATATTCCTATGAGAAGTAGATAAAATATGTTCCTGGGCATGTGTATTTGTTATATTTCACCCATAATCCCCATACAGAACAATAGTTATACCCATATTCCTATGAGAAGTAGATGAAGTATGTTCCTGGGCATGTGTATTTGTGATATTTCACCCATAATCCCCATACAGAACAATAGTTATACTCATATTCCTATGAGAAGTAGATGAAGTATGTTCCTGGGCATGTGTATTTGTGATATTTTAGCCATAAGCCCCATACAGAACAATAGTTATACCCATATTCCTATGAGAAGTAGATGAAGTATGTTCCTGGGCATGTGTATTTGTGATATTTCACCCATAATCCCCATACAGAACAATAGTTATACCCATATTCCTATGAGAAGTAGATGAAATATGTTCCTGGGCATGTGTATTTGTGATATTTCACCCATAATCCCCATACAGAACAATAGTTATACACATATTCCTATTGAATGTAGATGAAATATGTTCCTGGGCATGTGTATTTGTGATATTTCACCCATAATCCCCATACAGAACAATAGTTATACCCATATTCCTATGAGAAGTAGATGAAGTATGTTCCTGGGCATGTGTATTTGTGATATTTCACCCATAATCCCCATACAGAACAATAGTTATACCCATATTCATATGAGAAGTAGATGAAATATGTTTCTGGGCATGTGTATTTGTTATATTTCACCCATAATCCCCATACAGAACAATAGTTATACCCATATTCCTATGAGAAGTAGATGAAGTATGTTCCTGGGCATGTGTATTTGTGATATTTCACCCATAATCCCCATACAGAACAATAGTTATACTCATATTCCTATGAGAAGTAGATGAAATATGTTCCTGGGCATGTGTATTTGTGATATTTCACCCATAATCCCCATACAGAACAATAGTTATACCCATATTCCTATGAGAAGTAGATGAAATATGTTCCTGAGCATGTGTATTTGTTATATTTCACCCATAATCCCCATACAGAACAATAGTTATACCCATATTCCTATGAGAAGTAGATGAAGTATGTTCCTGGGCATGTGTATTTGTGATATTTCACCCATAATCCCCATACAGAACAATAGTTATACACATATTCCTATTGAATGTAGATGAAATATGTTCCTGGGCATGTGTATTTGTGATGTTTCACCCATAATCCCTATACAGAACAATAGTTATACCCATATTCCTATGAGAAGTAGATGAAGTATGTTCCTGGGCATGTGTATTTGTGATATTTCACCCATAATCCCCATACAGAACAATAGTTATACCCATATTCATATGAGAAGTAGATGAAATATGTTCCTGGGCATGTGTATTTGTTATATTTCACCCATAATCCCCATACAGAACAATAGTTATACCCATATTCCTATGAGAAGTAGATGAAGTATGTTCCTGGGCATGTGTATTTGTGATATTTCACCCATAATCCCCATACAGAACAATAGTTATACCCATATTCCTATGAGAAGTAGATGAAGTATGTTCCTGGGCATGTGTATTTGTTATATTCACCCATAATCCCCATACAGAACAATAGTTATACTCATATTCCTATTGAATGTAGATGAAATATGTTCCTGGGCATGTGTATTTGTGATATTTCACCCATAATCCCCATACAGAACAATAGTTATACCCATATTCCTATGAGAAGTAGATGAAGTATGTTCCTGGTTATGTGTATTTGTGATATTTCACCCATAATCCCCATACAGAACAATAGTTATACACATATTCCTATTGAATGTAGATGAAATATGTTCCTGGGAATGTGTATTTGTGATATTTCACCCATAATCCCCATACAGAACAATAGTTGTACCCATATTCCTATGAGAAGTAGATGAAATATGTTCCTGGGCATGTGTATTTGTTATATTTCACCCATAATCCTCATACAGAACAATAGTTATACACATATTCCTATTGAATGTAGATGAAATATGTTCCTGGGCATGTGTATTTGTGATATTTCACCCATAATCCCCATACAGAACAATAGTTATACCCATATTCCTATGAGAAGTAGATGAAATATGTTTCTGGGCATGTGCATTTGTTATATTTCATCCATAATCCCCATACAGAACAATAGTTATACCCATATTCCTATGAGAAGTAGATGAAGTATGTTCCTGGGCATGTGTATTTGTGATATTTTAGCCATAAGCCCCATACAGAACAATAGTTATACCCATATTCCTATGAGAAGTAGATGAAGTATGTTCCTGGGCATGTGTATTTGTTATATTCACTCATAATCCCCATACAGAACAATAGTTATACTCATATTCCTATTGAATGTAGATGAAATATGTTCCTGGTTATGTGTATTTGTGATATTTCACCCATAATCCCCATACAGAACAATAGTTATACACATATTCCTATTGAATGTAGATGAAATATGTTCCTGGGAATGTGTATTTGTGATATTTCACCCATAATCCCCATACAGAACAATAGTTGTACCCATATTCCTATGAGAAGTAGATGAAATATGTTCCTGGGCATGTGTATTTGTTATATTTCACCCATAATCCCCATACAGAACAATAGTTATACACATATTCCTATTGAATGTAGACGAAATATGTTCCTGGGCATGTGTATTTGTGATATTTCACCCATAATCCCCATACAGAACAATAGTTATACCCATATTCCTATGAGAAGTAGATGAAATATGTTTCTGGGCATGTGCATTTGTTATATTTCACCCATAATCCCCATACAGAACAATAGTTATACCCATATTCCTATGAGAAGTAGATGAAGTATGTTCCTGGGCATGTGTATTTGTGATATTTTAGCCATAAGCCCCATACAGAACAATAGTTATACCCACATTCCTATGAGAAGTAGATGAAGTATGTTCCTGGGCATGTGTATTTGTGATATTTCACCCATAATCCCCATACAGAACAATAGTTATACCCATATTCCTATGAGAAGTAGATGAAATATGTTCCTGGGCATGTGTATTTGTGATATTTCACCCATAATCCCCATACAGAACAATAGTTATACACATATTCCTATTGAATGTAGATGAAATATGTTCCTGGGCATGCGTATTTGTGACATTTCACCCATAATCCCCATACAGAACAATAGTTATACCCATATTCCTATGAGAAGTAGATGAAGTATGTTCCTGGGCATGTGTATTTGTTATATTCACCCATAATCCCCATACAGAACAATAGTTATACTCATATTCCTATTGAATGTAGATGAAATATGTTCCTGGGCATGTGTATTTGTGATATTTCACCCATAATCCCCATACAGAACAATAGTTATTCCCATATTCCTATGAGAAGTAGATGAAGTATGTTCCTGGGCATGTGTATTTGTGATATTTCACCCATAATCCCCATACAGAACAATAGTTATACCCATATTCCTATGAGAAGTAGATGAAATATGTTCCTGGGCATGTGTATTTGTGATATTTCACCCATAATCCCCATACAGAACAATAGTTATACCCATATTCCTATGAGAAGTAGATGAAGTATGTTCCTGGGCATGTGTATTTGTGATATTTCACCCATAATCCCCATACAGAACAATAGTTATACTCATATTCCTATGAGAAGTAGATGAAGTATGTTCCTGGGCATGTGCATTTGTGATATTTCACCCATAATCCCCATACAGAACAATAGTTATACCCATATTCCTATGAGAAGTAGATGAAGTATGTTCCTGGGCATGTGTATTTGTGATATTTCACCCCATAATCCCCATACAGAACAATAGTTATACCCATATTCCTATGAGAAGTAGATGAAATATGTTCCTGGGCATGTGTATTTGTGATATTTCACCCATAATCCCCATACAGAACAATAGTTATACACATATTCCTATTGAATGTAGATGAAATATGTTCCTGGGCATGTGTATTTGTGATATTTCACCCATAATCCCCATACAGAACAATAGTTATACACATATTCCTATTGAATGTAGATGAAATATGTTCCTGGGAATGTGTATTTGTGATATTTCACCCATAATCCCCATACAGAACAATAGTTGTACCCATATTCCTATGAGAAGTAGATGAAATATGTTCCTGGGCATGTGTATTTGTTATATTTCACCCATAATCCCCATACAGAACAATAGTTATACACATATTCCTATTGAATGTAGATGAAATATGTTCCTGGGCATGTGTATTTGTGATATTTCACCCATAATCCCCATACAGAACAATAGTTATACCCATGTTCCTATGATAAGTAGATGAAATATGTTTCTGGGCATGTGCATTTGTTATATTTCATCCATAATCCCCATACAGAACAATAGTTATACCCATATTCCTATGAGAAGTAGATGAAGTATGTTCCTGGGCATGTGTATTTGTGATATTTTAGCCATAAGCCCCATACAGAACAATAGTTATACCCATATTCCTATGAGAAGTAGATGAAGTATGTTCCTGGGCATGTGTATTTGTGATATTTCACCCATAATCCCCATACAGAACAATAGTTATACCCATATTCCTATGAGAAGTAGATGAAATATGTTCCTGGGCATGTGTATTTGTGATATTTCACCCATAATCCCCATACAGAACAATAGTTATACACATATTCCTATTGAATGTAGATGAAATATGTTCCTGGGCATGTGTATTTGTGACATTTCACCCATAATCCCCATACAGAACAATAGTTATACCCATATTCCTATGAGAAGTAGATGAAGTATGTTCCTGGGCATGTGTATTTGTTATATTCACCCATAATCCCCATACAGAACAATAGTTATACTCATATTCCTATTGAATGTAGATGAAATATGTTCCTGGGCATGTGTATTTGTGATATTTCACCCATAATCCCCATAGAGAACAATAGTTATACCCATATTCCTATGAGAAGTAGATGAAGTATGTTCCTGGGCATGTGTATTTGTTATATTCACCCATAATCCCCATACAGAACAATCGTTATACCCATATTCCTATGAGAAGTAGATAAAAAATGTTCCTGGGCATGTGTATTTGTTATATTTCACCCATAATCCCCATACAGAACAATAGTTATACCCATATTCCTATGAGAAGTAGATGAAGTATGTTCCTGGGCATGTGTATTTGTGATATTTCACCCATAATCCCCATACAGAACAATAGTTATACTCATATTCCTATGAGAAGTAGATGAAGTATGTTCCTGGGCATGTGTATTTGTGATATTTTAGCCATAAACCCCATACAGAACAATAGTTATACCCATATTCCTATGAGAAGTAGATGAAGTATGTTCCTGGGCATGTGTATTTGTGATATTTCACCCATAATCCCCATACAGAACAATAGTTATACCCATATTCCTATGAGAAGTAGATGAAATATGTTCCTGGGCATGTGTATTTGTGATATTTCACCCATAATCCCCATACAGAACAATAGTTATACACATATTCCTATTGAATGTAGATGAAATATGTTCCTGGGCATGTGTATTTGTGATATTTCACCCATAATCCCCATACAGAACAATAGTTATACCCATATTCCTATGAGAAGTAGATGAAGTATGTTCCTGGGCATGTGTATTTGTGATATTTCACCCATAATCCCCATACAGAACAATAGTTATACCCATATTCATATGAGAAGTAGATTAAATATGTTCCTGGGCATGTGTATTTGTTATATTTCACCCATAATCCCCATACAGAACAATAGTTATACCCATATTCCTATGAGAAGTAGATGAAGTATGTTCCTGGGCATGTGTATTTGTGATATTTCACCCATAATCCCCATACAGAACAATAGTTATACTCATATTCCTATGAGAAGTAGATGAAATATGTTCCTGGGCATGTGTATTTGTGATATTTCACCCATAATCCCCATACAGAACAATAGTTATACCCATATTCCTATGAGAAGTAGATGAAATATGTTCCTGAGCATGTGTATTTGTTATATTTCACCCATAATCCCCATACAGAACAATAGTTATACCCATATTCCTATGAGAAGTAGATGAAGTATGTTCCTGGGCATGTGTATTTGTGATATTTCACCCATAATCCCCATACAGAACAATAGTTATACACATATTCCTATTGAATGTAGATGAAATATGTTCCTGGGCATGTGTATTTGTGATATTTCACCCATAATCCCCATACAGAACAATAGTTATACCCATATTCCTATGAGAAGTAGATGAAGTATGTTCCTGGGCATGTGTATTTGTGATATTTCACCCATAATCCCCATACAGAACAATAGTTATACCCATATTCATATTGAATGTAGATGAAATATGTTCCTGGGCATGTGTATTTGTGACATTTCACCCATAATCCCCATACAGAACAATAGTTATACCCATATTCCTATGAGAAGTAGATGAAGTATGTTCCTGGGCATGTGTATTTGTTATATTCACCCATAATCCCCATACAGAACAATAGTTATACTCATATTCCTATTGAATGTAGATGAAATATGTTCCTGGGCATGTGTATTTGTGATATTTCACCCATAATCCCCATAGAGAACAATAGTTATACCCATATTCCTATGAGAAGTAGATGAAGTATGTTCCTGGGCATGTGTATTTGTTATATTCACCCATAATCCCCATACAGAACAATCGTTATACCCATATTCCTATGAGAAGTAGATAAAAAATGTTCCTGGGCATGTGTATTTGTTATATTTCACCCATAATCCCCATACAGAACAATAGTTATACCCATATTCCTATGAGAAGTAGATGAAGTATGTTCCTGGGCATGTGTATTTGTGATATTTCACCCATAATCCCCATACAGAACAATAGTTATACTCATATTCCTATGAGAAGTAGATGAAGTATGTTCCTGGGCATGTGTATTTGTGATATTTTAGCCATAAACCCCATACAGAACAATAGTTATACCCATATTCCTATGAGAAGTAGATGAAGTATGTTCCTGGGCATGTGTATTTGTGATATTTCACCCATAATCCCCATACAGAACAATAGTTATACCCATATTCCTATGAGAAGTAGATGAAATATGTTCCTGGGCATGTGTATTTGTGATATTTCACCCATAATCCCCATACAGAACAATAGTTATACACATATTCCTATTGAATGTAGATGAAATATGTTCCTGGGCATGTGTATTTGTGATATTTCACCCATAATCCCCATACAGAACAATAGTTATACCCATATTCCTATGAGAAGTAGATGAAGTATGTTCCTGGGCATGTGTATTTGTGATATTTCACCCATAATCCCCATACAGAACAATAGTTATACCCATATTCATATGAGAAGTAGATTAAATATGTTCCTGGGCATGTGTATTTGTTATATTTCACCCATAATCCCCATACAGAACAATAGTTATACCCATATTCCTATGAGAAGTAGATGAAGTATGTTCCTGGGCATGTGTATTTGTGATATTTCACCCATAATCCCCATACAGAACAATAGTTATACTCATATTCCTATGAGAAGTAGATGAAATATGTTCCTGGGCATGTGTATTTGTGATATTTCACCCATAATCCCCATACAGAACAATAGTTATACCCATATTCCTATGAGAAGTAGATGAAATATGTTCCTGAGCATGTGTATTTGTTATATTTCACCCATAATCCCCATACAGAACAATAGTTATACCCATATTCCTATGAGAAGTAGATGAAGTATGTTCCTGGGCATGTGTATTTGTGATATTTCACCCATAATCCCCATACAGAACAATAGTTATACACATATTCCTATTGAATGTAGATGAAATATGTTCCTGGGCATGTGTATTTGTGATATTTCACCCATAATCCCCATACAGAACAATAGTTATACCCATATTCCTATGAGAAGTAGATGAAGTATGTTCCTGGGCATGTGTATTTGTGATATTTCACCCATAATCCCCATACAGAACAATAGTTATACCCATATTCATATGAGAAGTAGATGAAATATGTTCATGGGCATGTGTATTTGTTATATTTCACCCATAATCCCCATACAGAACAATAGTTATACCCATATTCCTATGAGAAGTAGATGAAGTATGTTCCTGGGCATGTGTATTTGTGATATTTCACCCATAATCCCCATACAGAACAATAGTTATACCCATATTCCTATGAGAAGTAGATGAAGTATGTTCCTGGGCATGTGTATTTGTTATATTCACCCATAATCCCCATACAGAACAATAGTTATACTCATATTCCTATTGAATGTAGATGAAATATGTTCCTGGGCATGTGTATTTGTGATATTTCACCCATAATCCCCATAGAGAACAATAGTTATACCCATATTCCTATGAGAAGTAGATGAAGTATGTTCCTGGGCATGTGTATTTGTTATATTCACCCATAATCCCCATACAGAACAATAGTTATACCCATATTCCTATGAGAAGTAGATAAAATATGTTCCTGGGCATGTGTATTTGTTATATTTCACCCATAATCCCCATACAGAACAATAGTTATACCCATATTCCTATGAGAAGTAGATAAAATATGTTCCTGGGCATGTGTATTTGTTATATTTCACCCATAATCCCCATACAGAACAATAGTTATACCCATATTCCTATGAGAAGTAGATGAAGTATGTTCCTGGGCATGTGTATTTGTGATATTTCACCCATAATCCCCATACAGAACAATAGTTATACTCATATTCCTATGAGAAGTAGATGAAGTATGTTCCTGGGCATGTGTATTTGTGATATTTTAGCCATAAACCCCATACAGAACAATAGTTATACCCATATTCCTATGAGAAGTAGATGAAGTATGTTCCTGGGCATGTGTATTTGTGATATTTCACCCATAATCCCCATACAGAACAATAGTTATACCCATATTCCTATGAGAAGTAGATGAAATATGTTCCTGGGCATGTGTATTTGTGATATTTCACCCATAATCCCCATACAGAACAATAGTTATACACATATTCCTATTGAATGTAGATGAAATATGTTCCTGGGCATGTGTATTTGTGATATTTCACCCATAATCCCCATACAGAACAATAGTTATACCCATATTCCTATGAGAAGTAGATGAAGCATGTTCCTGGGCATGTGTATTTGTGATATTTCACCCATAATCCCCATACAGAACAATAGTTATACCCATATTCATATGAGAAGTAGATGAAATATGTTCCTGGGCATGTGTATTTGTTATATTTCACCCATAATCCCCATACAGAACAATAGTTATACCCATATTCCTATGAGAAGTAGATGAAGTATGTTCCTGGGCATGTGTATTTGTGATATTTCACCCATAATCCCCATACAGAACAATAGTTATACTCATATTCCTATGAGAAGTAGATGAAATATGTTCCTGGGCATGTGTATTTGTGATATTTCACCCATAATCCCCATACAGAACAATAGTTATACCCATATTCCTATGAGAAGTAGATGAAATATGTTCCTGAGCATGTGTATTTGTTATATTTCACCCATAATCCCCATACAGAACAATAGTTATACCCATATTCCTATGAGAAGTAGATGAAGTATGTTCCTGGGCATGTGTATTTGTGATATTTCACCCATAATCCCCATACAGAACAATAGTTATACACATATTCCTATTGAATGTAGATGAAATATGTTCCTGGGCATGTGTATTTGTGATATTTCACCCATAATCCCCATACAGAACAATAGTTATACCCATATTCCTATGAGAAGTAGATGAAGTATGTTCCTGGGCATGTGTATTTGTTATATTCACCCATAATCCCCATACAGAACAATAGTTATACTCATATTCCTATTGAATGTAGATGAAATATGTTCCTGGGCATGTGTATTTGTGATATTTCACCCATAATCCCCATACAGAACAATAGTTATACCCATATTCCTATGAGAAGTAGATGAAGTATGTTCCTGGGCATGTGTATTTGTGATATTTCACCCATAATCCCCATACAGAACAATAGTTATACCCATATTCCTATGAGAAGTAGATGAAATATGTTCCTGGGCATGTGTATTTGTGATATTTCACCCATAATCCCCATACAGAACAATAGTTATACACATATTCCTATTGAATGTAGATGAAACATGTTCCTGGGCATGTGTATTTGTGATATTTCACCCATAATCCCCATACAGAACAATAGTTATACCCATATTCCTATGAGAAGTAGATGAAGTATGTTCCTGGGCATGTGTATTTGTGATATTTCACCCATAATCCCCATACAGAACAATAGTTATACCCATATTCATATGAGAAGTAGATGAAATATGTTCCTGGGCATGTGTATTTGTTATATTTCACCCATAATCCCCATACAGAACAATAGTTATACCCATATTCCTATGAGAAGTAGATGAAGTATGTTCCCGGGCATGTGTATTTGTGATATTTCACCCATAACCCCCATACAGAACAATAGTTATACTCATATTCCTATGAAAAGTAGATGAAATATGTTCCTGGGCATGTGTATTTGTGATATTTCACCCATAATCCCCATACAGAACAATAGTTATACCCATATTCCTATGAGAAGTGGATGAAATATGTTCCTGGGCATGTGTATTTGTTATATTTCACCCATAATCCCCATACAGAACAATAGTTATACCCATATTCCTATGAGAAGTAGATGAAGTATGTTCCTGGGCATGTGTATTTGTGATATTTCACCCATAATCCCCATACAGAACAATAGTTATACACATATTCCTATTGAATGTAGATGAAATATGTTCCTGGGCATGTGTATTTGTGATATTTCACCCATAATCCCCATACAGAACAATAGTTATACCCATATTCCTATGAGAAGTAGATGAAGTATGTTCCTGGGCATGTGTATTTGTGATATTTCACCCATAATCCCCATACAGAACAATAGTTATACCCATATTCATATGAGAAGTAGATGAAATATGTTCCTGGGCATGTGTATTTGTTATATTTCACCCATAATCCCCATACAGAACAATAGTTATACCCATATTCCTATGAGAAGTAGATGAAGTATGTTCCTGGGCATGTGTATTTGTGATATTTCACCCATAATCCCCATACAGAACAATAGTTATACCCATATTCCTATGAGAAGTAGATGAAGTATGTTCCTGGGCATGTGTATTTGTTATATTCACCCATAATCCCCATACAGAACAATAGTTATACACATATTCCTATTGAATGTAGATGAAATATGTTCCTGGGAATGTGTATTTGTGATATTTCACCCATAATCCCCATACAGAACAATAGTTGTACCCATATTCCTATGAGAAGTAGATGAAATATGTTCCTGGGCATGTGTATTTGTGATATTTCACCCATAATCCCCATACAGAACAATAGTTATACACATATTCCTATTGAATGTAGATGAAATATGTTCCTGGGCATGTGTATTTGTGATATTTCACCCATAATCCCCATACAGAACAATAGTTATACCCATATTCCTATGAGAAGTAGATGAAATATGTTCCTGGGCATGTGTATTTGTTATATTTCACCCATAATCCCCATACAGAACAATAGTTATACCCATATTCCTATGAGAAGTAGATGAAGTATGTTCCTGGGCATGTGTATTTGTGATATTTCACCCATAATCCCCATACAGAACAATAGTTATACTCATATTCCTATGAGAAGTAGATGAAGTATGTTCCTGGGCATGTGTATTTGTGATATTTTAGCCATAAGCCCCATACAGAACAATAGTTATACCCATATTCCTATGAGAAGTAGATGAAGTATGTTCCTGGGCATGTGTATTTGTGATATTTCACCCATAATCCCCATACAGAACAATAGTTATACCCATATTCCTATGAGAAGTAGATGAAATGTTCCTGGGCATGTGTATTTGTGATATTTCACCCATAATCCCCATACAGAACAATGGTTATACACATATTCCTATTGAATGTAGATGAAATATGTTCCTGGGCATGTGTATTTGTGATATTTCACCCATAATCCCCATACAGAACAATAGTTATACCCATATTCCTATGAGAAGTAGATGAAGTATGTTCCTGGGCATGTGTATTTGTGATATTTCACCCATAATCCCCATACAGAACAATAGTTATACCCATATTCATATGAGAAGTAGATGAAATATGTTCCTGGGCATGTGTATTTGTTATATTTCACCCATAATCCCCATACAGAACAATAGTTATACCCATATTCCTATGAGAAGTAGATGAAGTATGTTCCTGGGCATGTGTATTTGTGATATTTCACCCATAATCCCCATACAGAACAATAGTTATACTCATATTCCTATGAGAAGTAGATGAAATATGTTCCTGGGCATGTGTATTTGTGATATTTCACCCATAATCCCCATACAGAACAATAGTTATACTCATATTCCTATGAAAAGTAGATGAAATATGTTCCTGGGCATGTGTATTTGTGATATTTCACCCATAATCCCCATACAGAACAATAGTTATACACATATTCCTATTGAATGTAGATGAAATATGTTCCTGGGCATGTGTATTTGTGATATTTCACCCATAATCCCCATACAGAACAATAGTTATACCCATATTCCTATTAGAAGTAGATGAAGTATGTTCCTGGGCATGTGTATTTGTGATATTTCACCCATAATCCCCATACAGAACAATAGTTGTACCCATATTCCTATGAGAAGTAGATGAAATATGTTCCTGGGCATGTGTATTTGTGATATTTCACCCATAATCCCCATACAGAACAATAGTTATACCCATATTCCTATGAGAAGTAGATGAAATATGTTCCTGGGCATGTGTATTTGTGATATTTCACCCATAATCCCCATACAGAACAATAGTTATACTCATATTCCTATTGAATGTAGATGAAATATGTTCCTGGGCATGTGTATTTGTGATATTTCACCCATAATCCCCATACAGAACAATAGTTATACCCATATTCCTATGAGAAGTAGATGAAATATGTTCCTGGGCATGTGTATTTGTTATATTTCACCCATAATCCCCATACAGAACAATAGTTATACCCATATTCCTATGAGAAGTAGATGAAGTATGTTCCTGGGCATGTGTATTTGTGATATTTCACCCATAATCCCCATACAGAACAATAGTTATACTCATATTCCTATGAGAAGTAGATGAAGTATGTTCCTGGGCATGTGTATTTGTGATATTTTAGCCATAAGCCCCATACAGAACAATAGTTATACCCATATTCCTATGAGAAGTAGATGAAGTATGTTCCTGGGCATGTGTATTTGTGATATTTCACCCATAATCCCCATACAGAACAATAGTTATACCCATATTCCAATGAGAAGTAGATGAAATATGTTCCTGGGCATGTGTATTTGTGATATTTCACCCATAATCCCCATACAGAACAATAGTTATACACATATTCCTATTGAATGTAGATGAAATATGTTCCTGGGCATGTGTATTTGTGATATTTCACCCATAATCCCCATACAGAACAATAGTTATACCCATATTCCTATGAGAAGTAGATGAAGTATGTTCCTTGGCATGTGTATTTGTGATATTTCACCCATAATCCCCATACAGAACAATAGTTATACCCATATTCCTATGAGAAGTAGATGAAATATGTTCCTGGGCATGTGTATTTGTTATATTTCACCCATAATCCCCATACAGAACAATAGTTATACCCATATTCCTATTGAATGTAGATGAAATATGTTCCTGGGCATGTGTATTTGTGATATTTCACCCATAATCCCCATACAGAACAATAGTTATACCCATATTCCTATGAGAAGTAGATGAAGTATGTTCCTGGGCATGTGTATTTGTGATATTTCACCCATAATCCCCATACAGAACAATAGTTATACCCATATTCCTATGAGAAGTAGATGAAATATGTTCCTGGGCATGTGCATTTGTTATATTTCACCCATAATCCCCATACAGAACAATAGTTATACTCATATTCCTATGAGAAGTAGATGAAGTATGTTCCTGGGCATGTGTATTTGTGATATTTCACCCATAATCCCCATACAGAACAATAGTTATACCCATATTCCTATGAGAAGTAGATGAAGTATGTTCCTGGGCATGTGTATTTGTGATATTTTAGCCATAATCCCCATACAGAACAATAGTTATACACATATTCCTATTGAATGTAGATGAAATATGTTCCTGGGAATGTGTATTTGTGATATTTCACCCATAATCCCCATACAGAACAATAGTTGTACCCATATTCCTATGAGAAGTAGATGAAATATGTTCCTGGGCATGTGTATTTGTTATATTTCACCCATAATCCTCATACAGAACAATAGTTATACACATATTCCTATTGAATGTAGATGAAATATGTTCCTGGGCATGTGTATTTGTGATATTTCACCCATAATCCCCATACAGAACAATAGTTATACCCATATTCCTATGAGAAGTAGATGAAATATGTTTCTGGGCATGTGCATTTGTTATATTTCATCCATAATCCCCATACAGAACAATAGTTATACCCATATTCCTATGAGAAGTAGATGAAGTATGTTCCTGGGCATGTGTATTTGTGATATTTTAGCCATAAGCCCCATACAGAACAATAGTTATACCCATATTCCTATGAGAAGTAGATGAAGTATGTTCCTGGGCATGTGTATTTGTGATATTTCACCCATAATCCCCATACAGAACAATAGTTATACCCATATTCCTATTGAATGTAGATGAAATATGTTCCTGGGCATGTGTATTTGTTATATTCACTCATAATCCCCATACAGAACAATAGTTATACTCATATTCCTATTGAATGTAGATGAAATATGTTCCTGGTTATGTGTATTTGTGATATTTCACCCATAATCCCCATACAGAACAATAGTTATACACATATTCCTATTGAATGTAGAAGAAATATGTTCCTGGGAATGTGTATTTGTGATATTTCACCCATAATCCCCATACAGAACAATAGTTGTACCCATATTCCTATGAGAAGTAGATGAAATATGTTCCTGGGCATGTGTATTTGTTATATTTCACCCATAATCCCCATACAGAACAATAGTTATACACATATTCCTATTGAATGTAGACGAAATATGTTCCTGGGCATGTGTATTTGTGATATTTCACCCATAATCCCCATACAGAACAATAGTTATACCCATATTCCTATGAGAAGTAGATGAAATATGTTTCTGGGCATGTGCATTTGTTATATTTCACCCATAATCCCCATACAGAACAATAGTTATACCCATATTCCTATGAGAAGTAGATGAAGTATGTTCCTGGGCATGTGTATTTGTGATATTTTAGCCATAAGCCCCATACAGAACAATAGTTATACCCATATTCCTATGAGAAGTAGATGAAGTATGTTCCTGGGCATGTGTATTTGTGATATTTCACCCATAATCCCCATACAGAACAATAGTTATACCCATATTCCTATGAGAAGTAGATGAAATATGTTCCTGGGCATGTGTATTTGTGATATTTCACCCATAATCCCCATACAGAACAATAGTTATACACATATTCCTATTGAATGTAGATGAAATATGTTCCTGGGCATGTGTATTTGTGACATTTCACCCATAATCCCCATACAGAACAATAGTTATACCCATATTCCTATGAGAAGTAGATGAAGTATGTTCCTGGGCATGTGTATTTGTTATATTCACCCATAATCCCCATACAGAACAATAGTTATACTCATATTCCTATTGAATGTAGATGAAATATGTTCTTGGGCATGTGTATTTGTGATATTTCACCCATAATCCCCATACAGAACAATAGTTATTCCCATATTCCTATGAGAAGTAGATGAAGTATGTTCCTGGGCATGTGTATTTGTGATATTTCACCCATAATCCCCATACAGAACAATAGTTATACCCATATTCCTATGAGAAGTAGATGAAATATGTTCCTGGGCATGTGTATTTGTGATATTTCACCCATAATCCCCATACAGAACAATAGTTATACCCATATTCCTATGAGAAGTAGATGAAGTATGTTCCTGGGCATGTGTATTTGTGATATTTCACCCATAATCCCCATACAGAACAATAGTTATACCCATATTCCTATGAGAAGTAGATGAAGTATGTTCCTGGGCATGTGCATTTGTGATATTTCACCCATAATCCCCATACAGAACAATAGTTATACCCATATTCCTATGAGAAGTAGATGAAGTATGTTCCTGGGCATGTGTATTTGTGATATTTCACCCCATAATCCCCATACAGAACAATAGTTATACCCATATTCCTATGAGAAGTAGATGAAATATGTTCCTGGGCATGTGTATTTGTGATATTTCACCCATAATCCCCATACAGAACAATAGTTATACACATATTCCTATTGAATGTAGATGAAATATGTTCCTGGGCATGTGTATTTGTGATATTTCACCCATAATCCCCATACAGAACAATAGTTATACACATATTCCTATTGAATGTAGATGAAATATGTACCTGGGAATGTGTATTTGTGATATTTCACCCATAATCCCCATACAGAACAATAGTTGTACCCATATTCCTATGAGAAGTAGATGAAATATGTTCCTGGGCATGTGTATTTGTTATATTTCACCCATAATCCCCATACAGAACAATAGTTATACACATATTCCTATTGAATGTAGATGAAATATGTTCCTGGGCATGTGTATTTGTGATATTTCACCCATAATCCCCATACAGAACAATAGTTATACCCATATTCCTATGAGAAGTAGATGAAATATGTTTCTGGGCATGTGCATTTGTTATATTTCATCCATAATCCCCATACAGAACAATAGTTATACCCATATTCCTATGAGAAGTAGATGAAGTATGTTCCTGGGCATGTGTATTTGTGATATTTTAGCCATAAGCCCCATACAGAACAATAGTTATACCCATATTCCTATGAGAAGTAGATGAAGTATGTTCCTGGGCATGTGTATTTGTGATATTTCACCCATAATCCCCATACAGAACAATAGTTATACCCATATTCCTATGAGAAGTAGATGAAATATGTTCCTGGGCATGTGTATTTGTGATATTTCACCCATAATCCCCATACAGAACAATAGTTATACACATATTCCTATTGAATGTAGATGAAATATGTTCCTGGGCATGTGTATTTGTGACATTTCACCCATAATCCCCATACAGAACAATAGTTATACCCATATTCCTATGAGAAGTAGATGAAGTATGTTCCTGGGCATGTGTATTTGTTATATTCACCCATAATCCCCATACAGAACAATAGTTATACTCATATTCCTATTGAATGTAGATGAAATATGTTCCTGGGCATGTGTATTTGTGATATTTCACCCATAATCCCCATAGAGAACAATAGTTATACCCATATTCCTATGAGAAGTAGATGAAGTATGTTCCTGGGCATGTGTATTTGTTATATTCACCCATAATCCCCATACAGAACAATAGTTATACCCATATTCCTATGAGAAGTAGATAAAATATGTTCCTGGGCATGTGTATTTGTTATATTTCACCCATAATCCCCATACAGAACAATAGTTATACCCATATTCCTATGAGAAGTAGATAAAATATGTTCCTGGGCATGTGTATTTGTTATATTTCACCCATAATCCCCATACAGAACAATAGTTATACCCATATTCCTATGAGAAGTAGATGAAGTATGTTCCTGGGCATGTGTATTTGTGATATTTCACCCATAATCCCCATACAGAACAATAGTTATACTCATATTCCTATGAGAAGTAGATGAAGTATGTTCCTGGGCATGTGTATTTGTGATATTTTAGCCATAAACCCCATACAGAACAATAGTTATACCCATATTCCTATGAGAAGTAGATGAAGTATGTTCCTGGGCATGTGTATTTGTGATATTTCACCCATAATCCCCATACAGAACAATAGTTATACCCATATTCCTATGAGAAGTAGATGAAATATGTTCCTGGGCATGTGTATTTGTGATATTTCACCCATAATCCCCATACAGAACAATAGTTATACACATATTCCTATTGAATGTAGATGAAATATGTTCCTGGGCATGTGTATTTGTGATATTTCACCCATAATCCCCATACAGAACAATAGTTATACCCATATTCCTATGAGAAGTAGATGAAGTATGTTCCTGGGCATGTGTATTTGTGATATTTCACCCATAATCCCCATACAGAACAATAGTTATACCCATATTCATATGAGAAGTAGATTAAATATGTTCCTGGGCATGTGTATTTGTTATATTTCACCCATAATCCCCATACAGAACAATAGTTATACCCATATTCCTATGAGAAGTAGATGAAGTATGTTCCTGGGCATGTGTATTTGAGATATTTCACCCATAATCCCCATACAGAACAATAGTTATACTCATATTCCTATGAGAAGTAGATGAAATATGTTCCTGGGCATGTGTATTTGTGATATTTCACCCATAATCCCCATACAGAACAATAGTTATACCCATATTCCTATGAGAAGTAGATGAAATATGTTCCTGAGCATGTGTATTTGTTATATTTCACCCA
Organism: Phyllobates terribilis; assembly: GCF_046119375.1. Taxonomy (NCBI): domain Eukaryota; kingdom Metazoa; phylum Chordata; class Amphibia; order Anura; family Dendrobatidae; genus Phyllobates; species Phyllobates terribilis. The sequence goes on along the minus strand of NW_027362762.1, from coordinate 134,363,294 downwards.
TAATCCCCATACAGAACAATAGTTATACCAATATTCCTATGAGAAGTAGATGAAGTATGTTCCTGGGCATGTGTATTTGTGATATTTCACCCATAATCCCCATACAGAACAATAGTTATACACATATTCCTATTGAATGTAGATGAAATATGTTCCTGGGCATGTGTATTTGTGATATTTCACCCATAATCCCCATACAGAACAATAGTTATACCCATATTCCTATGAGAAGTAGATGAAGTATGTTCCTGGGCATGTGTATTTGTGATATTTCACCCATAATCCCCATACAGAACAATAGTTATACCCATATTCATATGAGAAGTAGATGAAATATGTTCATGGGCATGTGTATTTGTTATATTTCACCCATAATCCCCATACAGAACAATAGTTATACCCATATTCCTATGAGAAGTAGATGAAGTATGTTCCTGGGCATGTGTATTTGTGATATTTCACCCATAATCCCCATACAGAACAATAGTTATACCCATATTCCTATGAGAAGTAGATGAAGTATGTTCCTGGGCATGTGTATTTGTTATATTCACCCATAATCCCCATACAGAACAATAGTTATACTCATATTCCTATTGAATGTAGATGAAATATGTTCCTGGGCATGTGTATTTGTGATATTTCACCCATAATCCCCATAGAGAACAATAGTTATACCCATATTCCTATGAGAAGTAGATGAAGTATGTTCCTGGGCATGTGTATTTGTTATATTCACCCATAATCCCCATACAGAACAATAGTTATACCCATATTCCTATGAGAAGTAGATAAAATATGTTCCTGGGCATGTGTATTTGTTATATTTCACCCATAATCCCCATACAGAACAATAGTTATACCCATATTCCTATGAGAAGTAGATAAAATATGTTCCTGGGCATGTGTATTTGTTATATTTCACCCATAATCCCCATACAGAACAATAGTTATACTCATATTCCTATGAGAAGTAGATGAAGTATGTTCCTGGGCATGTGTATTTGTGATATTTTAGCCATAAACCCCATACAGAACAATAGTTATACCCATATTCCTATGAGAAGTAGATGAAGTATGTTCCTGGGCATGTGTATTTGTTATATTTCACCCATAATCCCCATACAGAACAATAGTTATACCCATATTCCTATGAGAAGTAGATGAAGTATGTTCCTGGGCATGTGTATTTGTGATATTTCACCCATAATCCCCATACAGAACAATAGTTATACTCATATTCCTATGAGAAGTAGATGAAGTATGTTCCTGGGCATGTGTATTTGTGATATTTTAGCCATAAACCCCATACAGAACAATAGTTATACCCATATTCCTATGAGAAGTAGATGAAGTATGTTCCTGGGCATGTGTATTTGTGATATTTCACCCATAATCCCCATACAGAACAATAGTTATACCCATATTCCTATGAGAAGTAGATGAAATATGTTCCTGGGCATGTGTATTTGTGATATTTCACCCATAATCCCCATACAGAACAATAGTTATACACATATTCCTATTGAATGTAGATGAAATATGTTCCTGGGCATGTGTATTTGTGATATTTCACCCATAATCCCCATACAGAACAATAGTTATACCCATATTCCTATGAGAAGTAGATGAAGTATGTTCCTGGGCATGTGTATTTGTGATATTTCACCCATAATCCCCATACAGAACAATAGTTATACCCATATTCCTATGAGAAGTAGATGAAGTATGTTCCTGGGCATGTGTATTTGTTATATTCACCCATAATCCCCATACAGAACAATAGTTATACTCATATTCCTATTGAATGTAGATGAAATATGTTCCTGGGCATGTGTATTTGTGATATTTCACCCATAATCCCCATAGAGAACAATAGTTATACCCATATTCCTATGAGAAGTAGATGAAGTATGTTCCTGGGCATGTGTATTTGTTATATTCACCCATAATCCCCATACAGAACAATAGTTATACCCATATTCCTATGAGAAGTAGATAAAATATGTTCCTGGGCATGTGTATTTGTTATATTTCACCCATAATCCCCATACAGAACAATAGTTATACCCATATTCCTATGAGAAGTAGATAAAATATGTTCCTGGGCATGTGTATTTGTTATATTTCACCCATAATCCCCATACAGAACAATAGTTATACTCATATTCCTATGAGAAGTAGATGAAGTATGTTCCTGGGCATGTGTATTTGTGATATTTTAGCCATAAACCCCATACAGAACAATAGTTATACCCATATTCCTATGAGAAGTAGATGAAGTATGTTCCTGGGCATGTGTATTTGTTATATTTCACCCATAATCCCCATACAGAACAATAGTTATACCCATATTCCTATGAGAAGTAGATGAAGTATGTTCCTGGGCATGTGTATTTGTGATATTTCACCCATAATCCCCATACAGAACAATAGTTATACTCATATTCCTATGAGAAGTAGATGAAGTATGTTCCTGGGCATGTGTATTTGTGATATTTTAGCCATAAACCCCATACAGAACAATAGTTATACCCATATTCCTATGAGAAGTAGATGAAGTATGTTCCTGGGCATGTGTATTTGTGATATTTCACCCATAATCCCCATACAGAACAATAGTTATACCCATATTCCTATGAGAAGTAGATGAAATATGTTCCTGGGCATGTGTATTTGTGATATTTCACCCATAATCCCCATACAGAACAATAGTTATACACATATTCCTATTGAATGTAGATGAAATATGTTCCTGGGCATGTGTATTTGTGATATTTCACCCATAATCCCCATACAGAACAATAGTTATACCCATATTCCTATGAGAAGTAGATGAAGTATGTTCCTGGGCATGTGTATTTGTGATATTTCACCCATAATCCCCATACAGAACAATAGTTATACCCATATTCATATGAGAAGTAGATGAAATATGTTCCTGGGCATGTGTATTTGTTATATTTCACCCATAATCCCCATACAGAACAATAGTTATACCCATATTCCTATGAGAAGTAGATGAAGTATGTTCCTGGGCATGTGTATTTGTGATATTTCACCCATAATCCCCATACAGAACAATAGTTATACTCATATTCCTATGAGAAGTAGATGAAATATGTTCCTGGGCATGTGTATTTGTGATATTTCACCCATAATCCCCATACAGAACAATAGTTATACCCATATTCCTATGAGAAGTAGATGAAATATGTTCCTGAGCATGTGTATTTGTTATATTTCACCCATAATCCCCATACAGAACAATAGTTATACCCATATTCCTATGAGAAGTAGATGAAGTATGTTCCTGGGCATGTGTATTTGTGATATTTCACCCATAATCCCCATACAGAACAATAGTTATACACATATTCCTATTGAATGTAGATGAAATATGTTCCTGGGCATGTGTATTTGTGATATTTCACCCATAATCCCCATACAGAACAATAGTTATACCCATATTCCTATGAGAAGTAGATGAAGTATGTTCCTGGGCATGTGTATTTGTTATATTCACCCATAATCCCCATACAGAACAATAGTTATACTCATATTCCTATTGAATGTAGATGAAATATGTTCCTGGGCATGTGTTTTTGTGATATTTCACCCATAATCCCCATACAGAACAATAGTTATACCCATATTCCTATGAGAAGTAGATGAAGTATGTTCCTGGGCATGTGTATTTGTGATATTTCACCCATAATCCCCATACAGAACAATAGTTATACCCATATTCCTATGAGAAGTAGATGAAATATGTTCCTGGGCATGTGTATTTGTGATATTTCACCCATAATCCCCATACAGAACAATAGTTATACACATATTCCTATTGAATGTAGATGAAATATGTTCCTGGGCATGTGTATTTGTGATATTTCACCCATAATCCCCATACAGAACAATAGTTATACCCATATTCCTATGAGAAGTAGATGAAGTATGTTCCTGGGCATGTGTATTTGTGATATTTCACCCATAATCCCCATACAGAACAATAGTTATACCCATATTCATATGAGAAGTAGATGAAATATGTTCCTGGGCATGTGTATTTGTTATATTTCACCCATAATCCCCATACAGAACAATAGTTATACCCATATTCCTATGAGAAGTAGATGAAGTATGTTCCCGGGCATGTGTATTTGTGATATTTCACCCATAACCCCCATACAGAACAATAGTTATACTCATATTCCTATGAAAAGTAGATGAAATATGTTCCTGGGCATGTGTATTTGTGATATTTCACCCATAATCCCCATACAGAACAATAGTTATACCCATATTCCTATGAGAAGTGGATGAAATATGTTCCTGGGCATGTGTATTTGTTATATTTCACCCATAATCCCCATACAGAACAATAGTTATACCCATATTCCTATGAGAAGTAGATGAAGTATGTTCCTGGGCATGTGTATTTGTGATATTTCACCCATAATCCCCATACAGAACAATAGTTATACACATATTCCTATTGAATGTAGATGAAATATGTTCCTGGGCATGTGTATTTGTGATATTTCACCCATAATCCCCATACAGAACAATAGTTATACCCATATTCCTATGAGAAGTAGATGAAGTATGTTCCTGGGCATGTGTATTTGTGATATTTCACCCATAATCCCCATACAGAACAATAGTTATACCCATATTCATATGAGAAGTAGATGAAATATGTTCCTGGGCATGTGTATTTGTTATATTTCACCCATAATCCCCATACAGAACAATAGTTATACCCATATTCCTATGAGAAGTAGATGAAGTATGTTCCTGGGCATGTGTATTTGTGATATTTCACCCATAATCCCCATACAGAACAATAGATATACCCATATTCCTATGAGAAGTAGATGAAGTATGTTCCTGGGCATGTGTATTTGTGATATTTCACCCATAATCCCCATACAGAACAATAGTTATACCCATATTCCTATGAGAAGTAGATGAAGTATGTTCCTGGGCATGTGTATTTGTTATATTCACCCATAATCCCCATACAGAACAATAGTTATACACATATTCCTATTGAATGTAGATGAAATATGTTCCTGGGAATGTGTATTTGTGATATTTCACCCATAATCCCCATACAGAACAATAGTTGTACCCATATTCCTATGAGAAGTAGATGAAATATGTTCCTGGGCATGTGTATTTGTTATATTTCACCCATAATCCCCATACAGAACAATAGTTATACACATATTCCTATTGAATGTAGATGAAATATGTTCCTGGGCATGTGTATTTGTGATATTTCACCCATAATCCCCATACAGAACAATAGTTATACCCATATTCCTATGAGAAGTAGATGAAATATGTTTCTGGGCATGTGCATTTGTTATATTTCATCCATAATCCCCATACAGAACAATAGTTATACCCATATTCCTATGAGAAGTAGATGAAGTATGTTCCTGGGCATGTGTATTTGTGATATTTTAGCCATAAGACCCATACAGAACAATAGTTATACCCATATTCCTATGAGAAGTAGATGAAGTATGTTCCTGGGCATGTGTATTTGTGATATTTCACCCATAATCCCCATACAGAACAATAGTTATACCCATATTCCTATGAGAAGTAGATGAAATATGTTCCTGGGCATGTGTATTTGTGATATTTCACCCATAATCCCCATACAGAACAATAGTTATACACATATTCCTATTGAATGTAGATGAAATATGTTCCTGGGCATGTGTATTTGTGATATTTCACCCATAATCCCCATACAGAACAATAGTTATACCCATATTCCTATGAGAAGTAGATGAAATATGTTCCTGGGCATGTGTATTTGTTATATTTCACCCATAATCCCCATACAGAACAATAGTTATACCCATATTCCTATGAGAAGTAGATGAAGTATGTTCCTGGGCATGTGTATTTGTGATATTTCACCCATAATCCCCATACAGAACAATAGTTATACTCATATTCCTATGAGAAGTAGATGAAGTATGTTCCTGGGCATGTGTATTTGTGATATTTTAGCCATAAGCCCCATACAGAACAATAGTTATACCCATATTCCTATGAGAAGTAGATGAAGTATGTTCCTGGGCATGTGTATTTGTGATATTTCACCCATAATCCCCATACAGAACAATAGTTATACCCATATTCCTATGAGAAGTAGATGAAATATGTTCCTGGGCATGTGTATTTGTGATATTTCACCCATAATCCCCATACAGAACAATAGTTATACACATATTCCTATTGAATGTAGATGAAATATGTTCCTGGGCATGTGTATTTGTGATATTTCACCCATAATCCCCATACAGAACAATAGTTATACCCATATTCCTATGAGAAGTAGATGAAGTATGTTCCTGGGCATGTGTATTTGTGATATTTCACCCATAATCCCCATACAGAACAATAGTTATACTCATATTCCTATGAGAAGTAGATGAAATATGTTCCTGGGCATGTGTATTTGTGATATTTCACCCATAATCCCCATACAGAACAATAGTTATACTCATATTCCTATGAAAAGTAGATGAAATATGTTCCTGGGCATGTGTATTTGTGATATTTCACCCATAATCCCCATACAGAACAATAGTTATACCCATATTCCTATGAGAAGTAGATGAAATATGTTCCTGGGCATGTGTATTTGTGATATTTCACCCATAATCCCCATACAGAACAATAGTTATACACATATTCCTATTGAATGTAGATGAAATATGTTCCTGGGCATGTGTATTTGTGATATTTCACCCATAATCCCCATACAGAACAATAGTTATACCCATATTCCTATGAGAAGTAGATGAAATATGTTCCTGGGCATGTGTATTTGTTATATTTCACCCATAATCCCCATACAGAACAATAGTTATACCCATATTCCTATGAGAAGTAGATGAAGTATGTTCCTGGGCATGTGTATTTGTGATATTTCACCCATAATCCCCATACAGAACAATAGTTATACTCATATTCCTATGAGAAGTAGATGAAGTATGTTCCTGGGCATGTGTATTTGTGATATTTTAGCCATAAGCCCCATACAGAACAATAGTTATACCCATATTCCTATGAGAAGTAGATGAAGTATGTTCCTGGGCATGTGTATTTGTGATATTTCACCCATAATCCCCATACAGAACAATAGTTATACCCATATTCCTATGAGAAGTAGATGAAATATGTTCCTGGGCATGTGTATTTGTGATATTTCACCCATAATCCCCATACAGAACAATAGTTATACACATATTCCTATTGAATGTAGATGAAATATGTTCCTGGGCATGTGTATTTGTGATATTTCACCCATAATCCCCATACAGAACAATAGTTATACCCATATTCCTATGAGAAGTAGATGAAGTATGTTCCTTGGCATGTGTATTTGTGATATTTCACCCATAATCCCCATACAGAACAATAGTTATACCCATATTCATATGAGAAGTAGATGAAATATGTTCCTGGGCATGTGTATTTGTTATATTTCACCCATAATCCCCATACAGAACAATAGTTATACCCATATTCCTATGAGAAGTAGATGAAGTATGTTCCTGGGCATGTGTATTTGTGATATTTCACCCATAATCCCCATACAGAACAATAGTTATACTCATATTCCTATGAGAAGTAGATGAAATATGTTCCTGGGCATGTGTATTTGTGATATTTCACCCATAATCCCCATACAGAACAATAGTTATACCCATATTCCTATGAGAAGTAGATGAAATATGTTCCTGGGCATGTGTATTTGTGATATTTCACCCATAATCCCCATACAGAACAATAGTTATACACATATTCCTATTGAATGTAGATGAAATATGTTCCTGGGCATGTGTATTTGTGATATTTCACCCATAATCCCCATACAGAACAATAGTTATACCCATATTCCTATGAGAAGTAGATGAAATATGTTCCTGGGCATGTGTATTTGTTATATTTCACCCATAATCCCCATACAGAACAATAGTTATACCCATATTCCTATGAGAAGTAGATGAAGTATGTTCCTGGGCATGTGTATTTGTGATATTTCACCCATAATCCCCATACAGAACAATAGTTATACTCATATTCCTATGAGAAGTAGATGAAGTATGTTCCTGGGCATGTGTATTTGTGATATTTTAGCCATAAGCCCCATACAGAACAATAGTTATACCCATATTCCTATGAGAAGTAGATGAAGTATGTTCCTGGGCATGTGTATTTGTGATATTTCACCCATAATCCCCATACAGAACAATAGTTATACCCATATTCCTATGAGAAGTAGATGAAATATGTTCCTGGGCATGTGTATTTGTGATATTTCACCCATAATCCCCATACAGAACAATAGTTATACACATATTCCTATTGAATGTAGATGAAATATGTTCCTGGGCATGTGTATTTGTGATATTTCACCCATAATCCCCATACAGAACAATAGTTATACCCATATTCCTATGAGAAGTAGATGAAGTATGTTCCTGGGCATGTGTATTTGTGATATTTCACCCATAATCCCCATACAGAACAATAGTTATACCCATATTCATATGAGAAGTAGATGAAATATGTTCCTGGGCATGTGTATTTGTTATATTTCACCCATAATCCCCATACAGAACAATAGTTATACCCATATTCCTATGAGAAGTAGATGAAGTATGTTCCTGGGCATGTGTATTTGTGATATTTCACCCATAATCCCCATACAGAACAATAGTTATACTCATATTCCTATGAGAAGTAGATGAAATATGTTCCTGGGCATGTGTATTTGTGATATTTCACCCATAATCCCCATACAGAACAATAGTTATACTCATATTCCTATGAAAAGTAGATGAAATATGTTCCTGGGCATGTGTATTTGTGATATTTCACCCATAATCCCCATACAGAACAATAGTTATACACATATTCCTATTGAATGTAGATGAAATATGTTCCTGGGCATGTGTATTTGTGATATTTCACCCATAATCCCCATACAGAACAATAGTTATACCCATATTCCTATTAGAAGTAGATGAAGTATGTTCCTGGGCATGTGTATTTGTGATATTTCACCCATAATCCCCATACAGAACAATAGTTGTACCCATATTCCTATGAGAAGTAGATGAAATATGTTCCTGGGCATGTGTATTTGTGATATTTCACCCATAATCCCCATACAGAACAATAGTTATACCCATATTCCTATGAGAAGTAGATGAAATATGTTCCTGGGCATGTGTATTTGTGATATTTCACCCATAATCCCCATACAGAACAATAGTTATACACATATTCCTATTGAATGTAGATGAAATATGTTCCTGGGCATGTGTATTTGTGATATTTCACCCATAATCCCCATACAGAACAATAGTTATACCCATATTCCTATGAGAAGTAGATGAAATATGTTCCTGGGCATGTGTATTTGTTATATTTCACCCATAATCCCCATACAGAACAATAGTTATACCCATATTCCTATGAGAAGTAGATGAAGTATGTTCCTGGGCATGTGTATTTGTGATATTTCACCCATAATCCCCATACAGAACAATAGTTATACTCATATTCCTATGAGAAGTAGATGAAGTATGTTCCTGGGCATGTGTATTTGTGATATTTTAGCCATAAGCCCCATACAGAACAATAGTTATACCCATATTCCTATGAGAAGTAGATGAAGTATGTTCCTGGGCATGTGTATTTGTGATATTTCACCCATAATCCCCATACAGAACAATAGTTATACCCATATTCCTATGAGAAGTAGATGAAATATGTTCCTGGGCATGTGTATTTGTGATATTTCACCCATAATCCCCATACAGAACAATAGTTATACACATATTCCTATTGAATGTAGATGAAATATGTTCCTGGGCATGTGTATTTGTGATATTTCACCCATAATCCCCATACAGAACAATAGTTATACCCATATTCCTATGAGAAGTAGATGAAGTATGTTCCTTGGCATGTGTATTTGTGATATTTCACCCATAATCCCCATACAGAACAATAGTTATACCCATATTCATATGAGAAGTAGATGAAATATGTTCCTGGGCATGTGTATTTGTTATATTTCACCCATAATCCCCATACAGAACAATAGTTATACCCATATTCCTATGAGAAGTAGATGAAGTATGTTCCTGGGCATGTGTATTTGTGATATTTCACCCATAATCCCCATACAGAACAATAGTTATACCCATATTCATATGAGAAGTAGATGAAATATGTTCCTGGGCATGTGTATTTGTTATATTTCACCCATAATCCCCATACAGAACAATAGTTATACCCATATTCCTATGAGAAGTAGATGAAGTATGTTCCTGGGCATGTGTATTTGTGATATTTCACCCATAATCCCCATACAGAACAATAGTTATACTCATATTCCTATGAGAAGTAGATGAAATATGTTCCTGGGCATGTGTATTTGTGATATTTCACCCATAATCCCCATACAGAACAATAGTTATACCCATATTCCTATGAGAAGTAGATGAAATATGTTCCTGGGCATGTGTATTTGTGATATTTCACCCATAATCCCCATACAGAACAATAGTTATACACATATTCCTATTGAATGTAGATGAAATATGTTCCTGGGCATGTGTATTTGTGATATTTCACCCATAATCCCCATACAGAACAATAGTTATACACATATTCCTATGAGAAGTAGATGAAGTATGTTCCTGGGCATGTGTATTTGTGATATTTCACCCATAATCCCCATACAGAACAATAGTTATACCCATATTCCTATGAGAAGTAGATGAAGTATGTTCCTGGGCATGTGTATTTGTGATATTTCACCCATAATCCCCATACAGAACAATAGTTATACCCATATTCCTATGAGAAGTAGATGAAATATGTTCCTGGGCATGTGTATTTGTGATATTTCACCCATAATCCCCATACAGAACAATAGTTATACCCATATTCCTATGAGAAGTAGATGAAATATGTTCCTGGGCATGTGCATTTGTTATATTTCACCCATAATCCCCATACAGAACAATAGTTATACTCATATTCCTATGAGAAGTAGATGAAGTATGTTCCTGGGCATGTGCATTTGTTATATTTCACCCATAATCCCCATACAGAACAATAGTTATACCCATATTCCTATGAGAAGTAGATGAAATATGTTCCTGGGCATGTGTATTTGTGATATTTCACCCATAATCCCCATACAGAACAATAGTTATACCCATATTCCTATGAGAAGTAGATGAAATATGTTCCTGGGCATGTGCATTTGTTATATTTCACCCATAATCCCCATACAGAACAATAGTTATACTCATATTCCTATGAGAAGTAGATGAAGTATGTTCCTGGGCATGTGTATTTGTGATATTTCACCCATAATCCCCATACAGAACAATAGTTATACCCATATTCCTATGAGAAGTAGATGAAGTATGTTCCTGGGCATGTGTATTTGTGATATTTTAGCCATAATCCCCATACAGAACAATAGTTATACCCATATTCCTATGAGAAGTAGATGAGATATATCACCAGGCGTGTGTAACCCCGATATTCTACACATAATCCCAAATAGTTACAATCTGTTTTCCCTGGTTCTATTATTAAACTTTAATCCAGCCGTGTGGATGTTCTGATTCAGTTTAGTATTTCCATTGAATTCCCTCTGATTTCTTTCTATATTACAGGTCAAGAGTTAAAAACTGCTGCTTCTTCTAATCCAGTATCAAGGCCAGAAGTCATTTCCTGCTCTGCATTTGAAAAATGTGCTGCCTTCTAGTGGTCGAGTCTAGCATTGCAGCCCATCATCCCAATATGCCGTTTAGTACGTCCCATCTGTAACGCACTTGTTTTTACCTGATGTGATTATCAATAAGAAAGTGTATTCGGCTTTGTGGAGCTGTTTACTTAATGGTGTATAAAACACGAGGCATAAAAAGGAAAAACCGATGAAAACCACTTCTACTATGGATGAGAAACGGGTGCTCATCTGCGCATCTGAACTCGGCCTAAACGTGATGAGACGATCACGTGTTGTGGACGGACAGCGCCCTGGCCCCGCCCTCTTCCGGTCACACGCTCCGCCCTCTTCCGGTCACACGCCCCGCCCTCCCCTGGTTACACGCCCGGACGCTTTTTCCGAAATAATTACATACAAACAGAAACGGCAGTATCGCGGAGAAACGAAAGTAACCGGGCAGCCGCAGCTTGGAGACTCCGCCATGTCCCCGCAGGATATCTGCGACTTCTGCGGCTTGTCCGAGGGAAGCGCGACCGCCGGGGAGCTGCAGAGCACGGTGGACGGCAGCGTAGTGGCGCACTACTACTGCATGGTGAGCGGGGGCGCTGCCACTGTGTGTGATGGCGGCCGGCGGGGTCTAGGATCACCCTGTGTGTGATGGCGGCCGGCGGGGTCTAGGGTCACCCTGTGTGTGATGGCGGCCGGCGGGGTCTAGGATCACCCTGTGTGTGATGGCGGCCGGCGGGGTCTAGGGTCACCCTGTGTGTGATGGCGGCCGGCGGGGTCTAGGTTCACCCTGTGTGTGATGGCGGCCGGCGGGGTCTAGGGTCACCCTGTGTGTGATGGCGGCCGGCGGGGTCTAGGTTCACCCTGTGTGTGATGGCGGCCGGCGGGGTCTAGGTTCACCCTGTGTGTGATGGCGGCCGGCGGGGTCTAGGGTCACCCTGTGTGTGATGGCGGCCGGCGGGGTCTAGGGTCACCCTGTGTGTGATGGCGGCCGGCGGGGTCTAGGGTCACCCTGTGTGTGATGGCGGCCGGCGGGGTCTAGGGTCACCCTGTGTGTGATGGCGGCCGGCGGGGTCTAGGGTCACCCTGTGTGTGATGGCGGCCGGCGGGGTCTAGGGTCACCCTGTGTGTGATGGCGGCCGGCGGGGTCTAGGGTCACCCTGTGTGTGATGGCGGCCGGCGGGGTCTAGGGTCACCCTGTGTGTGATGGCGGCCGGCGGGGTCTAGGGTCACCCTGTGTGTGATGGCGGCCGGCGGGGTCTAGGGTCACCCTGTGTGTGATGGCGGCCGGCGGGGTCTAGGGTCACCCTGTGTGTGATGGCGGCCGGCGGGGTCTAGGGTCACCCTGTGTGTGATGGCGGCCGGCGGGGTCTAGGGTCACCCTGTGTGTGATGGCGGCCGGCGGGGTCTAGGGTCACCCTGTGTGTGATGGCGGCCGGCGGGGTCTAGGGTCACCCTGTGTGTGATGGCGGCCGGCGGGGTCTAGGGTCACCCTGTGTGTGATGGCGGCCGGCGGGGTCTAGGGTCACCCTGTGTGTGATGGCGGCCGGCGGGGTCTAGGGTCACCCTGTGTGTGATGGCGGCCGGCGGGGTCTAGGGTCACCCTGTGTGTGATGGCGGCCGGCGGGGTCTAGGGTCACCCTGTGTGTGATGGCGGCCGGCGGGGTCTAGGGTCACCCTGTGTGTGATGGCGGCCGGCGGGGTCTAGGGTCACCCTGTGTGTGATGGCGGCCGGCGGGGTCTAGGGTCACCCTGTGTGTGATGGCGGCCGGCGGGGTCTAGGGTCACCCTGTGTGTGATGGCGGCCGGCGGGGTCTAGGGTCACCCTGTGTGTGATGGCGGCCGGCGGGGTCTAGGGTCACCCTGTGTGTGATGGCGGCCGGCGGGGTCTAGGGTCACCCTGTGTGTGATGGCGGCCGGCGGGGTCTAGGGTCACCCTGTGTGTGATGGCGGCCGGCGGGGTCTAGGGTCACCCTGTGTGTGATGGCGGCCGGCGGGGTCTAGGGTCACCCTGTGTGTGATGGCGGCCGGCGGGGTCTAGGGTCACCCTGTGTGTGATGGCGGCCGGCGGGGTCTAGGGTCACCCTGTGTGTGATGGCGGCCGGCGGGGTCTAGGGTCACCCTGTGTGTGATGGCGGCCGGCGGGGTCTAGGGTCACCCTGTGTGTGATGGCGGCCGGCGGGGTCTAGGGTCACCCTGTGTGTGATGGCGGCCGGCGGGGTCTAGGGTCACCCTGTGTGTGATGGCGGCCGGCGGGGTCTAGGGTCACCCTGTGTGTGATGGCGGCCGGCGGGGTCTAGGGTCACCCTGTGTGTGATGGCGGCCGGCGGGGTCTAGGGTCACCCTGTGTGTGATGGCGGCCGGCGGGGTCTAGGGTCACCCTGTGTGTGATGGCGGCCGGCGGGGTCTAGGGTCACCCTGTGTGTGATGGCGGCCGGCGGGGTCTAGGGTCACCCTGTGTGTGATGGCGGCCGGCGGGGTCTAGGGTCACCCTGTGTGTGATGGCGGCCGGCGGGGTCTAGGGTCACCCTGTGTGTGATGGCGGCCGGCGGGGTCTAGGGTCACCCTGTGTGTGATGGCGGCCGGCGGGGTCTAGGGTCACCCTGTGTGTGATGGCGGCCGGCGGGGTCTAGGGTCACCCTGTGTGTGATGGCGGCCGGCGGGGTCTAGGGTCACCCTGTGTGTGATGGCGGCCGGCGGGGTCTAGGGTCACCCTGTGTGTGATGGCGGCCGGCGGGGTCTAGGGTCACCCTGTGTGTGATGGCGGCCGGCGGGGTCTAGGGTCACCCTGTGTGTGATGGCGGCCGGCGGGGTCTAGGGTCACCCTGTGTGTGATGGCGGCCGGCGGGGTCTAGGGTCACCCTGTGTGTGATGGCGGCCGGCGGGGTCTAGGGTCACCCTGTGTGTGATGGCGGCCGGCGGGGTCTAGGGTCACCCTGTGTGTGATGGCGGCCGGCGGGGTCTAGGGTCACCCTGTGTGTGATGGCGGCCGGCGGGGTCTAGGGTCACCCTGTGTGTGATGGCGGCCGGCGGGGTCTAGGGTCACCCTGTGTGTGATGGCGGCCGGCGGGGTCTAGGGTCACCCTGTGTGTGATGGCGGCCGGCGGGGTCTAGGGTCACCCTGTGTGTGATGGCGGCCGGCGGGGTCTAGGGTCACCCTGTGTGTGATGGCGGCCGGCGGGGTCTAGGGTCACCCTGTGTGTGATGGCGGGGTCTAGGGTCACCCTGTGTGTGATGGCGGGGTCTAGGGTCACCCTGTGTGTGATGGCGGGGTCTAGGGTCACCCTGTGTGTGATGGCGGGGTCTAGGGTCACCCTGTGTGTGATGGCGGGGTCTAGGGTCACCCTGTGTGTGATGGCGGGGTCTAGGGTCACCCTGTGTGTGATGGCGGGGTCTAGGGTCACCCTGTGTGTGATGGCGGGGTCTAGGGTCACCCTGTGTGTGATGGCGGGGTCTAGGGTCACCCTGTGTGTGATGGCGGGGTCTAGGGTCACCCTGTGTGTGATGGCGGGGTCTAGGGTCACCCTGTGTGTGATGGCGGGGTCTAGGGTCACCCTGTGTGTGATGGCGGGGTCTAGGGTCACCCTGTGTGTGATGGCGGGGTCTAGGGTCACCCTGTGTGTGATGGCGGGGTCTAGGGTCACCCTGTGTGTGATGGCGGGGTCTAGGGTCACCCTGTGTGTGATGGCGGGGTCTAGGGTCACCCTGTGTGTGATGGCGGGGTCTAGGGTCACCCTGTGTGTGATGGCGGGGTCTAGGGTCACCCTGTGTGTGATGGCGGGGTCTAGGGTCACCCTGTGTGTGATGGCGGGGTCTAGGGTCACCCTGTGTGTGATGGCGGGGTCCAGGGTCACCCTGTGTGTGATGGCGGGGTCCAGGGTCACCCTGTGTGTGATGGCGGGGTCCAGGGTCACCCTGTGTGTGATGGCGGGGTCCAGGGTCACCCTGTGTGTGATGGCGGGGTCTAGGGTCACCCTGTGTGTGATGGCGGCCGGCGGGGTCTAGGGTCGCCCTGTGGGTGTTGTGGGGGGCGGCGGGGTCTAGGGTCGCCCTGTGGGTGTTGTGGGGGGCGGCGGGGTCTAGGGTCGCCCTGTGGGTGTTGTGGGGGGTGGCGGGGTCTAGGGTCGCCCTGTGGGTGTTGTGGGGGGCGGCGGGGTCTAGGGTCGCCCTGTGGGGGGCGGCGGGGTCTGCACAGTGTAGTGCTGGGCCTGGGGTTGTACAGGCGGCCTGTAATCTCGGTGCGGTCCTGCGGCTTCCTCCGCGCTCTGTGTCCCGGGAGGACGGATATCTCCTCTCCCTGCAGTCAGGAATCCCTGTGTATTATCCCACAGCTTTGTATGGGTGATAAGGGGCTCATTTTTTCTGGGCACTCTGCGCGTAGGCGGTTTCTGGGCACGCAGATGCGGTATCTGGACATGCGTTGGTGTTATCTAGTATCTGGATCCGTGGTGCACTGCGTGGTGGCGTTAACTGGATACGTGTGGCTGTAGTGTTATCTAGGCGCAGTTTCACATGCTGTTCGGTCGTGTCCTCTGTGGGGCGCTCTGCTGTCGGGTTGTCTGGACCCTCGGTTACATTTGTGCTATCTGGGCACTGTTTGGCACCATTGGCTCTTTATATACTCTATTTTCGGGCACTGACTAGCTTGGCACTCTGTAGCATGTATTGGCGCTATTGGGGCACAGTTTCTAGCCGAGCACGTCCTGTTCATGGATGTCATGGGTGGCGGCATCTGAATAGCCTGTCTGATGCCACCTGACTGTAGGCAGACAGCTAGTAAGGATCATAATGCGGCTATTTGTACGTCTGCAGACTTATGACGTGTGCGGAGGCCATGTGCAGCCAACACGTATGTGTGTGAACTACGTCTGAGTTTCGACATATGTCGTCTACATCTTTATACCTTTTTTTTACTTTTCTCAATTAACTTCTAATGGTACAGACTGGAGGCCGCGTATGTATTATATGAATGTGGGCAACTTGCTGATAAGCTTTTTAGTACTGCACCGTGTTTGCTAAGGCTGTGTTCACATGGCTGTGCTGTATTCAGTCTGAGTGATGTATTCCACGCAGGATATTATTTTATTTTTTGTGCAATGGGTTCCTTTGGTGGACAGATGTCTCGGAATCAGGCGCAAATACATTTTCGTCCATGTTGTCCATTATTGTTGATCAATCTGTTCAGTGACATTGGGCAACAAATGTTCTTTTTAGAAATATTCTTTCTACAGAAATTTTTTTTTGGGTGAAAAAGATCTAATCTTTAAGGCTTGTGCCAATGACCGAGTGAGAATATATATTTTTCTAATTTTCTTTCTCGTTACACCGAACAGATGTATTTATTTTATATTTTGATAGATTTGACTTTTACAAATGCAGCCAGACCAAATGTGTGGGTTTTTTTTTTTTGTTTGTTTGGGTTTTTTTTTCTTTATTTTTAATGGGGAAAAGGGGGGATTTGGACTTGTTTTATTTTTTTTTAATACAGTAAAAAATGTTTAAAAAATATTTAATAGTTCCACTTAGTGGACTTGAATCTGCGATTGTCTGATCGCTTGTACTGTACCTAGCAGGGCTTCAGGACTACGACACATAGAGAAAATCACAATCTCCTATGAACGCCGGCCAAACGCTGGCTTTCACTGGAGAATGGTCATGACAAGCAAAGTGGTCTTCAGCAGACCCCTGCTGTCATGGCATCCCATTGTTGTCCCGCAATCTCGTCATGTAAATGTACATCATATGTCGTGATGGGGTTAAACCACAACATACCAAGAAGAGTCAAAAACATGATAAAAACGCATATGAAAAAAAAATGCACTTAAACGCAAGTAACCTAATGTAACTTCAAAAACTCATTGTGTGCACACAGCCTTATTTTATTTATTTTTTTTTTGTCTTTTAAAGCTGTTCTCCCCTATGGTTACTGAGAAAGACTCACAAGAGGATGCGGAAGGCTTTGGATTTAATATTGAATCTGTGATATCAGAAATTGATAGAGGACAAAAACTGGTAAGTTCATTCTATGCAGCGCTGAGTTTCTGTCCCTGTCTATAGTGTTGTTTCTAAAATGAGTCTATAACCTGTTACAGGTCACTATTAACTTTCCCAAACTAGGCCCAATTTGCCTCATCAGTATACACAGTAGATGGTCGGAGCTCTTATATTTGCCATTTGCTCTATGTAAACTCTGCTACTGAGGCCAAGAGGGCCAATGGCGGGCAGTATGTATAATGACCCCTCGGATCCTGTGCTGTGCAAGTGACTAATGATTCATTTTGGTTTTCCAATTGTATAACAATGTCACCTGCCCTCGATCTTTGGCTAAGGGCTCGTTCAGACGTTCATGATCATCGATCTCGTACCTCAAGGCACGGACTGATCACTCATCTCCTGACCCGGGCGTGATGGTGTCATATATTTCTACTAGCTATTGAACCCGTTCTACGCCCGGGTGGTATATTGTCTCCCATGTTGGTATGTGCTGCCCCCCACCTGGTATTTGTGCTGCCCCCACCATCCTATCCCGGTATGCGTGGCTCCCCTCATCCCCAATCCCGCTATGCGTGGCTCCCCTCACCCCCCCCCCCCCCCCCACTATACACACATCCCCAAAAAAATAAACAGTTATACTCACCTTTCTTCTCTGTACTCCAGCGCTGCAGCGTCCTGTTCTGCCGGAGGCCGGGGGAGGAGTGCGGCGACAGAGCACCGCGCTGTCTGGCGCCATTTTGCTGAAGACACACTGTAAATGTGTCTTCAGCACCATCTATGCACCATCCTGCCACAAGCCTACTGATATGACCAGAACTCGACAGCCATCCAGGCATCGACCGTTCTGGTCAGGAGACCCGCAACCGCTCCCTGATGTGTGAATCCTGCCTATCATGTCCACAGTAATGAATCGTTGGTCACAAGATAATTAACCCATTCCCATGCTTTTTATGTATTATTATTGCTCTGGGGTGCTATAGAGATCCCCAATTACTATGACATGGCATTATACAGCCAGCACCTTGCCATAATGGCCAGGATTAGAGAGGACTCCAATCCCTACCATTTGTGTCCTAAGATGCTGCTTTCAGTGGTTGACATAAGGATGTCCTCCATCACTCCTGTACCCCAATCTCACTAACTGCCTCTCAAAACCGGGTGTTGATGACTTGTTAAGGCAGCAAGGATCACAAAGCTGTATGCACCCTGACAGTTTTGGCATCAAAAATTGTAAAAAAAAAAAAATAAAGTCTTGGCTCTAGTGACAGAAATATAATATATTTATGTGTGTCAATATATTATGTTTTTTTTTTATTGTGCAGACATATTTAACCATAGGAAAAACTTTTATCTCTAGAATCATATTGATGTGCAGACAAAGTTAGCATATCCTTTTATAGTGAACATCCTAAAATAATATGCCAAAACTGCAGTTTTTATTAATCTCACAACCCTCAAAAAATGGAATAAAAAAAAATTAAAAATGTGTTTAACCAAATCAAGACCAGGCCGTTTTCCCCCCGTTCCTGACCAGGCACATTTTTATTTTATTTTTCGTACATGCTGTTTAAAGATCTGTAAAAATGTTATAATTTATATTCAATTATTTATATAATTCTGGCCATGTGACCAGAGTAGTCCATTAACCTCCTCCAATTAAAGGGATTGTCTGGTACTTTTAACACTTACCAATATCCACAGTAAATGTATGCCGCAAGTCTGTAGCGGGCGTATGCAGTTCACCCCATAGCTAGCAGGAAATGATTGTGTGTACAGCCAGGACCTGCAGTTACCAGCCACAGGGGGAGCGAAGCTCTGACAGCAGCATTGAAACCTACCCCGGCATGGGAGTGCGTCATTCTATGCGCCCATCGGCGCTGCCGTGATGCAATCTTGGGGTGCTGATGAATTGCTATGATGGTCAAAGTTCTGTTGAAGACCTCCTTGCCTATCAGCACATAGCTCCCTCGAAACTCAGGAAGCTTATAGCCACGTCCAGAAAATTCCAATATATATAAAAATAACTAACCTGATCTCACGCCAGGTGTGGGAAAGACTTAGTGCAACACAGTGGGAAGAGGGAAAGAGAGCCCAGACACTAGGGAAAGGGGGAAGTGGAGACCTCCTAGTCTGGTCTAGTGTCGCCCTGTCTCAACTACCGTCCCTACATTGCCTCTTCAGCAATCGCCGCGCGCGTGCCTCGCCCTGTCTTTCCCTGGCGTATGGCTAAGGCTAGGGATGGGAGGAGATGAGCACTAGTCGATCTCCACTAAACTCTATAGACAACAAGGATAGACAAACAAGGGGAGAATGCTTAGCTTTAGACGACTCCAGACATATGCGAACTCAGCCTCAAGCTCCAGAGAGGCCGAAGTACTGCTCTTGCTAAGCCTTCACAAGTAGTAATGAATATAGCTGGCACCTCCCTCTCAGACACACCAGGTATATATACACCCAGGCCAGGGAGCTAATTACCAGACAGAGGTAGCGGCTAGGTCCTAGAGACAGCCTCTCATCTAAGAAGTAATGCCAAACATAGAGATCTCCTGCAACCAACTGCAGGGTGACTGTCACCTCTGATATACCCGTGACACCTGATTAGTAAACACCATAAATAGGAAAGGATAGGCCATCAATATAAAAGCACCTGAAGTCCCTTTTTTTTTTTTTTTTAAAAAAGGCTTATGCCAAGAGTTGAGAAGTTAGAGGAGGCTGATGGTCAGCAGAGCTGTGTAGTCTGAGTAAGGTGGTACTAACAATTGCAAAAGGATAACCTGTAATACTTGTGTATTCGTAAGTCCCACAAAATCCTGTCTGTAGCACAACCTAAAAATACAGACTTAGAAACCTAACTTAGTGTGGGGGCGTGTTCTCTTTCTGCTGTGTTGTTGCCTGCTTAGGATTGGGCTACTCATATAGGGGGAAGAAGTACACGCCCCCCATGAAAACTAATAACACCCACTTGGACTTAGCAGAAAGTTAACTCATTAGGTCCTAAATACTTTAGGTTCTAATATCATCGCATTACAATATCATCGCGACGGAGAGGTAAAATAAAAAGAAACAAAACATTTTATTGCACTCTGTAGTCACCATTACATGCGCGTGAAAAAAATGGTGCAAGGTTCTGTTCAAACTTCTTTTATTTGGTAACTATTTTTCACTTACTTTTTATAACACACAAGTTTTTATTTGCAGCGATGTACTTTTTGTAAGAAACGAGGAGCAACGGTCGGCTGTGACGTCCAATCTTGTAAGAGAAATTATCACTATCCATGTCTAATAAGAGCTAAGGGCAAGCCCATTCCACGTAAATTTATGTAAGTTACATTTTGTTTTCAACTACATGAGCATAACTACGTGTGTGTGTATACAGTGAGGCGGCTAACGGTGTAATACATGTCGATTCTGACAATTGTTTCTTATCATATCTCTCAACGTCCAAATATTCATAGAAAATCTCTTTAGTTGGTCGCAATTGTGATGTCAGATCTTCAGGTTTGTTAAAAATTTTGAATGCAAGATGCAGAAATTGTGTGTGTCCGTGCAATTGCTCAAAAGGCTGGCAAATAAATGATCACTGTCATTTCAAAAAACTTTGTGAAAACCAATAGTACAAACTGAGTATAAGAAATTTTGTAATGTATCTTATCAGAAAAGTATGCTGCTTTCTCCACTTATCAGACACTTCCCCCCCCCCCCCAACCTTATGAACTCGACATCAGGGCTGTGGAGTCGGTATAAAATGGACTGACTCCGACTCCTAAAATATATAATAAATTTGTATCATTAGTACAATGCAGGATGTGCTGTAAATTTTTAAGAGTTTGGGAAAGTTATGAAATGTCCTATAAATGTCTGTTCTGTTCCTGATCTAAGGGTCTAGACTTTTAGTGGAGATGAATCTGTGCTGCACTTTATGTACCTGCTCAATAGTGAGGCAGTGCTCTGGATTTGGAGTCAGAAGTCGTTGTTGGTGGTTTGGCTTATTGACACCACAGCCCTTCTCGACATCCATTCTGATAAACTGCTCAAATCTTTTTTTGGTCAACACAAGGCGAACTGCCAGCAGAGTGAGGTTTTTGGTTATACCTCTTTTTACACTTTATGGAGATGGGGGGTGAGAAACCAGGCAGACACAGGCAGTTCATGCTGCAGCTTCTACAGATTTTTCACTTTAGTGCTGGATTCACAGCTACTCGGCTCAGAACGGCTGTATAATATCCTCCATAATGCTGTTTGAGTGCTACAGAGAAAGTAGAACTGGAATTTATCTCTGTATGTTCTGTGTATGGGAGACATCATAGCAGCTAATCTACACCTACTTGCTCAGAGATGACAGAAAAATAAGAACCAGAAGAGAAGGGAAAACTGGATACATATGCAGGATATAAGCCATAGAATGACCAGAAAAAGTGTTATTACTCATGCAAACACACATGACAGTTTAAAGAGGTTGTCCACTACTTTTATATTGATGAGCTGTCATTAAGAAAGGTCATCGATGTCTGATTGTGGGGGCGCGACACCCCGCTGATCAGCTGTTATCTGGGGTGGCTACCAACCTGAAGTACTCACTTGCTGAGCTGCTTCGTCTACTTGTAGTGGCCGCCGCAGGGTGCTACACATCGGCCTCCTGTTGATTTGAATAGGAGACTGATGTGCAGTACTCAGCCCGATGGCATAGATGAGGCAGTTATTTCAGGTCTAAACACCCTACAGTAAGGTCAGGTATGAGCAGTGACTGTGTTTCATGGATATACATCTCTCAACATTGAAATTGCAACACCAAGAAGGAAAGTTGTAGAATTATGGCAATCACAGAATTGGTAAAGAAGTTAATGATATGCAAATGATACAAAAATGGGAGCAAAATTTTCATACATCTTGATTTATTCAGTACTGAGTATGAGTGCCATGCACAGAAAGCCCTGTATTTACAGGCGGCATTGGCTGCCATCAGTGAAGTTATCAATGGAGACATTTTTCAAGACTACAACGCCTAAAAGTGTTACCATGGCCTGCAGTGTCTCCAGACTTGTCCCCATTGAGCACATCTGGGACGTTATCATTTGGTAATTGCAAAAAGAGCTGCCAGCAGCGGATCTTGATGATTTGCTGCCCATGTGGAGGAACATTCCTCAGACCAATATTAATAACCTCATTAATATCAGCTGTGTGTATGTGCGGGGATTTCTGCATGTGACGCTCATACTGAATAAATCAAGATGTTTAGAAAACGTTGTTTCCATTTTTACATGTCACTATCCTGTCTATTATCCTGTGAAGTCCACAACTTCTCCTTCTTGGTGTTGCACTTTCAGCCTTGAGGAGTGTATGAATGAAGCCTTTGAGTAGATCATCATGCAGCACGGTTCTCACTGTCAAAGCAACAAACTCCAACATACTGCATGATATATCATTGGGGTCCTTCTGCCCCTGTTGGGATCTATATTAAACGGCCTTATAAAAAGGGAGTCCAAGGAAATAGGGGGTCCAGATCCAAATGCAGGTAAAATCGTGATTTTATTGTTCATCCTTTAAAAAGATACACACATTGCAAAAATAAAATAAAAGGAGGAAACCTCTATGAAACTAACGCATTTTGAACTCCAAACGTTCTTAACACTGGGTATACCACAGAGGTCTTCCCCCTCTATTTTATTTTTGCAATGTGTATTTGTGTACATGTCAGTACCACACAAAGTCTTTCCAGCAGGTCACAGATCCATAGGTCGATATTACCAAAGTCTTAGCTCTTAATTGTAAACTGACTCTAATTTAAAAGCTCATTGCTCTGAATTAGACTTGTTACGATTGTGTTTTACAGTGTCTATTGTTCTAAACACAAATATTCGACCAATGCTAATGGTAAGTCAATTTCTGTTCCAATGTGTTATTGTCTGTAACTAATGTTTATTGGATGTATTCACACTATATTCAGCGCATACATCAGAAAAATGTCCTGATTTATCCTGGAGATCTAGAACCCTGATGTATGCAACTGCATCCCCCATAGGCTGCCTTCTAATAATAAAAAAAAAAAATGTATACCCCACAGGCTGCGCTAAATACACAGTTAATAATTAAATTGGCATTCTGTTGTGCACAAATACAGGTGCTTTTCACAAAATTAGAATATCATCAAAAAGTTAATTTATTTCAGTTCTTCAATACAAAAAGTGAAACTCCTATATAATGAGTCATTACAAACAGTGATCTATTTCATCTGTTTGTCTGTTAATGTTGATAATTGTGGCTTACAGTCAATAAAAACACAGAAGTCATTATCTCAGTAAATTAGAATAATTAACAAAAAACACCTGCAAAGGCTCCTGATGCTTTTAAAAAGGTCCCTTAGTGTGTTTCAGTAGACTCCACAATCATGGGGAAGACTGCTGACTTGACCAGGTGTCCACAAGGCAGTCATTGACACACTCCACAAGGAGGGTAAGCCACAAAAAGTCATTGCTAAAGAAGCTGGCTGTTCACAGAGTGCTGTATACAAGCATATTAATGGAAAGTTGAGTGGAAGGAAAAGGTGTGGTGGAAAAAGGTGCACAAGCAACCGGGATAACCGCAGCTTTGAAAGGATTGTTAAGAAAAGGCCATTCAAACATTTGGGGGAGATTCACAAGGAGTGGTCTGCTGCTGGAGTCATTGCTTCAAGAGCCACCACACACAGACGTATCCAGGACATGGGCTACAGGTGTCGCATTCCTTGTGTCAAGCCACTCATGACCAATAGCCAACGCCAGAAGTGTCTTACCTTGGCCAAGGAGAAAAAGACCTGGACTGTTGCTCAGTGGTCCAAGGTGTTTTCAGGTGAAAGTAAATTTTGCATTTCATTTGGAAATCAAGGTCCCAGAGTCTGGAGGAAGAGTGGAGCGGCCACAATCCAAGCTGCTTGAGGTCTAGTGTGACGTTTCCACAATCAGTGATGGTTTGGGGAGCCATGTCATCTGCTGGTGTAGGTCCACTGTGTTTTATCAAGACCAAAGTGAGTGCAGCCGTCTACCAGGAAATTTTAGAGCCCTTCATGCTCCCTCTGCCCACAAACTTTTTGGAGATGGACATTTCATTCTCCAGCAGGACTTGGCACCTGTCCACACTGCCAAAAGTACCAATACCTGGTTTAAACACAACAAACTCGGCCAGAAAACTCGTCTGACCTTAACCCCATAGAGAATCTATAGGGTATTGTTAAGAGGAAGATGAGACACCAGACCCATCAATGCAGACGAGCTGAAGGCTGCTATCAAAGCAACCTGGGCTTCCATAACACCTCAGCAGTGCCACAGGCTGATCACCTCCATGCCACGTCGCATTGATGGTGTAATTGATGCAAAAGGAGCCCCAAACAAGTATTGAGTTAATTTACTGAACATACATTTCAGATTTTAACCCCTTAAGCCCCGGAGCATTTTCCGTTTTTACATTTTCGCTTTTTGCTCCCCTTGTTGCTATAGCGTTTTTATTTTTTGGTCAATATGGCCATGTGAGGGCTTATTTTTTGCGGGACGAGTTGTACTTTTCAACGCCATTACTAGTTTTACCATATCCTGTACGGGAAAACGGGAAAAAAATTCCAAGTGCGGTAAAATTGCAAAAAAAAAATGCAATACCACAGTTGTTTTTTATTTTATTTTTTTTACCACGTTCACTGAATGCTAAAACTGACCTGCCATTCTTATTCTCCAGGTCATTACGAGTTCATAGACACCAAACATGTATAGGTTCTTTTATATTTAAGTGGTGAAAAAAAAATCCAAAATTTGGTTAAAAAAAAAAAAAAAAAAAATAGCGCCGTTTTCCGAGACCTGTAGCGTCTCCATTTTTCGTGATCTGGGGCTGGGTGAGTGCTTATTTTTTGCGCGCCGGGCTGACGTTTTTATTGATAACATTTTGGGGTAGATCCGATGTTTTGATCGCCCGTTATTGCATTTTATTGCAATTTTGCGGCGACCAAAAAACGTAATTCTGGCGTTTAGAATTTTTTTCTCGTTACGCCTTTTACCGATTGGATTAATTCTTTTTTTTTATATTGATAGATCGGGCGATTCTGAACGCGGCGATACCAAATATGTCTATGTAGGTTTTTTTTTTAATATATTTTATTTTGAATGGGGCGAAAGGGGGGTGATTTAAACTTTTATATTTTTTTATTCGTTTTTATATTTTTAAAAACTTTTTTTTTTTTTTTGCTTGCTTCAATAGTTTCCATAGGAGACTAGAAGCAGCAACTGTCCGATCGCCTCTGCTACATACAGGGGACCAGCCGGTCTCCTGCATGCAGCAAAAATGGTCCTGTGCTATGAGCGCCGACCACTAGGTGGCGCTCATAGCGACCAGATCATGACAACCACAGGTGTCTGCTGCAGACCCTGGGTTGTCATGCCCACCCATCGGTGACCCGCGATCACGTGACGGGGTCGCCGATGGGCGGGGCTTATGACATGCTACCCGGAAGCACGACTTAAATGCCGCTGTCGGAGATTGACAGCGGCATTTAACATGTTAACACCCGGGGCTGTTGCTGGCACATATCAGCTGACATGTGCTCGGTTCAGTGAGGGCTCAGTGCAGCAGCCCTCACTGAACGGGGGGTACGCAAATGTGTTTACTAATACGGCAAGCGTTGTTAAGGGGTTAAAAACTTTTTTTCAAGCTGTTCTCCACTCTGCCTCCTGACTCTGGGACCTTGATTTCCAAATCAAAATTGGAACTCTGGGACCTTGTGGAGTGTGTCAATCACTGCCTTCTGGACATCTGTCAAGTCAGCAGTCTAACCATGATTGTGGAGCCTACTGAAACAGACTAAGGGACCTTCTTAAATGCTTAGGAAGCCTTTGCAGGTGTATTTTGTTAATTATTCTTATTTACTGAGATAATGACTTGTGTTTTCATTGGCTGTAAGCCATAATCCTCAACATAAACAGAAATAAACACTTGAAATAGATCACTCTGTTTGTAATGACTCTATATAATATGAGTTTCACTTTTTGTATTGGAGAACTAAAATAAATTAACTTTTTGATATTCTAATTTTGTGAGAAGCACATGTAGTGGTATTAAAGCGAATTTGCCATCAGAATTTTGTCACCTAACCTGAGAGCTGCATAATGTAGAGACAGAGACCCTGATTTCAGTGATGTCGCTTACTGGGCTTCTAGTTGTAGTTTTGATAATCTCCTGCTGATAAAATGGTGATTTTAATCACTAGAGGACTAGTAAACCTGCTGCCCTATAGTCCTCCATATTCATGAGCTCTGTATGACCCCTGCCCCCACACCACTGATTTGCAGCTTTCTGTCTATGCACTGTGTACACAGAAAGCTGCCAATGGGCAGGGGTATACAGAGTTGCCTTCAGAAAACTACAGAAGATAAAATCAGTTTTATCAAAATGACAGCAAGTAGCAGCATGAGACATTGTTGGAATTGGGGTCTCTGCTCCAACATGCTGCTCCCAGATGGGGAAGAAAAAATGTGGTCACCTATTCCTTTTAATGCTCTGCTCATATGTTCGCGGGCAACTTGGATATTTAAACTGCAAACGATTTTTTCCTAAAAACTTTGTTTTCTCAGTATAGCTGCAGTCAAATGGAAATAAGAGCCAAAATTCATTATTATAAGGAATTTTCCTTAAAACCCATATTTATAATTCTTGTATCATTGAGTCTAATGGGAGGTGTCACAGCTATCTTACCAGACGAGGCTCAAATTTTTTTTAATTTTTTTTATAGAATGAGCCATCAAGAGAAAGTGTAATCAGAAATTGTCCCATTGTTTTAAATATCAGGTTTTTACAGTACAGACCAAAAGTTTGGACACACCTTCTCATTTAAATATTTTTCTGTATTTTCATGACTATGAAAATTGTTCATTCACACTGAAGGCATCAAAACTATGAGTTAACACATGTGGAATTATATACTTAACAAAAAAGTGTGAAACAACTGAAAATATGTCTTATATTCTAGGTTCTTCAAAGTAGCCACCTTTTGCTTTGATGACTGCTTTGCACACTCTTGGCATTCTCTTGATGAGCTTCAAGAGGTAGTCACCGGAAATGGTCTTCCAACAATCTTGAAGGAGTTCCCAGAGATGCTTAGCACTTGTTGGCCCTTTTGCCTTCACTCTGCGGTCCAGCTCACCCCAAACCATCTCGATTGGGTTCAGGTTTGCGGACAGTGGAGGCCAGGTCATCTGGCGTAGCACCCCATCACTCTCCTTCTTGGTCAAATAGCCCTTACACAGCCTGGAGGTGTGTTTGGGGTCATTGTCCTGTTGAAAAATAAATGATGGTCCTACTAAACGCCAACCGGATGGAATAGCATGCCGCTGCAAGATGCTGTGGTAGCCATGCTGGTTCAGTATGCCTTCAATTTTGACTAAATCCCCAACAGTGTCACCAGCAAAGCACCTCCACACCATCACACCTCCTCCTCCATGCTTCACGGTGGGAACCAGGCATGTAGAGTCCATCCGTTCACCTTTTCTGCGTCGCACAAAGACACGGTGATTGGAACCAAAGATCTCAAATTTGGACTCATCACACCAAAGCACAGATTTCCACTGGTCTAATGTCCATTCCTTGTGTTCTTTAGCCCAAACATGTCTCTTCTGCTTGTTGCCAGTCCTTAGCAGTGGTCTCCTAGCAGCTATTTTACCATGAAGGCCTGCTGCACAAAGTCTCCTCTTATCAGTTGTTGTAGAGATGTGTCTGCTGCTAGAACTGTGTGGCATTGACCTGGTCTCTAATCTGAGCTGCTGTTAACCTGCGATTTCTGAGGCCGGTGACTCGGATAAACTTATCCTCAGAAGCAGAGGTGACTCTTGGTCTTCCTTTCCTGGGGCGGTCCTCATGTGAGCCAGTTTCTTTGTAGCGCTTGATGGTTTTTGCAACTGCACTTGGGGACACTTTCAAAGTTTGCCCTACTTTTCGGACTGACTGACCTTCATTTCTTAAATAATGATGGCCACTCGATTTTCTTTACTTAGCTGCTTTTTTCTTGCCATAATAAAATTCTTAACAGTCTATTCAGTAGGACTCTCAGCTGTGTATCCAGCTAACTTCTGCAGAACACAACTGATGGTCCCAACCCCATTTATAAGGCAAGAAATCCCACTTATTAAACCTGACAGGGCACGCCTGTGAAGTGAAAACAATTTCCGGTGACTACCTCTTGAAGCTCATCAATAGTGTGCAAAGCAGTCATCAAAGCAAAGGGTGGCTACTTTGAAGAACCTAGAATATAAGACATATTTTCAGTTGTTTCACACTTTTTTGTTAAGTATATAATTCCACATGTGTTAATTCATAGTTTTGATGCCTTCAGTGTGAATGTACAATTTTCATAGTCATGAAAAGACAGAAAAATCTTTAAATGAGGTGTGTCCAAATTTTTGGTCTGTACTGTATGTTAAATGTTTACATGCATCAGGTGACTTTTCAGCAGTTTCATTATCATCACCGGTAGGCTTACAATGAAAAGATAAATCCGGATCCACTATTCAAAATTGGTGATGCCACAGCTCCCCCTATCTTGATAATATCCTTTTGCCCATATTATGGCATGCCCAGAAGATGGGGTCAGAGACATTCTCTTACTGCTAATGTGCAATTGGCTGCTCATAAGAATAGGAAGTATGAGTTTAGTATTAGGCTTAAATAACCACAGGTTGGATTCCTTCACATCAGGTATCAGATTAATCAGCATCCCAGCGCCATTATGGCCATGGCTTTACTTTATAGTGTTAAATCTTGCTGATAGGTTCTCTATAAGGTATGTACACACAGTCTTTTTGCAAAAATTTTCAGAGCAGAAACTGGATGGAACAGTCTGTTTTTGATGAGTTTTTAAAGAGGATATTTTCTGCTCTAAAAAAAAAAAAAGTGTGCAGTGTTTGTTCTTTAGTTTAAGCGGATCTTTTCCAAAATCCTCCTCAAAAGCTCTTGGAAAACCCTTCCAATTCTTTTCCGTGGGAAATGCACTTTCCTGTTCGTATGATGAGTTTTCTGAGCTTTTTTGTTCATTGAAGGTGTTATGAAAAATGCCTGGTGCAAAAATAAAGTGCATGCTACTTCTTTGAAGCGGATCCTTAAGGAAACCTTTCCAAACTAGTCAGTGTCCAATCATAAATATGTAAAGAACACGTAAGAAAAAAAAACCTCTTCCATATCCTCATCAAAATCTCTTTAGGAAACCCCTTTTTGGAGGAGTTTTTTCTCTTCCTGAATGGATTTCCGCTTGAAAATCTCTTGCCATTGACCTCCCCAAAAAGCTCAATGTGATCATAGCTTAAGGTTGCGTACATGGAATTTTTTAAGGCGATCAAAATGACGATTTTTTTTTTTAAAGTGGAAATGCTCTTCCTTTGGGGAGCTTTTCAAACATTTGTTTCCTGAAACTTTTTTGAATTGATTTTTTTTTTTTTGCAACCTATTGTTTAGACAGTGAAAATCCTGTGTTACTCTGTAATAACTATGAATCAGACAATTGTATATGTGCAGTATTAGTTTTCCTCCACAAATAGTGTTTTGCATGTAGCCAAAAAAAAAGTTACACTTTGGTCTCATCTGACCAAATCACCTTCTTTCTCATTCTAGCTGTGTCCCCCATGTCACATGTGGAAAAAAGTGTTCTAGTCAGATGAAAACTCTGTGCGGCCGAAAACAAACTCTGCACATCATTCTGAAAACACCAGCCCCACCGTCAGTTATGGTGGTGGCAGCGTCATGCTGTGGGGAGGCTTTTCTTCAGGGATGGGGAAGCTGATTAGAGTTGATGGGAAGATGGATGGAGCTAAATACAAGGCAGTCCTGGAGGAAACCATGTTAAAGGCTGCAATAGAATTATTACTGGGGCATCGGTTCACCTTCCAGCAGGACAATGACCCTAAACATCTAGCCAGAGCTACAATGGATGGTTTAGGTCAAAGCATATTCATGTGAGTGAACAGCCCAGTCACAGTCCAGACCTAAATCCCATTGAGAACCTGTGGCAAGACCTGGAAATTGCTGTTCACAGAGCGAGTGTGCAAAGAACAGGCGAAAATTTCAGCCTCTAGATGTGCAAAGCTGGTAGAGACAGACCCCAAAAGACTTGTAGTAATAATTGCACTGAAAGGTGGTCCTACAAAGTATTGACTCAAATATTTACAAAACCACGTATGATTTGCTTTTATGTGTCGATATCACATAAAAGTATGAATACTTTTTCAAGGCAGTGTTTTTGTCTGTGTGAGTGTCAGCCCCTGCCGCTGTAGTGACACCTGTCTGCTGCTCTGTTTTTTGTTTACAAGGATACAGAAGTGATGTCCCATCTACTACACATGACCTCTGCAGCCAATCACTGATCTCAGAGGGGATGCTGAGGTTGACCGCACAAGACCATCTGGGCCAATGCTTGGCTGCACAAATCTGCTATGAAAACGGACAACCCCATTAAATTGTGGCTCTCCAGCAGTGCCTCGTCTTTTTTTTTTTTTTTTTTTTTTTTAAGGCTGCTAGACCTGAATAATTTTACTTGTAGTTTGTAAAGGGTAATTCTCATCTTGTTAAATAGGTAAAATTGCAAAGTTGCTTGTATTTACAAACACATTACAATTAGCTTCTTTTTAAGAAGGGAGGGACTTTTTATGTGGAGTATTGCTGATTGCCTAGATTACAGCCACCTCTGCAGTCTTTAGTGGAGGTTGGTCTCCAGGGCCAGGAGCTGAACCTGTTGGATCACTGGTTCCGTCCATCTGATTGCCCTGCGCTCCTCCGATGCTGCAGAGACAAAGCTGCTCCTGGGGAGCGCTCTCTTCAGGCACAAACCATGCCGTTAGCCCGAACTTTTATTCTTCATGAATGCACGGCCCGAGGCAAGTTCTGAGCCTGGAGGCAGAGGAGCGGTGCGCCTCTGAAGAGCGATCATAAGACAACCTCTATAAATAATTATTCATTCACTTTTTTTTTTTTTTTTTTTTTTTTTTTTTGGGTCACATACCTGAGTGCTGATCATAGTGTTGTGTTTCTATTTTACAGACTTGGAGCGCCTGCAGGTAAAGTACTCGGATCATTCTAATTATTACAATACATGAACAAACACGTTTTTTTTTTATTTCAGAGAAAATTTGCTTGCTTTTAACAACTTCCCTTCCAAATTAAAGGGATTGTCTGGAAGAATTTTTTTTTTTAAATTAATGCACCTCACTTATCCTCTTTCCCAAGGCAATGCCTTGCAAAATATGGGGCAAATCTGGCCTTCACTTTAGGATATTAAAGGCAAAAAGGACAAAAGTAGTATTAGGAAGGCTGCATGCTTGTTTGGAGACAAGTGCATGATTACTAGAAAAGCTTATTTTACCCTGTGTTCCAAATTATTATGCAAATAATATTGTCTCAGATTTTCCCAAATTACCTATATGAATTGCAGTCATTGTAATTTTCAAGTCAAATAACTATTAGAGTACAATTGAAAGGTTTTTGTACAAACTGCCTATGATAACAGTATATTTTTAAAAAAATAAAAAACTAAAAATGCATGTTCCAAATTATTATGCACAGCAGTTTTCAACCTTTTCATTTTAATAAAGAACAAAAAAATGGTCATTTTTGAAATTATAAGCATTAGCAGGTTATTACAAACTGAAATCAAACAGTTTTCAACTCAGAACTTTATTCAAGGTGATGTTACATTTGCACATAGGACCGCTTGTTCGAAAGGAGCTTCTGAACTCTCTCGTCCATTGAATTTGTCAGGTTTTGGATGGTTTCTGCTTCAATTGTTTTGCATGAGGACAGAATACCCTCCCAGAGCTGTTGCTTAGATGTGAACTGCCTCCCGCCATCATAGACGCTCCTTTTGATGATGCTCCAAAGGTTCTCAATGGGGTTGAGGTCAGGGGAGCATGGGTGTCACACCATAAGTTTGTCCCCTTTTATGCCCATATCAGCCAGAGATGCAGATGAAAAAATGAAAAGGTTGAAAACTCTGCTGTGCATAATAATTTGGAACATGCAGTTTGAGTTTTTTATTTTTTTAAAAATATACTGTTATCATAGGCAGTTTGTACAAAAACCTTTCAATTGTACTCTAATAGTTATTTGACTGGAAAATTACAATGACTGCAATTCATATAGGTAATTTGGGAAAATCTGAGAAAATATTATTTGCATAATAATTTGGAACCGTGTTTAGTTTTGTTTTTTTTTAATAATTTTTCTTTTTAAAAATCTGTACTTTGTGGCCCCAATTCACCAAGCAGCTTGCGGCAGAATTTTAATGTAAAACTGCTTGAAATGTAGCAATATTTTTCCCCAAGTTGAAATTGTTCGCAAATTTTGCAACTCTTGCCGTTTTTTTACACCAGTCCTGCTCAGTTCCACCATATTTTTGAAAGGTAGGTGTTAATTACGCCAGCCCCTGGCTGCTGTAACTTTTCTGCCTGAGGCGCACAGCAGTTGTGAAATAGGTTCATGCCTCTTAATGAGTCTTAAGCAGAAGAGTAAGATATGCCAAATTAAGTCTCTGCCAAACACCAATGAATCATTGTAGGTTTCACAACCCCCGCTTGACGTCAAGGTAAGAAAGGGTGCTCGTTCCCCTACAGCAGACCTCTTTGTTCCTTAAATCTGTATTCTAAATTCAGAAACCGCACAGGATATGCTTTTACAGTGTTATTGGTTCTCTCTCATATCCAAAATTCACACCACATTGAGTGAGATGTAATTACTTGAAATAAAGGTATAACGTGATAAATGGCAACGTTTCGGGTTTTATACCCTTCGTGAGGCATACGTGATTGACTGTAGAGGAGTTGACTGTCCGGTGTGGTATTCTTAAATGGCAAACCATAGAAGAGTCACCTGGAAGACATGGACAGCTGTGTGGAAGAATAGACTGTCAAGTATATATTGCCCATTGGCAGACTTGGGAGTTTTATGCTTGACATGGCCACACACTTCTGTTGTCTTCACACTGGTAGTGAGACCCTCTCTAGTCAGCCATTAGGGAATACCACCCCAGACCTGCCACAGGGGTTTCTTTTTCACAGCAGTCCATGTCTTCCTGGTGTCTTGGTCTATACCCGACGAAAGGCATAAAACGCAAAATGTAGCTCTTGGTCACCTTATGTCAAGCAATTTTTGCCAATATGATGTGAAATTTGGATATAAGTGCAACCTAATATAACTGTCAAAGTATATATGTTGGTGAGCGGTTCCTCCCAAGTTACTAAACTGTACAAAAACATCAGTCTTGTTGCATCAGTGACTCTTGTGTTTTAGATGGATAAATATATACTGACAGTCTCATTCATGCCTCTACTGTTCACTATTAAAAGGGTTGTCCACTGCTCTGACAACCTCTTCTCAATCCTTATGTTTTTCCCTAGTAAAATTATTACTAGGTTATAACCACCTTCGGTGGGAGAGCGGGGTTGGTACTGGCTCTCCCGGGGATTGCGTGACATTGTTGCTGGTTCCACTCTCCTCGCCTTTGGATAAATTAAGACATCCGGAGGAATTGAGGGCTGCTCCTGCTCTCACTTTTTCCGGATCGATGTGATACGTCTGAAGGCGAGGAGAGTGAAGCCAGCTCTGATTGATTGCAAAGGGCGGCACGATGGCTCAGTGGTTAGCACTGCAGCCTTGCAGCGCTGAGGTCCTGGGTCCAAATTCCACCAAGGACAACATCTGCAAGCAATTTGTATGTTCTGTTTGCGCGGGTTTCCTCTGGGTTCTCCGGTTTCTTCCCACACTCCAAAGGCATACTGATATGGAACTTAGATTGTGAGCTCCAATGGGGACAGTGATGATATTGTCTGTGAAGCGCTGTGGAATTAATGGTGTTATATACCGTATTTCTCGGACTATAAGACGCACTGGACCATAAGACGCACTTAGGTTTTAGAGGAGGAAAATAGAAAAAAAATTTAAGCAAAAAATGTGGTCATGATGCCCTGTTAAGGGGGAGAGGGTCTGCTTCTGACACTGGTATTGGGGTAATGTCCCCCAATTCTGTTAATATCCCCCATCCTGGTATATATGGCCCCCTCCTTCCTGTAATAAGTGGCCCTCATCCCCATCCTGATATGCATGGCACCCCTTATCCCCATCCTGGTATGCATGATCCCCCTCATTCCCATCCTGATATGTATGGCACCTTCATCCCTCTTTCTGGTATATATGGCCCCACTCATACCTATTCCTGGTATGTATGCCCCCCCCCCCATCCTGGTATGCTTGGCACCCCCTGATCCCCGTCACGCTGCACACAAAAAAAAAATAAACAACTATACTCACCTGCTCTCTCCTCCAGCGCTGCGTCCCTCTGCTACCGACAGGGTTCACACTGTTGGAGCCGCGCATGGCGTAATTGCCATGCGCCCTCACACAGTGATCTGCTGTACCGGAATAGTCATTAACCATTCATTCTCCCTAATAGCGCACACACTGTAGCCGCAGCGCGGCTCCTGCTTCCGCTCTGCGGTCATGTGTACTCTCTATGAAAGACCATGAATATTCACTACAATCCACTCCCATGGGAGTGGTGAATATTCATGGACTTTAATAGCAGGCACACATGACTTCAAAGCGGCAGCAGGAGCCGCGCTGCGGCTACAGTGTGTGCGCTATTAGGGAGAATGAATGGTCACTGCTCCCCACGCACACAGTCCCGGCGTGGGGAGCAATGACTATTCCAGCACAGCACATCACTGTGTGAGGGCGTATGGCAGGTACGCCATGCGCGGCTCACGCAGTGTGAACCCTGTCGGCAGCAGAGGGACGCAGTGCTGGAGGAGAGAGCAGGTGAGTATGATTGTTTATTTTTATTTTTTTGTGCAGCGTGATGGGGAGGGGGGGCGAAGCATACCAAGATGGAGGGGAGGGGGGGCATACATACAGGGGATGAAGGGTGCCATACTTGCCAAGAGCCACGCTGCGGGCCCAGTGTGCCGCCTATTAAGTAAAATTAATATTCACTGCTCCCCACGCCCATGGGCATGGGGAGCGGTGAATATTCATTTTCTTTAGTAACGGGCACAGTGTAGGCTGCATAAGGTGGCTTCTGCCTACTGTGCCCCACTACTCCGCTGCTGTCACTTCCCCCACAGCCACAGCATTTATGTATATCGGACTATAAGATGCACCCCCACTTTCCTCCCAAATTTTGGAGGAAAAAAGTGCGTCTTATAGTCTGAAAAATATGGTACATGAGTAAAATAAAAAATAAAGGTTGTGACATAAGTGCCATGTGATCTCAGGAAGAACCAGTACCGACACTGCTGGAACGGCATCGGAGGTAAGTGTTAGTATTTTACTGGGGGGAAAAAATAAGGATTGAAAAGGTGTTGTCCACAGGGGGACAACCATTTTAAGGACTGTATTTCTGTATCTTGTGAACCATTTCCAGTCAGTATAGGTTCGTGTGTGTTTTTTGTTTTGTTTTTTCTTATTTTTTTTGTTAGCCCAATTTTATGTTGAGTATACTTTCAGTGGATCGTACATTCAGGATAACCTTGGACCATGGGGAATAAACTCCATCTGCAGAGGGTTATGTCATAGCACTATGTATTTCTACCTCTCTTTCTTTTACTACTTTCTAATTATGCTTCTATAACGCCAACATCTTCAGTATATGATGTACATACATTGTCCCAATCTATATTCTCTCTTTGGCGTGTGGGAGGAAAGCGGAGAACGTAGAGGAAATCCACACAAACATGGGGAGAACATACAAACTCCTGTAGATGATGTCCTTGGTGGGATTTGATCCCAGGGCTCCAGCGCTGCAAAGCAAGTTAATGTCCTGCTTCCCGTGCAGCCTCTTGTCAGTGCTATGAGGGACCAAAAGCTGAAACCATACTGATGCCATACTAATTGTTGCTAATTGAACTTCATAGACTTCTATTGGAAGCTAATCTTGATTGTTAATATGAATGTGTTTTATCTAAAAATGTATTCAGTTTCTTTTTTTCTTGTTAGAGAAAACAAAAGAGAAAAAGACAGCAGAAATCTACAAGTAGACCAAGGTAACGTTATCACCTTTAATTGCTAATCACTGAGGGTTCCCACCGCTAGGACCTCCACCGTTCCTGAGAACAGGCCCTTGCCGAGCTGCGTCTGAATGGAGCATGTGTACTTCTATTCTTTGCCTATGGGACTGCCGGGGTAACCAAACACTGCACTCTATCTCCAGCGCTACCATTGACCGTGAATGGCACAGAGGGCGCATTGCTCTACCATCGCACCGCTGAGACCTGTTCTCAGAATTACTGGGAGTTCCACCAATTGTTAAAGATATTGTTACATTTTTCACATATCTTGACCCTACATTTCAGTTTCTTTTTTCCACATTGTTGGGATATAAATTACTAAATCCTTCACTATAACAGTTTAGAGTCCATCAGCTCAGATAGTATAAACTGAGCACTTTGTCTTGTAGGGGATATTGCCCTAAATGTTTCTCTGTCGCCTCATTGGGGAACACAGGACCATGGGTGTTATGCTGCTGTCTACTAGGAGGCAACACTATGCTTAATCTGAAAAAGATTAACAGGGGCTCCTCCTCTGCAGTATACACCCCTGGACGGCGTCAGTCAACTTCAATTTTTGCTTAGTGTCGCATAGGAGGCACACCTAAAAAAAAATTTCCGAAATTTTTTATTTTTATTTTTATTTTTTTCCCCCGACTTAATTACAGATGAAGATAAGTGGGTCTCCTGCGAGACTCCCGGCATGGCTCCTTCCTCTTCCCCCTTTTTATGGGGTGCACAGATGAAGTCGAGACGTCTCCTTACCATGTCTCTCCTTCCCCAGCCCCTCGGGTGCTGGTCCGAAGTAGAGACCCCCCCCCCCCCCCTCCTTCCCCAATTCCTTTTGGTCTCTGGGTTGAGGTCGAGGCGAGGATAACAGCCCCCTGATGGTGACAGCAGCACCCTCCCTAATCCCCCTCTGGGGGGTATTAGGTTGAGACGCCTTAGGTAGGGCCTGTGCAGGCAGCAATCTACAGCTCCCAGTAGCTGACACTCTGCACAGATTTCCAGGAATCCCAGCCCTGCTGCAGACTCCTGTTGGGGCCGGGGTACAGTGCAGGCAGACAAGGCATACAGAGATAATACAGGCCTTCCCAGCCCTGTCTCTCTGCTTGCACCAGCGCTATGGTGCCTCAGGGGGACCCTTTAAGGGCCCCCCCTTACGCTAATACCCCCACCTCCATCTCTGCCGTTAAAACCGGGGGGGGGGGGGGGGGGGGGAAGGGTGTCCGATTCAGATCCGGCACAACCCCCCCGGACTTCCGCGCCGGCCTGGAGCCCTTTTGGGCATCGGCTGTAAATTTACACCGCGGCTCCGGCCTAGCCGGAGCCGCCGCCCACTCTCCGCCCCCCCGGTCCGCCCCCGGATTACGAATATGACACTATACAGTGTCATAGAAGGGGCGGAGACTAACTGAAAGGGCGCGTTTTTCAGCAATGCTGCCACCCTTTTCAGCTCTCCGCCCACCTTTTTCTCCACACTCCGGCGGCCATTATCTGCTACAGGATCATTAACCCTGCAGCTACCGGTCGACAGCCAGTCTCCGGGGGGCACAGGATTGTGGATCTGCGGCGCTGGACTTAAGAGGCACACTGGTGCGGTAAGATCACAGCTGGAGTCTCTCACTCGGCTGTGAATCCTATAAGCTTCTCTGCATTGCTGGCCCCCTCTGCATAGCCACCCCTGTATACTATGCCGGGCTCAATGTCCAAGAGAACCAGGCAGGACTGCTATTATGCACTCTGTACAGCCTGCAGTAATACTCTCCCTAGTGGCAGCACGTATCCACATTGCCAAGACTGCATGCAAACTGCTGTGCCAGAGCCCCATGAAGCCCATGCCATTACTTCGGTGCCTAATACCACACCGGAATGGGTCACTCAGATGTCGCAATCTATGACGCAGTCTATAGATAACCTCACATCCACATTGCTTCAGGCTCTGCAGAGTCATGCCTCGGCTATGAACACTACTCAGCAAAGGGAGAGTTCCACTCGGGGACATGATGGAACGGGCACATCCACGTCTAGGTCGGGACGCAAGCAGACTCACAGATCACGTTCATCTGCGTCATCCCATACCACACGGTCGTCCCCTTCCAGTGAGAGACACCGTACTCCCAGCTCATCTAGACCGTCCCCTGACAGGGACAGACAATGTAGATCCCCACAGCCATCCCTGACCAGAGAAGGCCTCCACTCCGGTTCTCCCAGCAGGAGACGCCTTAGTGATACACAGGATTCGGAAGACATCTGTGATTCCGACTCAGACAAGGAAACCGAAGGGTCCCTAATCCCTATCCCTCCTGGCAATACAGTGCTAGTTGATGATCTAATCTCATCCAACCATCTGGTGCTGGACATCTCCGACCCACCCCTGGAGACACCAGGACATAAGATTTCCTTTGAAGGAGTCCTGAAACCGCCTAAGGTCTTCTTTGACCACCCAGAGTTTAAAGCGATCCTTAAAAAGCAGTTCTCACAACCTGAGAAAAAGTTTACTAATCGCAAATATCTGGAGGCGCAGTACCCCTTTCCACAGGAGGTCACCAAACAGTGGACAGATCCACCTGAAGTGGATCCCCCAGTCTCCAGACTAGCAGCACAGACACTGCTTTCACTGCCAGATAGCTCAACCCTCAGGGACACAGCAGACCGGCAGGTGGAACGCATGGCTTGTTCAATTTTCGAGGCCGCAGGGACCTCCCTGGCTCCCGCGTTTGCCTCAGTTTGGGCTGCCAAGGCCATCTTGGCCTGGGCCAAAAATTTACAAACTGGCCTACAAGCATCTACCCCTGAACTGTCGGACCAAGCGGCCCAAATAGCAGTTGTAGCAGATTACATGCTCCATGCAGCTCTGGATTCTGCAAGGGGTGCAGCGGGGATAGCATCAAACGGTATCACAATTCGGCGTATCCTCTGGCTGCGGGAATGGAAAGCAGATGCAGCCTCAAAGAAGTCCCTCACACACCTCCCATACCTCAGCGGTCGGCTTTTCGGTGAACAGTTGGGCACAATGATATCCAATGGCCCCGGGGGTAAGACTACCTCTCTCCCCCAACTGAAGCCCAAGCAAACTTACAAAAAGCGCAATCAGGCACGATTCCGATCCTTTTGGAACTCTTCCGGCTGGTCCGTCTCGCGACCAGCACAAAATAACAACCGCACTCCACACAGGAACAACCCGCGGTCGACGCAAAAGTCGGACAAGACCTGGCAATCAAGGGCAGGCCAGTCAAAATTTAAAGGAGGAAAATCTCGCATTTCCTCATCATCATGACTCGCGAACTCCGGAAGACACCTCACCTGTAGGCGGCCGTCTTTCGCTCTTTCACCAAGTCTGGCTGCCTATTACAGAAGACTGGTGGGTCAGGGAACTAGTGTCTTCAGGATACAAGATAGAGTTCACTTCCAACCCGCCAAACAGATTCTTTGTCTGTTTCCTCAAAGCCGCCAGCCAAGGCTCTTGCCTTCCACCACGTGGTCTCATCGCTTCTTCAAGCAGGAGTCATAGTAACGGTCCCCACCGCCGAGCACTTCCAAGGGTTCTACTCACATTTATTCGTAGTCCTCAAAAAAGGAGGCAGCGTACGGCCCATATTGGACCTAAAACAGCTCAACAAATATGTATGGGTGCGTCATTTTCGCATGGAGTCCCTTCGGTCCATCATTGCGTCCATGGAGAAAGGAGAATTCCTCGCCTCCATAGACATTCAAGACTCATACCTGCATATACCAATTGCTTCCGCCCATCAGAGATTTCTCAGGTTTGCAATCAACCAGGAACACTACCAGTTCGTGGCTCTCCCGTTCGGACTCGCCACGGCTCCCAGAGTGTTTACCAAAGTCATGGCAGTCACCATGGACGTCCTGCACTCCAGAGGCATAATAGTCGTTCCATATCTGGACGATCTCCTCGTCAAGGCTTCCACCTTCAAGGACTGCTAACTCAGTTTCTCAATCACAGTCGACATTCTGAGTCGCCTGGGCTGGTTAGTTAACCTACAAAAGTCATCACCAACCCCGAGTCAGTCTCTGACCTTCCTGGGAATGTTATTCAACACCCTCAAGGGTCTAGTACTCCTTCCCAAGGACAAGGCACTGCCTCTCTGTTTAGGAGTCCGCACCCTACTTCGCAAACCCCCTCGTTCTCTCCGGTTTGCCATGAGTCCTTGGCAGGATGGTGGCAGCAATACAAGCGGTCCCATTTGCCCAGCTTCACCTCAGGCCTCTCCAACTAGCCATCCTCAAATCATGGGACAGGAACCCTTTTTCTCTCGGCAGGGAGTTTCAGTTGACGTCGTCAACCAGGAAGTCCCTGCACTTGTGGCTCAAACCAACCTCACTAACAAAGGGGAAATCCTTTCTCACGGGTCAATGGAAAGTTCTGACCACTGACGCGAGCCTGACGGGTTGGGGTGCGGTACACCTACACCACAGAGCACAGGGCAAGTGGTCCCCGACAGAAGCGACCATGCCCATCAACATCTTGGAAATTCGTGCCATTCTCCTGGCGTTGAGAGCCTTCCATCACTTACTGGCAGCCTCTCACATCAGAGTTCAGTCGGACAATGCCACGGCTGTGCCATATGTAAATCACCAAGGGCGGACCCGCAGTGCCCAGGCGATGCGAGAAGTGACACACATTCTCCCTCTTGTCAGGGCATTACGTATCTGTGTCTAGGACTGCGCCCTTCCGGAAGTCTGATTCTCTTTTCCTTCTTCTGGAAGGCGGCCGCAAGGGTCTACCAGCTTCCAAAGCTACCCTTGCCAGGTGGATCAAATCCACCATACAAGAGGCCTACCACCTCAAAAATTCTCCTCTTCCAGCAGGTATTACGGCACACTCTACACGTGCGGTAGGGGCCTCCTGGGCCATTCGGCACCAGGCCTCGACGCAACAAGTGTGTAAGGCAGCCACCTGGACTAGTCTACACACGTTTACCAAACACTACTGGGTTCATACCCAATCCTCGGCAGACGCGAGCCTGGGTAGACGTATCCTGCAGGCGGCAGTGCCCCAATTACAGGGGCCTGTCTACACAAAATTCGTCCATTGCTTCCCAACCAGGGACTGCTTTGGGACGTCCCATGGTCCTGTGTCCCCCAATGAGGCGACAGAGTAAAGGAGATTTTTGGGTACTCACCGTAAAATCTTTCTCTTAGCCTCTAATTGGGGGATACAGCTCCCACCCTGTTGCCCGTTCCGGGCCGTTATGTTGAGTTCTCATATTTGTTTTTTTTTTGAGCTCGTACATAGTTGCCTTCTTATAGGTATAATTATGTTATCAATGTTACGTTCCTTCTACTACTTTTGCACAAAACTGAAGATTGCGGACGCCGTCCAGGGGTGTATACTGCAGAGGAGGAGCCACCGTTAATCTTTTTCAGATTAAGCCTAGTGTCGTCTCCTAGTGGACAGCAGCATAACACCCAAGGTCCTGTGTCCCCCAATTAGAGGCTAAGAGAAAGATTTTACGGTGAGCACACAAAAATCTCCTTTTTTCACTTTTTGACCAGTTTCAGATTTTTCTCCTACATGAAAACGTCTTGTTTTTTTTTTTTCAGTAAGCTGGACACATTGTTGGTTCCTGTGTCAGATTTTGCAATCCTCGTTGCATCAGTTTTTCTCGATTTGAAGAAAAACAATTCTTAGCTTAGTCGGCTTTAGACATGTGGCAAAAGCTCAACTTCCTTGTCCTGTCCACACACGTAATCACCCCAGCACTGACATAAGTTTGTTCTAAGGGGTTAATATCCATCATGAAAACTTTCAAAAGGATTATACAGGATTATTTAATTATAAAGTACAGATAACATTTTTTATGCTAGGAAGTCAGCGTGCTGGACTCTATAATGCAGAATAGTATTGGATGTTTTTAGTTGGATGTTATTAAAGGGAATCTGTCACTAGGTTTTTGCTACATAATGACAGCAGCATAGAGTAGAGGCAGAGACCCTTATTCCAGCAATGTGTCACTTACTAGGCTGCTTAGTGTAGTTTTTATAAAATCACTGTATTCTCACTATAGGACTAGTTAACCTGCTGCTGCCATAAAGTCCTCCATATTCATGGGCTTTGTATAAACCCCACCCTGAACACTGGCAGCTTTCTGCCTATACACAGTGTACACAGAATGCTGTCACTATGTGTAGGTGGTGGGGTTATACAAAGCTCAGCATTCAGAGAAAATGGTAGCTCTACAGCAGACAAAACAAGGAGATTATCAAAACTACAGGAAGTAGCCCAGTAAGTGACACATCGCTGGAATCTGGGAATGTCACTGAGATGTTCCTATACATATATCACATGTAATTCTCTCTGAATGTAAAATCTGAGGGTTTGTTACAATAAATGTTTTATGTTTCAGGAACAACTATATAAGAAATCGCCGTAATGATGATGGTGAGATCTTTCTCTTCATAATGCAGAATTTCATATTTGCGACTGTAATGTGTATAACGGATGTGTGACGTAAATACCTTAATACTTTAGCTGACGGGTTTTACACGTCTGGTAATTTTATCATCTCCCTTACGTCTTAACCTGCAGCACAACAATGGGATCATTCTGCTCCCC
Source organism: Phyllobates terribilis (assembly GCF_046119375.1). Taxonomy (NCBI): domain Eukaryota; kingdom Metazoa; phylum Chordata; class Amphibia; order Anura; family Dendrobatidae; genus Phyllobates; species Phyllobates terribilis. The sequence goes on along the minus strand of NW_027362762.1, from coordinate 134,319,889 downwards.
TGCACTAATAGGACAGATGTCATTTTTACTAACATTAAATACTCATGAACTAGAGCCTCCTGACATTTTAAGGCAGCCTTCGCACGCGGCGGCGTGCCTTCCCACGTACCTTTCTCAGGTTTCCTCTCTGTGCGGGGGAAGGGAGAGCGAAGCAAAGTCGACAGCACTTATGATTGGCCAACATCATGCAGCGAAATAGTACAAATTGTGAAAATGCACCCCCTTGGTTGAAGGGGAAATGAGAATCTAAACTTTACAAGCTAATATCTCTGTACTGGAGATAAAAAATAAAAACTCTTTTCTTCAGCTCTGCAGCCGCCGTTCCATTATATGGCCAGTTTAACATGCCAAAAGTGATCAGAGTACAGACATTGATGACAATAATCGGTGAAATCCTGACTACAGTGCACATCACCGTTACAGCCAATTACTGAACTCAGCGGCTTGTGCCATCAAAAATAGCAGAGCCGCCAAGGGCAGTGATTGGCTGCAGCGGTGATCTACACTACAGCCATGCCGCCAACCCGAACGGTCAATATTCAGGAGCGCATGGCCCCCTGGCAAGTAGGAAGAACGAAGACAAGTTATCAAGCTTGGGGTTATTGAGTTTGGAAAAACGAAGGGTTAGGGACGATCTTATTACAATGTTTAAATATATGAGGGGACAATACAGAGATTTTTGTAATGATCTTTCCACACCTAGGCCTGTGACAGGGACAGAAAAAAAAGCTTGGACAAAGTCGCAGGCCAGCCTTGATATTTATTAAAAAAAATGTCTAGAATTGAGGAAGTTTTTCCTTATCAAATATAATGATGAAACTTTTCAAATGGATTCAAACTTAAAGGGGTTGTCCCATGAACAAAGTACATTTTAATTAATAGATCTTAGAATAAAATAAAGCCCAATCACAAATAGGGCATACTGGAATAATATAATGTTATGTAAGGGCAGTAAAAAGCATGTGGCCCAATAGCCTAATTTAAATATGTAATGACAAAAGGATAAAAAACCTTCAATTAATAAATAATACAGATAATAAAGTTTGATGCCAACAAAAGTGCCCCCCAAACACGGTATGATACCACCTAAGTCAATTCCTTCACTGTACCCTCCGCACGCACAGTATGGCGACCCTACTGTACCCCCAACAGCTAAGTATGGTGACCCCCTACACAGTATGATGCCACAATCCTGTAACCCCACATAGTCCTCCATACAGAGTAATGGGCCCCGCATAGTCCTCCATACAGAATAATGGGCCCCGCATAATCCTCCATACAGAATAATGGGCCCCGCATAATCCTCCATACAGAATAATGGGCCCCGCATAGTCCTCCACACAGAATAATGGGCCCCGCATAGTCCTCCACACAGAATAATGGGCCCCGCATAGTCCTCCACACAGAATAATGGGCCCCGCATAGTCCTCCACACAGAATAATGGGCCCCGCATAGTCCTCCACACAGAATAATGGGCCCCGCATAGTCCTCCACACAGAATAATGGGCCCCGCATAGTCCTCCACACAGAATAATGGGCCCCGCATAGTCCTCCACACAGAATAATGGGCCCCGCATAGTCCTCCACACAGAATAATGGGCCCCGCATAGTCCTCCACACAGAATAATGGGCCCCGCATAGTCCTCCACACAGAATAATGGGCCCCGCATAGTCCTCCACACAGAATAATGGGCCCCGCATAGTCCTCCACACAGAATAATGGGCCCCGCATAGTCCTCCACACAGAATAATGGGCCCCGCATAGTCCTCCACACAGAATAATGGGCCCCGCATAGTCCTCCACACAGAATAATGGGCCCCGCATAGTCCTCCACACAGAATAATGGGCCCCGCATAGTCCTCCACACAGAATAATGGGCCCCGCATAGTCCTCCACACAGAATAATGGGCCCCGCATAGTCCTCCACACAGAATAATGGGCCCCGCATAGTTCTCCACACAGAATAATGGGCCCCGCATAGTCCTCCACACAGAATAATGGGCCCCGCATAGTCCTCCACACAGAATAATGGGCCCCGCATAGTCCTCCACACAGAATAATGGGCCCCGCATAGTCCTCCACACAGAATAATGGGCCCCGCATAGTCCTCCACACAGAATAATGGGCCCCGCATAGTCCTCCACACAGAATAATGGGCCCCGCATAGTCCTCCACACAGAATAATGGGCCCCGCATAGTCCTCCACACAGAATAATGGGCCCCGCATAGTCCTCCACACAGAATAATGGGCCCCGCATAGTCCTCCACACAGAATAATGGGCCCCGCATAGTCCTCCACACAGAATAATGGGCCCCGCATAGTCCTCCACACAGAATAATGGGCCCCGCATAGTCCTCCACACAGAATAATGGGCCCCGCATAGTCCTCCACACAGAATAATGGGCCCCGCATAGTCCTCCACACAGAATAATGGGCCCCGCATAGTCCTCCACACAGAATAATGGGCCCCGCATAGTCCTCCACACAGAATAATGGGCCCCGCATAGTCCTCCACACAGAATAATGGGCCCCGCATAGTCCTCCACACAGAATAATGGGCCCCGCATAGTCCTCCACACAGAATAATGGGCCCCGCATAGTCCTCCACACAGAATAATGGGCCCCGCATAGTCCTCCACACAGAATAATGGGCCCCGCATAGTCCTCCACACAGAATAATGGGCCCCGCATAGTCCTCCACACAGAATAATGGGCCCCGCATAGTCCTCCACACAGAATAATGGGCCCCGCATAGTCCTCCACACAGAATAATGGGCCCCGCATAGTCCTCCACACAGAATAATGGGCCCCGCATAGTCCTCCACACAGAATAATGGGCCCCTCATAGTCCTCCACACTGTATAATGGGCCCCGCATAGTCCTCCATACAGAATAATGGGCCCCGCATAGTCCTCCACACTGTATAATGGGCCCCGCATAGTCCTCCACACTGTATAATGGGCCCCGCATAGTCCTCCACACTGTATAATGGGCCCCGCATAGTCCTCCACACTGTATAATGGGCCCCGCATAGTCCTCCACACTGTATAATGGGCCCCGCGCAGTCCTCCATACAGGGGTTAGTGGGCTGAAAATAAGCAAGAAGAAGAATTATGCTAATATGCAGTGATCACCATATGCAAAAGATATATGAAAAAATGTAAACATTTTATTAAGTGCATGTAACAGAACAAAACCAAAAAATGTTAACGCAAGTAAAAACCAAGTAAACACACTGTGTGGTAGCCCATCCAACATCAGACTATACAGGCAAAATATGCGAATGATGCAGATAGAATATACATGTGCTGTTTCTGATGATGAAAGATCCTTCTGATACTAAACTCCCCACACTAAATAAAGAAACCAATAAATGCTGGTGTTATAGGGCAGCAAAGGTAATTTAGTGCCAGATGGATGAGCACAGACCTGCAAAACTAATGCAAACGTAGATGCATGTCTGTGCACAACAAGGCCTGTTCAGCAATACATACCCAGCAGAGACCCACCAAATGCAGGTGTATCTTGTAAACCAGAACCCTGTTCAGAATACCTGGTCAGCCCATGAAAGACGGTCTCAGCTGGACAGACAGTTGCACTGACCAAAAAGCCCCATGAAATCATAAAGACATAATCAAGTAAGGAGGGAAAAAAATCATAAGTGGATGTGGCTAGGGAAACAAACTACCCTATGCGTATCGCCACAGAAGTGGCTTCATCAGGGGCCTGTGAGGTTCCATTGCACCCCTATATATATGTGTCTTGCTTAATTAAAACAAAATCCTCACCAGCTGGAAGGAGCAGTCTGGAGCTACGTGCAGCGGAGGCAGGAGGCGCGACCTCTATGCCGGAAGTGTTTGACAAGCGCTTGTCAGTACAGACTCAGCGCATGTGTGCTGGCCAGAGGTCCTTATGGGGGAAGCGAGGCTTCCATAGTCATGGTGACACAGGTTTGTTGCGGCCGATGGACTCATGCTGTGTCTGCTGTTAGTCGCAGAGCGGTGGCCACGTAATCATTATCAAGAAAATCCCCCAGTGATGCACAAAGATGGTCCCTATAGATTCCTCTTAGATGCCCAGCAACTCAGAAAAACAGTGTATATAAACCACAAACCTATTAGAAATACCTCAGAGTGCACAGCAAGGTGTGCTATAGTAAATATACTAGATGAGACCACAGGTAAGTATTCTGAGTCTGAATAGGGGCTGAAATATCACACCATCCAATATACCAACATGCATGTTGCAAAGGGCAGAGCGAAGGCAACAGATAAAAGAAAAAAAAAAAAAGTTCAATGTTAACCACGTCAAAGTCAGGTCCAGTCAATCAAGGAGCCCAAGTCAGGGTCAGGTCCAGTACATCAAGTCCTTATAGTCCTCCAGACAGTGTAATGGGCCCCACGTAGTCCTTAATACAGTATAATGTCCCTTTTCTCAGAAGCTCATTTGCATATGTCACTGATGGCGCGCAGTGATTGGCTGACACAGTAGCTTAGTAGTTGGTGCAGCCCCGCCCACGCAGAGCTTTAGTGTACTGTTCCTCCTGCCGCCATAGGCCCGGGCTGCAGACAAACGGTTTATAGTGCAACCCTTCTTGTAAAACTTGTTATTCATGATGGATGTGCTCTGCTCTAGGAAACGCCCCAGACATCATCCAGCAGGGGCAGTTTTAAAGCCTTCATCAGACTCTTTGCCAACAGTAAGCAGTGAGGGATATCTGCTCCTAACAGAAAGGGGTTATCTAATAACTGATGCAAATGGGAGCAGAGCGACTCCATTGATTTCTGCATGATGTGACTTTTCTCCTGAGAGCGGTGTACGGACACAGGGAATTACCATTGAACCCCTTACACATCTTTTTGTGCACAGCTTATGCAGGCGCTCCATGCTTCAGAGTGGTCTTTTGACCGATGGGTGTTGGAATCAGGACCTGTACCTCATTGATTGAACAGCCCCTATAATATAAAAAAAATGATTGGTACCTCTTTTAAATATATTTTTTTTTTAAGTGGGAAGGCTCTAGATCTTTATAGTCTCTAGTAACAGCTATGGCTCCAACATCGAGACCTAAGAAAGATTGTTTTTTTTTTTCTTAATCCATTGGGGATTTGAAGATCGAGTTTCGTGATCACTAAGATCAGGGCTTTTCAATCCTATCATTGGGGGATCACTTTTTATTAGAGGGACTTTTATGTTCTGTCCCTAACTATGCCCCTTTTGGGCTCATCAGGAGTTCTCACTTCTAGCTGGGTTTAAGTGCCGCCGGTCCGAAACGGTCAATCTTCAGGAGCACGTGGCCTCCGGCAAGTAGGAAGCCTTACGGCAAGGGAGCCGTGCGCTTCTGAAGACCAGTCCTAAAGCTACCCCTTGTAATAATTATTCATGTCTCAATAATTCATTCATTGTCACATACCCGAGTGCTGACCATCGTGTTGTGTTTATATCTTACAGACTCTGAGCGCTGGCAGGTAAAGTACTTGGCTCATTCTAATTATTATATTATGTGAACAAATGTGCTTTTTTTTTTTTTTTTTTTCCACAGAAAATTCTGTTTGCACATAAGCACTTCCCATCCAGATTAATTCTCCACCGTGCTTGGAGAATTAGTGAGGTTGGATCGTTTTGTTTTAATCTTTTATACACCATCCTGAGCTGTGTAAGAAATATTTTTCCTTCGATGGACAACCCCACTATTTGTTTTCAAATTGAGAGGAGCGATTCTGTGAAAACGTACTGAATGTTTCATTCATTCATTATATTACAGAGCCATGTTTCCAGAAAATAAGTTATTGCATTGTAAAATATGAGGCAAATCTGAGCTTCATGATAGGAAATTCAAGCCAAAAAGGACAAATGTGCAATTAGAAAACCGGCTTGCTTGTTTTACACTTATCTATAGTTTTTATTCATTTATTTCTTTAGAAACATCTGTCCTCTCTGGACCCCCTGCCCAGTTTCATCTAGCAGTTTGCATCAGAAATCTGGTGTAAAACTGCTTTAAATTTCACAAATATTTTTGTGCAACTCAGAGTGTTGTAACTTGGCATTTTTACACCAATCCCGCTCCATCTACTTTTTGAAATGTGGGTTGGAGAGGGTCAGGTAAAAAACAAATTCATTGTAGTTTTATGCCACAAAAGTGTCAAATTACATCAGCCCTGGCTAGAGAACATTTCTGGCAGTAGCTCACACAGTTCTAAGATGTGTCATTTTTATTAAATAAAATATGTCCGCAGTTTTTGCCATCTCATCTGTGAGCAGTCTAATGTAGGTAAAGAGAAGCTGAATCCAACGATGTATCACTTAGTTTACTGGGTTCAGCAGTTCTGCCACAATCAAAGTTTTTATATTTAGCATGAAGCAGAGCAGAGAAAGCTAACCCCGCCCACACCACAGCTAACCTCGCCCATACCAGGCTCTGTATGTACATTGTCTATAGACAGTGAGCTGCTCATCACAGGCAGCGGCAGAGGAGGACAAGAGCCCACACGCCATCTAGTCACAGCAATGATAATCACCAGGTGATAAAACCTTCAGTGTAAGTAAACAGAACACAGCTGGATATGTGACACATCCTTGAATTCTGTGTTTAAACTCATACCTCATGCTGTCCTCCGATTACATAGCAAAAACCTGCTGACAGATTCCTTTTAAGAGGCATACACCAAATTTATTAAGAGACATTCGCCTCTTGAGTAAGTTGTGCCAAATTTATTAAGCGCTCCCTTTTGTTACAACTGGTGTACAAAACGCCAGTTGTTTTTTTTTTTTTTTTAGCAATTTCACGACACTTAGCGGTTTTTCCCGTTTTTCAATACATCATTTGTTCAATTGAATGGTGTCATTCTAAACTACAATTTCCTGCAAAAAAAAGCCCTATGGCCATGTCGGCAGATGTAATAAGGTAATTACTCTTGGAACTAGTGAAGGAAAAAACAAAATGGTTAAAACATAGTAAAACTTCCCTGGTCACTAAAGGGTCAATGACCTGCTTCTTTTGCAGTCTCTTGTCATTGCATTGAGTGACTAAAACTGAAATAATACTTATGCTGTACTGTTAATTGCTAATTAAACTTCATAGACTTCTATAAAGAGCCAACGGCCATAATCTGTCATCTGAAGGTGCATGCAATCATGTTGACTCCGTTTCGATCACTGAAACCACACGGACAGAATGTCAAATATGGTTCCAGCGCTCATGATGAATATTATTGGTTTTTAACATGAAAGTGTTTTATCTAAATATGTATGGACTTTTTTTTTTGTGTAGAGAGACAGAAAGAGAACAAAGCTGCAGAATACAGCTGGTAGAGCAAGGTAACGTTGCAGATTAGTTAGTGTTTGCACCCTGTTTGAAAGTTATCACTTTTAATTATCTGCAAATAACAGGAGCTGGTACGGGCTCTAAGTTCTTGCTGTTTTGGTGAGTATTTTACATGGCCTTGATGGGGGGGGGGGAAACAACTATTTTTTTTTCCTGTGTATAGGGATTTTGATAGGTCGCTGATCTGGTATGGTGGCTACATCGATGACCTGCTTATGATCTGGAGCGCTGATATGGTGGCCACATGCCAGTCTTAATTGATCATCTAAATAGCAAGTCTATCAATTTAAAATTCACATCAGAGGTACACATAATTGAAATATTTTCTATTTTTTATTTATTTATACATTAAAGCTGATTTAGAGACTTGATCGATTGCCTAAGTAACGTATTGGAACTCAATAACGGGCAATAGCTTGCTACTTGCAGGATCGTGCCACTTGTCAAAAAGGTTGGAGAGTTAGTAAGAGCAAGAAGAAATTGCTCTGCTAACTCTGATTGGGAACTGGAAAAGAAAAAATTGCGATAGACTGACACATTGCGGTTATCGTACATGGTTAATTCGCAAAAAAGAAAGGTGAGTCTTTTTTGACAAACCTTATACAGGATCATTTCACCTGAAATATATTACAATAATTTTTTGCTGTAAAGACAAGAGTTCTGGATTTTTTTTTTATTTTTTTTTTAAATGCTATAATGTTATGTATTGTATGTTTTAGTTGGATGTTATTAAAACAAGGGAGCGTCAGTAAGTTATACCCGTACGTATGTCACATGTAAGCTTCGCTGAATTTGTAGTTTGTTTCAATAATTGTATGTTTATATTCCAGGAAGAATAATATAAGAAATCATAATGATAATAATGGTGAGATCTTTCTCCTCATAATACAGAATTTAATATTTGTGACTGTAATATTTATAACAGATGTATGACCTAATTACCTTTTTAAAGGGGTTATCCAGGACTATTTAATTTATTTTACTATGGGCCACTAGAACTAATCGGCCTGGCGCCGATCTCTGCCGGCACAGAGAGGTCACACACCGCTCCTGCAGCAATTCAGCGGCTTCCACTGGCGTCATGTTGACAGCGTGCCGACTTCTCTTCTGCTCTGCTCTGTTGACAAGGTGTGACTGCTGACGTCATATTTTACCTAGCCCCGCACTACTAGATGCATTATGTAAAACAGGAGGCAGGTCAGTGAAGGCACAGAGACCTGTCATAAGAGCATACAGATGAATATGTAAGCAGAGCACCAGATAGAGCGCCCCCCACAGGCTGCCCCGGAGCACGAGCATATCATTATCTCCAAACTGAAAGTAAAGATGACACAAGAACCACAGGAAGGATTTCATCAACACAGGTATCATTTTAATCAGTGTAATGTCGCCCACCTGACAGTGTATGTACTTTACTGAGCACAATCCTGCTAACAGGTGCGCTTTTAAAGGGGTTGTGCCACAAACAAAGTACATTTTAATTAATAGATCTTAGAATAAAATAAAACACAATCATAAATGGGCATACTGGAATAATATAATATGTTATGTAAGAGCAGTAAAAAGCATGTGGCCCAAGAGCCTAATTTAAATATGTAATAACAAAATAACCTTGAAGTAATAAATAATACATATAATAAAATTTAATGCTAACAAAAGTGCCCCCCAAACACCGTATGATATTCCCACAGCGAATTCTTCCACTGTACCCTCCAAACGCACGGTATGATGACCCTAGTGTACCCCCAACAGCAAAGTATGGCGACCCCCAACACAGTATGATGCCCCAACTGTGTTGCCCACAAAGCCCTCCATACAGAATAATAGACCCCACATAGTCCTCCATACAGTAAAATTGGCCCAGACTAGTCCTCCAGGCAGTATAATGGGCCCCACATAGTCCTCCAGGCAGTATAATGGGCCCCTCATAGTCCTCCAGGCAGTATAATGGGCCCCTCATAGTCCTCCATGCAGTATAATGGGCCCGCGTGGTCTACACAGCGCCCCTGTAGGACTGGTATCTAGTACTTTATGCTCACCGTATGGTGGGAATATTTGTTTTAGTTCAATGGTTTTGTCAATGATCAGTGTATAGTCACTACTGTAGTGCTCGTGATTTGCGGTTATGGCCTGTTGATATATTGTGTAGTATTGATGGTAATTTCTGTAAAAATTGGAAAAGAGATTACTCCGGAAAGGAATATAGGATTGAAAAAACAGAGGTATGGAATTTAATTTGCATTACAGCGACATAACACAGATTAGATCAGTACATGGGAGTAAGAAAAACAAGCTGACAGATTCACTTAAAAATATCTGATTCATGACGGATAATTGGCACAAGACCATTAACCTTCATTCAGATGCACGTGGTGGATCACTGAGGCGTCACATCACTTTTTTGACATATATGTATATCTTTTTTTTTTTTTTTTTTTTTTTTTTATTCTTATTATTCAGACTACCTCTCACCTCCAATATACTACAGTACCTATTCTGTATTTATAGTCCATGAAATGGGAATCTTTAAACAATTTTATAAACAATTATACATTGCATTTGGTATCGGAAAACATCCAGAGACATCACATCAACATAGACATACATCAAGAAGGACATATAAAAGTAAACATGTCAGATGGGTTACCACATACATATAGTTTCCTTGCCTTATAAATGTCACATCATCTGAAATTATACGTAGAGAAAAAGAAGGAAAAATAGGACATTTTCCTGATTAGGATACAATCCGAACTTGAAACTCTTAACCACAACTTATCCAACTTATGCTGTCTTTTCCGTACTTAAAATAACTCCCATCATAATGTATAAGGATCTAGATGTCTGCCTCCATAAGTATCATTTGTCACCTGTAACACGTGATTTACTATTTATACACATATCTCTTAACATATTTACTTTCCAGCCCACACCTTTCGCCTAAGTAGAGATTGTAAGACATGAAGAATTCCAATATTCCCATATTTTGGAAAATTTTAATGGACAGCCTCTATTTTGATATATTATCTTTTAAAATGGAAATACGGAGTTAACCAGAACAATCCAGGAATGCAATGTTGGCTGTGTGTTGCCCATCCATCTCAGAGCCAATAATTTCCTGGCCAAAAATAAGGTTTCTCTCAAAAAAATCTTAATATAATAGTCCCAGACATCATCATCCATTACTCCAAAAAGGCAAATCAGGGGATCACATGGAATTGGAATGGATATTAAAGAGGATAATAAGGAGGTAACTTCTTGCCAGAAGGACCTAATAATGGAGCAGTCCCAAATGAAATGAACAAAGTCAGCATCTATGGTATGACAACGTGAACATTCTGAATTAGAAGAACGCCCCATTTGATACAGTCTGTGGGGTGTGAGATATGACTGATGAATAATATAAAGCTGAATCATCTTATTAACAGAGGGAGAGACAAATGCCTCCTCCCCCATATTCAGAATTAGAAGTCTCCATTTATTTTTTGCTGGCAAAGGAATAGGATCTAAGCCTGTTGATAGCAAATATGTATACACGCTAGATGAAAGACCTTGTGGGCCTTGAGATTTAAGTATTCCTATTAAGGGAAATGAGGAAATAGTTTGATTTATTTCACAGTTTTGTAAGAGATCTAAGCCCATTCCTAAGTTGGAGATACCTGAAGAAATGAGATCTTGGAACCTTGAATTTATTTTGCACCTGTTCAAATGACATCAGTATAGATCTTTCATAAATATCTGTTAACACACAGATCCCATTAGCTATCCAAAAGGGGGCAGATGGATGTTCCATTAATGTCTCAAAGTGCGTATTCCCCCATATTGTATTTTTATTTACATAGAATTAATTGTATATCATCACTGCACCAGTGATTGCTTATTTTTTCCCCTTCTCCCATGACAGCACCACCTGAGAGAGGGTATCCACCCACCAAGGACAGGAACCTACTGAATAAAAAGGCGGTACCTCTCCTCCGCATCAGTTTTGGTTCCTGTCCCTGATGGGAGCCTCACCAGGTGGAGAAGAAGCGAAAACTAGTTTCTTCAGAATCAGAGGAATCAGTGGAGTCCCGTTTTACAAGAAAACTGCCTTCCTCCTGTAATCTCTCCTCATCATCATCATCGGAGTCTTCGGATGATGATGGGGGGGGGGGGGGGGGCAGACCTTGTTTTTCGGTTGATAATACTGAGAGACTAGTTAAAGCCGTCAGAGTGACTATGGGTATTACCGATACCAAGGTGTCCAGAACAGTCCAGGATGTTATGTTCCGGGGCTTAGACCAAAGGAGGAGACGCTCATTCCCGGTCAATGTCAGGATTAAATCTCTGATAGAAAGGGAATGGAAGAAACCGGAGAGGAAGGGTCAGCTGCCGTCACCCTCCAAGCGGAGGTACCGCTTTGAGGAGGAGGATGCGGCTAAATGGGACAAAACCCCTAAGATTGACGTGGCCATTTCAAAATCTTCAAAAAAATCCACTCTGCCCTTTGAGGATTTAGGAGCCTTAAAAGACCCGCTGGATAAAAAAGCGGAGTCCTTCCTTAAGCAAGCCTGGGAGTTGTCAGCAGGGGCCCTTAAACCGGCAGTAGCAGCCACCTGCACCGCTAGATCTATGATGATCTGGCTTCAACAATTGGAAGACCAGATTAGGGGGAATGTGTCCAGGAAGAAAATTCTATCGGACCTTCCTCTTGTGCAGGGAGCTGCTGCATTCCTGGCAGATGCATCGGCAGATTCAGTTAGGCTGGCTGCCCAGTCTGCAAACCTTTCTAATGCAGCCCGTAGGGCGCTATGGCTCAAGAGCTGGCCAGGGGATGTGCAGTCAAAGTCTAAACTGTGCTCAATCCCTTGTGAGGGGGACATCCTAGATAAAGCCGCAGACAAAAAACATGGATTTCCCACGGTGTCTGGTTCCCGGTTTAACAGCTCCTTTCGGAAGAGAAAATACAGCCGCGGTAAAGCTCCCAGAGACCAAGGTAGCTGGAAAGACAGAAAGTCGTATAACAGAGGCTTCATGTTCGGGGGTCCCTCCTCCGAGAGTAAGAAAGCCCCTAAGTGACAGTCCCCCCCAGGTGGGAGGAAGATTGTCCCACTTTCTGCCTGCCTGGAAGGAAATTTCATCCAATTCTTGGATCTTAGGGATAGTCAAGAGGGGGCTCACATTAGAGTTCAAAAGCAGGCCCAAGAACACTGTCAAAATATCAGCCCCCAGGGGTTTAGCGGAACAGATAGCCTTACAGCAGGAAGTTCTCTCTCTGCTCATGAAAGGAGTTCTGGTGGAAACACCTGCACCCGAGCAAGGAAGAGGATTCTATTCGACTCTTCCTAATAAAGAAGCCGGACGGCTCCTTCTGGACCATTGCGAACTTAAAGAGGCTGAACGACCATTTAGTCTACAGGCCGTTCAAGATGGAAACAATAAAATCTGCCATAAAGATGTTATTTCCGGACTGTTTTATGTGCGTCCTCGATCTGAAGGACGCCTACTACCACGTCCCGATTTTGCCAGATCATCAACAGTTTCTAAGAGTAGCTGTACAATTAGGCAGGCACGTAAGGCATTTTCAGTTCGCAGCTCTTCCCTTTGGCATTTCCATGGCGCCGAGAGTCTTCACAAAAATCATTCTGGAGGTCACAGCGCACTTGAGGGAAAGAGATATTCTGGTCATCCCTTATCTGGACAACTTCTTAGTAGTGGGCAGATCAAGTCAACTCTGTGCTCTAGCCCTGGCGGACGTCATGGCCAGTCTAAGACGCCTAGGTTGGCTGTTAAATCTGGAGAAGTCAAGGCTGCAACCAAAGAGGGTTCAGTCTTTCCTGGGTCTCATTCTGGACTCAGAAAACCAAACCTGTCTTCTGCCAGAGGAAAAGAAGCTGAAGATCAGATCCCTAATATCTCAGGTTATCAGCAATCCGACCATGACCCTGAGGAGTGCAATGTCTCTGTTGGGTACAATGACATCTTGCATCCTGGCGGTTCAGTGGGCCCAGTACCATTCCAGATGTCTTCAACAGGAGATTCTGGCAGCGGACAGGCGGCTCAAAGGTCGTCTGAATGGGAAAATATCTCTTCCAGATGTCGTGATCAACTCCCTGGACTGGTGGACATCTCCGGTCAACCTATCTTTGGGGGTTCCTTGGACCTTCCAGGTGTCGGATACAATTACAACAGACGCAAGTGCAGAAGGTTGGGGAGCTCACCTAAGGGATCGTTCTGTACAAGGCCTCTGGTCGGACAGCGAGACAAGTCTCTCTTCCAACATGAAAGAGCTGTTGGCAGCGAGAAACGCTCTAAAAGAATTCAGTTCTGTTCTTCAGGGTCCTCACGTCAGGATAATGTCAGACAACAGATCAACAGTCGCCTACATCAGTCATCAGGGGGGTACCAGGTCTCTCCCTCTGATGTTAGTAGTGGATCAGATCTTCAGGTTTGCCGAGAGTCGGCTGGTTACGCTCTCGGCGCTGCATATAAAAGGGGAAGAGAACATAAAGGCCGATTTCTTGAGTCGTCACATCTTGAAACAAGGAGAGTGGGAGTTGAATCCAGCCGTTTTTCAGCAGATTGTGGGTCGGTGGGGACAGCCCCAGATAGATCTATTTGCAAACAGACACAATCGGAAGACCGAGACCTTTTGCTCCCTGAATCCAAAAGAGGGGGCGTTTGCGGTGGACGCGCTGCAGATTCCGTGGGATTTTACTCTAGCTTATGCCTTTCCCCCTTTTAGTACTGATCCCTACTATCCTGAGGAAGATCCGAGAGGAACGGGCGAGGGTTATATTGATCGCCCCGTTCTGGCCCAAGAGACCATGGTTCACTTGGATGAAGAGAATGTCCCAAGCAGATCCATGGGTTCTTCCGGACATCCCGGATCTCCTCAGGCAGGGCCCAGTCTGTCATCCCCAAAGAGCAGGCCTGCATTTGACGGCCTGGATTTTGAGAGGTCGCTATTGACGCAAAGGGGGTTTTCTCCGGATCTTGTTACTACCCTTCTGGCAAGTAGAAAGCCGATAACAACTAGAATCTATGGTAGAACCTGGGCTAAGTTCTTGTCTACCTCGGGTCAGTCCGCCAAAGGGAGGGTTCCTATTGAGGCCATATTAGAATTCCTCCAGAAGGGGTTAAATATGGAACTAGCCACCAGTACTCTTAAGGTGAAGGTATCCGCTCTGGGGGCACTGTATAATTATGACTTGGCAGCAAATAGATGGATCATTAGATTTATTAAAGCTTGTCATAGATCCAGACCTATTTCTATTCCAAGAATGCCTCCTTGGGACCTTAATTTAGTTCTGGAAGCATTAACCAAACCTCCCTTTGAGCCCTTAGAGAAGGTTTCAGAAAAAATCTTAACTTTAAAGACTGCTCTACTGGTAGCCCTGACATCAGCTCGTAGAGTCAGTGACTTACACGCACTATCCGTTAACCATCCATTCACTCAAGTATGTATGGATAGAGTAATCTTAAGACCAGACCCGGCCTATCTTCCAAAGGTAGCCTCCAAGTTCCATAGGGCGCAGGTAATCACTCTCCCTTCCTTCTATCCTAATCCTAGGGATTCTGAGGAACATAAGCTTCACACCTTAGATGTTAGGAGGGTGTTAGTCCAGTATTTGGAAGTGACAAAAGCCTGGAGAAAGAGTGACGCCTTATTTATATCCTTTCAGGGGGCTAGGAAAGGACTTAAGGTTACAAGGGGGACCATAGCTAGATGGGTCAGGGATACTATTATCTTAGCCTACTCTTCTAGCAATCTGCCGGTTCCAGAGAACCTGAAGGCCCATTCCACCAGAGCGGTAGCTGCTTCCTGGGCTGAGAAGGTGGATGTGCCCATCGACATCATATGTAAGGCGGCAACTTGGTCATCCCCCGCTACATTTTACAAACATTACCGTCTTGACCTTTCCTCTTCTACTGATCTGTCCTTTGGTAGAAGGGTGTTGCAAGCGGTGATCCCTCCCTCTGGTATTTGATCTCTATAAATCTCTCAGGTGGTGCTCTCATGGGAGAAGGGGAAAAGATCCTAGTTACTTACCGGTAACGGGATTTTACAGAGCCCATGACAGCACCCTATTAATTCCCTCCCCTTTATCACTGTGGTGTGCACTTTTTAAGGTGTTTAGTACAAATATTGAGGTGGCGGTTATGTATTAACCTGTCTTCGGAAGCCCTCTCATGCTCTGAAACAAAACTGATGCGGAGGAGAGGTACCGCCTTTTTATTCAGTAGGTTCCTGTCCTTGGTGGGCGGATACCCTCTCTCAGGTGGTGCTGTCATGGGCTCTGTAAAATCCCGTTACCGGTAAGTAACTAGGATCTTTTGCTCCCTGAGTGGTCTGCAATCACCCAGCCCCATATCCCAAAAAATTAAAACGTTACAGGTCTCACAAAATTCCGCCGCAAGTGAAATTTCTTTTTTCTTGTAAATTTCTGAATTTTTTTTTTCACCACTTAAATAAAAAAAAAAAAGAAAAAGAAAAAATTCTAGATGTTTGGTATCTGCGTACTCATACTGACCTGGGGAATTCTACCACCTGGTCAGTTTTACCATACAGTGAACATTGTGAATAAAAAAAACTCTAAAAACAATTGTGTATTTTTTTTTCCCACTTTCCAGTGAATCGCATGATAAAATTAATGATGTCCTTCAAAAAAATACAACTCGTCCCACAAAAAAACAATCCTTCATATGGCTATGTGGACAAAAAAATAAAAAAGTTATGGCTCTTTGAAGAATGGGAGGAAAAAACAAAAATGGAAAATCTTTTCCATTTTCAAGGTCGTGAAGGTGTTAAAGGATTGCCAATTGGCTATATGTAAGATTGTTTAATAGACAGGCCGGACACTCTTCTCTTGCACACAGAAAGATTGGAAATGGGTCGTTCTGTACATTTAGGCCCTGATTTTATCAAGACCGACAATTTTCTCCCCGGTCTTCAAGAGGGGGCATGGTGGAGTCAGAGGGTCCGGATTCATGAACAGGTCCACATCTGACGAATTGGGTGCGCCTTCATGTGCCACTCCAGGAATCTTGAACCAGTCCCTGCAAAACCAAAAATAAATCTATATAAATCTGGTATCGCTATTATCATGCTGACCTGAAAAATAATGCGAAACTTATGGGGAAAAATAAATAAAAACCAATTCCTTAATTACTGTTTTAATTTGTTCATTTGGAGTAAAAAGTTTTCAAACATTTGTTATTAACCTTAGAATGGAACCAGTAAAAACTTCAGCTCATCACACAAAAACTAAGCCCCTACTCAGGTCCATAATCTGTCAACGGAAAAAGTAAGATTTTCCATGTTGCTGATGACTCAAAGGTTCTTGAAAAGTGACATGGCTCCCAAAGCATTCAAGAAAAATGGGTCACCCCGCCCAAGTGATTAAACTGATCGTTTGGATATATTTTTTTTTTTATTACTTGGTGAGTTTTTCTACCACCATTCCATCGTATTCAGAACAGTGTCTATGAGATAACATTATTTCTGTTTTAATATTTTTTATGCAGGTGATCCACATACTACCATTATGCAGAATGCGCAAATCAATGATCAGCGAGAAACCACATTCCTACTAGCAATTCATTCCGCTGTTAAAATCGACGACAGTGAGGTCAGTACTTTTCAAAGTGATGCTTCGTATCTTGGAGTAACGGTCTGTATTACAGACAAGAACTGTAATCAACATTCTTCTGTTTGTTGTTGGAAACCGTCAAAAAGTTTGCTGTTAAAAGCACATACAAATAAGCTGATTATTATGTTGCTGTTTGCAATAAACCAAAAGAACAATTTACATTTCTTAGCACAACTAAAATAAAAAGTGTTTTTCAACAAAAAATGGCACTTGCAATGACTACCACAGTCTCAGAATTACTTAACCCCTTCATGTCCAATATCTGGTCATGTCAAATATCAGGTCATAACAGCCAGAGCACATTCGACTGTTATGACCTGCTGCAAACATTATGCATAGCCAAACACCACCTTCTGGCAGCGTTCCTGAGGAATTTTAGCCCATTCCTCATGAGGCAGATGGTCAAAACCCTCGAGTGACTACAAAAGACCTGCAGCAAGATTTGGCGGCAGCAGGCAGTGAGGTTTCAGTGTGCACATGAAAGGCGCGTACTGAACATTGAATATTTCCATGCACAAACTTAAGACTTGCACATCTACAGACACAAAAGGACAAGAAAAGTCTGTTTCACTATGGTCAAAACCACATAAATAAGCCACAGAAGTATTCTAGTCTATGGAGAGATGAAAGAAAATTGGAACTTTTTGGGCCTAAGGATTAAGCATATGAAAATCACATCCTGTCTACAGTGAAGCATGGCGGTCGGAATGCACTGGGTCTCCATTACTTACTCAGCAAACCTGCAGCATGTGGAGGGCAAGATGGATTCAGTTCAGTATCCGAAAATCCTCGGAGAAAACATAATTTCTTCTGTGTGGATGATGAAGTTTGTGCACCAATGCTTGGTTTCAGAAGTAGTACGGGAAGATTTTGGTTGGTCATCAGTCACTTGACTTGAACCCGATTGAAAATCTTTGGTGGGATTTTAAAAAGGCAGTTTCATCGCACAAACCCAAGATTATTGGTGAACTGGAGGCCATTGTCCAAGGGAAATGGGCTAAGATTCCTCAGAAACACTGCAAGAAGCTTGTGTCTGGCGATGCATTTTGTTTGCAGCAGGTCGTAACCGCCAGAGGTGCTCTACTAAGTTTTAAAGACACTTGTCATGAAAGGCTTGAATAATTCTGAGACTGCAGTAGTCAGTAAAAGTGTCATTTCTTAGACGCTTCATTGGGGGACACGGGAATTGCTGACACTAGGAATATGTCTTAGAAAAAAAGCTGAGTTCTACCCAACAGCCATAGGTCACAGGGTTGACTCCTAAGGGCCAGGTTCATGCATTGGCTATCCTTGTCCAGTGGAACCTGATTTGTAGGCCATCAGACATGACTGCCTGCCTGGGCAGAGCGATTTCTGGGCCACTGTAGTAGCCCCCTGCATCTGGAGAACCTCAATCTGGTCTTGGACGCCCTTCAGTCCTTTCATGCTTATCAGAGAGATCACTCCATTCCATCTATCCACTTGGAGTCAGACTGTTGGAACCCCCAGTGATCTCAAGGATAGGGCTCTACAACCTGAAGAACCTAGGCTCTGCTGCACGCTCTTGAATGGAGTGGAGGTGCACATTCTCAATCTCCACTATAGTCCTTCTCTATGGGACTACCAGAAATGGCTAAGTGCAATACACTACTTTCTCGAGCAGTCCCATAGAGAATAAATGGTGCGGAGGTCAAAAATGCACAACTCCACTCCAAGTAGGGGCTGCAGAACCTTGGGGTTGCAAGTGCTATGGATAGGGAACAACTTGATATTTAGGAATAACCCTTTAATTCTCTAATACTGTGATAGAAAAACTAAACAGCCTCTTTTAAATGGGTTGTCCCATAAACCCTATCCATAGGGTAGGTATTAAATGTACTGTATGCCTGATGAGACCCCCGCTGATCACAAGAATAGGGGTCCCAAAGTGCCCTGTGTAAATGAACTGGTACTGAGCATGTGTGACCATTAACTGTCTATTATAAGAGTGATAGTAAATTTATGGAGCAGTGGCCATAAATGCTCACTCTTCCTTCACCCAGATCTATTTGGACGCCCCCATTCTCAGGATCAATGGGGAATTCAGCACCCGGACTCCCAGCAATCAAAAATTTCTCATCTATTGAAATGTGATAAATCTTGTTTATTGGACAAGCCCTTTAACCTGTATTCACTGTAGTATTTGCAATATTGAGAATGCATACAGGAAAAAGTGTTATTTTAATTAGTATCCACTATTATTTAGCTTGGAAATTCAAGTGCAAAACTTCTCTCTGTGAACAAGGCCTAATAAGAGCGAGCACAAATGTTTAAAACACGGTATAAAGATATACAAATGTTAATGGATGTTAGTTAGGGTTATGAATATGTTTATGAATATATTCTATGTAAAGCACTGGGTGTAATAAATTCCGTCTTTTACATTTACAGGAAGCTCTCCCGTCCACATCTGGCCAGCCGTAAGTTTTTTTTATAGTATAAATATGCAAGGGTGTATTCACAGGCTGCAGTTTCTGTTGCAGAAATTTCTGTGACTGTCCTATTCCTCTGGGAATTTGCAAAAGTTTCTAGAGTTTCACTCTACTGAATGGAGTTGTATTGGCTGCAAGTACATTGATTTCTGGAACATCTGCTCCTTGTGAATTCACACTAAGATACATATGACAGAATAAAAATCATTGTTGTCCGCAGCACATCACCAGATGTAAACTGCAGATGTGCTGCTGATAGCATGATACTGTATGGGGACTAGATTGTCCTGTGCCCATCATTCTTAATCAGCCTGTGATGGTGCAGTATGTGAGCATTTAGGGTCCCACTTTTAAACTGTTTCCCAGGGCCCCACTGTCTAAAACTGGCCCTAGTTTCGGGGATAGGCGGGCCTCTGTTCCCCTTGCTCGCTGCATTCTCAGCTTATCAATGGGCACTGACAGTGCGCTCTCTTGTCGGCTCATCGCGTCTGTCTAGAGCCAGCAGGAGAGTACAGTGTGAGTGTGTTGGAATTGACAACCGGCACATGCTTATTAGGGCACCTGAAACGGCCATTACAGATGCCTCTCCATGTCAGAGTGGGGACTGCAGCAGTGACCGCTGTTCTTGCCTCCTCATGACATCCTATTTGAGTACCCCAGGAACTTTAGAGTAGATGGGAAACAGTTGGGAATTTAGTAAACGGTGAGAAATTTAAGTGTATTAGAAAAGTGATTAGATTATTGAATTAAGTAGACATTTAGTATGAAAATTCCTCTTTGGTTTCGGATCACCCCTTTAGGGCCGAACACAAATAAGACTACCAACAGTTGAACCTGCTCAGCCAACAGTTCAGTGTGTATAGCAGGCAGCTGGCTGAGATTTTGCTGAATTTGAACAGACATTGAGATTCAGGATTGTTGTGTTTTTTTTTTTTGTAAAATTCTATTAGATTTCCATTCATCTCAAATAAATTTGCTCATCTTTACTAAAGATGCGTTTACCAGGAGTGTTGTGTGCTGCACAATGTTTCCCTATAAAGTTTTTTTTTTGACTATGGAAATAAAGCTTGGACGTTTTACCCTTCTGCTAGATTGATTCATTTGCAGACTTTAAAACCTTCATCATATTTTACTGGAGATTTATATAGCGATTCACTATGGATTCTTTCTTTTTTTTTTTTTAAGGGAGCCTGTTATCTCATTCATACTGTCCAAACCGCAGGCAGCATACCGTAAATCAGAGCCCGGCTGTTTCAGAGAAAATCTAGTTAGAAGATCCTGCTAGGGACTCTAGCGGAGACTAGGATAGTCCGGAAGCAGCCCCAGTCGGCTCTTGCTAGGATAGTCCGGAAGCAGCCCCAGTCGGCTCTTGCTAGGATAGTCCGGAAGCAGCCCCAGTCGGGGCTCTTGCTAGGATAGTCCGGAAGCAGCCCCAGTCGGGGCTCTTGCTAGGATAGTCCGGAAGCAGCCCCAGTCGGGGCTCTTGCTAGGATAGTCCGGAAGCAGCCCCAGTCGGGGCTCTTGCTAGGATAGTCCGGAAGCAGCCCCAGTCGGGGCTCTTGCTAGGATAGTCCGGAAGCAGCCCCAGTCGGGGCTCTTGCTAGGATAGTCCGGAAGCAGCCCCAGTCGGGGCTCTTGCTAGGATAGTCCGGAAGCAGCCCCAGTCGGGGCTCTTGCTAGGATAGTCCGGAAGCAGCCCCAGTCGGGGCTCTTGCTAGGATAGTCCGGAAGCAGCCCCAGTCGGGGCTCTTGCTAGGATAGTCCGGAAGCAGCCCCAGTCGGGGCTCTTGCTAGGATAGTCCGGAAGCAGCCCCAGTCGGGGCTCTTGCTAGGATAGTCCGGAAGCAGCCCCAGTCGGGGCTCTTCCTAGGATAGTCCGGAAGCAGCCCCAGTCGGGGCTCTTCCTAGGATAGTCCGGAAGCAGCCCCAGTCGGGGCTCTTCCTAGGATAGTCCGGAAGCAGCCCCAGTCGGGGCTCTTCCTAGGATAGTCCGGAAGCAGCCCCAGTCGGGGCTCTTCCTAGGATAGTCCGGAAGCAGCCCCAGTCGGGGCTCTTCCTAGGATAGTCCGGAAGCAGCCCCAGTCGGGGCTCTTCCTAGGATAGTCCGGAAGCAGCCCCAGTCGGGGCTCTTCCTAGGATAGTCCGGAAGCAGCCCCAGTCGGGGCTCTTCCTAGGATAGTCCGGAAGCAGCCCCAGTCGGGGCTCTTCCTAGGATAGTCCGGAAGCAGCCCCAGTCGGGGCTCTTCCTAGGATAGTCCGGAAGCAGCCCCAGTCGGGGCTCTTCCTAGGATAGTCCGGAAGCAGCCCCAGTCGGGGCTCTTCCTAGGATAGTCCGGAAGCAGCCCCAGTCGGGGCTCTTCCTAGGATAGTCCGGAAGCAGCCCCAGTCGGGGCTCTTCCTAGGATAGTCCGGAAGCAGCCCCAGTCGGGGCTCTTCCTAGGATAGTCCGGAAGCAGCCCCAGTCGGGGCTCTTCCTAGGATAGTCCGGAAGCAGCCCCAGTCGGGGCTCTTCCTAGGATAGTCCGGAAGCAGCCCCAGTCGGGGCTCTTCCTAGGATAGTCCGGAAGCAGCCCCAGTCGGGGCTCTTCCTAGGATAGTCCGGAAGCAGCCCCAGTCGGGGCTCTTCCTAGGATAGTCCGGAAGCAGCCCCAGTCGGGGCTCTTCCTAGGATAGTCCGGAAGCAGCCCCAGTCGGGGCTCTTCCTAGGATAGTCCGGAAGCAGCCCCAGTCGGGGCTCTTCCTAGGATAGTCCGGAAGCAGCCCCAGTCGGGGCTCTTCCTAGGATAGTCCGGAAGCAGCCCCAGTCGGGGCTCTTCCTAGGATAGTCCGGAAGCAGCCCCAGTCGGGGCTCTTCCTAGGATAGTCCGGAAGCAGCCCCAGTCGGGGCTCTTCCTAGGATAGTCCGGAAGCAGCCCCAGTCGGGGCTCTTCCTAGGATAGTCCGGAAGCAGCCCCAGTCGGGGCTCTTCCTAGGATAGTCCGGAAGCAGCCCCAGTCGGGGCTCTTCCTAGGATAGTCCGGAAGCAGCCCCAGTCGGGGCTCTTCTCAGCATGGCTGCAGGTGATTAACAGGTCTCTTGCTATGGGAGAGATCTATCAATCTTCTAGGAAAGTATGGAGAAAAGCTGATCCGGGGTGGCGCTGGGCTTGTCTAGTCTCCAGCTATGGTTCCTGTCTATATTTTCTATGAAATGCCCCAGCAATCATACAGACAGAATCTGATTTGTGCTTTTAAACATTCCTTTTTAAACATTGTAGTTGTGACTGCATATATTCAAATATTCAGTCATTGTGTGTACAAGGAAGGTGTGACGTGTCCGTCTGCAGAAATGATCAGAGGCATAGCAAAATAGCTATGTGTCCTGTCACCTGGCCAATAGATGTTACATTTCTGGCATTGAGGGGTAATCTGTCATTGTGTTTATACATATATAGTATGTTTGTCCTAAAATGTACAAAGAAAAATGCCAAAATGATATCATTATGTCAGTCATTATCCTCTCAATATTTAATTTACTTCCAGCATGAGCACAGGCACAAGCTCAGAACAAAGTGATTCTATACGGAGTCCAAAAGTGAAGAACTTTTTCTCTCTCAGTGAGTACTCTGTTATGTTAACTTCCATTGGTGAAACTGATTTATTTCATCTCATGTCTAAGTCTGGATTATACCAGTTAGTAACTACGTTTCAGAAGACTGTTAAAAATGGTCTAACCAAATAAGTTCTCCAAGGTATACAATGGTAGGGCTGTACAGTGCCATGAAAATACCATTAACCCCTTAATGTAAAATCCCAATTTCTGTCAGTTTCTTGAGCCCTCCACCAACCACTCACAGCAAAATTGTGGCAACCAAAGCCTTAATAATGGCCTCCAGGTCCACCATCGATGAAAAGCTATTGGTTCTTGAATGAGTCGGGAGCTAATGGGGGACCTGTCATCCTAAAACTGAGATAATACTCTGCACTACATGAGTACTACAATGGATTATCTATGCAATCAATGGATTGCATGTTAAAGACTCTAAATATTGCAAAAAATAAGTGGCTTTATCTGGAAAATAACCCACCAAAAAACTCATATTTGCTATCGCCATGTCCATAACAACAAATACTATAAAGCTAGATCATTGTTTATTCCGCATGGTGAAAGTGCAAACAAGATTAGGAAAAACAATACCAGAATTGCTGTTTTTGCTCAACCCTGCCCCTCAATAAAATGAAAATTTATCAAAAAGTTTGTATGTACCCTAATATAGTGTCAAATAACAAACAAAACCCCTTACAGCTTGTCATGCAGACATTCCCCAGATAGCACTGTAAGCAAAATAATTAAATTAAAAAAGTTGACTGTCAGAATATGAAGATATCCTCACCCCACCACCCTTCCCCAATTTTATTTATTTAAAAAGTAATTTTCTTTTGAAAAATACAAAGTTATATTTTGTTCCACACAGTGAGTGGTGTTAAAAAAGCCAAAATTTCTGATTCTTGTTCATCTAAAAAATACAATAAAAGATGATCGAAACTTCATCTGTTCCCAAAGATTGGTACCAGTGCCGACTAGTGCTTGTCCAGCCAAAAAAATAAACCATTCTACTACTCTGTCTACAGGAAAATATATGTTATGGCAACAAAAGAAAATAGTTTTTTATAAAGTATTTTGTTTCGTGTGTGCAAAGTAGTAAATCTTAGGCCCTGATTCATCAAATTGTCAGAATTGTGTCGTAAAACACCTTGAAAAGACACCAAAATTGTTGGCACAACCCAACTTTTGGCATTTTCACTCCAGTTTCAGACGGCTTTGCCATAATGGGTGGCGCTAGAGAGATTATTGGGTAGCTACTCCCCGTCAGATTCTTCAAAACTTTATTACTTCAGAAATGTTACTCTAGTCCCTGACTGGAGTAACATTTCTGACAAGGCACACAGCACTGAGAATAGGCGCCAAGTTCATTAAGTGGTGTGATCCTCTTAATGAATTTGTCACACTTTGTTGCTGCATGCCCCTGATTAAGACTGGCAAGTGTCAGTTGTAGTGAATTGGGGCCTTAAACTATAATTTCTGGAGAACTTGCAGCAGAATGTCTGTTTGCCTCCAGCTCCTCCTCCTCCCTAACCTATTTTATAGAATTTTTAAAGCACCAACTGTCCTCACCTCACTTGGTAATGGGAAAATCCAAGAGGAAAAAGAAGCTGATCTCTCTGATAAGATACGTTACAAATCTTTGATTATCCTATTACGTCACAGAATGAAGATATGTCAATTATACTGAATGGTATTTTTTTTTTTTTTTTAAAAGCCAGAATTGCTGTTTTTTTCTTTTATTTTTTTCGTTCATTCCACGTCCCAAAAAGCATAATAAAAAGTGATCAAAAAGTTGTATATAAAATGTATAATATGTATTTCCTTATTTAAGGTGGATTTCCAAAAAGAAAAAAGAAATATAGTTCAAACAGAAAACCTAGTAAGAAGGTATGCCTATTTTAGCGCTTCACTATACACGAAAATATAGAATTTTTAAAAGCAAATTGTCTCTTGAGAGAGGAAGGGGACTAGAACTCTAGTGCCACCTACAGGAAGTAGCAATCCCAAAAGTCAATAGTTACCCTTTAACGAGCCTTATCACATGATGTAGGCTAAAAAGCCAAGACCAGAAACTGATTGAGTTTCTGGTCTTGGCTTTTTATCTTAAATCATGTGATAGGAGCATTGCGGCTTTAAAAGTCTCCTCACCTGACGTGCTTAACACGTCACTCTCCGCAAGGAGAAATATTACCCCTAGATACCGAATTTTTAAAGGAACGTCCCCTTTGAGCGCAATCTCCGCACCCATGCGATGAAGGTAGCAGCAGTCAACTGATATAATCCTTGTCTGACCTCCTCCTCACTTTTACACAGATGGTTGAGACCCTGATTCCAGCAATGCTTCTCTTACTAGGCTGTGTTGCTGTTTCAATAAAATTAGTGTTTTATCAGCAGGAGATTATCAGAAAGCTGCCAATGAGTGTTGTGGGCAGGGTTATACAGGGCTCGGCATTCTGAGCATTACTAGATCTGCAGCAGAGAAAACGGTGATTGTATCAAAATGGCAGCATGCAGACCAGGAAGTGACACATCACTGGAATCAGAGTTTTTTCCATTACATCATGCTGATCTCAGATTACAGAAGACAAACCTGATGACAAATTCCCTTTAAAAAAAAAAACAGTTTTCCAGGTCCGTTCTCTCATAAATGCCTAAATTAGAAATACTCCTTTTAAAGGGAATCTGTCAGAAGGTTTTTATTATGTAATCTGAGGACAGCATGAGGTAGGGGTTAAAACACTGAACTTAAGGATGTGTCACATGTCGGGCTGTGTGCTATTGTTTACTTAGACTGAAGCTTTAATCAAGTTAACATTGCTGTAACTAGCTGGCCGCATGCTTACAAGTCTGACTCCGCCTCTTCCTTTAATAAGCAGCTCACGGTCTATAGCCATATACACGGAGAGCCTTGTGTGGGCGGGGTTAGCTTTCTCAGCTCTGCTGTATTGTTGAATCTAAAAGCTCTGTCAGAATGGCTGCTTCCAGTAAACTAAGTGATACATCGTCGGAATCGTGGTCTCTTTTCCTAAATCACGCTGCTGTCAGATGAGATAGCGAAAACCTGCTGACAGATTCTCTTTAAAGGTGTTGTTTTAAGTTTACAAGTTATCCCCGATCCCATTGAGAGGACATAACTTCCACATCCTGAGAATCTGGGCTGTGGAGAGCCCTGGGTGAATGGAGCTTTAGTTGATTGTGTGTATCTTCTCCATTCATTCTTCATTGGAGTGCTGAAGACCATCTGAACCCTGCATCGACTATCCCTGGCAGTCCCATTAACACTAGGACTACTGGACTCGTGACCCCGCCTAGAACTACTGAAAGGAGTCATTTTGACTCCTTGCTTGTTTTCGTTTATTTTTAGAGTTTCATTTGTGGTTATTTATTAATAATTATATTTTTTGTAATGTATTATTATTGTGAGATCCAACAGTAATGCTTTTGATTGTTTTTTTTCTGCTTTTCTTATTTTTCTACAGAAAATAACAATAATTATAATAGACGTTTTTCAAACATTTTTTTTTATTCAAGTGCACACATATAAACAACAACTGAAGAACAAAAAGCAGAGAAAATGTAGGTGGAGGAGCATAAAAATGAAAATATGGCGCAGAATTCACCTTCTAAACATTTGGTGTTTCACATTTTAGGCATTGCCTTTGATTTATGGCAGTACATTGCCCACACAAAGACTTACCACAAGTCTTACAATTTCCGACAGATCTATTTTTCTTGCACTTTTCTTTGATCTGGCAAAATTTTGTTTGAACCATCACTTCTGAGCATGTAGAAACTTGGGATGTGGAACCCTTTTCCCTATCTGTGACATAAGGACCACTCAACTCTCTCACAAGCGTTTGCAAAAATGCCTTGCGTGACATTTTTTGGTGGGTAATCTCCTTGAATATTATCCATGCATTTATACCCGCAAAGTCTAAGGCATTTTCAAATGCATGAACAGGCCATCTCCTTGTGCATGTTCGTGTGGTATATTTTCGTGCCATCTGATCCACTACATCTACTCCATATTTTGTTTCATAGTAAAACTTTACCGTTTCTGGAGTTTTTTTAGCGGAATCAGACGCAACAACAACATCTGGATGGACGGAACTCAAAATGACAACATTTTTGTTGGGCTTTCCTTGATATACTGTAAGTGTAAAATTGTCTTCATTTCTAAACACTTTAGTGTTGTACAATTCCTCTTTCATGGATTTTATTTCTTTAGGCACTTCTCGCCTTATCTTGTTCAGTGTTCCCACGATGGTTGTTCCTTTGCTTTTTAGCTGTTTAGCTAATTTTACTGAAGTAAAATAATTATCGGTTGTAACATTGCGACCTTTTTTCAAAAACGGGTCCAATAACTTCATTACCACATGGTCAGCTAAACGGTCCTCAGCACGGCGTGTGTCATCTTTGCCTAGATAAGGGAAGCCATTTGCCAGATATTTGCTCCTCTTATCAACAGCTAGCCAATATTTGTGGCCATATTTATCTGGTTTGGAAGGCATGTACTGCGTGAATGGACACCTAGTTTTGCTTGGGAAAAGTTGCTCATCCACCGTTATGTATGGGCCAGGTTTGTAACACGCAATACAATTTTCAATAAACCTGTCCCACACAGTAGAAAATAGAGCAAACTTGTCCGTTTGCAGTCTCTCCGATCGAGTAGATTTCTCATCAAATCTGAGAAACCTCATAATTTCAACAAAGCGGTCCCTAGACATTGTCGCTTTGCAAAACGGTATTCCCCAGTCATTACACCAAATACTGCTAATCGAGTGACGGTTCGTGCCAGATATTCCACGAGCATAGAATATCGCAATGAATGTGTCTAGCTCCTCATCAGATAGAGTAAACTGTAAATTATTGTTCCTGCATGCTTCTGCAAGCGTACAGTTCTTTATATGTGTCAATATATATGAATCAAAAAATAAACGCCATGCGCTCAAAGGACTATCGATAATGATATTTCTTCTGGCGTATCCTGTAGGGCCAGGTGCTTCTCGAAGAATATTTTGGCTGTCACGCCTACCAGGCAAGTGTTCTCCAATTTCAACAGGTTTCCATTGAATACCATCAGCTGAAACTAGTATTCCTTCAGATTCGCCTTCTCTGGTGTTTGTTGTTGCATTACCTTCGCCGCCATCGTTATCTGTTGTTCTTTAATTTCTGGGACGTTTTGCTGATTTTTTCTGTCCACGACCAGGAGGATGGTCACGAGGCAACATAACTGCATGAGCCCGATCCCCAGTTGATGTGCTTGGAATATCTGTAAAAAAGTTGATGAATATTTAGAATTTTTGTTTTGTAAGGGTCCGTGCACACTGGCTGGATTAGCGGCGGAATGTCCGACCGGATATTCTCACCACAATCCGGCCCGTACCTGCCCGCTCAGGTACAGAGCGGAGTTTCATACCTGAAGCTCCGCTCCGAACCCCGGGCTGGAGCCGCTGTCTGGGACGGAGCCGTGCTCGCGCGTAAGCAAGCGCTGCTCTGTCCCTGACAGCGGCTCCAGCCCGGGGTTCGGAGCGGAGCTTCAGGCATGAGCGGGCAGGTACGGCCTGTATTGCGGCAAGAATATCCAGATGGCTATTCAGCCAGAATTCTGCTAGTGTGCACAGGCCCTAACTCAGTGTGTGGAAGAACAAATAAATACACATAACTACTTACCTTCTGGATTTGTTCCTTCTGAGTCTTCAGATTCACTTGATATGTTCTGAGGAATGAAATCTTCATCACTGTCAGAATCAAATACATGTTCCTGCAATTCGGATTCCGATTCATCCTCCGGTATGGATTGCAAAGTAGCCAGAATATCCTGAGGCTTTATCAAACGTCTTCTCTCCATATTCCTCACAAATTCCATAATTCTATATAGTTCCCTGCTGAAAAATAGAAATGAAATGAAAACTAAAAGAAATAATAACTGTTCTGCCACCTTCAAAAGTAGGTGGGCTGAATCAGTTGACAGACAGCTAAACTATTTCATAACAATTCATACCTGTATGAGTCTTCAGAGCTCGTATGTCTGCGTCTGTTCTCTTTGTCTCTTCAGCTGAACTGAAAGTAAAGTTACTATCCAGAATACTGTCTCCTGCTAGGACCTTAGAAAAACACCACCCTTCATTAGCATAAGAGCCTAGAGTAAACAAGCTATTTTGTTCAGCATTACACAGTAATAAAAGCAGGTAAAACACAAGGAAAATGTGAAAAGTTGACATGTAAATTGAACTACATCTATATGAACATCAGGGTAAATAAGACAGAGTGAAAAAATTATGCACAAAACTTTATAGCAACATTTAGTGACAAAAGGATCTCAAAATATAGTAGGGAGTCAAAATGACTCCCTTCAGTAGTTCTTGGTAAATTTTGAAAAAAACGCACAAATTTTTCACCAAAATTATTTATTCTCACAAAATCTTTTTTCACATCATATTTGAGGAAAAGTCACCGAGTTTCAAGCCGGAATTCTGAAAAATGTAGTCACAGAAGAGAAATAAAAAACGAAAGGAGTCAAAATGACTCCATCAGTAGTTCTAGTGTTAAGAGTGAATGGAGAGGATATGTGCATGATCGACCACTGCTCCATTCACCATGTTCTATGGTTCGGTGGGGGTTCAATTGGTCAGGACCCCAGCAGTCAGGCCGTTATATTCTACTTCATGGATAGGGATGACTTCCAACCTTAAGACCAGCCTTTTTAAGGTTTATGCTGATTTTACGGCTTCATGAAACTTTGATTTTAGCTGTGTAATTTTGAGATTTTTTTATTTCCAAGTTTACATTTTTGGGTAAAGTTTTGTGCAGAAGGTAGATTTCCAACCATGTTGTTTTTCCCTCATTTTTTGCGCCACTGGTCAGGACTCGCCAAAAGTAAGTCTGTATATTTATTTATTCTTCTGCTAGTAGAATTAGATGATGCTAAACATTTCTATATTACTAACCTACAGTTCTACTTTTTTTGCCCCAAACCAATTTTATATTTCTTCTGTCCTCATTCCGATTCTTAATTTTTAAATATTTTAGCCCCCTATTCATCAAGACCAGCGCTTTGCACGTCATTCTTGATGGAGGGTGTGCTTGGAGCATCTTCTGCTGTATGCCACCATAAGGATTCTATGCCAGTAGGAAACTAGAGTACATTTTGTTGTAACTTACTCCACTTTTGATGAATTTGTGGGCAGTGCTTTGCCACAACCTTTCCCTGCTAGTCTCCAACCACTTTTCAAAAAGATGGCACAGCTGTCCGGGACTAGCATGAAAACACCTAAAGTTGTAAACAAATTTGTGCACCTTTTTGAGTTTTGCAAAAAATTTGTAATGTTGGAAACCGTTTTAGGCACACTTAGCGTTTTCGACGCAAAAAAAGCATCAAAAACACTATGTAATCAGTCTGCCAGGTATTGCAATGGTAATCCTGATGTGCTGTGCACATGATGCGGAAGTTTCCGCTCAGGATTTCCATTGCGTAAAAAAACACAGCATGTCCATTGTGTTTGCTGCCAGCAGTGTACCGCCGGCTGCCGGGCTGAAGACCTCACCGAAGACCAGGAGGACACCGGGGGGTGCCGGACAGGTGAGTAGTGTTTTTATTATTTTTTATTATTTTTTTAACCTCGTGGTACCGGATTCGGCTGAGGAGACTACTGCTCCCCCCAGCCATGCCGCTCCAGCGCAAATTCGTGCCCATTGCCTTTAATTGAAATACAGAAAATCTACAGCTATAGATATTATACTTGTGGATTTGCTGCTGTTCAATTCAAGTTAATGGGCGCAAATTTGCGGTGGAAACATTCTGTGGGTGGTACCCAGGTCGGCAGAGGAGGACTACTACTCCTCACAAACGACCACCGCTCCTACTGATAACAGCGACAGCGGCTCGGCTAGGGGAGCAGTAGTCTCCTCAGCCGAGCCCGATACCACGCGGTTAAAAAAAATAAAAAACACTACTCGCCTGTCCGACGCCCCCCCCGGTGTTCTCCTGGTCCTCGGTGATGTCTTCAGCCCGGCAGCTGGCGGTACACTGCTGGGAGCGCGCTCGCTCCCAGCAGTGTACTGCGCTGCCAGTGCCTGCGGTCACGTGAGCGATCAGCTGATCGCTCACGTGACCTCACCGTGGGAACATTCTCAAGGATATTCCCACCAGTACTGGTAGTGAGCTTACCGGGGCTGATCTTCAGCTGATGAACCCCATTGACCTCACTCCAGCAGCATGTACACTGACAGGAGTGATTTTACACTCCTGTCAGTATACATTGCTGTCTTCTACAGCAATGACATCAGTGATTGCTGATGTCACTGCTGTAGAAGTGACACGGATCGCCGAGGGACAATCGTTGGCGGTAATCGTGGACTATGTCGTGACGGCAGACAAGTGAGAGATATGGTTGTTTTTTATTTTAATTTTTTTTCAGAAGATTGAAGGCTTCGGGACTGACAGCGCAATAAGAAAAAAAAATTAAACCGTGTATTTATTTCATTGAAATACTTTATTCTGGCAGTGTATTTATTGAAAAGCCGGCAATAACTTTACTACGCGGTTAGTAATGGAGGGCGTCTCATAGACTCCCTCCATTACTAATCTAGGCTTCACGTCAGC
The DNA here is from genome assembly GCF_046119375.1 of Phyllobates terribilis. NCBI lineage: Eukaryota > Metazoa > Chordata > Amphibia > Anura > Dendrobatidae > Phyllobates > Phyllobates terribilis. The sequence goes on along the minus strand of NW_027362762.1, from coordinate 134,288,290 downwards.
CGCCAATACAAGGCTAAAGTGAACCCCAACCCCATTACCCCACTCGCCACCGCTACAGGGCAGTGTAAGAGCGGAGGCTAAGCGCCAGATTTGGCGCATCTTATGGATGCGCCATTTCTGTGACTGCTGAGGGGTGATATTGGCTGCGGAGGGGGTTAATATCTATGGCCCCTTCCTAGCTATTGATATCAGCCCACAGCTGTCTGTTTAGACTTTTCTGGTTAGATTTTATAGGGGGACCCCACGCCAATTTTTTTCTGGGGTCCCCCTGTAATCTAGCCAGTGAAGGCTAAACAAACAGCTGTGGGCTAATATTAATGGCTAATGGCCCCTTCCCCGGTAACGAATATCAGCCACCAGCGGTCGGCTTTCCCTCTGCTGGTTATAAAAATGACGTGGGAGCCCACGCCATTTTTTTTTTTTTTTTTTTTCATTTTAGGCTCTGTGCCCGCGATTCGGACGTAGCAGTGCTTTGGACTCATTTTTTGCTGCGTCCAAAATTGCATTCTATTGAACACAGGAAAATCCACATGTGTTCACTGAACCATGTGTATTTACCGCATTCAATACATTCTAGTGGTCAAATTTCTGTTGCGGAGACTAGATACTCCGCAAGAAAATTTGACATACTGCTGTCCTGAAAGACGCGCCACATGTCAGTGTCCACGGGTGATTCGCAGCCTCTGATGCACGCATAGTGGGATTTCTAGAGATTCCATCCACTATGCTGTAACATCTGGACGATGCAGCTTTGACACTATATAAACACGCAGCGTCAAACCTGCAGTGGCTCTTGACCGTTGCCACGTACCCAAACTCACCCGCAGCATGTCAATTTCTGTAGCAGACACCTAGTCTCCGCTGCAGATTTTGACCGATTTGAAGTGTCATTATATGCGGTGTATTCACATGTACCGGCATTAGAACAGCAAAAATACGCTGCGTCCAAAGCGCTGCTTGTTGCTGCTCGTGGGGACGTAGCGGCTAACAAAACAGCTGTGAGCTGTTAATAATGGATAGGGACGATGTTTGCCTAATGGCACCTTCCTAGGCCAAAAATAGCAGCTCACTACTGCCCCAGAAGTTACATGAATGGAAGTGCTAATGACATTGGGCGAATGGAATTAGCTGACACCTAGCTGTTTTGTTTGGTGATGACAAGGTGTCAATCAGACCCTTTCATCACCAAACCTAATTAAAGTAAAGTTAAATAAACACACAGACACAGAGCAAACACTTTATTTGAAATACAACAGACACATTTAATCATTATTATTTATTTATATAGCACCATTGATTCCATGGTGCTGTACATAAGAAGGGGTTACATACCAAAAACTGATATCACTTACAGTAAACAAACTAACAATAATAGACTGGTACAGAGGGAAGAGGATCCTGTCCTTGCGGGCTTACATTCTACAGTAACGGGGAAGGAGACAGTAGGTTGGAGCATTGCAATGGCTCCGGTGTTGTTGAGGTGGCAGCAAGCAAGGTCATGACAGGCTGTAAGCTTGTTTGAAGAGATGGGTTTTCAGGTTCTGTCTGAAGGATCCAAGTGTGGCGGATAATTGGACTTGTTGAGGCACAGAATTCCATAGGACGGGGGATATTCGGGAGAAAACTTGGAGGCTATTGGGCGAGGAACGAGTAAGTGTGGAGGAGAGAAGGAGGTCTTGGGAGGACCGGAGATTACATAAGGGAATGTATCGAGAGATTAGTTCAGAAATGTACGGAGGAGAGAGGTTATGGATGACTTTGTAGGTCGTTGTGATTAGTTTGAACTGGATATGCTGGGCATTTGGGAGCCAGTGAAGGGATTTGCAAAGGGGGTAGCAGAGGAGTAATTAACCAATATACTCACCCCAGTTCTGACAGTAATCCAAGGGTTTTAGCAATGTCCCACCAAATAACTTTATTTAGCTCCAAAAAAAATTCATTGATGTAAAAAAAAACTCTTCAAAAATGCGGCAAAACCGCGCGGTTTTTCCACAGTGGTTTTCCTGCCAAGGAGATGCAGAAATGCTCAGGAAATTTCTGCTTCAAATCCTGAACGTGCGCACATGGCACCAGAATTCTGGAGTAAAACTATCTGTTTTTTATCATACAGCTTTATTCATCAATTTTTCTTGGGGAAAGGTTGTTTTTTATGTTGTGGTGAGGCCATCCTACCTGAGGTTTGAAGAAGCTTAGAAACTTTTTTTTTTTTTTTTTTTAGTGTGGCTACCTACAACAAATATTACTTGCAGCTTTAGTCCAATGATCTACAGTTGCTGGAAAATTGTAATAGGCCATCAGGAGAAACTAATATTTTGTTTTTCTATTTTATGACAGCTTCAAGAGATTCTACAGACTATGTCATCAGAGGAAAAGAAAGATTTATCTCAAATTTATTCTGAGCTTGGTGGTAAGCAGAGACATTTACACTTGTTTAGGGCCTATTCACACTGTGATAAATTCACTGGCAAAGTACTGGAGGGGATATAAGTTTCACTGAGGCTATTGGCGTCAGTGATTTGAAACCTAAAAGTTTTTTTCCAGCACACTGTGTGTTGAGAGGGGATAATCTGACATTTTTAATGGGCTAGGTGAACAGCTGTAGACTGGGTTGGAAGGCTGTTCTCCATATCTCCACCTGAGGGTGGGGTTTAGAGGATAAATAGCCAGCCTCTTGAGTCATTAGGTGTTCAGTGTATCTGGAGAGGCTAGCTCCAGAGAGAGGAAGCTTGTGCTTTGTGCTAAAATGAGCCGTGTGATTTTTGCTAACCCCGAGTGCCAGATTCCCACTGACGTATGGACTATGCTGTACATTTTCTTTTGTTTTGCCGTTATGCCAGACGGGCCGTGTTTGATTTGATGAACTTTATATTGGTTTATGTCATGTTTTAATAAACCAACATGAGATTTAAAGAGACAGCGGTCCTCAATCTACCTCTGTGAGCAGCCGAGTGAGCCGGTCTACCATAACACTAACAAGGTTCACATGCAAGTGCTGTCCGAGTGTAGACCAGTCAGCACAACACTGACCCATTAGTCAAGTCAATGAAACAATGTATGTAGGTCTCCACGGAGAAAATCATAGCATGCACTATTTTGTCTGAGTCTTAGATGCCTCCCTATTTTAAATCTATAGGTCCAAGAAAAATATAACGCCGTAAGACACACAACTGATTCAACTTGGATAGAAAATAATCTGCTTGTCTCTGGTGAAACACAATTTAGTTTTACATTGCAGCCTAAATGATCATATTGTTTTTTTTTATCCAGATTTACATGAAAAAGTAATATAAAAGCAATTTTTTTTTTTTAATTAACAGGGTCGGAGTCGAATCTAACTACAGAAATGGATGCAGCCTCGGACAATCAAAATGTAAGTTTTGTGGGTTTGCCCACTTCTACAAACAGAATTATGTTTATATATTAGCTGGGACAACATGGAGCCTTTCCAGTTTCCCCTGCAGTACACACCTGTGAACTTCATGTATCATTTAATATTTAGAATTGGAAAGATGTAAAGGTACAAAAAGTTTACAATCTACGCTTGATAGTGTCCCTTAGAGGGCTTGAAGGTAAAAATTCTGCTGAATATATTGAAACCTAGCTCTCCACTGTATATGGGAAAGAGGTCTTATCCCCCCCAATTTGTAATAGAATGCGCCCCTAGAGCGCCCGTCAGACATCCCCGGCCAAGAGCTCCTCTACGTGCAACTGCTCTTATGCACTATAGGTAGCGAGAATATTTGATGTTGTTCAGTTTTCAATCAAACATATAATTCTGGTATAAACCAATTACAGTTCAATGACTCAAGCTTTGGACTTAAATTAGCTTCTGTTTCCTCCTCCGGAGAGAAATGTCTTTAGTTTATTGGTGTTGCTTACTAGATTTTGTGTATATTCTATTTTTTTATTTTTAAAGTGGGGAAATATCTACATGAGGGCTCATGCTGATGTCTGTGGATTTCGGGCCGCAAAGAATGGACTTGCTGCGGGTTTTCCGACTCGTGCTTGAAAGCTTCATGGAAATATACAGCGGGTGAAAAAAATATTGAACATGTCACCAAGTTTCTAAGTAAATACAGTACAGACCAAAAGTTTGGACACACCTCATTTAAAGATTTTTCTGTATTTTCATGACTATGAAAATTGTACATTCACACTGAAGGCATCAAAACTATGAATTAACACATGTGGAATTATATACTTAACAAAAAAGGTTCTTCAAAGTAGCCACCTTTTGCTTTGATGACTGCTTTGCACACTCTTGGCATTCTCTTGATGAGCTTCAAGAGGTAGTCACCGGAAATGGTTTTAACTTCACAGGGGTGCCCTGTCAGGTTTAATAAGTGGGATTTCTTGCCTTATAAATGGGGTTGGGACCATCAGTTGTGTTGTGCAGAAGTCTGGTGGATACACAGCTGATAGTCCTACTGAATAGACTGTTAGCTTCTTTTTTTCTTGCCATAATATGAATTCTAAGTAAAGAAAAACGAGTGGCCATCATTACTTTAAGAAATGAAGGTCAGTCAGTCCGAAAAATTGGGCAAACTTTGAAAGTGTCCCCAAGTGCAGTTGCAAAAACCATCAAGCGCTACAAAGAAACTGGCTCACATGAGGACCGCCCCAGGAAAGGAAGACCAAGAGTCACCTCTGCTTCTGTTGATAAGTTTATCTGAGTCGCCAGCCTCAGAAATCGCAGGTTAGCAGCAGCTCAGATTAGCGACCAGGTCAATGCCACACAGAGTTCTAGCAGCAGACACATCTCTACAACAACTGTTAAGAGGAGACTTTGTGCAGCAGGCCTTCATGGTAAAATAGCTGCTAGGAAACCACTGCTAAGGACAGGCAACAAGCAGAAGAGACTTGTTTGGGCTAAAGAACACAAGGAATGGACATTAGACCAGTGGAAATCTGTGCTTTGGTCTGATGAGTCCAAATTTGAGATCTTTGGTTCCAGCCACCGTGTCTTTGTGCGACGCAGAAAAGGTGAACAGATGGACTCTACATGCCTGGTTCCCACCGTGAAGCATGGAGGAGGAGGTGTGATGGTGTGGGGGTGCTTTGCTGGTGACACTGTTGGGGATTTATTCAAAATTGAAGGCATACTGAACCAGCATGGTTACCACAGCATCTTGCAGCGGCATGCTATTCCATCCAGTTTGCGTTTAGTTGGACCATCATTTATTTTTCAACAGGACAATGACCCCAAACACACCTCCAGGCTGTGTAAGGGCTATTTGACCAAGAAGGAGAGTGATGGGGTGCTACGCCAGATGACCTGGCCTCCACAGTCACCAGACCTGAACCCAATCAAGATGGCTTGGGGTGAGCTGGACCGCAGAGTGAAGGTAAAAGGGCCAACAAGTGCTAAGCATCTCTGGGAACTCCTTCAAGATTGTTGGAAGACCATTTCCGGTGACTACCTCTTGAAGCTCATCAAGAGAATGCCAAGAGTGTGCAAAGGAGTCATCAAAGCAAAAGGTGGCTACTTTGAAGAACCTAGAATATAAGACATATTTTCAGTTGTTTCACACTTTTTTTTTGTTAAGTATATAATTCCACATGTACTAATTCATAGTTTTGATGCCTTCAGTGTGAATGTACAATTGTCATAGTCATGAAAATACAGAAAAAACTTTAAATGAGAAGGTGTGTCCAAACTTTTGGTCTGTACTGTATATTTCTAAAGGTGCTATTGACATGAAATTCTCATCAGATGTCGATAACAACTCATCCAATCCACACAGGCAAAGAAATCAAACCATAGGTGTCCATAAATTTAATTATGTGTAATAATAAGAAATGACACAAGGAAAAGTATTGAATACGTGTACTGAAATTTATTTAATACTTCGTATAAAAGCCTTTGTCGGTGATGACCAGTTCAAGACTCCTCCTGTATGGAGAAACTAGTCACACGCATTGCTCAGGTGTGATTTAAAAACAGATTTTTATTCAAGAAAAAAAATTGAACATGCATACATATTGTCTTTTCTTATAACCAGTAGCAACCTTTAACCCCCCCCCCTCCCCTCTCACCATACCTTAATCAAACCCTTATTATTGAATGAAAACAGCACTCTCAGGAACTCCTCCTCTCTCTAACCAGGGCTTCCATAACTTATCAAACATATTGTCTTTTTTCCATTTAGTATAAATTTATTTTTCTAATTGAATAATAAAAGCTGCCTGTCTTATAAACTCTTGTCGTGTTGGAGGCTCATCCTGTATCCCCGCACAAACACTCTTCAAATCCTGAAGGTCCTGTGGGCTCCTTCTATGAACTCTGAGCTTTAGTTTCTTCCATACATTTTCTATTGGATTCAGGTCCGGTGACTGGCTAGGCCATTTTAGTAGCTTTATTTTTTTTCTCTGAAACCAATTGAGAGTTTCCTGTGTGTTTGGGATCATTGCCTTACTAAAATGTCCACCCTTGTTTTACCTTCATCATCCTGGTAGATGGCAGCAGATTTTATCAAAAAGGTCTCTGTATATTTGTCCTTACATCCTTCCTTCAATCACATGAAGTTTGCCAGTGCCGTATCCTGAAAAATAGCCCCACACCATGATGGTCCCACCTCCAAACTTCATTGTTGGTATAGTGTTTTTGGGTTGATATGCAGTGTCTGTATTATGGCATCCAAAGAGTTCAATTTTGGTGTCATCTGACCAGACTATATTCTCCCAGTATTTTACTGGCTTGTCTAAATGTTGTTGAGCAAACTTTAAACATGCTTGATCATTTTTTTGTTTTGTTCAGCAATGGAGTCTTGCCATGGAGGTTGAGTGCATTATTTGTAGTTTTCTTTGAAACAATTGTACATTTTGATTCCAGGTCTTTCTGTAGCTTACCACAGGTGATCCTTGCCTCTTAGACAACTCTTCTGATAATTCTTTTGACTCCTCACTGTCTAAAATCTTGCGGGGACCACCTGGCCTTGGCTGGTTTATGGTAAAATAATGTTCTTTCCACTTCTGAATTATGGCTCCAACAGTGCTCACTGGAAGCTTCAGTAGTTTAGAAATTCTTTTGTAACCAATGCTATCAGTATGTATTGCAACAATGAGGATATGAAGGTCTTGAGGCAGCTCACTGGTTTTACCCATCATGAGATGTTTCTTGTGTGACACCTTGATAATGAGACACCTTTTTATAAGTCTTCAGTTCAACCAGCTGATATTATTTTTCACTAAGTGGCAGGATTGCTTTCTAATTACTGATAGATTTCAGCTGGAGCCATGACTTTCCATGGCTTTTGCACCTCTCATGTGTTCAATACTTTTTCCCTGTGTAATTTCCATGCACATAATTATAGACATCTATGGTTTGATTTCTTTGTATGGTTTGGATGGGTTGTTACCATCATCTGGTGAGAATTTTATGTCAATAGCTCCTTTAGAAAGATATTTACTTAAAAATTTGGTGGCATGTTCAATACTTATTTCACCCGTTGTATACAGGTCTCATGCTCCAGTTTAGATGCACAATATACACATGGGGGATCCCAATAAAAGATGCACAATATACACATGGGGGATCCCAATAAAAGATGCACAATATACACATGGGGATACCAATTTCAACCAGGTTTTTTTTCCTATCTGTAACTCATTTGGTTGCAGAAACAATAGAGCATGGGTGGGTCATTCCTATCATTTGTTGTATTCCAGTCATGCTAGAGGGGTGAGTGTGCTGATACATAAACTGATCTCATTAAGTGATTTAAATCCATTATTGAGGCGGAGGGTTGTTTTATTTGTCTGTTATGTTTTATGCATGATGGCACACTAATTTTGGTTGCTCTTTATCCCCCCCCCCTCTACCCCATACAAAGGTGAAGTTCTTTTTTAAAAAAATAGTTTTTATATTTTCCCTCCTTCATAGTTCCAGTTTCTATACTTGGATACCTCAAAAATTACCTACACCTTTACTGGGAGAGATCTCCTACAGGCACTATCCCCAAATGGGCACCCCCTACTACTCCGGCTAGGTCCTTGTCTGAGATGGAGTATTTTGATATCTGGCTCCACAGGAATATGCTAGCGAAACAATGTTCTTGTTACTGTCTCACATCTCTCCTTATCAAAGATTTGGTGATATGAAAGGAATCCTATTGATTCTTAGTATTGAATATTGGGCTAGGGGTATTTCAGATCATTCTCCTATAAAAATGCTACTGTAGGTGGTACAGATGGGGACGGGGATGTCCTTGGTGTTTGATCCCTTATGGCTCAATTTGTTAGGCCACTCTTTTAAACGAGTTATTAGAATTTTTCCGACTTAATGAAGTCACATCGCCAATACCAACGATTTGGGATACGATGAAGGCATGTGTTAGGGGAGTTTTTCTAGGCATAAGTCCACATCAAAAGCACTTACACGGGGTCTTCAAAATAAAGTACAACAGGCTGAATGTCATTATAGTTTGAACCCTCCTGGGAGTGCTCGACATGAATTGGAGAAGACCCAAAAATTATTTAGTGAACATCTTATGTCTAATGCGGAAAATAAAAGGTTCTTTATTAAACAAAAATATTATGAACAAGGGGAGAGCGCTGGTTCTCTATTATCTGATAATTAGATCTCAGTAAGGTCAATTTCATATAATACAACTGATTACAGAAAATGGGGCTAGATCAACAGGGAATGCTAATATATTAAATTCCTTACAGTGCTATTATAAGAAGGTTTATAGATCTAGGTCTCCAGGGAATGGAGTGAAACTTGAGACTCTTGGACAAAATACAATAGGCTCACTGATGAAAGCATTGTTTTTTTTAGAACGGCCTTTAACAATATCTGAACTTGAAGATGCCCTGCAGCCTTTAGCAAATGAAAAAGCCCCAGGTTCTGATGGCCTGCCAAGGGAATTTTACAAAAAATATTGTGATCTTGTTCCCCAGGCTGTTGAAAACGTTCCCGAATGCATTACAATTAGGCCGACTGCCGAGTTCTATGAGCAAGGCAATAGTTGTTGTTCTGTTAAACCCACGGAAAGACTCATTACGCCATACCGACCTGTCTTGCTTCTTCCAGTTGATGCTAAAATTTATTGCAAAAGCCCTGGACAATAGACTACTTAAGGTCATTGCGGGAATGTATTCATCTAGATCAGGGGTCCTCAATCTTTTTAAACAGGGGGCCAGTTCACGGTCCCTCAGACCATTGGAGGGCCGGAATATAGTTTTTAAAAAAAACTATGAACAAATTACTATGCACACTGCACATATCTTATTTTGTAGTAAAAAAAACAATACAGGAACAAATACAATATTTAAAATGAAGAACAAGTAAAGTTAAATCAACTGGTATTTCAATAGGTAGGTAACTGTACCCAATAGGCAGCATAGGTCCCCAATAGGCAGGTAAATGTCCCCAATAGGCAGCATAGGTCCCCAATAGGCAGGTAAATATCCCCAATAGGCAGCATAGGTCCCCAATAGGCAGGTAAATGTCCCCAATAGGCAGCATAGGTCCCCAATAGGCAGCATAGGTCCCCAATAGGCAGGTAAATGTCCCCAATAGGCAGCATAGGTCCCCAGTAGGCAGGTAAATGTACCCAATAGGCAGCATAGGTCCCCAGTAGGCCGGTAAATGTCCCCAATAGGCAGCATAGGTCCCCAATAGGCAGCATAGGTCCCCAATAGGCAGGTAAATATCCCCAATAGGCAGCATAGGTCCCCAATAGGCAGCATAGGTCCCCAATAGGCAGGTAAATGTCCCCAATAGGCAGCATAGGTCCCCAGTAGGCAGGTAAATGTACCCAATAGGCAGCATAGGTCCCCAATAGGCCGGTAAATGTCCCCAATAGGCCGGTAAATGTCCCCAATAGGCCGGTAAATGTCCCCAATAGGCAGCGTAGGTCCTCAATAGGCAGGCTGTTTCCCCCTTATAATGCCCTATGCAGGCTGTCGTCCCCCCCCCCCCCCTTTATTATGCCCCATGCAGGATTTCCCTTTCTCCCACCATATAATGCCCCGTGCAAGATATCACTCCCCTGTCTTTATAATGCCCCATTCAAGATGTCACCCCCCCATATAATGCCCCATTCAGGATGTCACCCCCCCATATAATGCCCCATTCAGGATGTCACCCCCCCATATAATGCCCCATTCAGGATGTCACCCCCCCCATATAATGCCCCATTCAGGATGTCACCCCAACCCCCCCCCCCCCATATAATGACACATGCAGGATATCACTCCCCTGTCTTTATAATGCCCCATTCAGGATGTCACCCCCCCCCCCCCCCATATAATGACCCATGCAGGATGTCACTCCCCATATAATGCCCCATTCAGGATGTCACCCCAACCCCCCCCCCCATATAATGACACATGCAGGATATCACTCCCCTGTCTTTATAATGCCCCATTCAGGATGTCACCCCCCCCCCCCCCATATAATGACACATGCAGGATGTCACCCCCCCCCATATAATGACCCATGCAGGATGTCACTCCCCTGTCTTTATAATGCCCCATTCAGGATGTCACCCCCTCCATATAATGCCCCATGCTGGATGTCACCCCCCATATAATGCCCCATGCTGGATGTCACCCCCCATATAATGCCCCATGCTGGATGTCACCCCCCATATAATGCCCCATGCAGCATGTCACCCCCCCCCCATATAATGCCCCATGCAGCATGTCACCCCCCCCCCATATAATGCCCCATTCAGGATGTCACACAACCCCCCCCCCCCCCCCCATATAATGCCACATGCAGGATGTCACCCCTAATATTATGTCCCATGCCTCCATACATTAAAAAAAAAAAATCCAATACTCACCTCCCTCCTTGCCTTCTGCCGCTGCTCAGGTCCAGACTCCAGCGTCTCCGGTGTTGTCCCGCTCTGCGCTGTCTGACGGCTCAGGGGAGGGCGCGGTGGAAAGACGTCACCGCACCCTCTGACCTGAGACGTCACAGGGAGCACACAGCAGGAAGACAGCGGATCTGCGAAGGCACGGGGAGAGGTAAGTATCCGGCTGCCGGGGCCCTGAGCGAGCGGGGGAGAAGGGCGGGCGCTGACACCGCTCTCCTCTGCCCACAGCCCGGCGGGCCGGATAAAAGTCCTCCGCGGGCCGCATGTGGCCCGCGGGCTGTAGTTTGAGGACCCCTGATCTAGATCAATCTGGTTTTATGCTAAGTAGATCTACAGTCCTACATTTATGAAGATTATTTTAAAATCTGCAGAAACCAACTACAATAGTTGGGCATAAAGCCATATTTTCCCTCAATGTCGCTAAGGCATTCAACAGTGTGAAGTGGTAAAATTTGTGGTCTGTTCTTTAAAAGGATGGGGTTGGGTCACGGATTCCTCTCTTGTATACAACTTTTATACTGTAGACCAGGAGTGGGGAACCTTTTTTCTGCCAAAGGCCATTAGGATATTTATAACTTCATTGGGGGGCTTTACAGAACAACTTGAAATTTATCCTGCTATATTTGGTCAAGCAATTAACTCACCGCTAATGTGATGGCTGAAGATGGTTCACATAGGAGATACTAACACTGCTATGTATATATCACATAGGAGATACTAACACTGCTATGTATACATCACATAGGAAACACTGAGACTGCTGTATAAATCAAATGGGTGACACTGAGGCTGCTGTATATACAACACATAGGAGACACTGAGACTGCTGTATACAAATCACATAGGAGACACTGAGACCTCAGTATTCATCACATAGAAGACACCGACTATTTTATACATCACATTGAAGACACTGGAGCATATACATCACACAGGAGATGCTGAGTCTGGAGTATATAAATCACATGGGGGATGCTTGGGCTTGAGCATATCCATCACACATGAGACGCTGGGGCTGCAGCCTATAAATCGCATGGGAGACGCTGGGACTGTGGCCTATAGATCACATGGAAGATGCTGGGGCTGCAGCCTATACTACTTATGGGAGACACTGGGGCTGCTATCTTCAGTGGGACTCCTCCCACAAAGTATGTCCTGACACTGGCTCTGGCCAGTATTGGGACGTAATTAGTGATGAGCGAACATGTTCGGTTAAGGGGTTAACCGAGCACTCTTGTACTTGGGTGCTTACCGAGTATCTTCAGCGTGCTCGAAAACTATGTTCGAGTCGCCGCGGCTGCATGTCTTGCGACTGTTAGGAGATCCCTGCATGTGTAGCGGGTGTCTAACACAATCATGCCCCTATTTGGATCCCTGCTCTTTCCTTAAAACATCCCAGTTTGTTTCATTCCCTTAAAGGAAAAAAAACAGGCAAGATGAAAAATTTAACTTCTACGGAGGGATAAAGATTCTGGAGGTTTGGCAAATCCAAACACATTCATTTACTTCCTTGCATCACATCTGCAACACTTGAGAGGGTGGGATGAAAAAGAGTTTGGGTATTCTAGAATAACTTAATATGGGGACATTATGGTAAATTCCTATTAATATTGTCGAGTTGGGATGCTCCTTTGGCAACAAATCGACATATCCAATGTTTGCATGAATATATAAGGGCTTGGACAAGAGGTAAGCATATTGTGGATATGAATGGATACAATGAGCTAACCCCTATCTTGTGTAATAAGAAATTCTCTGAATTTAATAAATTAGAGGATTTACAAGACTGTTTAGATAAGGGCGTATATACAATTAATTAGGCGCAGTCAAACAACTTAAAAGGAACCTGTCACCAGTTGTTTTTTTTTTTCGATATAACCTACAGCCACTACCTTTCAGCTCCATGTGACCGTATTCTATAATGCTGCCATATGACTCCAATTTGCCCTGTAAGGCCAAAAAAAAGATCTTTTTATTATTATACTCACCTATGGGGCCGTTCGGTTGGATGAGTGTTACTAGTCTTGGTCTGGTGCCTGCTCTGCAATGCCGTCCTTTAGTGCTTCGTGTGGATGACACCCTTTTTCATCCACATAGGGTTCCCCTTCTCACTTCTGCGCAGGCGCACTTCTCTGCCCTGCTGAGGGGAGAGCAAAGTAATGCAGTGCGCATGCGCCGGCTCTGTCACATAGAATGCGGTCACATGGAGCTGAATAGTGATGGCCGTAGGTTATATTGGCAAAAATGGTGACAGGTTCCCTTTAAAGAGAAATTTGGCTTGACTCATACTCAATTTTACAAATGTCTTCAGTTTAGACTTGCATTCAATGCGCAAACAAGATTGACTCCTTTTAACCCCTTCACGACTGTTGACGTACATACAGTGCATTGTGAAAGTGTTTGGCCCCCTTGAACTTTTCTACCTTTTGCCACATTTCTGGCTTCAAACCTAAAGATATAAAATTCAATTTTTTGGGGGAAGAATCAACAAGTGGGATACAATCGTTAAGTAGAACGAAATTGGATATTTTAAACTTTTTTAATAAATTAAAAATTGAAAAGTGGGGCGTGCAATATTATTCGGCCCCCTTGAATTAATACTTTGTAGCGCCACCTTTTGCTGCGATTACAGGTGCAAGGCGCTTGGGGTATGTTTCTATCGGTTTTGCACATCGAGAGGCTGAAATTCTTGCCCATTCTTCCTTGCAAAACAGCTCGAGCTCATTGATGTTGGATGGAGGGCGTTTGTGAACAGCAGTTTTCAGCTCTTTCCACAGATTCTCGATTGGATTCAGGTCTGGACTTTGACTTGGCCATTCTAACACCTGGATATGTTTATTTTTGAACCTTTCCATTGTAGATTTTGCTTTACGTTTGGGATCATTGTCTTGTTTAAAGATAAATCTCCGTCCCAGTCTCGGGTCTTTTGCAGACTCCAAAAGGTTTTCTTCCAGAATGGTCCTGTATTTGGCTCCGTTCATCTTCCCATCAATTTTAACCATCTTCCCTGTCCTTGCTGAAGAAAAGCAGGCCCAAATCTTGATGATGCCACCACCATTTTTCACAGTGGGGATGGTGTTTTGAGGGTGATGAGCTGTGTTGCTTTTACGCCAAACGTATCGTTTTGCATTGTGGAAAAAAAGTTTGATTTTGGTTTCATCTAACCAGAGCACCTTATTCCACATGTTTGGTGTGTCTCCCAGGTGGCTTGCGGCAAACTTCAAATGAGACTTTTTATGGATATCTTTGAGAAATGGCTTTCTTCTTGCCACTCTTCCATAAAGGCCAGATTTGTGCAGTGTACGACTGATTGTTGTCCTATGGACAGACTCTCCTACCTCAGCTGTAGATCTGGGCAGTTCATCCAGAGTGATCATGGGCCTTTTGGCTGCATCTCTGATCAGTCTTCTGCTTGTTGGAGATGAAAGTTTAGAGGGATGGCCGGGTCTTGGTAGATTTGCTGTGGTCTGATACTTCTTCCATTTCAATATGATCGCTTGCACAGTGCGAGATAATTTGCATATTCCCACTGCATTTTGGGGTAAGTGAAGAGTCTCCGTGAGCTCAAAGAACACTGGATTTTGGCTGTTATAGCTGAAAAGAGGACATCGGTAAACCGCGCGCAGCTTTTTTCACTGTTTTCAGAACATTAACAGTAAGAACATGGAAGAGTCCAGGAGCCATTTGGTGAGCTGCATATCCTGCTACATGTTCACAGACTTGCCAGTGGAAAAGCCAAACTTCACATGCCAGAAATGCAAGCTTGTGTCCCTGTTGGAGGAAAAGTTGCGAAATCTAGAAGAGAGGTTAACTACCTTGAAAATCATTAAGGAAGGTGAAGAGTTCTTAGACAGAGCAGAATTATCTCTTCATGATTCAGAAAGAGAAGAAATTCGAACTGCACCTGAGGAAACAGAGGAATGGAAGCATGTGACCCAGAGAAGCAGGAGGATAGAGAGGCAGTCAGCACCTATACTGCTCAGGAACCAGTACCAGGCTCTCACACAGGAGAACCATGAAGAAATACAGCAAGATAAGACTTTGCCAGCAATGAATAACCTTGTAAGCCCTCAGAATCCTCCTGGATGGAGAAAGAAGAATGTTGTGAAGAAAAAACGGAGAGTGGTGGTCATGGGGGATTCCCTGTTAAGAGGAACAGAGGCTGCTATCTGCAGACCAGACATAACCTCAAGAGAAATGTGCTGTCTTCCAGGAGCAAAAATTAAAGATGTGTCTGACAGGATATCAAGACTCTTCAGACCTACAGATCACTACCCATTCCTGCTAATACATGTGGGGACAAATGACACTGCAAGAAAGGACCTGGAAACCATCTGCAGTGACTTTGAAGACTTGGGCAAGAAAGTGAAAGAATTGGGAGCGCAGGTGGTCTTCTCATCCATCCTCCCAGTGGATGGCCATGGAACAATGAGGTGGAATAAGATTCTACAGGTGAACAACTGGCTACGTCGATGGTGCCGTCAACAAGGATTTGGATTTCTGGATCACGGAATGAATTACCTATACGATGGACTACTTGCTAGAGATGGGGTGCACCTTACGAAGACTGAAAAGCATGTATTTGGAAGTCGCCTTGCTACACTCATCAGGAGAGCTTTAAACTAGAACAATGTGGGAAGGGAAGCAAAAGGCCAGAAAAAGCCATACAGCTGACAAATACTATTGAGATCTCTGCTACTGGAAGTGGAAAGGAAGAACAAAGACAAAACAATTTAAATAATAAAAATATGGGAGGAAGAGAAACCAATCACAAACTAAAATGTTTTTATACAAATGCACAAAGCATGGGCAACAAACAAGGAGAATTAGAACTACTAACGCAGGAAAAGAAATATGATGTCATTGGAATCACTGAAACTTGGTGGGACGATACACATGATTGGAATAAAAGGCTAAAAGGATACAACTTATTTGCAAGAAACAGACTTGATAAACGAGGAGGAGGTGTCGCATTGTATGTTAGAAAAGCGTATATCTGCACAGAGATTGAAGCTTCAGAGACTGGGAGTTCTGTGGAAACTGTTTGGGTAAGAATACAAGGAGAGAACAACGGAAAGGACACCATTGTAGGCATTTACTACAGGCCACCTGGGCAAGCTGAAGATATGGATGAACTCTTTATGTATCAAATGACCAAGTTCTCAAAAAAATATGACGTAGTGGTCATGGGAGATTTCAACTATCCAGACATTTGTTGGGAATCTCTCTCAAGTAAAACTAACAGGTCAAGCAAATTCTTATCCTCTCTTGCTGACAACTTTATCTTCCAAAAGGTAGGGGAGAAAACAAGGGGATCTGCTACTTTGGATCTAATCCTTATAAACAAGGAGGAAATGGTTGAGGAGGTAAAAGTGGCTGGGACCCTAGGAGGCAGCGATCATGCTATTATAGAATTTTGGATAACTAGAGGAGGAAGACATGTGAAGACTCAAACTTCAAGGTTAGATTTTAGAAAGGCAGATTTTAAGAGACTCAGAAAGAGAATAGGAGGGATCCAATGGCTGGATGTCCTTAAGGACAAAAATGTCCAGGAAGGATGGGAAATTTTTAAAAATGAGATTCTCAAAGCACAATCGTTAACAATCTGAAAAGTAGGAAGAATGGGAAGCATTTAAGGAAACCAGGATGGATGAACACAGAACTTAAACACCTGCTAAAAAGAAAGAAAGAAATGTTTATTAAATGGAAAGAGGGAGGCATATCTAAAGAAGATTATAATGCAGTCTGCAGATCCTGCAGGGCATGTATCAGGTTAGCTAAAGCTGACAATGAATTAAGGCTTGCAAGAGATGTCAAAAGCAATAAAAAAGGATTTTGGGGGTATGTCAAAAGTAAAAGAAAAGTCAAAGATGCTATAGGATTTTTACAGGATGAAAATGGAGAAATGGTAAGAGAGGATGTTGAGAAGGCCAAACTTTTTAATTCCTATTTTGCATCTGTTTTCTCTCAGAAAGAAAATGTAACATCAACTGATCTTCACTGTCCTTTTAAAGGAATAGAAGAATCCAAGTTATTTGTAAACAGAAAGATTGTGAGGGAATATTTAGCTAACATAAATGAGTTCAAGTCTCCAGGTCCAGATGAATTACACCCCAGAGTACTGAAGGAGATCGTAGAAGAAATTTTAGAACCACTCTCCATAATCTTTGAAAATTCTTGGAGAACAGGAGAAGTCCCAGAAGACTGGAGAAGAGCAAATGTTGTTCCTATCTTCAAAAAGGGGAAGAAGGTGGACCCAGGGAACTATAGGCCGGTGAGTCTGACTTCTATACCAGGAAAGATCTTTGAACAAATTATTAAACAACATGTATGTAAGTACCTGGATAAGAATGAAGTGATTAACCAGAGTCAGCATGGGTTTATAACTAACAAGTCATGTCAGACTAACTTAATTTCCTTCTATGACAGAATCACTGACTGGGTGGATCAGGGAAATGCTGTAGATATAGTATATCTTGACTTCAGCAAAGCATTTGACAAAGTATCTCACACCATCCTTATTGAAAAAATGACCAAGTATGCAATGGACCAGGCAACTGTTAGGTGGATTCATAACTGGCTTAGTGATCGGACTCAAAGGGTGATTGTAAATGGCTTCACATCCAGCTGGATGAATGTCTCAAGTGGGGTACCACAGGGCTCCGTCCTGGGACCTGTATTGTTCAACATCTTTATCAATGATTTAGATGAAGGAATTGAGGGTAAACTGATTAAATTTGCTGATGACACAAAGCTAGGAGGGATAGCTAATACTAGAGAAGAGAGAGAGAGGATTCAAAAAGACCTAAATAAACTGGAGCAGTGGGCAGCAACCAACAGAATGTTTTTTAACAGGGAAAAATGCAAAGTACTACATCTGGGCAATAAAAATGAAAAAAGCATATACAGAATGGGAGGAATAGAGCTAAGCAACAGTACATGTGAAAAAGACTTAGGTATACTAATAGATCATAGACTGAACATGAGTCAACAGTGTGATGCAGCAGCAAAAAAGGCAAATACAATTCTGGGATGTATTAACAGAAGCATACAGTCTAGATCACGTGAAGTCATTATTAGTCTTTACTCCTCTTTGGTCAGACCTCATCTGGAATACTGTGTACAGTTTTGGGCACCACATTTTAAAAAAGACATAGACAAACTGGAGCAAGTTCAGAGAAGAGCGACCAGAATGGTGACTGGTCTGCAAACCATGTCCTATGAGGAACGGTTGCAGGATTTGGGAATGTTTAGCTTGCAAAAAAGAAGACTGAGAGGAGACTTAATAGCTGTCTACAAATATGTCAAGGGCTGTCACATTGTAGAAGGATCATCTTTATTCTCATTTGCACAAGGAAAGACTAGAAGCAATGGGATGAAACTAAATGGGAGGAGACACAGATTAGATATTAGAAAAACTTTTTGACAGTTAGGGTGATTAATGAGTGGAACAGGCTGCCACGAGAGGTGGTGAGTTCCCCTTCAATGGACGTCTTCAAACAGAGGCTGGACAGACATCTGTCTGAGATGATTTAGTGAATCCTGCTTTGAGCAGGGGGTTGGACCAGATGACCCAGGAGATCCCTTCCAACTCTACCATTCTATGATTCTATGATTCCTTGAGATGTTTAAAACTTGGGAAATCTTTTTGTATCCAAATCCGGCTTTAAACTTCGCCACAACAGTATCTCGGACCTGCCTGGTGTGTTCCTTGGTCTTCATGATGCTTTCTGCACTTGAAACAGAACCCTGAGACTATCACAAAGCAGGTGCATTTATACGGAGACTTGATTACACCCAGGTGGATTCTATTTATCATTACCAGTCATTTAGGACAACATTGGATCCTTCAGAGTTCCGCAATGAACTTCTGGAGTGAGTTTGCTGCACTGAAAGTAAAGGGGCCGAATATTATTGCACGCCCCATTTTTCAGTTTTCTTGTTGTTGATTCTTCCCAAAAAAATTTGAATTTTATATCTTTGTTTGAAGCCAGAAATGTGTCAAAAGGTAGAAAAGTTCAAGGGGGCCAAATACTTTCACAATGCACTGTATGTGTCAAGTCGTGTCCCTGACTTTGATGCATGCTCGTACCTTTCCCAGCAGATGATGGCTGATTTAATCAGCCATCATTTGCCTTTAACAGTCGTGGGTGGAGCGGAGTGCTACCCATGGCTCTTATGTTAAATGCCCCCGCCAGTCTTTGTAGATCCTCTCTGTTGTCCATATGCTTTAATAGGGCATATGTACAGGGGTTAATCCTGAGGGGCATACTCCTTTATTTTGTTTTCTTTGTTTTTTGAGCTTGTAAATCCCATATGTATTAACCTCGGCAACAGCCACTGTAAATGTAGCTGAAAAGTTTTGCTCATTCCATACGGCGCAGGTAGCGGATGTATTACATAGCCAACATCCCAGAGTAACTGATGAGGTGAAAGCTAGCTCTGTGAAGCTTAACCCCTGAAATGCCACTGTCAAACGTAACAGTAATATTTAAAAGGCTTCCTACATGGCAGCTATCATCACAACCCTATAAAGACCGCACAACACCTTTTTGTGTCACTGATGAGTTGCCATGCCAGCTTGAGGTCAAATAAATGCCTCATATGTGCCATGTTAGAATTCCTTTAAAGCCCAACCTGTGGCCGGACTTCATAGGATATCGTCAATTTTACAATACAGTGTGATACTACAGCGCTCAACAAGTCCGATAAGAGGTCTAATTAAAAAATGTGTTTAAAACACAAACATCAAAAATCTGAAAAAAAGCCATTAAATATAAAATTACCCCCCTGTTCACCATTCATATATTTAAAAAAAACAATCCTTAAGTTTTGGTATTGTTATAATCAGTACTGACTGGAAGAATGTTGCCAGGTAACATGCAATGAGCAATGTAAAAACAGTGGCAGAATTGCATTTTTTTTTCACTGCAGTGTTAGTGTCATTTAAAGTTACAATTTGTCAATTTGTCCTACAAAAAAAACTCCCTCATACGTTTTGTCAACGGAAATATAAAAAAAAGTTATGGTTCTTGGAAGAAAAGGAGGAAAAAACAAAGCTCAAAAAAAAAGCCTGTTCATTAAGGTGTTGATAAGACCTTTCAGCGTATTAGATTGCTGGTGTTTGGGGACCTCTTAAAACTAATCTTGTTGTTTTTCTTGCAGGGTGAAATGACTACAGATGATGCTATGAATACCGATGTCCCCAAAACCTCAGCATCTTCAGACAATTCTGAAAGGGACAAGACTCCAGAGAGACTGCCAGACATTAATGTGCATGGTATTCCCTCAAGATACTCTTCTGAGAAAAAACATTTCACAGAAGAACAAACTGTTTCATCACAAGATGAGAAAATGCCAGACAAAGTGTCAAAGAGTTTCTCTAAAAGAAAAAGGAACTTAAACAATGTGATTTCTATTCTCCATAGCACATTGTCCTCGGACAGTGATGCACCAGACAGATCAGGTATAAGTACACTTGATGCAGCTCCATGCTCAGCTGCTAGTAAATCTATAGGAGATGATACATTGGTAGAATGTTCTGATTTTTTTTAATGTCCAACCAGCTAAGGACCTTCAAACTCAAGCAACTTCCGAAAGCCATCCTTCAGGGCGTTCTTCCATGACAGAACCGGAATCGATTCTCCGCTCTCCACTTACTCTGGAGAAGGATGGGAGCAAGGCAGAAGTATCTACCAGCATCAGTGATGCCTCAGTGGAGACAATGGAAAATGACTTGTCAACATCCCTCCTCTCTAATGGAGAAAGCTTCCCTGTGACAAGTCCCAGTAATGTTACAACATTGCTTAAAGAAAAAGCACAGAACAAAAGAAGAATCTCTAATATTGCCAGCCCACAACAGATAATGGCAATCTCCAGAAAACTAGGTGTGTGACTTCATTTACATGACCATCTGACAATAGTCTCATTGAGATGACTACTGGAGATCTGTTAGTCCCTATGGAAAAGGTCTCTGACTGGGGGCTTTTTCCGGAGCAAATATTTATGGCACAAAGGCGTATCATATGGGCGGCTGTTCCTTGTAGTGTAGCTCGTACCGTCCCCTCCATTGTTTATACACATACAGAGCCATGCTTTATGGTGACTGTGCCTGGTACTGTAGCTCAGTACCATCCCTTCCATTGTTTACACACACACAGAGCCATGTCATATGGGTGACTGTGCCTGGTACTGTAGCTCAGTACCGTCCCCTCCATTGTTTATACACACACAGAGCCGTGTTATATGGGTGACTGTGGCTGGTACTGTAGCTCCGTACCATCCCTTCCATTGTTTACACACACAGAGCCTTGTCATATGGGTGACTGTGCCTGGTACTGTAGCTCCGTACCATCCCTTCCATTGTTTACACACACAGAGCCTTGTCATATGGGTGACTGTGCCTGGTACTGTAGCTCCGTACCATTCCTTCCATTGTTTACACACACAGAGCCTTGTCATATGGGTGACTGTGCCTGGTACTGTAGCTCCGTACCATTCCTTCCATTGTTTACACACACAGAGCCTTGTTATATGGGTGACTGTGCCTGGTACTGTAGCTCAGTACCGCCCCCTTCATTGTT
The DNA here is from genome assembly GCF_046119375.1 of Phyllobates terribilis. NCBI lineage: Eukaryota > Metazoa > Chordata > Amphibia > Anura > Dendrobatidae > Phyllobates > Phyllobates terribilis. The sequence continues at coordinate 134,266,881 of NW_027362762.1, read as the reverse complement.
TATACACATACAGAGCCATGCTTTATGGTGACTGTGCCTGGTACTGTAGCTCAGTAACATCCCTTCCATTGTTTACACACACACAGAGCCTTGTCATATGGGTGACTGTGCCTGGTACTGTAGCTCAGTACCATCCCTTCCATTGTTTACACACACAGAGCCTTGTCATATGGGTGACTGTGCCTGGTACTGTAGCTCCGTACCATTCCTTCCATTGTTTACACACACACAGAGCCGTGTTATATGGGTGACTGTGCCTGGTACTGTAGCTCAGTACCATCCCTTTCATTGTTTACACACACAGAGCCTTGTCATATGGGTGACTGTGCCTGGTACTGTAGCTCAGTACCATTCCTTCCATTGTTTACACACACAGAGCCTTGTTATATGGGTGACTGTGCCTGGTACTGTAGCTCAGTACCATCCCTTCCATTGTTTACACACACACAGAGCCTTGTTATATGGGTGACTGTGCCTGGTACTGTAGCTCAGTACCATCCCTTCCATTGTTTACACACACAGAGCCTTGTTATATGGGTGACTGTGCCTGGTACTGTAGCTCAGTACCATCCCTTCCATTGTTTATACACACACAGAGCCTTGTCATATGGGTGACTGTGCCTGGTACTGTAGCTCAGTAACATCCCTTCCTTTTGTTTACACAGTAAGAGGCATTTCTTCTGGTTCTTCTGGTACTGGTGCTCATTCCCAATCACATGAATGAGACTGAGCGGCAGCACTAGGCACCTGGAAGTGTAGATGTTCCTATGTAAAGAATGATGGGGACCCACATGGCCCCTTCATCCTGTTGACTGTCAAGATCTAAATTGTTGAGCCTTGACTGACCTTACATTGACCTATCCTAGTTAATTTTTTTTTTAGTCCTGTAAAACCTTTATTTCCAATAGAAATTGATAGTTTCTGAAAATTCAGATCCATAACACAGGTTCGTAATACTTGTCCAATTTTAAATCCCTTATTATAACTTATGATATGATGCCTATTTTTATAAGGAAGAAAAGTTTACTGACAATATGAGAATAAACATGAAGAAAACACACCTGCGAATGATAAAATATTGTCATAAGTCTCTGTTCACATCATTCTTCTAGCTTTTGTATTTAACAGAAGCCAAAACGTTGCAACAGATCAATTGCACAACGTACACCAGCTTTGTCTGATAGACCCTACTGACTTGGGGGTCCTTTGGATTCTGCTGAATTATCCAGAGTTTTGACAAGAAAATCAGCACTGATGCTGGTGTGAACAGAGCCTGTTATGTTTGAAAGACTAATAAATATGGTTGCATGTGACTTCTCTGTGTATTTCACAGTGGTCCTAAACTAGACATACGTACTGGTATCCTAAACTAAATTGCTGAGCTGAAAAAATGTGTGTGCGTGTTACCTGATCCTGCAGTCAGGCCATTTTCAATTGCCTGCTGTTTCTTGCTAACCTAACCACTAGGGGGGCTTATGCGCTTACTGTATACTGTTTTTTTTCTTAAAGGGGTTTTTCCTGTGCTGAGATAATCTTATTAATGTTCCCCTGCTGTGCACTATGTAATGGCAGTGTCTGACCATACAGGGACATGGTCTGATCATACCACATCTCCTGGGGGAGGGGAAGGAAATGAGTATACAGACAGGACAGCACAGGATCACAGCTGATTCTTTCTGTGAGGAAAAGCTTTTGCTATTTATTTTTAAACATGCTTTACCTCACAGAAAGCAGCACCTGCAATCCCATGCTGTCCTGTCTGTGTACCCTTTTGCGTCCTTCCCTGGCCATGATCAGTAGTATGTGCAGACCATGTTCCAGCACGGTCAGACACAGCCATTACACAGAGGCTCATTTGGAACTTTATGGAACTTTATTTTTATTTCAAATCCATTAATTAAATTCTACTTTGAGGGATAACCCTTTTTAAGATTTTCATTTTAAATGAATGCCTTGAACTTGTAAGTGCCCCATAGTGGCAAGCAGCCAGGACATTGACTTTTTTTTATATAGCTTTCTTTTACTGAGCTCTGCAAGATTTGACAATATTATTATTTTACATGGGTGTTTTATATGGACAAATATTGTGTGTTTTGGAATTTTATATGCATTTTTAAAATTGGAAATGTTTTATAATTTTAACTCTTCTTTTATTTCAGGGACTCTTACCGGACAGTTCAGGAGTATCGTTCCACAGGTAACTGAATTCCTAGACAACCGCTTTATCAGCTTAATAAACTCTGTTAAAGGGAATCTGTCAGTAGGTTTTTGGTATGTAATCTGAAGACCGCAGGAGATATAGGCCAAAACAGAAAGTTGAATGATATGTCCTTTTTTACCATGTGTGGTGTTGTCTTATATTGAAGGGTTTATCACTTGTGATTAGCATTCCCCAGACTACATCACTCCAACCCTGCCCCTCCCTCAGTGATGAGCAGCTCACTGTCTATAGACAATGTATATACAGAGCCTGGTGTGGGCGGGGTTAGCTTCCTCAGCTCTGCTGCATTGCTAAATCTATCAGCTCTGATTGTGTCAGAACGGCTGCTCCCAGTAATCTAAGTGACAGATCGTTGGAATCAGGGTCTCTCTTCTTTCTTTACACTGCTCTCAGATGAGGTACCAAAACCTGCTGACAGATTCCCTTTAAGGCCCAATCCACAAAAGAAAATAAAAATCATGCAAACCCAATACTACTGCCCAAACTGATAATATCGGGGGGAGAAAAGGATCAACGTGTTGGAATTTCAACTGCTAATCCTTGTGCTTGACGGGGAGATAAACCTATGCCAAATAAGTCTGTGATCCTCTCTCGCATGGGAAACACAGAAGCATCCGGTCGAGCCGAGCATTTCTCAGTATGGGGAATCGAGGGAGATAGCTGTCAGCCAAACGATTATTCACCTGACTGCTACCTAATATGTATGGCCATCTTTAGCCTTAGTATAATACAACAGTGTGCAGACTGGGATACTGATCAGCATAATGAAGAGATTTACACAAGGACTGAACTGATACCCACCAATAAGACATTTAACCAAACCTGGCACAAGTGCAGGCCAGTCAGGTTAATCTGTAACCCCACCCCCACCACTGATTGGCAGCAGGCTGACAATATACACAGGAAGCTGCCAATCAGGGGTGTGGGCGGGGTTATACACAGCTCAGCATTCAGAGAACTGCTACATCTACAGCAAAGAAAATGGAATTTTATCAAAACTGCACCGAGCAGCCCAATAAGTGATACATCTCTGGAATCCGGCCCTTACACGATGCTGCTCTTGGGTTACATAGCAAAAAAAACTGCTGACAAATTCCCTTCTTTACCTTGCTTGTAGAAATGTATTTTGCTGTATTTGAGAAATCTATAGCTTGAAATTATATGCTATTGAATTGCAAGTGCAGTGGGGTTGGACATTGCACTTGAAGCTCTCCTGCGCTCTCACCCTATTCCCTGCCTGCTTCTTGCCTGACTCTTGTTTTAGTGACCTATCATTCAGAGACAGGAAGCACTCAACTGAATGTGGAAAGGGAGAGAGGACTGGGAGCTGTAAGTACAATGCCCGCCTACTGTACCTTTAACTCATTAGCATGCAATTTCAACTATGGATTTCTCTAAACCAGAAAAATGGATTTCTACAAGAAAAACGATTTAATCAGCATTAAAACACCTTTATATACATGCTATTTGTTTAGAATATAAAATCTTGACAGGTTCTCTTTAAATTCCCAAAATAGCATTTCATGGCTTATAAGTCTCCTTACACTTATATTTTTTCATTTAGATACAAAGTACTATAAATTGTCCAAGAAGAAACACCGCTAAGAATGCTGAACAAAATGCAGATGGTAAATAATAATTACTGTGATCTAATGTTAAAGGGGATGTCCAGCAAAGTACATTTTAATCAATAGATCCTGGAATAGTAGTAATTTCCACAATTGGATGTGTTTAAAAAAAAAAAAAAAAAAAATGTTCCTGTGCTGAGATAATCTTATAAATGTGCCCCTGCTGTGTACTGTGTAATGGCTGTGTCTGACCGTACAGGAACATGGTCTGTACAGAGGTCATCAACAGACCGTGATTGCGTTGCAGGAGCACCAATGGGTGCAGAGAATGACCCGCCCCCATGCTGGCGTGCTGTGTTAATGCTGCTATCAGAGTTTGACAGCGGCATTTAACAGGTTAATAGTTGCAAGCGGAGCCCTGCTCCACCTGCAACTGTTAGAGGCCGGTCCTGGAACAGCCATTACCAAAACGGCTTTCTCCATACACCCAATAACGACTTGAGCCATACATGTACATCAGATTTTGGAATGGGGCGTCATAGAAATGTTTTACCTCACAGAAAGAATCAGATGTGATCCCGAGCTGTAATTTCTGTATACTCTTTTGCTTCCTCCCCTGCCCAGGAGATGTGGTATGATCAGACCATGTTCCTGTACGGTCAGACACAGCCATTACACAGAACACAGCAGGGGCACATTTATAAGATTATCTCAGCACAGGAACATTTTTTTTTAACACATCCAATTGTGGAAGTTATAATTATTCCAAGATCTATTGATTTAATATGTACTTTGTTCGTAGATAAAACCCCTTTAATTCCAGAAATAGAAATCTTAGAAAGCAAGAATGATATAGCTGTAGTAAAATGTGTGATCTTAATGTTGATTGCCGCGGTCTTGGAAGCTTGATATAAGATCACCTGTAGAGTGATGGCATTGGCAGCAGTAACATTAGTGTCTTATAAGAGACATATCCATTCTGAATACAGCCACCATGACAGTTAAGAAATTGTCATACATCCTGCAGCCCAACAGGCAGACGGGTCTATAACCAGATTGTGCTCCATATGAAATGCTAAGACCAGGTTTTCAAATGAAAACTAAGAAAGCCCCCAAAATGCAAAGTATATCCTATCCGAAAATGAGACCTAGCTCTAAATAAAAGCATAGATAAATGTATTGATGACTTATTAAAACTGTAAATTTACACACAGTATAGATAAGAACCACCTGCATGGGGCACAGCCGCCAGTACATCACAAAAACCATGAGCGTGGTGACCATCCGTAATAAATGACCAAGTAACAGCAAGTCTAATCAAAGGCAGCACAGAGGTAACTCACCCGAGGTGCTTGTTTCTGCCCCCATGCTCCCCAGCCCACATCTTGTCGTCTTTCTCAGAGTTGTCTAGTTGGACACTTCTTCTTCAACAGAGGCTGCGAGAGTAACCTAGAGTTATTATACAGCTTCAATACTCCAGTATGGGAGTTCTCCTTTTTGGGTTATATGGGGGGTTCTAATAGGGCATATGTACAGGGGTTATCATCAAGAGAATATGCCTTTAACTGGTTGTTGGCTAATGACTGTTGTCCCATTGCGATTAGGAGTGAGCAACGACTATAGTTCTGCATGCATCCACAGCCTGGCCGAATGGTATCCAATAGATTGTTCTACCATGCATATATCATTCTAGGAAACTACCTCACAACCTCAGAGGTTTCCCTCTTGTACAACTGGATACTTTTTTTTTTTTGCAGGCCATGCCCCCTCTAAAATACCACCAAAGCCAAAAACAAGTGCTCGGCCAGTAAGTAGAAGAAAAGTACATTTATGTTTTTTATTATTAAAGAATGTTAGTAGGTAACATACAGTGGGTACGGAAAGTATTCAGACCCCTTTTAAATTTTTCACTCTTTGTTTCATTGCATCCATTTAGTAAATTCTAAAGTTCATTTTTTTCGCATTAAAGTACACTCTGCACCCCATCTTGACTGAAAAAAAACACAGAAATGTAGAAATTTTTGCAAATTTATTTAAAAAAAAAAAACCTGAAATATCACATGGTCATAAGTATTCAGACCCTTTGCTCAGTATTGAGTAGAAGCCCCCTTTTGAGCTAGTACAGCCATGAGTCTTCTTGGGAATGATGCAACAAGTTTTTCAAACCTGAATTTGGGGATCCTCTGCCATTCTTCCTTGCAGATCCTGTCCAGTTCCGTCAGGTTGGATGGTGAACGTTGGTGGACAGCCATTTTCAGGTCTCTCCAGAGATGCTCAATTGGGTTTAGGTCAGGGCTCTGGCTGGGCCAGTCAAGAATGGTCACAGAGTTCTGAAGCCACTCCTTTGTTATTTTAGCTGTGTGCTTAGGGTCATTGTCTTGTTGGAAGGTGAATCTTCAGCTTAATCTGAGGTCTAGAGCACTCTGGAAGGGGTTTTCATCCAGGATATCTCTGTACTTGGCCGCATTCATGTTTCCTTCAATTGCAACCAGTCTTCCTGTCTCGGCAGCTGAAAAATACCCCCATAGTATGATGCTGCCACCACCATGTTTCACTGTTGGGATTGTATTGGGCAGGTGATGAGCAGTGACTGGTTCTCTCCACACATACTGCTTAGAATTATCACCAAAAAGTTCTATCTTTGTTTCATCAGACCAGAGAATCTTATTTCTCATAGTCTGGGAGTCCTTCATGTGTTTTTGAGCAAACTTTATGCGGGCTTTCATATGTCTTGCACTGAGGAGATGCTTCCATCGGGCCACTCTGCCATAAAGGCCTGACTGGTGGAGGGCTGCAGTGATAGTTGACTTTGTGGAACTTTCTCCCATCTCCCTCCTGCATCTCTGGAGGTCAGCCACAGTGATCTTTGGGGTTCTTCTTTACCTGTCTCACCAAGGCTCTTCTCCCACGATTGCTCAGTTTGGCTGGACTGCCAGGTCTAGGAAGACTTCTGGTGGTCCCAAACTTCTTCCATTTAAGGATTATGGAGGCCACTGTGCTGTTAGGAACCTTGAGTAATGCAGAAATTCTTTTTTAACCTTGACCAGATCTGTGCCTTGCCACAATTCTGTCTCTGAGCTCCTTCGGCAGTTCCTTTGAGCTCATGATTCTCATTTGGTCTGACATGCACTGTGAGCGGTGAGGTCTTATATAGACAGGTGTGTGCCTTTCCAAATCAAGTCCTATCAGTTTAATTAAACACAGCTGGACTCCAATGAAGGCGTAGAACCATCTCAAGGAGGATCACAAGGAAATGGACAGCATGTAACTTAAATATGAGTTTTGAGCAAAGGGTCTGAATACTTATGACCATGTGATATTTCAGTTTTTCTTTTTTTAATAAATTTGCAAAAATTTCTACATTTGTTTTTTTTCAGTCAAGATGGGGGCAGAGTGTACTTTAATGAGAAAAAAAAAATGAACTTTTTAGAATTTACCAAATGGCTGCAATGTAGCAAAGAGTGAAACATTTAAAGGGGTCTGAATTCTTTCCGTACCCACTGTAGGTATATATGTGTGTATGAGTGTGTGTTTTGCCAAGTATTTAAAGGGCTCGGATACGGCTTTAAAGAAGGCGATTAATTTTTATTATAATTAAATGATTACAGAAAATAGGAAACGGTGTGATATTGTGTAAACTTTTGCATAATATAAATCACAGAGGTAAACTACTTACTGCGCACGCTATACAGGTAAAACTTCACCAGGAGCAACATACATCATTTGTCCGGGAGACCTCAGCCATGAGAAGCAAAACAGCGAAGACAGAAAAAAGTCCTGGGATGAATCCACACTGCGACGTCAGGGCGTCCCCTTTTAGTCCACAGGTCAACAGACTTCTGTCTTAGCTGAAAACTTCACTAGTTTGTCTTGTTTGAAAACACATGTTTGCGTAACCAAATACTACACAAATTCTGACAGGTTCTATTTGTTCGATATAGTATTTTTCTTCTGAGTGGCCAGCTCTTCAGATGTCAGTTAACACCAAACAAATATATCAAATATATCACCGGAGATGAAACGTGCCAAAGCCTCCTGGTACCAGATGTTTTACCATTCTATAAACACAGCATATTCTCACCAAATATTGCGAACGAATATAAACATGCATCGTTCTCACTAAACATTGATAAAAGAACGATGTGGTACTGGGTGATACTATAAACTAAACATTGATACTAGAGCTACTCGGTCCAGGTGTTGGGAAAATTACAGAAAGTACAAGGCTAACAAGCTGAACTGTTACTGTGAAATATCTTAAAGGGTTCTTTAAAAACAGGCTACCAATATGGATTCCTGATGGCCATTAACATCTTAGCACTACAGTGTGTGTGTGTGTGTGTGTGTGTGTATGTATGTATGTATGTACATACAGGTGCATGTCACTAAGTTAGAATATCATCAAAAAGTTAATTTATTTCTGTTCTTCAATACAAAAAGTGAAACTCCTATAATTTATAGTCATTACAAACAGAGTGATCTATTTCAAGTGTTTATTTCTGTTGATGATTATGGCTTACAGCCAATGAAAACACAAGTCATTATCTCAGTAAATTTAAAATAATTACCAAAAAACACCTGCAAAGGCTTCCTAAGCATTTAAAAGGTTCTTTAGTCTGTTTCAGTAGGTTCCACAATCATGGGGAAGACTGCTGACTTGACAGATGTCCAGAAGGCAGTCATTGAGTTCCAATTTTGATTTGGAAATCAAGGTCCCAGAGTCTAGAGGAAGAGTGGAGAGGCCACAATCATTGATGGTTTGGGGAGCCATGTCATCTGCTGGTGTAGGTCCACTGTGTTTTATCAAGACCAAAGTCAGCGCAGCCATCTACCAGGACATTTTAGAGCACTTCATGCTTCCCTCTGCCGACAAGCTTTTTGTAGATGGGAATTTCATTCTCCAGCAGGACTTGCACCTGTCCACACTGCCAAAAGTACCAATACCTGGTTTATACACAACAGTATCACTGTGCTTGATTGGCCAGCAAACTCACCTGACCTTAACCCCATAGAGAATCTATGGGGTATTGTCAAGAGGAAGATGAGAGACCCAACAATGCAGACGAGCTGAAGGCTGCTATCAAAGCAACCTGGGCTTCCATAACACCTCAGCAGTGCCACAGGCTGATCGCCTCCATGCCACGCCGCACTGATACAGTAATCGATGCAAAAGAATCCCTGACCAAGTACTGAGTGCATTTACTGAACATACATTTCAGTAGGCCAACATTTTGGATTTTAAAAACATTTTTCAAGCTGTTGTCATAAAGTATTCTAATTTACTGAGATAATGACTTTGTGTTTTCATTGGCTGTAAGCCATAATCATCAACATTAACAGAAATAAACACTTGAAATAGATCACTCTGTTTGTAATGACTCTATATAATATACGAGTATCACTTTTTGTATCGAAGGACTGAAATAAATAAACTTTCTGATGATATTCTAATTTAGTGAGATGCACGTGTGTGTGTGTATGTATGTATGTGTGTATATATATATATATATATATATGTATGTATGTGTGTGTGTATGTATATATATATACAGTCATATGAAAAAGTTTGGGCACCCCTATTAATCTTAAGCTTAATGTTCTATAAAAATTGGTGTTTTTGCAACAGCTATTTCAGTTTGATATATGTAATAACTGTTGGATACAGTAATGTTTCTGCCTTGAAATGAGGTTCATTGTACTAACAGAAAGTGTGCAATCTGCATTCAAACAAAATTTGACAGGTGCATAAGTATGGGCACCTCACCAGAAAAGTGACATTAATAGTTAGTAGATCCTCCTTTTGCAAAAATAACAGCCTCTAGTCGCTTCCTGTAGCTTTTAATGAGTTCCTGGATCCTGGATGAAGGTATTTTTGAACATTCCTCTTTACAAAACAATTCCAGTTCAGTTAAGTTTGATGGTCGTCGAGCATGGACAGCCCTCTTCAAATGATCCCACAGATGTTCAATGATATTCAGGTCTGGGGACTGGGATGGCCATTCCAGAACATTGTAGTTGTTCTTCTGCATGAATGCCTGAGTAGATTTGGAGCGGTGTTTTGGATCATTGTCTTGCTGAAAGATCCATCCACTTTGTAACTTCATATTTATCACTGATTCTTGAACACTATTGTCAAGAATCTGCTGATACTGAGTGGAATCCATGCGTCCCTCAACTTTAACAAGATTCCCAGTGCCGGCATTGACCACACAGCCCCAAAGCATGATGGAACCTCCACCAAATGTTACTGTGAGTAGCAAGTGTTTTTCTTGGAATGCTGTGTTTTTTTTGCCACCATGCATAACGCCTTTTTGTATGACCAAATAACTCAATCTTGATTTCATCAGTCCACAGGACCTTCTTCCAAAAAGAAATTGGCTTCTCCAAATGTGCTTTTGCATACCTCAGCCAACTCTGTTTGTGGCGTGCTTGCAGAAATGGCTTCTTTCGCATCACTCTCCCATACAGCTTCTCCTTGTGCAAAGTGCGTTGTATAGTTGACCGATGCACAGTGACACCATCTGCAGCAAGTTGATGCTGCAGCTCTCTGGAGGTGGTCTGAGGATTGTCCTTGACTGATCTCACCATTCTTCTTCTCTGCCTTTCTGATGTTTTTCTTGGCCTGCCACTTCTGGCCTTAACAAGAACTGTCCCTGTGTTCTTCCATTTCCTTACTATGTTCCTCACAGTGGAAACTGACAGGTTAAATCTCTGAGACAGCTTTTTGTATGCTTCGCCTGAACAACTATGTTGAATAATCTTTGTTTTCAGATCATTTGACAGTTGTTTTGAGGAGCACATGATGCCACTCTTCAGAGGAGATTCAAACAGGAGAACAACTTGCAAGTGGCCACTTTAAGTAGCTTTTCTCATGATTGCATACACCTGGCTCTGAAGTTCAAAGCTCCATGAGGTTACAAAACCAAAAAAAGTGCTTTAGTAAGTCAGTAAAAAGTAGGTAGGAGTATTTAAAACAAGAAAATGATAAGGGTGCCCATACTTATGCACCTTTCAAATTTTGTTTGAATGCAGATTGCACATTTTCTGTTAGTACAATAAACCTCATTTCAATGCAGAAACATTACTGTGTCCAACAGTTATTACATATATCAAACTGAAATAGCTGTTGCAAAAACACCAATTTTTATAAAACATTAAGCTTAAGATTAATAGGGGTGCCCAAACTTTTTCATATGACTGTATGTGTATATATATATATATGTGTGTGTATATATATATGTGTATATATATATATATATATATATATATATATGTGTGTATATATATATATATATATATATATATATATATATATATATATATATATATATATATATATATATATATATATGTGTGTGTATATATATATGTATATATATGTGTATATATATATATATATATATATATATATGTATATATGTGTATATATGTATATATGTGTATATGTATATATGTGTATATGTATATATGTATATGTATATATATATATATACATATTGTAACATTATGTTAATTCTGCAGAGAGAAGCCACTGAACTGAAACGACTTCGTAGCAGTGCTGGCTGGATTGTGAAGAGAGGGCATAGTAGGCGACAACTGTCAGTGAAGACGTTACCTGTGAGTCCTTAGATGTGTACTGTATTTTCCTATGAGGTATTGTTGTAATGTTGGCCTTTATACAGTAGACTTTGTTCAGTAATAGTATGGACATTATGGGGCATATTTATTAATATTGTCTAATTCATAAGGTTTCTTTACACTGCACTATTATTGGGAACCAGCGTGTTTCACAATAATCGTGCAGTCACTCGTTTGTAGGGTGAAATGAGCTTTTGTTCGCCCAAACACCATAATTTTTTCCATCGCTTCGTCGTGTGTAAATAGGATATGTGCTGCCGAGAGCAATGTCAGTGTAAGCACTGAGTGATCTGTTACGGAGCGCTCAGTGCGCATCTGAAGCCGGATCGAGCTCTGTAAAAAGGATCATTAAGAACTGTCGACCAGCAAACGTGTTGCCAGTCAGCAGTCATTTAACGCTGCACTTCACATGTCGACCTTTAGTCTGTGGAAATTAAGACCAAACAGTTTTTTAAAATGTCCCAGATTTATCATAGTGATAAATGCTGTTTGATAAATCTGGTGCACCGATCTAATCTAAAGTTACAGCAACTATTAGTTGGCTTACTTTGTGCCAGGAATGTGCACCCTAAATTTAGCCCTTTTTTGGCACACAGGGTCACACACACTGCCACGCTGACACTCCATCAGGATCTCCTGTTTTCACCAAATTCGGCTCTCAGCTGAAAAATGTACAAAAATTGTCAAAAACACAAATATGGCGCAAGTCTTTAATTTCAGGGTTGGAGGGTTTTTTTTGCATAAATTGCTCCAGAATTCGCGAGAGTTTAGCTTGATAAAAATGCCCCAATATTTCTTACTTGTACAGTGGGGTTATTTGATAACAGCATGTCTTTATTTTTGTTCATATACATAGAAAAGTAGAGCTAGGTACTATGTTGTCTTTGAAATTGGTGTGAAAAATGATTTAGTTACGAAATCTACCTGCCAGTGAGAAATATAGATCCAAGCTGGCACTAAGGAAGATGAAAAGTTAAAGCTCTAAAATAAAAACCAGAGATATAATAAGAAAATTAAATATTAAAGGGGTTGTCCTATTTCAGAAAACTTTTTCCCACAGATACTGTTAGCTTTAAAAGAAAAAAAAACAAACTAAGCTTTTCTTGCCCTCCTTGGTCCAGCAGTGTCTCTCTGTAGGTGTTGTTTGGCTGCAGTGGTGACTCCACATGGACAGCGCTGCAGTCAATCACGAAGTAGAGCTGCTGAACTCTTAAGGGTAAGTGTAAGAATAAGTAAAGCAAAGTTTGTTATTTTAAAGTTAATTGTGTCTGCAGGAAAGTCTACAACTTTATCAATCTTCTTTCTTACTGACCTTCCTATTTTATGCTTTCAGGCAGAGAATAATCCTCATGAACCCTTGAGAAATTGGAAAACTTCAGGTATATCTTGTGGATACTGTAATCTTGTCTTCCAGTCAGTTACTATTTTGTTCAGCTTTTTCCATATTTTATTTTTCTCACACTGACTGATGTCAGCCTGTAATACTATTTCATTAGCTTTCCTGACTGAAGCTCATTTGTGGTGTCACCGTATCTCATCGGCCCCAACAATCTCAATATCTGACATATCCTCATGATCTGTCTTAATCAGGAACATTGCTTTATGCTTATAGGATGTTGCTGTTAAATGACTATTCTCAGGCATGCTATATTTAGGGTAAATGCAGACTTTGGAATTGGCCGCAGCAGTTTTTACATGGAGTGATTTTTGTAATCGAAATTGACCGTAGTTCTATTTGGCTAAAGGGACATGCCGGCCTCCATTTCTAGTGACTGAGGGCTCATGTAGACGTCCGATTTTCACGTATGAGTGCTATCCTTGGTTTTCACGGATGGCACTCGTACTTTTAATAGTCTATGGGTCCATTCACATATCTGTGATTTTTCACGGATGTCCAATTTTGATCAGGCCTCACTCGGACAATTTTCATGGACTGTTGTCAGAATGAAGAAGGTGAAGAAAGTTTTTGTTTTTTGTTTTTTTTTTTTCTTTAAGTCAAGTCCGAGAAAAAACTGATGATATACTGACCACACTCTGATCAGAATAATCAGTCCATTTTTCTGGTACATGGAAAAATCAGATTTGTGAATGATCCTAAAGCCACGGCCCCACTATCGGTATTCAGTCAGTACTTTTTCTCAGTAGTGGGAGCCAAAACCAGGAGTGGGTGATAAATGCAGAATTGGTGACTTGTTTCTATTATACCTTTTCTCTGATTGTTCCTCTCCTGGTTTTGGCTCCCACTGCTGAGAAAAAATACTGACTGAATACTGATAGTGGAGCCGTGGCTTGTGACTGTTTCCCTAAATATTTGAATTTCTGATCTTGCAGATTTTCTGCACCAGTTAGCTAAATTTCGCTACTTTTCGTTTTTTTCATGGTGTGGTTTTTACAAGCGTTTTTATCGTGTTTCATTTAAAGCATGACATACCAAAAAGACACAAACAGCAGCAAAAAAAAAAGCTTTTTTTTTTTTTTTTTTTTTTATATACTTTCTTGTATTTGGCTTTGATGAGACTTAAAAAATGCACCGCAGGTCAGTTTACACTGCATAAAATAAATGCATTTTTATAAATCCCATTCACTTTGCTGGAACTGTAAGATGCTGCATTAAAAACGCAGCAAATATTCATTGTGGGAACTTGGCCAAAAGCAGTACAGTAATGGAGTACATACAAGATGATGTGAGTGACATTCTGCTTTTCCTTTCTGTGTGTGCATTATTTTGTGTTATATACTTCCATAGGTTGCTGTCATTTTTAGCCATGACTGTGAAATGTAGATTGGGATAAAAATCTATATTTTTCTTTGAGTTCAGTAATGAAGGTTGGGTGTAGGTGCGGTACATGGCATTTATTTGTTGTGGTGGTTTATTTATTATTGATGCCTTTTTCCGGTCACCATTGTATGTACCTCAGAATGCTTTTTCTTTACCGTGTATACCATATGTATTAATTTATTTCATAGTTTCATAGGTTGGACTGTAACAAACACAGCTAGACGTTATTTTTGATTTGGGAAATGAGTGGTTCAAACTTTTCTATTTTTTTTTTTTTTTTTTTTTTAAGTTTTTTAATAGCATTTTTTTTTTTTTCAATTTATTTTCACTTTATTTTTATTTAATTCTCTAGGGGCTTGAACCTGGGATCATTTTATGACTTGTACTATATACTGCAATACAGCAGTATTGCAGTATATAGTAGTAATAACAAGCGAAGTGCACCTCATTGGCTCCTCGCAGTAGGTGGGCAAGGCAGATGGGCACCACAACAGTTGCTCTTTGCGATTGCGCCAGTTAAATGCTGCTGTTGGTTAGACTGCAGTGATCAAGCTAGCTACAGTCCCTACTTTAGTCAGGGCTCATTCAGACGTCAGTCATTTTTCACGAGTGGAACATACAAAGAAAAACTATAATTGAAAGATTGACACTTGTTCTTGTTTTGGAGACGCTCGTTGTTTTGGCTGATGAAAAATCACTGATACTGCTTCTCAGTTTTGATAATGAGACAATAGTTTATTTTACGTAAAACTAATATTGTATTTAAAATTCTGACAGATGATTCCATAAGAATAAAGGATCTGGATAAAAAGGAGTCCATTACTTCAAAGAGACCGCGATTGCAGGATCATGACGAGCTCTTGCCAAGCAGGTTACCCCAGCGGTAAGTATGTCTCATACCTCCAACCTGATAACTGATTACATTTACCGTTTTGTCCTCTGTGACCAAACCTTTTAGGAGATTCACCTTAGTAAGGCTCTGTTCACATGTCCAGTAATCATCCGTTAGAACAGATCCAGCAACAATGTACTGACAAAATAATTGTGCAGACATTTTTTTTTTTTGTCCGGGTAAAAAAAAAAAATAATAATTTCAACTGGATCTGTTTTTTTTAACATTGAAGCCTATGAAAAACTGATCCGTTAAATAGAGCAGGGCAGAAAAGAAGCCACCGCTCTGTCTACGTGGCGTCAGCAGAGGCAGCTGAATCGCTGACAGGAGCGGACTGAGACCACTCTGTGCCGGCGAAGAACAGCGCCTTGCACAACAGGCAGGTAGTACGTAGGCACTTTTTTTTTTTTCCTTTCCTTACAAAGTCCCGGATATCCTCCTTAACGGATCCATTCTCCATAGACTTAAATGTAAAAAAAAAAAAAAAAAAAACTGATCCAGTTTTTTTTTGTAGCAAGACACAAAAAGGTATCTGCACAACTCTTTGACATTGGATTGATGGCAGCTTTGTTTATATCACTCTCTACTTTAACAGTAATTTAAAAAAAAAATTAATATATATACAGTACAGACCAAAAGTTTGGACACACCTTCTCATTTAAAGATTTTTCTGTATTTTCAGGACTTTGAAAATTGTGCAGTCACACTGAAGGCATCAAAACTATGAATTAACACATGTGGAATTATATACTTAACAAAAAAGTGTGAAACAACTGAAAATATGTCTTATACTCTAGGTTCTTCAAAGTAGCCATCTTTTGCTTTGATGACTGCTTTGCACACTCTTGGCATTCTCTTGATGAGCTTCAAGAGGTAGTCACCGGAAATGGTCTTCCAACAATCTTGAAGGAGTTCCCAGAGATGCTTAGCACTTGTTGGCCCTTTTGCCTTCACTCTGCGGTCCAGCTCACCCCAAACCATCTCGATTGGGTTCAGGTCTGGTGACTGTGGAGGCCAGGTCATCTCGCATAGCACCCCATCACTCTCCTTCTTGGTCAAATAGCCCTTAAGGTACCGTCACACTTAGCGATGCTACAGCGATCCCGACAACGATACGACCTGACAGGGATCGTTTCTGCATCGCTATGTGGTCGCTGGTGAGATGTCAAACAGTCAGATCTTCCCAACGATGCGGCGACCCGTGGCGACCTGTGTAACGATGTATGCCTATGTGTTTCTGTGTCTGTCGCCAACGAGGTCATTGGTAAGGTGTCAAACACACTGATGCATGCTACCCAGAGGGACCTCAACGATCAAAAAAAGGTCCAGGCCATTCCGACATGACCAGCGATCTCACAGCAGGGGCCTGGTCGCTGCTACTTGTCAAACGTAGCGAGATCGCTACGGAGGTCGCTGTTGCGTCACAAAACTTGTGACTCGGCAGCGATCTCGCTAGCGATCTCGCTTAGTGTGACGGGGCCTTTACACAGCCTGGAGGTGTGTTTGGGGTCATTGTCATGTTGAAAAATAAATGATGGTCCAACTAAATGCAAACCGGATGGAATAGCATGCCGCTGCAAGATGCTGTGGTAGGCATGCTGGTTCAGTATGGCTTCAAATTTGAAAAAATCCCCAACAGTGTCACCAGCAAAGCACCCCCACACCATCACACCTCCTCCTCCATGCTTCACGGTGGGAACCAGGCATGTAGAGTCCATCCATTCACCTTTTCTGTGTCGCACAAAGACACGGTGGTTGGAACCAAAGATCTCAAATTTGGACTCATCAGACCAAAGCACAGATTTCCACTGGTCTAATGTCCATTCCTTGTGTTCTTTAGCCCAAACAAGTATCTTCTGCTTGTTGCCTGTCTTTAGCAGTACTTTCCTAGCAGCTATTTTACCATGAAGGCCTGCTGCACAAAGTCTCCTCTTAACAGTTGTTGAAGAGATATGTCTGCTGCTAGAACTCTGTGTGGCATTGACCTGGTCTCTAATCTGAGCTGCTGCTAACCTGCGATTTCTGAGGCCGCTGACTCGGATAAATAATTCCTCAGAAGCAGAGGTGACTCTTGGTCTTCCTTTCCTGGGGTGGTCCTCATGTGAGCCAGTTTCTTTGTAGCGCTTGATGGTTTTTGCAACTGCACTTGGGGACACATTCAAAGTTTGCCCAATTTTTCGGACGGACTGACTAACCTTAATTTCTTACAGTAATTATGGCCATTCGTTTTTCTTTACTTATCTGCTTTTTTCTTGCTATAATACAAATTCTAACAGTCTATTCAGTAGGACTATCAGCTGTGTATCCACCTGACTTCTGCACAACACAACTGATGGTCCCAACCCCATTTATAAGGCAAGAAATCCCACTTATTAAGCCTGACAGGGCACACCTGTGAAGTGAAAACCATTTCCAGTGACTACCTCTTGAAGCTCATCAAGAGAATGCCAAGAGTGTGCAAAGCAGTCATCAAAGCAAAAGGTGGCTACTTTGTGAATGTACAATTTTCAAAGTCATGAAAATACAGAAAAATCTTTAAATGAGAAGGTGTGTCCAAACTTTTGGTCTGTAAGAGAGAGAGAGAGAGAGAGAGAGAGAGAGAGAGAGAGAGAATTTTTTTTTTTTGGAGCGTAAACTGTAATTTTGAGGGCAGGAAAGAAACAATTTTTCATGGTCGGTGCTGTTTCAACCAACATTGTATTAATCAATAGTACAAGCAAAGAAATTTTGTAATTTACAGAATTAAGCTTTTTTTTTTTCTCCATTTATGAGTCAGTTCTCTTTCCTCTTGCTCCCTGAAATAAACATTCACTTGCAAAACTGCAAAAATTTGTCTTGAGAGATCGCACACTGCCCCTGGAAGTCTATGGAGATAAGAGGGACAGAACAGTGACGGAGAGGTGGAGAAAAACACAGAAACTAGACTCGTGGGTGTTTTACTGCTTTTTCTTTTGAGGGTGTGATGCAGAGATAGGGGAGTGGGATCTCCACTCCTCTGTGTAGAGTGTAGTGGAGACACCTAGTCAGGAAAAACTGGGTGATGGAGCATAAATCTATGTTAGGACTCCAAACTGAATTGGGGCTGCAAGACTAATTCCTCTTTTTACTTTTAGAACTGAAGTAAAGCCACCGAAACAGCAGGACAATCCTGAGAATCAAGATGATGATAACGTCACAGAAGATTCATTGGTGGAAGAGACTGAAACTCTAAGGTCGGAGGAGTATGACCAGCCATCAGGACACCATTCTGGACCTTCTGAGATGATCACACCAGTTAGAAGGCGGTTGATTAGTCTCTTCCCCTGCCGAGTAAGCCAGTCAAGTTTTCAACATGAAGGAGTTGAAGATCTGCATGACATGGATGGATTTGGCAGTGCAGTTGCAGGACAATGTCGGCGGATGCCAGAGGACAGACAGGCCAAGTACATGTCATATGTCCTCGCTTCTGCAGACTTATTTCGTGGATATGCGAAGCTGCCTGATCTCGAAGTATTAATAACCAACCTTCGGACAGGGCTGGCGAGATTTCAGCAGTCCTCATCCTGTGGCGCCATTGGTTCATCGGATTAGTACAATTTAGAAAAAGAAAAAAAAACACAGAAAAAGTTGTAACTTTTTTTTACTGAATATTTACAAAATGTACATGACTAATAAGTTGAAACAATGGCCAGAAAACCGAGTGCATATATAAAAAGTACCAGAGAAAGTAGAGGTGCAATATATTATCAAAAGTGTAGGTCCGTGTTCCCCGAAGAGTCGCACTGGAGCAACATGCAGTAACAGGACACAGCCCCACACACTCCACTAACCTGCTACAGGGCAGAACCATTATTGGACTCCGCAACACAATTTCATCTCTCGTAAATACTATACAGCCGATGCCTATGATTTAATAAACTGTATAAACCATCTACTTGTGGTCAAGCATTAACTTAGGACGCTTTGGAAAAGAGTGGTGTAGCTAGACAACTTCTTAAAGGGGATGTCCAGTCTAAGGCCACAGCCCCACTATCCGTATTCGGTCAGTATTTTTTCTCAGGAGTGGGTGATAAATGCAGAATTTGTGCACTTGTTTCTATTATACCTCTTCTCTGATTGTTCCTCACCTGGTTTTGGCTCCCACTCCTTAGAAAAAATACTGACTGAATACTGATAGTGGGGCCGTGGCCTAAGAAGAAAAGGCTACAGACACACTGTGACTGCAGTGTGCTGAATCCTGACAATGTGTGAATCACACACAGTCATGATTCCCTGTATTCCTCTGCGGGTGGGCAGTCTTATGACCGCATGTATGTGATTTACATACTTGCACTCATGTGCCATCTTGACTACTCTGCTTGAACATTGAGAAGCGGGAGAGTCTAGTAGGCATGTGACTGCAAGCATGTGAATCACATACATGGAATCAAGTGATAGTCCACTCGCTCAGAGAATACAGGGGAATTGGGACAGTGCTTGTATTATACCCCTGTCACGTAGTCACTGCAGACTTTCCTGTTTAGACCAAACAATCCCTTTAAGACTTAATTCAGATGTCCTTGATTTTTCTAATATGTAAAAATACAGACCGTTGGATCCAAAACCCTTAAGAACAAGTTTCATCAGTATTTGGTCCGTGCGTCAGTTTTTACCATCAATGTTTTATCAGTGACTTTCACTGATGAAAAAATAAACAACAACTTCAAGCTTCTACTATTCATTACAACGTCCATTACAGATTACGCACTGATGCCATCCTTTTGCTGCCGGTGGTTTTCATGGACCCGTACATTTGTATGGGTAATTTTCATCTGTGACTCAGATCAAAAACAGGCAGGTCTCAATTATTTTCTTTTTTTTCGGACACACAGTCCACAAAATGATCATAAACATGTGAATAGCTCTATAGTCTATAATGGGTATAAAAAACATGGCCAGAACTGGTATGTGATTCATGAATGCGACCTTACGGAAAGTTTGCACAAAGAAACTGATTAGATTTTATTTTTCCAGTGCACTTTTAAAACACAAAATCCGCATTGATTCCTGTGGACAACCTCTCCATAATTCTATGTACTGGTTTCCAAAAATAAAGCGGTTTATGGAAAAGTAATAGCAACTGTAATTGCAGCCCCATCTTCAAATCTGTTATGTTATTTTACATGACAATAACTTGGGAATGCTTGTACTTATTAACCCCTTAACGACTAGCGGCGCACACCTATGGCCTCGTAGGTAGTGGAGGAATGCAGCAGGCTCGGGAGCTGAACTTGATCCATTCCTGGCAGATGATTGCTGTCTTATTCAGTCATCATCTGCCTCTACCTGCCACGAACAAAGCCCCATTCACTATACTCTAAGCATGCCCCGGCACATCGTTTCAGAGCGAAACGATGTCAAAGTCCTGGGGCTTGCTTCCAGCCACTGCTTACAATATATATTGAGATGCGACTGTATCCGCCCCATGTACGCCCCCATGACTGAAAGCCGGTGGCTCCAAGGAGGAAATAAGTTAACTTGATTTTCTTCTGGGAGCCGCACTTTCAGTAACGTGGCTGGGCTGCATTGTAACGCTATTTTAATGCAGATTAACCCTATATCTGCAGGTAAATAGCATATTTCAAGGTGACTGGTTTTGTTTAAAAAGGGCTAAATGCTTTTTTCATTGCCTTTTTTTTTTTTTCTTTTTTTAGGATTGCAATCCAAGACCAATAACTTTCCCTTTTTTTTTTGCTTTGATGTAGCCATATGAGTGCTAGTTTTTAGTTTTGTTTTTTTTTTTTAAGTTGTATTTGATAGTGCCACAATTTTGGGTGTACAAATAACTTATTGCCCAGCATGTATTAACTTTTCATGGAAAGAAATAGGGGAAAAAAATGAAATTTTTTTTTTTTTAAATTTGATGCTATTCACTGTACTGTGCAAAAAATGTAAGCGTTATTCTGTCAGCCTGTAGAATTATGTTTATACCAATTGATATAATTTTGTTTTATGTTTTACTACAATATTCTTTGTAAAAAAAAAAACAATAAAAAAAAAAACTTTTCTTTCCTGGGCATCCTACGGCAGCATTTAATGGATTAATAATTTACCCCTAGCTAGAAATAGAAGATATGTTAATAAGCAATTAAAACTAATTAATCGCAAGTAATTTATCACTCCTCAATCCTACACAATAAGGGGAGTAAAACTGTATTCCTCCCTGTATACAAGAGGGGCTCTCTTGTCCCTCGGGGTAGAAGACGGAGCTGACTGTATTCAATTATACGTTGTCCCTCAGTCATAGCAGTTTTAGATTGTGCCCAGGTTGGTGTGTCTGTATGGCATTGGTGTATCCTCCATTACATGTCTCCTTCTGCTGTCTTGATATCGCTACTGAGCTGATCTTTCTCTCCAGGAACTGGCGGCAGGAGCCTCGTGCGTATGCGATAGAGTATAAAGTCAGTGTGAAAGACAGGCAACCTGTGCATACGCCCGGCGTCTGGTCCGAAGCGCGCTTTTAGAGGTGCGCATCTTCTAAATCCTGCAAGCGCATGTGCAGCCAATGACGTCAGTGAGACATCATATTTAAAGCACCACTGCCTGTTAGTCAGTGCACTTTTGCCAGGCAGCTGCTCTCTGTTTGCAGAGGTATTTGGGTGCCTGTGGTTGACGTGAGCCCCTACACAGGGGGTATGTGCCTGCTATTGTTTATTTCTAGATGTCTGCTCCTCCAAAAAAAGAAAGAGAAAGTCTAGATACAGAGTCTGGGGGGGGGGGGCAGATGGAGGGGGAATAGATGCGCGCACAGTGCACCTCAAAAGAAGGGAGTGTAATGGAGGGTGGCAGTGGAATTTGGGTGAAGGAGCAGTTATCTGACAGGAGAAAACCAACTCCTCCGCCATGCTTGCCAATGGGGCACGAGGTGTGAGAAAGATGGAATCCACGTTACGAAAGTGCAGCTGGAGAGGCTGAGTCAGAGGCAGTGAGACAGATTTCGGTGATTCTGTGGAAGGAAAGTTTGTTAGTAATGAAAAGATCATGGATTTATAAAATTTTGTTGCAGACAGAGCGAGCGTTCCATAGAGCTCCTGTTCTGTCCCCGTTCTGAATGAGTGTCTGCAAAAGGAGTGGGCAAAGTCAGCAAAAGTTGGACCTAGAAGTCAGGTTCAGGGCTATCTATAAAGTAGATCCTAAATATATGGCATACTGGGATGCAACTCCTAATGTGGCCCGACCTGGCAAAGGGATAGGCTGTCAGTTGTAGATTTTTCCTTTAGAAGAGTCTTCCCTTCTAAAGGACTCAATGGACAGGATGGCAGTTTTCTTTCCAAAGAGATCTATGACATCTGCCTCCAAAATCGCCTTAGAATCTGTTCCAGTTGCCAAGCAATGAGAATCTGGCTTAGCCAGTTGTCCATTAATTTGGAATAGGGAGTGGGAAGAGAAGAGATCAACCTTCATGTCTTTTTGGTCGACAGATAGAGATACTCAAGTCATTAAGTGAGGGTAAGGGATTCTCTTTTCCGCAACTTAAGAGAACCCTTAAGCTATTTGGTTCTTAAAGAAGGAATTGCCCCAGATTTAGAAGAAGATAAACAAAAAGGAAGCAGTCCAGGCCAAAGCCGGAGACGGTCTCTGCAAAGAACAAGTCATCCTTCTGTCAAACATCACAATTATGACGCCAGTGATCAGTTACCCATAGGAGGAAGATTATCCAATTTTTCTCAATGTCGTCAGTTACCTCTTCAGACCTTGGGTTCATGTCAGAGGTGAGGAGGGGGTATTCTCTAGTGCTAAAGGATTATCCTCCAAATGGTTTCCTTTTAAATCATGGCAAGAATCTGTTGATCTGCCATCTGATACAGGACTTCCTCCAAAAAGGGACTCTGTAAAAAGTTCTAGTTCAGCAAAAGAGGTCATAAGTCTATTCCCTAGTTTTTACAGCCCCCAAACCAGGGGTCAAAATGGCATCTGGTTATAGATCTAACCTTTCTAAACAGTTTTCTAGAATAAAAAAAGTTTAAGATGGAAACTATCTGGTCTGTGATAGGGATTCACCAGAAGGAGGACTTTCCTGGCAAGCATAGATCTTCAGAATGCGTATCTGCACATTCCAATTCTGCCAGCCCATCGCAAGTTTTTTCGGTTGGCCATTCAGGTGGGGTCTGATATTCCATTTCCATTTGGTCTGCCAGTGGCTCCAAGAGTCTTTATCAAATGGTCAGTGGTTCTTGCCGCAGCTGTAAGGTTGCATGGAATATATGTGAATCTGAATATTGACCACTGGTTAGTGAAAGAATCGTTCTTGCCATTCATGGTATTGATAACATCCTTCTACAGCACCACATTTCGAAGGCGTCGATTCTTCTGTCTTGTTTCTCTATCGCCCAGGTTTTGCATCCATATGGTACCACGGAAAAGACCAAACTATGTATGAGCCTTGTCTTAATTGCCAGTGAAATGTTCCTCGATTTGAAGACCTTGCCCAGTGATTTCATTGTTTGCCAATAGCTATTCTCCTATTGATTTCTGGTGTTGCTGCATCTTAAGTTATCATCGATCCTAATAGGTTGAAGTCTTTTACAACTTCCAGTTCATCTCCATCCATCTTAAATGTGTCCCGTCGTACCTGGCAGTAGTCAATATCTTTGTCGTCTTTGTGTTGAGTAACAGTCCCATGTTCAATCAATCCATCTTGACACTCATAATAAATACTTACAATAGATGAAATTATGTTAAAGATTACTTTTTTTTTAAAGAAAAAAAAAAACCTGAATATTCTACATGTAGACTTAATTAAAAAGATTTAAAACTTTTTTTTTTATTAAAAAGGTTACAAACAACAGAAATAGAAACATGATGATATAAGAAAAAGAACAATAAAACAAATATGCAATGCCAAAATCTGCATGATTACTACAATATTTATAGTCAAGAAGCATGTAATATTTGAGATGTGAAGGTATCAGACTGCTCATCAGGTTTTGAGACACTACGATAAAAAAGCTGAAGAAATCAACAATTATATGCAGAAATAATAGGAGCAGTAGTGATCTATTCTAGACCATCTAGGTGGACGTAGGCTGTGTGTTCCCATGTGCGTATGCAAAATCATCAATTTTAGGCTATGTGCCCACGTTGCGGAAATGAAGCAGAAAATTTCTGCTTCATTTCCGCATGTCCTCTCCCGGAAAAACGCATGCGGAATTGCCTTGCGTTTTTTATTGCATTGCAAAGGCAATTCCCCTTGCGGAAACGCAAAATTAATTGACATGCTGCGGCTTTTTGCCCGCATCAAAAACGCTGTGGAAAAATCCACAGCATGGGCATAGAACTTGCAGATTCCCCTTGGGGACCATGGGGGGGCGGATTACCTAGCGTTTCACAAGCGTTTACGCTGTGGAAATTCCGCAGCATATATGCTTGTAAAACGCTACGTGGGCACATACCCTTACGTCCAGAAAAAAAGACGAATTTTCATCACTGTTGGCGTACGTAATAAAGGACAAATACCTTTTCCAAGCTCTATAATTGTAACGTATCCATGAAAAACACATGACATCAGGATATGAGCCAATATGTGATTTGTTTTTTTTTAATGCACCCATTGATTTATAATAGGCGAGTCTGATCCAGAATACGGATCAAAGTAGTGCATGCTTCAATCCATGTGTAAAAACGTGTATGTGAATTACCACTTTGGCATGCATATTGGTCAGTGTGCTGTCCGTATGCTATCAGTTTTGTATATGATTAGTACACCGCCATTTAATACGTTTATCTAAACAAGCCCTAACTCGTCTGAAAGAAAGCAAAAAAAAAAATACACATGATAAAAGCAGGGGCGTAATGACCGCAAATACTTCAGCTGAAGTGTATTGCCGCGCACAGACCCATCGGGTTCGTGCGCGGCAATACACACTGCCAGCCAATCAGAGGCCAGCAGCTGACATCGGCACGCACGTGACCGGGGGAGCATGGCAGTGACGTCATGCGCTCCCATCGCTTACACACTGAAGTCAGCTGCCGGCTTCAGAAGAGGACATTGCGTGGCGGGGAAGGTCAGTATTTATTTATTTTTAAATCCGTGAGTACACAGTGCCCGTGACCATACTACTACATGGTTGACTATGGCTGTGCACTATACTATATGGAGTTCTATGGGAAGTGCATTATACTTCTGCTATGGGGCCTCATGACTTCTATGTTTGTATCTGGTGAGTATAATGGTTTATTTTTTTTCTACACATTAAAGAACAGCGGCAACCCAGGATGGGTGATATATATATATATATATATATATATATATATATATATATATATATATACACCAGGATGAGGGTATATATATATACCAGGATGAGGGTATATATAAATTAGGATGGGGGGAACCCAGTCCAAATCTTGCACCGGGGTTCATCAGACTCTAGCTACAACACTGGATAAAAGGCTTGTCCAGCAGGGGAAATGAAAGTGATTTAGAGCATAGATTAGATCACTTCTTAAAAAGATATGTTCACAAAAGCCTTAAGCCCCCGTCTCACATAGCGAGATTGCTGCTGTGTCACGGTTTTGGTGACGCAACAGCGCCCTCACCAGCGATGTCGCTATGTGTGACACTTTGCAGCGATCAGGCCCCTGCTGTGAGGTCGCTGATCACTGCAGAATGTCCTGGACCATTTTTTGGTCTTTGCCCTCCCGCTGGTCAGCACACATCGCTGTGTGTGACCAGCAGGAGCAGCGATCAGGCTGGTAACCATGATAAACAACAGGTTACTAGGTATGCTTGTGCCCCTAGTAACACGCTGTTTATCATGGTTACCAGCCTGCTCCTGCTTCAGCAGGCTGGTAACCAGGAGCAGGACATCGTGGAAAGATTCTTTCCACGATGTCGCTGCTCCCCTGATCGTTGGTGAGCCTGCCTGTTGACAGCTCACCAGCGATCACATAGCGACGCAGCAACGATCCCTGACAGGTCGTATCGTTGTCGGGATCGCTGGAGCGTCGCTATGTGTGACAGGGCCTTTAGGCTAAGGATCTCAAACACGTTTCATGTGGCCTTCAGGCAAGTGAGCTCCCGTAATAATGCGGCCCATTCCAGGGGGTCGCTCATGCCAGGGATTCTCTCCAATTGAATGTGCGTCCTCGGACCAGGGTGGGGGACATGGCTGCTACATGGAGACCAGGATGAGGGATATGGCTGCTATACGGGGATCAGGATGGGGGGCATGGCTGCAATATGGGGATCAGAATTGAGGAGATTACTACAGGATAGGGACATTACTTCAATATGGGGGACCAGGATGGAGGACATTACTGCAAGATGAGGACCAGGATGGGGGGACATTACTGCAAGATGAGGACCAGGATGGGGGGACATTACTGCAGTATGAGGACCAGGATGGGGGGACATTACTGCAGTATGAGGACCAGGATGGGGGGGACATTACTGCAGTATGAGGACCAGGATGGGGGGACATTACTGCAGTATGAGGACCAGGATGGGGGGGACATTACTGCAGTATGAGGACCAGGATGGGGGGACATTACTGCAGTATGAGGACCAGGATGGGGGGGACATTACTGCAGTATGAGGACCAGGATGGGGGGGACATTACTGCAGTATGAGGACCAGGATGGGGGGGACATTACTGCAGTATGAGGACCAGGATGGGGGGACATTACTGCAGTATGAGGACCAGGATGGGGGACATTACTGCAGTATGATCTTTTATGTACAAACTGAAGTAAACAAAAAGGTGCACATTTGTTATTGCCGCATCCGTAACAACCCAAGGGCAGTATGGTGGCTCAGTGGTTAGCACTGTAGCCTTGCAGCGCTGGGGTCCTGGGTTCAAATCGCACCAAGGACGATATCTGCAAGGAGTTTGTATGTTCTCCCCGTGTTTGTGTGGGTTTCCTCTGGGTTCTCCGGTTTCCTCCAACACTCCAAAGACATACTGATAGGGAATGTAGATTGTGAGCCCCAATAGGGACAGTGCCGATAAGGTCTGTGAATTGCTGTGGAATTAATAGCACTAGCTAAGTGAGAAAAATAAATAAGCTATAAAACTGTACCAAAACCTATGCAATTAATGCCATTTAAAACAATTAAATAACATGCCGAAAATGCTCAAAACATGTATGGAAAAAATGGTATCACTAGAAATGTCATCTCATTCTACAAAGAATGTGGCCCATCATATTAAATTTTTTTCTACGTGCGGTCCATATACCCAGAATAGTTTGAGACCCATGCCTTAGGCTATGTGTACACAGAGCTTTCTGGAGGAATATTTTGGAATCTGAACCACTTAAAAGAAGAAAAATAAAAAAGCACATGAAAAATAATTAAAAAAAATGCTTCAAAGACTCTTCATATTCATTTCTATTGTAAAATAACTTGCTGGTCATATCTTCAATCATATTAGCGATTTTTTTTTTCTGCTTCAGGCTTTTGAAAACACAAAGTGGGAGAAAAGCGCATGTCACTTCGAAGCGGTTGCGAAAAAACACTCCTGGAAATGACAAATTGAAGCGGTTTCCACTTGAAGACTCTTAATTTTTGAATGCCTCAAGAATATTCAGTGTGCACATAGCCTTAAGGTGTAAGAGACAAAGAATGGAATAATGGAATGGTGTCAAGTGGTACATATGCCAGTGCAACAGTGGGGTCCATATTAGTGGAATTGGTAAGCGTCCACTAAACCAAGCTTAAATAAATGGCATGCCCAAAAGTATTTGCTAGAAAGCCAAGACAAACAGTATAGGTACGAATGATTGGAAAGTGATCCAGTAACAAGTCAATCCATGAATGGCAAGAAGGAGCAAAAAAATAAGGAAGCCCGTTACATTGTTACCCCATGCCAAACACTTTGAACATTGCCCTCACTGTCTTTTTCTGGCAGTCAAAAACTTCCGTTTTTCATGCAGAAGATGCTCCTGGAATTGCTTCGTTTCTCCGGCGTTTTATAATTCTGAAGCATCTTCCTATTGCATTTTTTGGTTATTTCCTGAGCGCTTTTTGGACATTTACTGGAGTTTTCAGGACATTTTTTTTAAATCTATAAAGCAATGAAGAAAACCGTAGCATTTTTCAGGTGGAAAATGGCTTCTAAAAGATGTCCAGGTGTCTTTTTAGACTTCCCATAGACTTACATTGTAAAGTATTGAGCATTTTCCTAGCAAAAAAAAAAAAACAGAAGAATGTACATGCTTGGTATCCTTGAAAGCCTGAACATATGAACAAGTTGTTTTAATCCATACAGATGAATAGCCAAATTCTAGAAAGAATAGTCCTAAGTGCCCATGAGGCAGAAATGCTCCGGATTTTTCCTGAGTGTTTTTGCATCTCCCTGGCAGAAAAATCGCATGCGCATTGTACATGAGTTTTTCCTGCCACGAACAAGCGGAAGTGAAGCGTTCAGATGCATTTTCGCATGCGGGTTGACAAGCGCTTTCCAAGCAATTTTAGCATCACTTGGAAAGTGCTTGACAACTTGGTCACACTATATAAATCCATACAACCGGCATGGATTTATATAGTGTGACCGTAAAAGAATGCTAAAAAAATGGCCCCTGCTGTCCTTATCCGATCCGTTCGGTGTCTAGCGGTGGTCTAAAAGGACCTTCCATGACGTCATTTAGTCATGTGACGGGTCACGCGACCGCTGACGTCGGCAGTCGCGTGACCCGTCACATGACTAAATTACATCATGGCAGATCCTTTTAGACCATCGCGAGCTGCCGGCAGGTACCCGGGTCTGGGGGAGAGTCTCCATCCGCACATTGAACCGCATAAAATCCGCATGTACAGATGCAGTGATGCGGATGTCACGCGGTCCAATGCAAGTCAATGGCGGTGAAAACGCCGCAATTCCGCAAAATAATTGGTAGCGCTGCGGATTTTTCCGCAATGATAATCCGCAGCGGAAATTTCCGCCGCATGTTCGGATTATCATTGGGGAACATGGCAGACCTTCTACCAAGCGTTTTTAAGAGTTTCCGCAGCGGAATTGCTACTGCAGAAGCGCTTAAAAAATGCATAGTGGGCACACAACCTCAGTGAGTATTTTTTCTGCCATTTTTATGAGCAGACCTACTAAAAAAAAATAGAGGAAAAGATGCAGTGTGAACATACTGTTAGAATGCCTATTTTAATGGTGACTTAATAGCCACCCAAACAAAAGATTTAAACTGTTATGCATGTCTTTAGAAAAGGTTTGCTGGATAGTGGATAGCAATCCACACATCAGAAAGTCACCGACTATCTGGAGAAGTCTGCCATAAGGTTCTACAGCATGAAGGCAGGAGTAAGCTTTTGTTTGGATGGTGTGATTGCTTGACTTTATTTTCTAATTGTAAGTGGAGTATTTTAAATGATTTGCAGAAACTTTAACCAAAGTGTGTTGTCCTTTTAACCTAAAATTGGGAAACAGAAAGAAGAGTTCAAAGACTCTACATGAAGCTTGTGAACATCTGCTTCATTTAAGATCGAGCTCTACAGAGACCGGTTCACAGGTTCCAAAGCCTTGATCTCAAAATCATAACAGTGGATACCACCAGCAACTACTAAGTTGTCTGCAATGGGATAAGGGATAACATAACAATAGCTTATGAGGTGTGATGATGTAAAAGGTTATTCACAAAGATAAGACCCTTAAAAAACAAATAAAATAGCACAAAAAGTGCATAAGTCATGATTCTAGATATAATGCAGCCATAGGACCCCGTACATGGATGTATATAGGGTATAACCATGCATCCTAACATTTCTGAGACCTAGATATAAGAATCAAATAACATACAATTGTCACGTGGCAAGAAAAATACATTAAAAAGAGGTTGTCCACTAGTATTAACAATGCCCCCATTGATTTAAATTGTGGAAACTAGTGTTTTGTAAATACCTTGCATGTTCTTTATTGCCTGTGAGCGGCGCTATTGCTGACCGCTCACCAGGCACCCAGTCACGAGCTCCCCCCCTGCTTGATGGTCTGTGGGCAGGGTTTCACCGCAAGTGACAGCCCAGCATGCGCTTTCCCAACAAAAGCAGAGAAGGAAAGAGCGAGGTGGATGCTGGGATGTGATCAGGGGCATACATAGGAATCATTGGGCCCCCCACCCCTCCAAAAAAATATAAATAATTGTCGGGGGTCATAGAAGAGCAGATCTCACAACTTTCCAGCCTTTACATAGTAATTTTCCTCCTGCTGGAGCCCTAGATTCCTCTTTCATTGCCCCATAAAGTATGATGCCAACAAAAGTGTCCCCAAGAGTATGATACCCCCATAGTGAATTCTTTCACATGCGCAGTATAATGACCCTACTGTACCCCACCTCAACTTCGAAAGCAAAGTATGGTGACCCCAACACAGTATGATCCCTCAACTGCGACCCCCCCAACACAGCTGTCCATACAGTATAATGGGCCTACATACAATATAATGGCCCCACACCTCTCCACACTCCACAGAGTATAAGGCACTCGCCATGGTCCTGCACGCAGTATAAGGCACTCGCCATGGTCCTGCACGCAGTATAAGGTCCTGCACACAGGACCCCCTTAGGGTAAAATGCAGCCTCAGTCCTCCAGTATTATCAGTACTCACTGAATTAAAAATAAATAAAAACATACTTACCGCTCCTCGTTCCCTGCTGCTTCAGTCTCTGCAGCTCATCTCTCTCTCATCACCTCAGCAGCTGCCAGCTCCATTGTCTGACAGTGTGGAGCGTCATCATGCCGCTGCGTCAGATGCAGAGGAGAAATTCCGAGAGAGGGAGTGTCACAAGATGTTCTCTCCTCCATCATTGCTTTCAACCAGGACCGGCTCTAGGTTTTCGTGGGACCCGGGTAGAAGAGTCTCAGTGGGCCCCTTTAACACCTCCCACAATTCAGGATACACAGATACTGCAGAGAAATATCTATATAGTACAAGGCCAAAGATTTCACTCACTTATTACATTACATGAGTGATATCTATTGTAAATTCTACAATCGCTCAGAAACTGGCGAATCCTCACAGCACACAGTGCAAACCGGGCAGTATAGTCCTCCGTACAGTATTATGGGCACCACATAGTCCTCCATACAGTATTATGGGCCTCTTATAATGCAGTTCTTTCAAAGACAAGTCCAAAAATACCTTTACACGGCCAATCCATTCCTATTTTATTGAGAAATCAGTGTTTCAATTAATATGCAAATGAGGCTGAAGAATTATATGTAGATCTGAAGCCTCTGTCACTCCACCTCTATTCCTCCCTCAGCGCTGCCTCCTCCTGCTTCACACATCATAGAAGCCGTCAGTCAAGCAGGAGGCGGTGCTGGGTGGGGAATGCAGCTGGAGTGATGGAGGCTTCACATCTACCATAGCTCTTCTGCCTTATTTGCATATTATACAAAAAAATTATTTCTCAGTAATGGAGGAACGGACTGGCCATGTATTGCTGGACTTGTCTTTAAAAAGAGCAACAGTACATGCACATAAATATTTTTTTTTTTTGGGGGGGGGGGGGGGATTAAATCCTGCTGACAGATTCCCTTTAATGATCCCTTTATAGATCATGTAGATTGAGGTAATACTAAATGTGGTCTTACAAAATAAATCCACTTTTTAATGGGAAACTTTTTCAATACATTTTTACTCAACTTTTTATTGAACCCCACTAGGTGGCGCACAATGTCAGTAGCAAATTTACTGCCATTGTAAGCCTGAAGGTCTTTGTTAGACTTACATCTGCCATGGCAACCCAGCGCTGCCCATCAATGGGTGACAAAGGGCAGGGCCACCATCAGGGCATTACTGCCCTTATTGGCGTATGGGGCCGGGTGAGCAGAGGAGCCCGGATGGGGCCCCCCCCCCTGTGTTCACTGGGCCCCAGCGAACTGAACTTGCATCCTTGGATGCATGTTCACTTTAAATCTATTACCGTGCGGGAACTCCCGCCCGGCAATAGTTAACAGCCGCCAGCCAACCACAGGCCGGCAGCTGACATCAGCGCACACATCACTGCTGGATGACGTCACTGCCGGCCTGTGACTGGCTGGCGTCCATGCATCAGATGACTAAGGAATTGGCGCATTTTTACTTTGTTGCAAAGCGGAGACATGGGGGCAGGATAAAGACATATGGGGCCAGGAATGGGAGAACATAAAGGGGCCAAGAATGAGACGTGGGGTCCAGAATTGAGTACATATGGGAGCAGGATGTGGGACATTATTGTAGGGGCTATTTAAGGGATATTATTACTGCTGTGATGTATTTTATTTTTGAGTATACTGTTTTCAGTGAGGGAGGGTTGGTCCTGGTACTGTGCAGGGCGACAATATGTCGCTTTTTTCTTCATCTGGTGTAGTGTAGAAGTTGGGGAAAAATTGTGGAATGTGCTCTGCAAACTGCTCTAGATAACTTATTTTCTGCAGAGACGAGTCCGGGCTGGAAGAAGTGATGGCAGTCTGTGCTGAATGAACAAGAAAAGCGAAGATGAAAGACTTCAACTAGAGACGTCACCAATGAGTCAGAGTGTTACCTGTATACCAACACTATACACTACATACTATACACAGGGCTCCCGTGTAGGACGTCACGCAAGGTGTGGGAAAGACTTAATGCAACACAAAGGGAAAGGGAGCCCAGACTCTAGGGAAACGGGGGAGTGGAGACCTCCTAGGCTGATCTAGTATCAACCAGACTTCAATGACGTCCCTATATTGGCTCTTCATCAATCTCCGCACGCGAACCTAGCCCTGTCATTCCCTGGAGTTTGGCACTGGCTAGGGAAGGGAGGGGGTGAGCACTAGTCGATCCCCACTGACCACTAAAAGACAAGGGGGAACAAGCAAGGTAAGATCGCTTAGCTTTAAGTCGACTTCAGAGAGGTGAACACCCGCCCTCATAGCTCCAGAGGATGAAGTAATGCACTTGCTTTGAGCCTTCACAAAAAGGGTAATGTGAGTATCGTTGGCACCTCCCTCAAGCAGAAAGCAAGTATTTATACACCCAGACCAGGGTGTTAATTAACCAGAGGAAGGTAGCCGATGGGTCCTAGAGACACAGGCTCTAAGAAGGTGTCTGTAATGCCAAACAGATCTGCTGCAACCAACTTCAGGGCGACTGTCACTTCTGACACACCCGTGACAGGTGATCCCTGTATTACCTGTACACAGACACTACAGATCTCCTGTGTATAAATTTCACTGGTGATCCCTGTATTACCTGTATATTTACACTATACACTGTATACTATGTACAGAGCTCCTGTGTATATTGGCACTTATGGTAATATTAGTAGTGTTTTTTTTTATTAATGATCAGTATTGTAGTATTCAGTCACTATGTGATGGTAATATGTGGTCTGGCCATGGTGTGACGGTATTTATTCCTTGTATGTGGTATTATTCGGTCACTATGTGGTGGTAATATGTGGTCCGGTCCTGGTGTGACGGTATTTGTTCCTTGTATGTGGTATTCTTGGTCATTTTAAAAAAAAAATGTATGTGACACATTCTCTTAAAGAAAAATATATCAAAATAGAGCATTGGGTATTATAAGAAATGTTTAATAGGTTAGAGTAGAGTAAGGCCCGGCCAGAAGAGTCTCCTTGTCGTGGTGGCGGCTTAAAAAAAATATATTTTGGCCAAAACAAAAGCTGCTGGTTAAGTAAGTGATATGGTGTTCAATGGAAACTGTTAATATGTGATTGGTGAGGACATAGTACAGAAGTGGAGTTTTTCCAAGAGTGGATAGTGGCACTGGAAGGTTCGAGGGTTGGAGGCAGAGCTGGGGTGGAACCTGAGCGGAGTCTCCTGAAAATTTTGCCAGTATGGGGCCCTGAAATTCCTGATGGCAGCCCTGACAGAGGATGCACCCTTTCTCTGTCAAACTACTTTGATTTCACAGACAG
Source organism: Phyllobates terribilis (assembly GCF_046119375.1). Taxonomy (NCBI): domain Eukaryota; kingdom Metazoa; phylum Chordata; class Amphibia; order Anura; family Dendrobatidae; genus Phyllobates; species Phyllobates terribilis. Next base: position 134,232,916 of record NW_027362762.1, on the reverse strand, counting down.
TATGGACATTAGCCTTTAAGGGATTAAAAGGCAACAGACAAAACTATGGAGGCTTAAAATGTGTAATCCGACTCACTTTTGCATCAGTAGATGAGAGGGGTCGGTGACGTCACACCTACAGAAAAGCTGACTGATCATGTGTAGTTGTCCTACTCATTAGAATAGGACAGGCGCATGATACTTGTGACTTAGGGCCCCGTCACACTAAGCGATGCAGCAGCGATCCCGACAACGATACGACCTGTCAGGGATCGTTGCTGCATCGCTAATACATCGCTGGTGAGCTGTCAAACAGGCAGGCTCACCAGCGATCAGGGGAGCAGCGATATCGTGGAAAGAATCGTTCCACGATGTCCTGCTCCCGTTACCAGCCTGCTGCAAGCAGGAGCAGGCTGGTAACTATGGTAAACATCGGGTTACTAAGTGCGCGCGTGCCCCTAGTAACCCGCTGTTTACCATGGATACCACTCTGCTACGGTGCGCGGGAGCCTCCGTGCACCGTAGCAGAGTGGTATCCATGGTAAATAGCGGGTTACTAAGTGCGCGCGTGCCCCTAGTAACCCGATGTTTACCATAGTTACCAGCCAGATCGTTGGTCCTGCTGGTCACACACAGCGATGTGTGCTGGCCAGCGGGAGGCCAACGACCAAAAAATGGTCCAGGACACTTTGCAACGATCAGCGACCTCACAGCAGGGGCCTGATCGTTGCAAAGTGTCACACACAGCGACATCGCTGGTGAGGTCGCTGGTGAGTCACCAAAACCGTGACTCAGCAGCGATATCGCTAGCGATATCGCTATGTGAGACGGGGGCTTTAGGGTATGTGGCCACGATGCAGAAATGAAGCAGAAAATTTCTGCATGTTCTTGGCAGTCAAAACCGCTTGCGGATTTTACACGCGGATTTGACTTGCGTTTTTCAAATGCATTGGGACCTCAAATCCGCATGCAGAAACGCACAAATAATGGACATGCTGTGGATTTTTCCGCAAGGAAATTCCGCAGCATGGGCACAGAACATGCGGATTTTCATTGGGGATCATGGGGCACGGATTACCAAGCATTTACGCTGCGGAAATTGCGCAGCTAAAACACTTGAAAAATGCATAGTGGGCACATAGCCTTACACACATAACCACGCAGATACCTGTAGACATAATGTCAGGGGTCCCACTCGTAACTCAATGTGGAAGTGAGCAGACCCAGAGTACTCCTATAAGCAACAGAATGCAAGCCTTACATCACCAAACACAATGCCAAGGCATCAGATTGAGTGGTGTAAAGCCGCCACCACTGGAGAAGTGGAAAGCTGTTCGGTGGAGTGATGATTCTGAATTTTTTTATTTTTTTTTATCTGGCAGTCTAAGTTTGGAAAACATCAGAAGAATGTTACCTGCCTGACTGCACCGTGCCAACTATAAAGTTTGGTTGAGGGAGGATAATGCTATGGGGATGTTTTTCAGGGGTCAGCCCAGGCCTCAAAGTTCCAATAAAGAGAAATCTTAATGCTTAAGCATACCAAGACATTTTGCACAATTGTAGCTTCCAAACTTTTCGGAACAGCTTGGGGATGGCCCTTTGTTACCCATTACTATGAGCCAGAGCATAATGCAAGGTCAATGAAGACATGATTGCAGTAGTTTGGTGTGGAAGAATTTCACTGGCCCATACACAGCCCTGACCTCAATCCCATCAAATACTTTTGGGATGAACTAGAGCAATTGATGTTGGACCAGAGGCCTGGCTTTCAATCGTCTGTCTGACCACAAATGATCTTCCGAAGGTATGGGTAAAAATTCCATAAAAAAACTCCAAAATCTTGTAGAAAGGTAAGGGTGAGGCCCCACTCCACATTAAGATCTTGTAGGGGTAAGATGTCAAACGTCCTTGTAGGGGTAAGATGTAGGGGCCCCAATACTTTTATCCATATTGTGTATTCAGGTCAAGTTCCAGAGTAACATTAAAGAAGCACTCACAGAAAAATGTATATTCGCCTATCCCTTCGCTGTATTGCATATAGAATGGATGTGTTTAAATATATAATGACTGCCATCTCCAATTCCCAGCCGTCTTCCAATCCTTCTCAGACTGATTGGCTCTCAAAGTCATATGTGTGGACCAGGAGTCACTTCTCAATCTAAATCTAGAGAAGCCTTGATAAAAGCTGTCGATTGGTCGACAAAGAAGATGCTGTGTGACCCAGCTAAGCTGAACTGCAATCAAATGGTTCAGAAGAGGATTGGAACGTGGTTGAGAACTATCAGTAACTATTTAAAACAGATGTCAGTGGAGGCGTGGGAACAAACAAAGCGCAAATTGGGTTCCATCTGGTGATAATAACCATTGTGAGACAGTGAAGGGAATCATATACGAGGGTCGTTATGTGTCGTCGTCCCCCCTCCCCTTCCCTCCAGGTTGTGCTTAGAAACATGATGAACCCACTGGAGAGCGTTGTAATTACAGCCACAGCTGTAGTTACAATGCAAAATAAAAGTGAGCGTGGACTGGGTCAGGCAACTTGACCAAGTCAAATTTAGGAAATCCGACATGGCTTATTTATTTTGGGAGAGATCTGTACGATGGTAGTGGGACGGATCTCTCCCTCCAGTCTGGGTCTAGGAAGTGGCCCATGTCCACGATTCCCATTTAAATTTTGAGGTAAGGGCTTGAGTGTGTCAGGGTTGGTTTGCAAGCAACAGAGCAAAAGGCTCTTATTATAGGCCTGTCTGAGACTGAACACAGACCAGAGCCTAGAGCCAAACCATACCACACCACACCCGCGAGTTATACGGTGGTGCAGTTACCAATGGCAACGGACTGATAGACGTTTTGGCTGCGAACCGGAGGATAAAGTTTGGTCAGTATTTTTTCTCAGGAGTGGGAGCCAAAACCAGGTGAGGAACAATCAGAGAAGAGGTATAGTAGAAACAAGTCACCAATTCTGCATTTATCACCCACTCCTGGTTTTGGCTCCCACTCCGGAGAAAAAATACTGACCCAATACTGACCGAAAACTGATAGTGGGGCTGTGGCCTTACACTGTAAAAGTGAAGTGCTTGCTCACCTGATGGGGCTGCGTAAGCAACAAACTCTAGGCATTACCAGCTGCAGCAAACCATGGATCCACAGACCAGATAAATCGCTGTACGGAATTCAAGTGTTTAATGCAGTTGAAGATCCACGCGTTTACAAGTTATCCAACGTCTTCCTCAGGATACAACCACAGTCAACCACACTGTGGTTGTATCCTGAGGAAGAAGTTGGGTAATGTCAAAAGCGCAGCGCAAGAGAAAAAAATGCTTGAATTCCGAACAGCTATTTAAACACATGGGCATTTCACTATGAGTGTACTGCTAAGGGACTGGAGTAAAAATTATTTTCTGGTAGTGCTTCTTTATGATCACTTCTTACTATCCAGAGCCTCTTTCAAAACCTTGAGGTGATCCACACAAATATCTGATATCGTAGCATATCAAAAATGTGTTAGGTACAAACTGTTTAATGTCATAACTTCAGATTGGAAAATGTCCTTGCGGCGGGGTTGGGAGGAGGACACTTTGACACATCCATTATGAGCAATTACTAATTGCACTTACTTTTATTCTATAGAACTTTATCTGTGTTTCGTTGTCTTATTGTTGTCACTGTTCCTATAGTAGTCTGTCTTTTGGCATCACAGACAAGTCTTTTGCAAGTATTAGTACTTAACTAATCACATAAGATTTTTCAGTCTACATACATATCTAAGCATATTGTCAGTGCTCCTTAATGGACAGCTCCTTTTCAGGCACATGATGTTGCTACCCATACATCTGTGTACATGTGCTCTTCCTCTGGAATTTCACTATGAACCTCTTTTTACATTTAACAGAAGTAATCACACTTAAGAAAAAAAATAAAAATAAAATATATGCAAAACTTTTGATCACCACTGTATTTGTATCAAGACACCCTCGTGTCTTGACATTTCATATTTTGATACCATTAAAAAAAATAATATTTTAGATATACATGGAGTTTTACAACTTTTTTCTCCTTGTATGTAATATTCTGTATTGAGTTTAGTCCCACTACTATATTATTTTCCAATGTTGGACAGGATTTCTTATCCATCTTATCTAGAGAGTTGGTAGTAAGCATGCTCACGGCTTTGGAGAGGGAATCCTCCAAATAGGAGCTATTCTGTTAGCCAAGCTGGCACTTCCAGGCAGGGGTGTAACTATAGTACAATATGTGCAGGGGCTGCAATTACACCCAGGTCGCATGGCATGGCTCGGAAGGGAAGGAGTGCAAAATTGCCGGGAATAGATAGTGGACGCGGGGGAAGAGAGAGGGGGGGGAATAGAGAGATTATATTATATATATACACACACACACACACACACACACACACACATAAATTGTTAAACAAAGCTGACAGGGATTGCAACAGGGGTTGGTAATGAGAACAATATCACAATAGCACACACACAATACATCACAATAGCAATAAAATCCTTCTCTAAAATACTGTATCTAGCCCAAATATGGGATTAATCACTGAAGTCCATCGGTTCTGGAAATGGACCTAGCAACGGTCTCCAGTTATTCCTGCTAGGCCTTTATAAATCTAATTTCTGACAGTCAATTAGATCCTGTTTGGCTTGTTCCACCTCACCCATCCCCCTCCCAACCCGATACCCTAAACCTGATTGTTCCCGGTACGTGAGGGAGCGGCTGAAGTGACAGCCCTGTTCAGTGATAACACTCGCCGGCTTTTGGTGGCGTGATCTCTCCAGCACGACTCGTTTATATCCTCTCTTTGTCCTGTCAATCGGGGCGGTTTACCACGTCGTGGGTAGGAGGGTCTTGCACATTTCCTTAATGTCGTATCAAGTCCCGGTCCTCTTCCGTAGCCGTGACACCCAAGGGACCACCACGCTGAATCCCGCACTCGTTCACCGGCAGCCACCCATCTTGCCTTACGGGTCTCTCACCCCAGTCGCTCTTGGTGGTTCCTTCAGTGCATCCGGCCTGCATCACGTCTCTTCCTGTGTCTGGCGCCGAAATCACCTCAGGCACTGCGCGCTCGACCGTTAAATTTTAAAATTCTCTGCTGGAGGTCACCTGACCAGGTCCACCGTCCAAACTTGAAATGCTCACCAGATGGCGCTCTCTCTCATTACATCCATCTCGCACTGATTCTCTGAAAGACTTTTCTCCTTCTATTACACACCGATACACCAAGTATATGGTGGAATACTACTGTTCAGGTGCACGGCCGGGATCAGAAAGGAAGGAGCATCAATTGAATTCTGGAGACCAATTTTGGCAAGAATAGATCGTGGATGCCATGTCACATTTGAAGAGCCCCTGATATGCCAAAACAGCAGTAACCCCTACAAGTAACCCAATTTTGGAAATTACTCCTCTTGAGGAATTCATCTAGGGGGTGTAGTGAGCATTTTTAACAGGCGATTCACAAAATTGAATACCATTAGGCCGAGTCAATGGAAAATTACCAATTTTTCCACAAAAATGTTACTTTGGCTCCAAGTTTTCAATTTTCAAAAAAGATAATAGAAGAAAATGGACCATAAAATTTGTTATGCAATGTCTCCTGAGTGCATAAATACCCCATAGGTGGTCTAAAATTACTTCTGAGGCACATTACAAATCTCAGAAGGGAAGGAGAGACATTCGGAACGACATGACCTATAGAGCTGTCACACTAGTTAACCCCTTCAGTAGTGATGAGTGCAAGTGCTCTTTACAGAGTATCGCAGGTGCTCGAATGACAGTCTCCACGGTCAAATGTTTCACAGCTGTTAAACAGCCACAAAACATGTGAGATTGGCTGACCAACACGAACAATCCTGCATGTTTTGTGGCCGTCTAACAGCTGCAAAACATGTGACTCGAGCACCCACGATACTCTGTACATATCCAAGCACCCCATGTAAACTCTAGTAACAAGCACTTGCACTCATCACTACCGTTCAGTAAACACCATAAAAAGGAATCACTTGTTAAAATCCTATAATCCAGGATTTAGAGTAGAGGAGGTTATTTTTTTTTTTTATACCTGGCAATATATTAATTTAATGCAGTACTATATATGGTATAGACTATTAATCTGGTTAATGGGTGGTATAGTCATAAGTTACTTACCGGTAATGGGATTTTTTGGAGACCATGACAGCACCACGAGAGAGGGGATCCGCCCACCAAGGACAGGAAACCTACAGGCTTAAAAGGGGGCGGCCCTCTCTCTCGCCTCAGTTTGAATTACAGAGCATTGAGAGGACCGCCAGGTTAGTAGACATAGCAAAACAATCATAAAAATAATATTTTTAAACACCACTAAGTGAGAAAAGATTGTAATTAATAGATGAGGAGTGCTCCCATAAGGTGAAGGGAGGGAATATAAGGGTGCTGTCATGGTCTCTGAAAAATCCCGTTACCGGTAAGTAACTTATGACTATCGGTCGACCATGACAGCACCACGAGAGAACTGCAGAGATGAAAAAGACTAGGGAGGGACCACAGCCTGGAGCACCCTTCTCCCAAATGTGAGGTCAGATGAAACACCCAAATCCAGTCTATAGTGCCTATAGAAGGTAGATGGAGAAGACCAGGTAGCAGCCTTCAATCTGTCTTCCATCGAGACACCTGTCATCTCCGCCCATGAGGTTGTCACCGCCCGGGTAGAGTGAGCCTTCAACCCCTGTGGCGCTTCCTCACCGCTGGAGACATAGGCTAGAGTAATAGCCTCCCTGATCCACCTAGCTATGGTGGATTTAGCAACCTTAAGCCCCTTTCTAACCCCTTGGTAGGAGATAAACAAGGAACTATCTTTCCTGAAAACCTGGGTGACCGAAAGTTACCTAATCACACATCTCCTTACATCTAAGGTATAGAACTCTGCCTCTTTTTGGTTACTTGGATTAGGACAGAACGAGGGTAGTATTATTTCTTGGAGTCTATGGAAACGGGAAACTACTTTAGGGAGATATGCTGGGTCAGTTCTAAGAATTATTCTATCATCCAGGATCTGAGTGAAAGGTGGGGCTGAATACAGAGTCTGGATATCACTAACCCTTCTAGCTGATGTTAGGGCTATTAGAAGTGCTGTTTTAAGGGAGATGGACTTAAGGGATGCTGAATCTATTGGTTCAAAAGGTGAACCAGTTAATGCTTTTAGAACTAAATTTAGATCCCAGGGTACTAAATTGCTTTTGATAACAGGCCTGGATCTAAACACAGCTTTGATAAAGCGAGAAATCCAGTAATTTCCTGCCAAGTCAGTTATATAGGGCACCTAAGGCAGAGACTTGGACTTTAAGGGTGCTTGTTGCCAACCCCAACTCAAGGCCTTTCTGTAAAAATTCTAAAATTTTACCAATTGGCACTCCCTCGCCAACTGTAGAACCAGAGAAAGATAAAAAAAATTTCCAAGTTCTAGCGTAAATCCTGGTAGTGACAGGTTTTCTACTACGCATTAGTGTAGTCACTAGATCTCGGGAGAATCCTTTTTCTAACAGGGACCTCTCAAGTTCCACACCGTCAAGTGGAGGCCAGGACCTTGAGGATGGACTATTGGACCCTGGCTGAGGAGATCCGGAATTTCGGGTAGGACCCAAGGATCCGAGATGGACATGTTCCTCGGGCACGAGAACCAGGGTCTCCTGGGCCAAAAGGGAGCGATCAGAAGGACCCTCGCCTTGTCCTCTCTGATCTTTCTTAGAACCATGGGAAGGAGATTCAATTGGGGGGGGGGGGGGGGTAGGCCAGACTGAAATCCCAAGTTATTTGGAGAGAGTCTACTGCCAGGGGGGTTTTCTCTGGGATTTAGAGAGCAAAATAGCTTTGTCTTTCGATTTAGCCTTGTGGCAAAGAGATCTACCACTGGAAGACCCTATTTTTGCCCTGCCTCAGAGAAAAACTGCTTAAGTAGTCTGCTTTTAAGTTTTCTTTTCCTTTGATGTAGAGGGCCGTTAAGGAAAGGAGATGGCATTCCGAAATCTGAAAAAGATGATCCGTCTCTTTCATCAGTGATCCAGCACGTGTACCTCCCTGATGGTTAACGTAAGCTACAGCTATCCTATTATCTAAAAGGATTTTAATGTTCTTATGAAGGAAAGGCAAGAAATGATTAATCGCCTTATCCACTGCTAGCAGTTCCTTAGTGTTGGAGGAAAGACTTTTTTCAGCGTCTGACCAGGACCCCTGGGCAACCATATCCCCCAGATGAGCCCCCCCATCCATGGAAGCTTGCATCGGTTGTAATTATTTTAGTGACTCTAATCACCCAGGGAACACCTCGTGACAGGTTCACCATGTTCACCCACCACTGCAAGGACTCAACGGATCGGGGAGACAAGGACATTCGTCCTTCTAAGTGCCCATTTAACAAAACCTCTATGTAGAACGTCCCATTGTAGAACCCTGGAGTGGTATTGTGCCCACAGAACCCCAGGAAGGCAAGATGACAGGGTACCCAACAAGGACATCGAAGCTCTAAGGGACATGACCGGGTTTGATAATGCTTTCTCTACAAGAATTTTATCCTTTTGTTTTTTGGCTTCCGGGAGGAAACATATTTGAAGGTCTGAATCTAGCATAATACCCAAGAACTGTTGTATTTTTGAAGGCACTACCCTGGACTTCTCTAGATTTAGGATCCAACCCAGACTTTCCAAGATGGAGGATACTAATTTAAGATGATTATCACATTGGGAGGCTGAGTCTCCAACTATCAAGAAATCATCCAGGTAAGGGATAATTAAAATATTATGCTCCCTAACAAGAGCCATGACTTCCGCTATAACCTTAGTAAATACCCTGGGGGCTATGGCCAGACCGAACAATAAGGCTCTAAACTGGAAATGTTTAATTTCGTCATCTATGATCAAAGCCACCCTAAGGTATTTCTGGAAATCCATATGTATAGGTACATGGTAATAGGAGTCTTTTAGGTCTAACACTACCATGTAACAGCCTGAAAAAAAGTAAGTTTATTGTAGATTTAATGGATTTCATCTTAAAGGTGGGAACTAACAAAAATGTATTAAGGGCTTTAAAAGGTTAATGATGCACCTAAAAGACCCGTCAGGCTTAGAAACCAAAAAGAGGCGAGTAGAATCCTAGCCTCCTTTCTGGTGTTGGGACTTCCACTAGGACCGCTTTATGGACCAAGTTCAGGACTTCCACTTGTAGAGCCGTCTGCTCTAATGCTGAGGAACAGTTTGGGGTCAAGATGAATCTCCCACGAGGAATCTCGAACCTCAGACCGGAACCTGGGCTGCGAGTCATTGACTCGGTTTCCGGGGGCCTTGGTTAGAAGAGCCGAATAGGAGCCCTCTACCTTTCGGTCTGCGGTCTTCCCATTTCTCCTGACCCCTCTGTGGTCTTTTTCATAGAAACATTCTCCTATGGAAAGGACGTTTATAAGTGGGGATAGACAAGCTAGGGAAACCTCTCTTTTTGTCACTAGCTTTATCCAGAAGTTCATCCAGAACAGGCCCAAAAAGATGCTCTCCTTCACATGGAATAGTACAGAGTCTCGTTCTTGCTTGAATATCACCTGGCCAATATTTCAGCCACAAGGCTCTACGGGCTGAGTTGGACATGGCGGCTGACCTCGCTGCCAATCTGACTGAATCCACAGAGGCATCTGCCAGGAAGGCTGCTGCCCCCTGTAGGAGTGACATATCTGATAAAATCTCCTTCCTGGGGGTGTTATTTCTCAGATGGGATTCAAGTTGGTCCAGCCATATCATTAGGGACGTGGCGGTACAAGAAGCGGCAACCGCTGGTTTTAAGGCCCCCGCAGAGGTCTCCCAAGTCCCTTTGAGAAAAGTGTCAGCTTTCCTATACAAAGGGTCCTTGAGAGCCCTCATATTGTCAAAGGGGAGAGAGGATCGTTTAGATGCCTTAGCTATAGCCACATCTATTCTGGGGGCTTTCTCCCAGGAGGAAGAAGCCAAGTCTTCAAAGGGGTATTTTCTTTTAAAGAACGGAGGAAGAATACCCTTCCTCTCTGGCCTTTTCCATTCTCTACGTATCAAGTCCTGAATTTTATCGTTAAAAGGGAAAACTTTTTCCTTTGTCCCAGCCCCCTTAACATAACATCCTGGACTGATTTTTCCAGTCTGGCATCTGTAATACCCATGGTTGACCGAATTGCTTTAATTAAACAATCGACACCATTAAGGGGAAAACAATTCTGACCCGCACCTCTATCCGAGGAAGTGGATGATGAAGAGGCTGCGTCGTCCGAGTCCAACTCATAAGCCAACGACAGGGAGTCATCAGAGGCTGGGGAGATCTCACGGTCTGTATCCACTTTTCCTTTAGTTTTTTTGGAGAGGATTTTACTAATTTCAGACTTGACCAAGGTTTTTAATCCCGAGGTCAGGCTAGGGGTCTCCTCTGCCAGCATTTGATTTATACAGGACTGGCAATTTTTTGGGATATGAGTCGAAGGACGGAGTTACACAATGCACACTGAATATGCTTTGTCTTTGAGGTACACTTCTTCCCCTATTAAAATTAGAAGGGGAGAAGAAATACTCCATTACTAAGTGAACTTTCTCAAAGATCACTTACCCAGGTGGCTCAAAAAGGCTGGTACCGATTTGGAGGAAGGACCCTTCTCAGCCGGGGAATCATTCCTGGAGGCTGCAGATTCGTCCATCCTGCTGGAGCCATGATGACTGGACTTAGACGCCGAACCTAGTTTTCCTGAGGACCGGGCACTACCAGAAACACGAGGGCGATGCACTTTTTGGAGCTCCCCAAACAGCCGCTGAGATGGTGGAGATGGCAGCTGCTCAACTTGCTGCTACAGTAGCTGCTGCTGCTGTTCATTATCAGACTCCATGATAGGGAGAATGAAGCTGGGAAGCCCTGAACAGTGGTGCCTGGGCCAGTTAAATAGCCCTTGATCCACCCCTCAGGCACCTGCTTTAATCAACTTTTTTTTTTTTTTTTTTAACTTCCTACATGGACGCTTGGCGCCCCCTCACCGCGGTTAATACCACACTAACATCTAGGTGCAGGTGACCGGACTTCCGGATTCCGGTCACGTGATCGCCCCGAGGCGCGGTAACGTCATCGGGCCGAGACTTCCAGGAGGAGGCCGGAAGTGCACACCCGCACGAGCCTCGCGCCGGGAAGCTTCATACGCCGCCGGCGCTCCAAGGTAGGCCCTGCTAATAGCGATGGCCTCCTACCCCAGAACAGGGTGCAGCCCCCCGGATATCCAGCACGCCGACCTCCGCCGGGTGTCGATGGGGACAACATCCCACGCAACCCGCATCATCTCCAGGGCGATGGTGGGCTTGCCACCCCAGATAACTGCAATCCGGATCAGACCAGGGGCAGACTCCTCCACAGAAAGGGGCGCAAACCTGCCTGAAGCAGATGAAAGGGCTGCCACCCCAGATAGGGGTGCAGCCCCCTGCATATCCGGTGCAAAAATGCTGTGCCTTTCCCAGATAGGGGTGCACCCGCATAGGCAGAACGCTGGAGCTGCAGATCCCAGATAGGGGCGCTGCTCGACAGCAGTCGCCATCCGGTTCTTCCACGAGCCTGTAAAAAGGTTCCCTCCATCAAGGACAAGAAACCAAACTGAGGCGAGAGAGAGGGCCGCCCCCTTTTAAGCCTGTAGATTTCCTGTCCTTGGTGGGTGGATCCCCTCTCTCGTGGTGCTGTCATGGTCGACCGATAAATTAGGAATTTTTGATCACCCTGGAGGATCTGCTCCAAGCCATACTTCTTACTATTTTTATTCGGCAGAAGGGGATATGAAAGGTCTACACACCTGTTAAAAAAAAAAACAGCTTTTATAATTAAAAAAAACAAAACAAACATACCAAGAAGAATCATTTGAGAACTTTTTCCACCTTTAAAAAGGCATTGTCCCACAAAGTGCATTTTAATTAATAGACCCTGGAATAGTAAGTTCCATAATTCGGTGTTAAAAAAAATGTTCCTGTGCATAGACAATGTTATAATTATACCTCTGCTATGTGCTGTGCAATGGCTGTGTCTGACCATGCAGAGCTGCTCCAATTCATGGTCAGCACATACCACATCTTCTAGCCAGGGAGAGGGAAGAATTAGTCAGTCACTTGTGATAACTGAGTATACAGACAACACCACAGGGTCTCACAGCTGCTGCTTACTGAGAAAACAGACAGGAAAACGTGTAACCACAAGAGCAATTGTTTCTTCAATGTCATCAGTCCAGTGTCTTCATCAGAACTGAAGTCAGTGACCATGAGCCCTCAGCTGCTTACCTCATGGACTTTATGATGAACTCAAGAGGTCTGTAGGTGGGAAGAAAACTCACTCCTGTGATTAAATTTGCAGGGAAAGGTGTTAACTCAGAAAGGAGCAGCTGTGAACTCCAGCATTGTATTGTTTATATACTCAATCATCATAAGTGGCTTATGCTTCCTCCTCTAGCCAGAAGCTGTGGTATGTGCCGACTAAACTAGTGCAGCACTGCATGGTTGAACATCAAATAAGACCGCATGCAGCAGGGGCACATTTATACAATTAAAAATAAAAGGTTAAACACATCTAATTGTGTAAATTATTCAAATATCAATTAAAATGTACTTTGTGGGAAAACTCCTTTAATATCACCCTAAATCTGTGCTATTAAGTTAAAAAAAAACTTCAGGTGAAAAAACAAGATATAAAAACTATGTGGTTACATAAATATGCCCACCATTAAACTAATCCTTTGAATGTTGTAATAAATTCAAATCATACTTCAGTCTTTTGGGTAGGAGCCCATCAACATGGTATAACTAGAATTGCCAGTCTTTGCCCTCTTCCTGGCAGTAGCACTCCAAATTTGTCAGATTGCAAGGACATCTGTACAGCACCCACAGATCTTCAATTGGATTCAGGTCTGGGCCATTCAAAAACTTTGATCTTCTGGCAAATCTGTTGTTGACTTGGAGGTATCCTTAGGGATGTTGTCTGCTATTTAGTGTCCTGAAGGTTTTGTTGCAAAATTGACTGATCTTCGGTATGGTTCATAATTTCCTCCACCTCGACTAAAGCCCCAGGTCCAGCTGCTTTAAAAAAAATTAAAAAAAAAAAAAGCTCCAAAGCAGAATGCTGCCTCCACCATGCTTCACTGTGGGTATGGTATTGTTTTGGTGATACATTGGCAACTTTGAACTTTTTGGGCTTAATTCCAAAAGGTATGTTTAGTGCAGCCTTGCCAGACATGATTTAGCTTTGCCAAAACATAACTGAGCTTGAAAGGTTTTCTTTGTAAGAAAAGGCTTCAGTCTTGACACCCACAGGCAAAATATAATATAGGAGATTGTTTACTACATATGGCAACTAGTGCTTGATAGAAGTTTCTGCAGATTCTTTAATTTTGCAGTAGGCCTCTTGTCAGTCTCAAAGGCCAATTTTTTTTTTCTCTTTTCAATCAGTTTGAGTGATGTCCAGTTTTAGGACACACTTGTGCCACATTTAAGCCATGTCTTGACGTCCATCTTCAATCTGTTGTTGTATGTCTAATGCTTCAGGGGTTTTTTGTACCCTTCTAACTAAATCACTTCAAAACACACCAAAAGGATGTCCTAGTTGAATGTTATAGAAAAAGTCATGGTCTGGAAACACCTTTCATACAGAAAATGTCAGAAAAATCCTTCTAGAACAGCTAAACTTTACAGGGGGTTGACCAGAATAGTTGTAAATGTTGGCAGCCATGTACTTACTATTTAATATTAGTTTAAATGTAATTGGAGATGTGGGTTGTCTTCAGAATTGGCCAGTTATAACAGGGTATTCACACAGTTCAGTTTGTTTCTCAATGAATTTGTACATATCATTAAAGATAAAGAATCATTTCAGAGCTGTCTTGCATTTTTTTTTACATGACAAAAAAACCTGGTATTTTAAGTGGTGTAGACCTTTTTATATCCATTGTATATTCTTATCTGTATATAGGTTTTCTTCATTTTGCATGATTTCTGGGCATGTTGTGATCATACAGGGGATATTTTGTTTTTTAAAGGTGTTACAAGATGGGGGGGGTCAAGAATGTGGAAAAAGTAACTGGTGGGAGTGTGTTTTGCATTTTATATTCTGTTAAATATTAAAGTCTTTATATGATTCAATAAAAAAAGTATTTAAGTATAAAGTGTTATTCTTCTGTTCTTGCCTTTTTAGGATTATAAAATAGCTTAGTAGATACTTTTTGAATTAATATCAGACAGAATAATGCTTTATTAAAAAATGAATATGCAGTAATCATACTTATAACTGATTACTGTGCAAGGCAGTAGAAACAATTCTGCCCCAAGAACTTTTTTTTCTTTTAAAGTATGCCTTAATGGGTGAAACATAATACAAACATGAAAAGCAAACAAAACAACGAGAAGCATTACAAATCTAAAAAGGTTTAGAGCAATTGCAGGGAAAACTGGAAATGACAAGTTCTAGTATATTTGCCTACTCAAAATAATTGACAGTTATGATTCCATGAGGTCTTAGAGCCTATTTTTCATATCTAAAGACTTAAAGAATCTGTCAGTAATTAACCCTCCTAAACCATCTATACAGGCACACAGGTCATAGGAAGCGGAATCAAATTATAACTTGATATCTGATAAGAGGTCTTATTCAGAAATTCATGTTTTTCTTATATGTAAATGAGCTGTTCAGTGCTATGGGCCAGACAGACACCGATCTCCCTGAAAATCGGCCTCCAGAAATTATTTTAAATAAAAGGGGAGTTACCAGTGTGATATGTAATGGCCACTGATGTCACTGCAGCGCTGTGTGTGATTATACCGAACATATCTGCAGGTTCCTCTCACTGACACGGTGTTACAATACAACAGAGCTGTGAAAGCTGCGGCAAATGTGTTTGTAAGGAGACAAAATTCAGTTCTACTGTGCTCATTACTCGAGTTTGCCTAGGGTGCTCAGGTATGTATTGAGTATCACGGGTGATCGAGTGATATGTTAAAGTCCCTGCAGCCGTCAGACAATCTCCACATATTTTGTGGCTGCCCAACAGAAGCAGGGACTCAAACAAGTCTGATTTACACATACTCTGCAATGAGAATGGATCGGAGAGCTCATTTTATTCAGCTTCCTATGACCTGAATGCCCACAGACTGCTTAGAAGGGCTGATCCTACTGTCAGATTCCATTTAGGATAATGTCATGTGCTATATGACGCAATGAAGGTTCTGCTATAGTGGCTTAAATTGTCTAGACATTTCAAATCTAAGTGCAAATAAAATTTTAAATTAGAAGATAAAAATACTGCCTTCATACAGAAGATTGTCAGAACTAAAGAGGAGCAAAAATATATGAAGATACATCCAGTTTGGTCACCTGTTTCAGCTGGACCTGTGTCAATCCTGTCTGGCAAAAATGGAAGCTGGCACGTTTAGGCGGGCTGTGATGCCTTGGGATTCCAAAACATTTTTTTATCAATACCAATGCGTTTCTGCGCCAGACCGGCACCTTTCTCAAGGTATAAAAACCAAATGAGACAAATAATCAAAAAAGAATAATCCTGTCCGGCATCCTGGGTACCTCTGCGCTTACCAGGCCTCCGCAATGTCAAGTCAGCTGCATCAGAAGCACCCAGGATGCCAGACAGGATTGTCAAAGGGAAAAGGAAAAACAAAACAAAAACACTGCCCTGAAGGACTGAACACCAGATGATAGTTTGAATTCTTTTGCCCAACTCTTAGATTACTTTCAAGTTATCGTACAATGAACTGAACAAGACCATATGTGCGGCCTGTGCCACATTCAGTAGGTACTTCGTACTAAATTAAAAATGGCCATCATACATTTCTACACAAATATAGTAAGCTATATATATAAAAAAAAAATCCTAAAAAAATGCAAGTTTTAGTCTGATCCTTCATTTAAATAGTTAACATACTTGTGCTACTTAATTACTTTGGATAATTAAATTAATGCCCAACTTTGAATTAAAAATATAGAAATATGGCTTATGCAGAACCAGTAATGTCAGTTCTTAAATCCCCCACATTGTCCAGCCTTCACAATAAAGTCCTTAAGCAGCATGCCATCCATTTGCCAAAAAGCCATAGTCTGCGTCACTCCTGTTAGATGATTGACACAAAATTTGAAGCAGAAATCTTCCAAATCCTGGGGGGAAAAAACAAAAAACAAAACCACATTTAAAATTCAGTGTCAAAGTTTAAGGCCACGGCCCCACTATCAGTATTTGATCAGTATTTTTTCTCAGGAGTGGGAGCCAAAACCAGGTGAGGAACAATCAGAGACAAGGTATAATAGAAACAAGTCACCAATTCCTGAGAAAAAATACTGACCGAATACGGATAGTGGGGCCATGACCTAAGGGGATGTGAGAGATGACATAGGAAGTCAGCAATGTAGAGTGTAATCATACCGAGTAAAGACAGACACTAAAATATAAAGTTGACCATCACTAATTGGGATTAGGTTAAATCAATTTGTCACCTTTTTTTTTTTTATTTTATTTATTTTTTTTTTAAGGAAAAAAAGCAAGGTCTACCGGTAATGTGTGGTTTGTAACTTTGTGTTGTACTATTTTTGCAGGCATGCTTTTATAACCCTGGACCCTGTAGGTCCCCGCTCCTCCTGCACCAGTCGCCGACTTGTATTGTTCAAGTTTATTGTAATATGTATATCCCTTTCACATGTAAAGCGCCATGGAATGAATGACTATAATACAGATAACTGGGGGATTTACCTTTGCCTCATACCGGACTGCAGCAGAGTGTAATAGGAAGGCGTTTTCCACAGTTATCCCTCTCTTGATGATATGCTGACACAGTTTCTTCAATCTGTTTTCACAGTAAGATGTTGCAAGATCTAATAGTCCTGGATGTAAAGAGCAGAAATGCATAACATAATTAACTAAATACCAGCCCAACACATACAAGACACTGCATTAGTGCAGTTGGCTTTTTATCAGACGTATTACTCTACCCACTTATGAAAATTGCTACACTGACAGACTAACAATAAATGGAGAGTAGGAATGTCAGACTGTAGCATGCTCTGTAAATCTAGGGCAATGTTCACACACATTTCCAATTAAGGACAGAGCAGGCTGTAGTGCCATTATTGCCAATCTGAAGAAAAATGCTAGGGAGCAAAGAGCGCGAATAGGGTTTTAACAGATTAAAAAAATAAGAAAGAAATTAATACACTCACCTGGTGCTGTTTTGCATTGCAACAATTAAATGGCGAAAAATCAGCTGCTGCATGACAGGTCGTCCGAGAAAAGGAAATGCTGCCTGGATAAATTGTGGTTTTCCTGCACTGCTGGTATACTAATAAGTAGAAGCTTGTAGGCGATAAGTTCATAAAAGGATTCTTTATTAGTGGGTTACAAAGTCAACTCATTTCGAAGTTATCAAAATTTCTTCCTCAGGACATAAGGTTAACTTCAAAACGCATTGACTTTGTAACCCACTAACCATCCTTTATGAACTCATCGCCTACAAGCTTCTCCATATGAGTATAAGAAATCCAAAATAGACCAGCCAAAATATTGCTACACTTTCAAAATGCAGACTATACCAAAACAAGGAAGCTAATGCAGCCAAATAATTTTTTAGTTTTTATTGAATTGATAAAATCATTTAAAACACACAATGACTGAATAGGGAGATAATGGAAAACCCGCACCCAATCTGGGTAGTATTGATCAAAATATACAGCAAAAATGTATACACCAGCCTAATGCACTATGCTATAAATGGTGATAGTAGAATGGAATGTGCAATCAACCCATTAGGGTGCTGATTGCAGATATAACCACATACAGGTATGCAATATAATAATGCCAAATGCAAGATTCCCTCTGAAGAAGCTTACGCGAAACGTGCGTTGGGGTTCCTGCCCCCATAATACCAGGTATTATTGATGTGCATTGTGTGTTTATTTGATGTTTGATATGTGGCACTTGTTGCTTTAGGTTTTGTGCTTTGCCCACTGATTTCAAAATATTAACCCAGTATAACAGCAGTATTAGGGTTTGTGCCCTGCTTATATATATTTACTTGAGCTATATACATTGGGTGTCTTTATCCATTGTTGGGGAATGTGGACCTTCTGTTGTACATTTATGTAGCCATATACTGCCATTTAGGTAACAATTTTTGTACATATTGTTGTATTGTTATATTTTATTGCATTTGGCATTATATTGCATACCTGTGTGGTTATATCTGCAATCAGCACCCTAATGGGTTGATTGCACATTCCATTCTACTATAAATACCTTCTATCACCATGTATGGCATGGTATATGCCTATGCATTAGGCTGGTATATACATTTTTGCTGTATAATTTTATCAATACTACTGGGATTGGGTGGGGGTTTTTCTTTGATAAAATCATTTAAAACACTTAACGACAGAATAGGGAAATTATTCAATAAAAACTATTTTATTTAGCTGCATTAGCTTCCTTGTTGTTTTTGGTATAGTCCTTATGAGTATACCAACAGCGCAGGAAAACCACAATTTATCAGGACGCATTATTGCCAATCTGACAAACCTGATTGCATAACATCATTGGGTCAACAATGTCTAAAGGGAATCTGTCAGCAGGTTTTTGCCATTTAAACCCTACATAATGTAGGGTGAGAAATTCCAGCGTTGTGTCAATTAGGCTGTGTGGTGTAGCTTCAATACAATCAATGTTTTATCAGCAGTAGAGTATCACTGCAGGACTAGGTCCCATGTGCAAGCCAGTCAGGCTAATCTGTAACCCTGCCCGCAACGGATTGGCAGCTTGCTGACAAAGTACATAGTATACATTAAACTGCTAATCAGGGGTGTGGGTGGGATTATATTCAGCTCAGCAGTCATTGCACAGCTACATCTACAGCAGAGAAAACAGGGATTCTATCTAAACTGCAGCAAGCAGCCCAGTAAGTGATACATTTCTGAAGTCACTTTTGCTCTATATTATGCAGCTTTCAGACTACAAAGCAAAACCCTGCTGACATGCTCTTCAAAGGGTTTGTATGGTGACGCTCATGGCCACATCTGGAGGGGATCTTCGCTGAAATGATTTTTACAGACGTTTTCTGAGATGCATGCATGATCATCAGGAATCTTGCACTAGTCCTATAGCAGGTATCAATAGGCACATCAGATAACACTCCCTTTTAGATATGGCAGTCAGCGGCTCTGGAACAAACCTTTGAAGGACCAGCAAACCATTATCTACCACAACGTCTGTTAAAGTTTTAATAGAAACAGGTTAGCTTTTTCTTCAATTACCAGCAGATTTGTGCACTTATTCACCCCTACTGATGAGCAGGAGCTTTGGCCACATGTAGCATTCACAAAGGACCATTACAAAGATCAACCAAGTGCAGAAAACTCAGACCTGATCAGTACTCTAACCCATTGTATACCTATCGCATCTTCTGGTGGCAGGTCCACTGTATCTGTGTACAAGTACTGCAAGAAGGCATAGTATACTGGATAGGAAAACTGGTTAATTTCTATGACTTCTTTGGAGTTTTCATTCCAGTGAGATTGGAACATTGTGCGGAAGTGTTCACATCTGCAAAGAGAAAAAGCATAGTCATACACTATTAATAAAGGCAGGAGCCCAGCAATGATGGGTGCATTAGGTATGTTTGCACAAAGGACTGAAGGACAATTAGGATTTCTTGGAAGAGAATTTTTACATTAGCAGAGAAAGCATTTAGTTGCACAGTGACTATAAAGAAGTGGTAATACAGTCAAGACAGCACGAGAGCATGTCCTCAGACGCAACTGTAAGCATGATTGCAGGAAGTCACCTGGAATATGGGCGTACAGTAAGGCCCATTTGCGAGAAAGGGTTAAACATTGCTCATAGTGACAGACTATACTGATCTGACACGGACATCTAACATTATAAAAACATACTATATGCACAGTGAATTCAGGCATAAACTTCCACTTTTGGAAAACAATTGCATATTGAATCCAGCATATATACAAAATGTATTGAGACCTTCCCTAATCACTGAACTCAGATCCAGCCCTTCGTCGTGCCGCCCGCCTTTACCAACATGTGACAGAATGGATAGTTTTAAAAAGCTCAGATACAAGTGTGGTCCTGTACTAGGACGTCAGCACTGAGGCATAGTGTACAAGAGTCACCGACAACCTGCTGACTCCATTAACTGGGACCTCAGGAGCTCCACAGACAAACAGCAGGCAAGCCTTACATCACCAAGCATCGGATGGAGTGGTGTAAGACAGCCGCCCCAACTCCGGAGCAGTGGAAGCATGTTCTGTGCAGGGACTAAACCGTTATGTTAGTCTGAGGAATGATATCAATTATATGTAATTAAGCAGCGATCCTTGGGGCAACCCCCACTAGGTTCCAATGAAGGAGCCATCGGTTTTAGGCACCAGTCCCAAAACGTAAAAAAAAAAAACATTTTCCACACTACACTTTAAAGAATTAGTAAGGCTACATTCTCATGAGGAGTATGTGAGCGTTTGATATTGCAGATTCTTTGCATTAGGTAAATTAGGTTACGCAGGTGTGATAGCGTCTGCAGTATATTTTAAGTAAATCTGATTTGGTTTTGATACTTGATAAGAGGCTCAGTAAGTCCACTTTAATATACAAGTCTTGAGAAATCCCACTGTTCAGGTTAGCAGTCTGATGGACGAGTCTGGGTTTGGCAAATGCAAGGATAGCATAATGATGTCAGTCAGGTAATGGTAACTAAAGTTTGGTGAAGGGATAATGTTATGGGGTTTACCTAGGTTTTTAGCTCCAGTGAAGCAAAATTTTAATACTTCAGTATAAGTAAGACATTTTGGACAATTGTAGCTTTTAACTGAAAAAGTTTGGAGAAGGCCCTTTAGCGTTCCACATGACTGTGCCCCAGTGCACAAAGCAAGGTCCATAAAGGCATGGTTGGGAGAGTTTGGCGTGGTAGAACCTGACCGATCACACAGACCCCTGACATTGCTACATGGTCTTAATGTTAGATGTATATAAACTTTACCTTATCTTTAAGACTGCTTTATGGACATGAATATCTTTTCCTTCTAAACGGAATTTCAAGTCTGCAGTTTCTTCACTATCGAACTCTCTCTTCAGTGACTCGGCGACTGTTAGAAAGTCTTCAGGTTCTAGAATTAACATGGTGAATAAGCATAATTGGCATTATTATAGCATATAATTGACAGTCATGATGAAAACAGGGTAGTGCAAATAACTTTGTTTTATTATTATAAAAAAAAGTGACAAATTAAGATCTCACCAACTTAAAATAAGTTATCTAGATGCCAGTATTGGTAGGAAAAACTGCTAAATAAATTTTAATTTCTGAAGTGCAGACATTCTGCAGCAATTCACAAATCAGAGGGGACATACATAAAAAATAAGACATTACATGGCATCATAATTCAGTTAGAAGAGGAGTTGGGGTCTCACTTTCAAACTTACAATATGAAGAAATGGGGGGTACAGAAAGTTGTTTTTTTTTGGTTTGTTTTTAAAAAGTGCTTGTAGTGTATGGCCCAGTGCATGAACCAATCACCAGCCGGTAGGTGTACAAGTACAGATACTAGCACATTGTAAGTGCCAAATCTACCCTTTAGAACAGCCATGACTTACCTACAGAAAGCACGCGCCACATGACTGGTGGGTTTGAAAAACAAGCAAACACATCATCCGTACAAGTAAAGTTTGTGAGATGAGGCGAGAGAATAATCTGGCCACGACACGGACCCCACATGTATACTTGGCCACTTTGTGACTTGGCAGACGAGGTGTGCGATGAGTGACAGGCTGCAATCTCCACTATTCTGCAAAGAGAATACACGTCTGACTTGTTGCATCAAGAAAGTCGAAATAACATGATAATGTAATTCTACAGTATTCTTAAAGAGGTATTTCAATTATGTCACTTCAAGGGGAGTTTGACAGCACAAAGTGACTGTACTAGCCAAGCACTGGTACACTCTTCACTAAGGCCAAGCAGTTCAGTGCACCATTCCATCACCATCTTTGCTCTTCTCTGACTCCGGCGAATCAAGAAAGTAGGAAAGATGCAAAACAAATAGGTAGAAAGAAGTACTGAACTGCTTGGCTACGTCAGGGGTGCACAGAGCACCTGTGCTTGGTTTGAGCAGTCATTTTGTGCCAACAGTCCAAGATAAGTTAAACATGGTATAAATCACCACATCATAGGGGGAAACACCAAGTGTCAGCCAGAACTAAACCAAACCACAGCATTTACAGCCAACAGTAATGAAGTCAGTGGAAGTTACACGCAGAATTACTGAAACTTATGCTTTACTACGCTCTGACTTCAGGGTTCTGCTGGATCGGTATATGTAAACTGCAACTTCAGATTTTTCTGGATTACTGTCGGGGCAGTTGAGAGCCTGCATTCAGGTAGTAAATAACAAAATGGAGCTTGGTGCCAAGATTTGGCCAGGAGTATGGGGGGAGTTGCTGCTCTATAGGGCACAAGATTCCGTTCAACTGTTTTCAATTTTAACTGAAACATTACATTATTAAAGTTTACTAATAAAGGCAGGTCTTCAAAGGATTTAGCAGGTCAAAAGTGGCCAGTTCTTGCTGCTCCGTTTAGTATTTGGGTTTTTGTTTTTAGAAAAATTCACTATGTACAGTTGTACAGATGTGGGGCTTTATTTAGTGCTAGTTTTTAATTACCTTTATGAAGGGGACTTGTCTTTAGGCAGCTCTGCATTATGACAGAGGCACACCCCCTTGGCTTGGTGAAGACCATATAAATTGGCACTACATAAAAGGGTCCCTATCTTTGGATTTGGGAGGGGGAGGGGGGAGTACTCCTGCAAGTAGCATGGATCTAAAGAGGACCCATTGCAATGTCTTGCTCTTTTTTAAGGCATGGTTCTTATTCCACAAGGATACTCTCCAGTATACTATACCTTTCATTTGTCTCCACTCTAACTGGAGAAAGCTGGTTGCTTTTGTTACCAATACCCAACTGGCCATTTGTGTTGGCTCCCCAGGAGTAGAGATACCCTTGATCAGTCAGCCCCATGGTGTGACTATAGCCACATACAATCTAGAAAACAATAGTTGACAACTTTACCAAAGCAGAAAGAGTCCTCAAATCTATGTGCATAAGAAAAGCTTAACACTACCTGTTTCCAACCCACATAGCTTAAAAAAATTACATAAACTGGGCTCTAACAGATGCTATGAACCCTTTAAAAGATAGTGGTGTTAAATTGCTTCAGTTGACAAAGCAAGTTATTTGCAAACTTGCTTAATGTCATGCTGTCTATTTGCAGTCATACTATTGTGAGCCTTTATCTTACATAGTGTACAGCTGGTTTCCAAGGAAACAGACCCAGTCAGCTTCCTCACTTGCCCATTGATTTCTATAGAGCAGATAGGCTATGTTCACCTGTCCAGTAGTGATCAGCTAGAACAGATCCAGCATCAGTTAGCAAAAACATTTAAAAACTGACTAAACTTTTTGCCAGCTGATTTTTTTTTTTTTTTTTTTTTTTTAAACATTGATGCAGGAAAACAGTCTGTAAAAGCCAAAGGTGCAAAGGAGCCTGTCATTTAAATCATGCTGCAGAAACAGGGGCAGCCATGTATGCTTGAGGGTGCAGTCAGACAGCCATGTTACTTTCACGCAATACTCAAGAGTATATGAGCTGGACAACATGCATTTCTATGCAGCTGTCACATCAGAAGAGCTGATGATCAGTCCAAAGTTTGAGATGCGATCCTCAAGCAAGCAATACGGCCATATGACTGCACCCTCACTCTGAAACAATGCCGGGCTTTGGAGAAAAACCTGAAGAGCCAGGAGAGGGGAGGGACCCATCAAGGAGATTGTTGCAGGGAGAAACACTGCAACTTTATTATAAACCTGACCATACAGATTAGATAGATCATTTGTCCCCAACTCCCGCATACACTTGTCCAAGTGTTCCTGTGCCCTCTAACAGCCATTGCCACTATCTGGCAACAGCTCATCTCCCACCAAATTAAAGTTTCAGGCAAGAATTCGAACCACCGGTCCTTATTTCACCCTATAATCTGTCATGGGACAGTTGTCTGAAAAATCAATGGGTTCAGAAAATGGATTTAATTTGTATGGGAGGCCTTAAGGGTTAATAAAGAGTCCTGCTCTAGTCATTGGTCTACAGGTCCCAGAAGTCAAACCCCTGCCGATCCTTACCAATCCCACAATAGGTGATAACAGGGTATTCTGGTTGGAAGTTAAAAGTGGTTGTGTCTCATAAGTGGGTAAAATTACAGTGACCCAAAAGTAATTTCTCTCACCTGAACTATACACACTTGCTGAACAAACACCACTTTACAAGGAATTAGTTGGTTTCCAGTTCCTCCAACTCCAAGTTGACCAGTACCATTGTAACCCCAGCCGTAAACCTGGGGGGGAAAAAACATACCAGACTTGTGTTAATGTATCTGATAGCAAATTCTGTCAGTCACATTGACAATTAAAGGACAGATCTGTTAATGAGCATTTATACTGACTAGCGAGAGAACTCATGAAGTTAGTCCGCTAGGCAATTAGTGTTAATGAACACGGCCATATATCTCATACAGAGCTGTTACCGTAGTTTCATAGTTTAAGGTAGGCAAGTCCACAGGGCTCAACCTCTAATCTAGCATGTTGAGCTAGACTCAGGGATGTCAAACGCAAATACACAGGCCAAAATTAAAAGCTTTGGTGGGGTTGGTTTCATTGCATGTCAAGTGAACCAATGAATATTACTACTATACTTTTAAATTCTTTTGAGAATTGGTTCTCTGGTAATAGTGTGTTAGATATAAATATATATATATAAATTAGTTTAATTAATTTTCAGAGTTGTGAAAAAAAGTGAATTTCTGTGTTGCACGCCTTTACGTTTCTCCTCATAACTCAGGCAAGAAACAAGATGGAGAAATATTTTTATTATTTCTTTATATGGCGCCATTGATTCCATGGTGCTGTACATAAGGGGTTACATACCAAATACAGATATCACTTACAGTAAACTAACAATGATGGGCAGGGTCCTCGTCCCTCTGTACCAGTCTTTGTGAGCTTACATTCTACAGGAAGAGGGAAGGAGAGGGTAGGTTGGGGGGGTTGCAGTAGCTCCGGTGTTGAGGTGGCAGCAGGCAAGGTCATGGCAGGCTGTAGGCTGGTTTGAAGAGATGGGTTTTCAGGTTTGAGGCTAATCAGACGTGTTGAGGCACAGATTTCCCTAGGATGGGGGATATTCGGGAGAAATCTTGGAGGCGATTGGGTGAGGAACAAATAAGTGTGGAGGAGAGAAGGAGGTCTTGGGAGGACCGGAGATTACGTAGGGGAATGTATCGGGAGATTAGTTCAGAGATGTACAGAGGAGAGAGGTTATGGATGGCTTTCTAGATCAGTGTTAGCAGTTTGAACTGGATATGCTGGGCAATAGGGAGCCAGCAAAGGGATTTGGAAAGGGCATTAGAGAATTAGCGAGGTGAGAAATGAACCAGTCGCGCAGCAGAGTTGAGGATGGACTAGAGGGGTGCGAGAGTGTTAGAAGGTAGAAAACAGAGGAGGATGATGCAGTAGTCGAGGCGAGAGATGAGGGCATGCACAAACAATTTTGTAGATTGAGGGTTGAGGAAAGGACAAAATCTGAAATATTTGAGCTGGAGGCGACAGGAGATGGCAAGACCTTGGGTGTGGGGTTTCAAGGACAGGGCAGAGTCAAGGGCTACTCTGAGGCAGCGGATTGCCGGTACTAGGGAAAGTGTGATGTCATTTATTGTAATAGAAAGATCAAGTGGGGAAGATGTGAGATGGGGGAAAGATGAGGAGTTCAATTTTGTCCACATGGAGCTTGATGAAGCAAGAGAAGAAGGAGGATATGGCTGATAGACATGCTGGGATTCTGGACAGCAGAGAGGTAGATCTGGGTATCATCAGTGTACAGATGGTACTGGAAGCCATGGGATTTTATGAGCTGTCCCAGGCCAAGGGTATAGATTGAGAAGAGTAGGGGTCCTAGGACAGAGCCTTGCAGGACTCCAACAGAGGGTGGGATGAGGAGGTAGTGTGGGAGTGGGAGATGGTAAAAGTGCCATTAGAAAGGTATGAGGAGATCTAAGATAGGGCAAGGTCTTTGATGCCAAAGGAAGAGGATCTGTAGTAGGAGGCAGTAGTCAACTGTTGAAGGCAGAGGACAGGTCAAGAAGGAGTACAGATTTACAGAGAGGTGGGAAAAACACCATTCAACTCCGAACCGTACAGGCTTTCAGACATGTCACAAGAGTATCTTTGTTAATATTTTACCCATGCGGAATAAAATGCAAAATTTCAAAATGCATTATTGATACAGACTTTAGTTAAAACTAACTTACTGTACAGTGTAGTGTAGACTAGTTCATTTTGTTTTATATTAAAGATTGATTTACTTATACTCTTAAAAACTTGGACATGTCTAGCATTGTAATAAAAAAAATTAACACTTCTATTTAAATATTTAATATGGCTTTTACTTTAGCATTAAAAGTATTAGGATTACACTATTTAGAAAATCACACTTAAAAATACGATCCCAATATGAGCCAAACTTGAATCCTTGAACGAATGTAACCAAGAACTCAAGTAACATTTGCCTTTGAAAATTTAGTAAGTTCTCAAAATTGCGCATCAAAAATTTAATCTGACTATTCAAACACAAAATATCAAACAATCTTGTGACAAATCAACTTCAAACCTGTACCATTCTAAACAAAACTGCTCCTCCTCTCTCTATTTTATTTATAACCAGTGATGTGATAAAGTAACATCATACAAGGCCAAAATTCAGATTTTCAAAACTTTAGAAAGTCAATGAAAAAAAAAATTAATGCAAAAACTTGTTTTGTAATTCACTGAAGTAACTTCAACAACAACAACAAAAAAATCCAAAGACATCGGGTTAAGAAAAAAAAAAAAAAAAAAAAAAAAAAAAGATTCAGATTTGGATCACTTGACATGGAATAACCCTTGGACAAAGTTATGGGCCAACCTTGATATTAATTAATAAAAAAAGTTTTAGAATATAATCGGCTAAGCGTGTCACTGTCTGAAGCCTTTAGACTGCACATGCGTGACACATTTGCAGTGCGTCTTCAGCAAAATGACGCCAGACAGCACGGTGCTCCGACGCCACACTCCCCTGGCGTCTGGCAGAACAGGACACAGCAGAGCTGGAGCACAGAGAAGAAAGGTGCGTATAACGGTTTATTTTTCTGCATGTGTGTACAGCGTGAAAGGGGTGCGGGGTGCCACGCCTACCAGGATTGGGCAGCACATACCAGCATGGGAGACCATATACCAATAAAAATGCTTGCCACCCGGGAGTAGAACGGGTTCAATAGCTAGTTAAATATAACGAACCATGAACAAAGTACATTTTAAATAGATCTTAAGAGTCAGATCATTGTAGCACTGGATATTTGCTCACAGGATGGGGCATACATAAAATCATGGATAACCATAGTGGAAGATCTAATTGGGCACCACCGACACACTGCATAAAGTCTACTGGAATTTTAATTCGCATTGGCACTGAGATGAGAACACAGGAGAAGCACTAGGCTGGGGTGTCACTACCCTCTTAGAGACCACCCCAGAATGATTAAGCAGTTCAAGATCGGGCCATTTTCAGGGTATTTGTACATATGCATTTAATGGTTTTCAAATTTTCTTGTTTGGATATTGAATACATTTTTTGCCTTTCTTATGCCACATATGGGGCTTAATTTTAGTATTTTTTTTCTGAAATCAGGGGAAGAATACACACTTTCTGGCTATAAACTGCGATTCAGACTTTGCATGCCGATTCATTCTCATTTTACACACTATTCCCCATAAGGTCATTTGAACATAACATTTTTATTGTCCATTTCCCCAGTAACTGGGGAATATTAGCCCAAGTTACAATGGAAATTCAGCCTCTTGTTTGTACAGAAGAGCTGACAGTCTTACAACCCAGCAGATTTTGCTCACTTCCCTACATTAAGCAATCACATGATCACTGGGTTCAGAGGAGTGCTTCCTAATCTGTATACACCACACTTGCTCAACAATGAGTAGCCAGCGATTAGGAAAGCACGATTTCCTGCAAGTCACTTACATTTTAGAACTCTGGAGAGGAGTAAAGCATGGAACAGCTGGACATTTATAGTCTATGGCCGGTCCAGAAATAGTTAATGACCAGAAATTTTACTGTTTTTACCTCTCCTTTTTAGTGGCTACAATGGTTATTTTTTTCATTGATGCTGTATAAAGTTTTATTTGATGCTGTACAAATTGTAATACGGTACCTTTAGTAGTTTTGTGGTATCTATAAATTCCTGTGCAACTTATCTAATTTTTCTTTGTGAAGTAAACATAGAAAAATGCAATTTTTGGTTATTTAATAAGTTTTACTGCTCACGTTTCACACCAAATCGCCAGGTAATTATGGCCATGTGGTTATCTGATGTGTAGGTTGTTATACGTACCTGCGAGACTGAGTATGGATTAGATAGATCAAAGATGACCATTTCGGGGCACCAGCTGCACACACCTCTGAGCAGGTAAAGCAAACGATCTATGTGCATTTTCTCACCAGCAACAAAGTGTTAATACTCGTATACAGACAAATGGGCTGATTTATCACTCGCACTACACCAGTCTTGCTGGAGTAGAAGGCAGCAAATTCATTAAGATGTGAACGAACACCATTTAATGAATTCAGTGTCTCTTGAGTGGCATGCACTGTTCCAGAAATGCTACACCGATCAGGGACTGGAATGAAAGATCCTAGTTACTTACCGGTAACGGGATTTTACAGAGCCCATGACAGCACCACCTGAGAGAGGGTATCCGCCCACCAAGGACAGGAACCTACTGAATAAAAAGGCGGTACCTCTCCTCCGCATCAGTTTTTGTTTCAGAGCATGAGAGGGCCTCCGAAGACAGGTTAATACATAACCACCACCTCAACATATGTACTAAACACCTTAAAAAAGTGCACACCACAGTGATAAAGGGGAGGGAATTAATAGGGTGCTGTCATGGGCTCTGTAAAATCCTGTTACCGGTAAGTAACTAGGATCTTTTCCCCTTCTCCCATGACAGCACCACCTGAGAGATTTATAGAGATCAAATACCAGAGGGAGGGATCACCGCTTGCAACACCCTTCTACCAAAGGACAGATCAGTAGAAGAGGAAAGGTCAAGACGGTAATGTTTGTAAAATGTAGCGGGGGATGACCAAGTTGCCGCCTTACATATAATGTCGATGGGCACATCCGCCTTCTCAGCCCAGGAAGCAGCTACCGCTCTGGTGGAATGGGCCTTCAGGTTCTCAGGAACCGGCAGATTGCTAGAAGAGTAGGCTAAGGTAATAGTATCCCTGACCCATCTAGCTATGGTCCCCCTTGTAACCTTAAGTCCTTTCCTAGCCCCCTGAAAGGATATAAATAAGGCGTCACTCTTTCTCCAGGCTTTTGTCACTTCCAAATACTGGACTAACACCCTCTTAACATCTAAGGTGTGAGGCTTATGTTCCTCAGAATCCCTAGGATTAGGATAGAAGGAAGGGAGAGTGATTACCTGCACCCTATGGAACTTGGAGGCTACCTTTGGAAGATAGGCCGGGTCTGGTCTTAAGATTACTCTATCCATACATACTTGAGTGAATGGATGGTTAACGGATAGTGCGTGTAAGTCACTGACTCTACGAGCTGATGTCAGGGCTACCAGTAGAGCAGTCTTTAAAGTTAAGATTTTTTCTGAAACCTTCTCTAAGGGCTCAAAGGGAGGTTTGGTTAATGCTTCCAGAACTAAATTAAGGTCCCAAGGAGGCATTCTTGGAACAGGAATAGGTCTGGATCTATGACAGGCTTTAATAAATCTAATGATCCATCTATTTGCTGCCAAGTCATAATTATACAGTGCCCCCAGAGCCGATACCTTTACCTTAAGAGTACTGGTGGCTAGTCCCATGTTTAACCCCTTCTGGAGGAATTCTAGTATGGCCTCAATAGGAATCCTCCCTTTGGCAGACTGACCCGAGGTAGACAAGAACTTAGCCCAGGTTCTACCATAGATTCTAGTTGTTATCGGCTTTCTACTTGCTAGAAGGGTAGTAACAAGATCCGGAGAAAACCCCCTTTGCGTCAATAGCGACCTCTCAAAATCCAAGCCGTCAAATGCAGGCCAGCTCTTTGGGGATGACAGACTGGGCCCTGCCTGAGGAGATCCGGGATGTCCGGAAGAACCCATGGATCTGCTTGGGACATTCTCTTCATCCAAGTGAACCATGGTCTCTTGGGCCAGAACGGGGCGATCAATATAACCCTCGCCCGTTCCTCTCGGATCTTCCTCAGGATAGTAGGGATCAGTACTAAAAGGGGGAAAGGCATAAGCTAGAGTAAAATCCCACGGAATCTGCAGCGCGTCCACCGCAAACGCCCCCTCTTTTGGATTCAGGGAGCAAAAGGTTTCGGTCTTCCGATTGTGTCTGTTTGCAAACAGATCTGGGGCTGTCCCCACCGATCCACAATCTGCTGAAAAACGGCTGGATTCAACTCCCACTCTCCTTGTTTCAAGATGTGACAACTCAAGAAATCGGCCTTTATGTTCTCTTCCCCTTTTATATGCAGTGCCGAGAGCGTAACCAGCCGACTCTCGGCAAACCTGAAGATCTGATCGGCTATTAACATCAGAGGGAGAGACCTGGTACCCCCCTGATGATTGATGTAGGCGACTGTTGATCTGTTGTCTGACATTATCCTGACGTGAGGACCCTGAAGAACAGAACTGAATTCTTTTAGCGCGTTTCTGGCTGCCAACAGCTCTTTCATGTTGGAAGAGAGACTTGTCTCGCTGTCCGACCAGAGGCCTTGTACAGAAAGATCCCTTAGGTGAGCTCCCCAACCTTCCGCACTTGCGTCTGTTGTAATTGTATCCGACACCTGGAAGGTCCAAGGAACCCCCAAAGATAGGTTGACTGGAGATGTCCACCAGTCCAGGGAGTTGATCACAACATTTGGAAGAGATATTTTCCCATTCAGGCGACCTTTGAGCCGCCTGTCCGCTGCCAGAATCTCCTGTTGAAGACATCTGGAATGGTGCTGGGCCCACTGAACCGCCGGGATGCAAGACGTCATTGTACCCAACAGAGACATTGCACTCCTCAGGGTCATGGTCGGATTGCTGACAACCTGAGATGTTAGGGATCTGATCTTCAGCTTCTTTTCCTCTGGCAGAAGACAGGTTTGGTTTTCTGAGTCCAGAATGAGACCCAGGAAAGACTGAACCCTCTTTGGTTCCAGCCTTGACTTCTCCAGATTTAACAGCCAACCTAGGCCATGACGTCCGCCAGGGCTAGAGCACAGAGTTGACTTGATCTGCCCACTACTAAGAAGTCGTCCAGATAAGGGATGACCAAAATATCTCTCTTTCCCTCAAGTGCGCTGTGACCTCCAGAATGATTTTTGTGAAGACTCTCGGCGCCATGGAAATGCCAAAGGGAAGAGCTGCGAACTGAAAATGCCTTACGTGCCTGCCTAATTGTACAGCTACTCTTAGAAACTGTTGATGATCTGGCAAAATCGGGACGTGGTAGTAGGCGTCCTTCAGATCGAGGACGCACATAAAACAGTCCGGAAATAACATCTTTATGGCCGATTTTATTGTTTCCATCTTGAAAGGCATGTAGATTAAATGGTCGTTCAGTCTTTTTAAGTTCGCAATGGTCCTGAAGGAGCCGTCCGGCTTCTTTATTAGGAAGAGAGTCGAATAGAATCCTCTTCCTTGCTCGGGTGCAGGTGTTTCCACCAGAACTCCTTTCATGAGCAGAGAGAGAACTTCCTGCTGTAAGGCTATCTGTTCCGCTAAACCTCTGGGGGCTGATATTTTGACAGTGTTCTTGGGCCTGCTTTTGAACTCTAATGTGAGCCCCCTCCTGATTATCCCTAAGATCCAAGAATTGGATGAAATTTCCTTCCAGGCAGGCAGGAAGTGGGACAATCTTCCTCCCACCTGGGGGGGAACTGTCACTTAGGGGCTTTCTTATTCTCGGAGGAGGGACCCCCAAACATGAAGCCTCTGTTATACGGCTTTCGGTCTTTCCAGCTACCTTGGTCTCTGGGAGCTTTACTGCAGCTGTATTTTCTCTTCCGAAAGGAACTGTTAAATCGGGAACCAGACACCGTGGGAAATCCATGTTTTTTGTCTGCGGCTTTATCTAGGATGTCATCTAGACCTTTGCCGAACAAGAAGTCCCCCTCACAAGGGATTGAGCACAGTTTAAACTTTGACTGCACATCCCCTGGCCAGCTCTTGAGCCATAGCGCCCTACGGGCTGCATTAGAGAGGTTTGCAGACCGGGCAGCCAGCCTAACTGAATCTGCCGATGCATCTGCCAGGAATGCAGCCACTCCCTGCACAAGAGGAAGGTCTGATAGAATTTTCTCCCTGGACACATTCCCCCTGATCTGGTCTTCCAATTGTTGAAGCCAGATCATCATAGATCTAGCAGTGCAGGTCGCTGCTACTGCCGGTTTAAGGGCCCCTGCTGACGACTCCCAGGTTTGCTTAAGGAAGGACTCCGCTTTTTTATCCAGCGGGTCTTTTAAGGCTCCTAAATCCTCAAAGGGCAGAGTGGATTTTTTTTGAAGATTTTGAAATGGCCACGTCAATCTTAGGGGTTTTGTCCCATTTAGCCGCATCCTCATCCTCAAAGGGGTACCTCTGCTTGGAGGATGACGGCAGCTGACCCTTCCTCTCCGGTTTCTTCCATTCCCTTTCTATCAGAGATTTAATCCTGTCATTGACCGGGAATGAGCGTCTCCTCCTTTGGTCTAAGCCCCCGAACATAACATCCTGGACTGTTCTGGGCACTTTGGTATCGGTAATACCCATAGTCCCTCTGACGGCTTTAACTAGTCTCTCAGTATTATCAACCGAAAAACAAGGTCTGCCCCCCCATCCTCATCCGAAGACTCCGATGACAATGAGGAGTGATTAGAGGAGGAAGGCAGTTCTCTCGTAAAACGGGACTCCACTGATTCCTCTGATTCTGAAGAAACTAGTTTTCGCTTCTTTTTGAGTGAGGTTAAGCCTCTTAAAGACTCTCTGACCTCTGTCTGGATTAGATCCTTTAATTCTAAAGAAAACCTGGGGGACTCCTCTGCAATGGTTTTCTGAATACAGTCCGAGCATAGGTTTTTGGCATAGGAGGTGGGAAGACCGATTTTGCATAAAGCACACTCCCTGTTTTTACTTTTAGCACTACACTTCTTCGCCTCCTGCCCCAAGAAATAAAAGGAGAAGGAGGAAAAGAGAGAGAAGAGCACATTATTCAAGGTGAGACTTTCACGAAGATCACTCACCACACTGCCGTTCAGACTAGGGTACCGGAAGCGGTGGTTGCCGTTCACATGAGGGCTCCCATCTGGCGGAGGTGGACTGACAAAGTCTTTTCTGACCAGTCTTGCCGGAACTCGTACACCCCTCACTGCTGTGACTTTGTCGATGGGAAGATTCCCGTTCCATTTGTTTGAGCTGCTTGCGCTGCTTTGATGGCTGTGGCTGCTGCTGTACTTCCTGTGGCGGTGACAGCTGCTGCCCAGGTGACTGCGGTTCCTCATCCATCATGGCGGGGATGCAGACACCGCCATTCTGATTGCTCCCCATCCTTAAAAGCAGTAGGGCTCCACCTCCTTTAGGCTCCTCTCCTTCCGGCAGCGTGCTCATCTCAAATCTCTTTTTTTTTTTTTTTTTAAATTTTAGCCAGCTGGCGCGCTACCCGCAGATCCACTTGCCTCGGCGCGTGCGCAGCCCAGCGGCACCCGGCGCGCTTGCAGCGGGATGACAGCTTTCCACCCGCGCATGCGCAGACCCGGCTTCCGGCACACTCCGTGATAGGGCGCGTCAGCACCCCGCGCGTGCGCAGCCCGGACTTCCGGCGCGCTCCGTCACAGGGTGCGACGCGACCCCCACGTGCGCAGCCCGGAAGACCTGCCGGCCGGCGCGCTCAGTTCATCTTTGCGAGGCGCAGGCCCCGGCGCACGCGGGGAGGAATCCAAAAAAAAAAACAGCACCTCCTCCCCACACGCAGACCCGGGCAGCAGCCAGACGGGCTGGGAACAGGGACCATCTGCTGCTTCCACGGCCTCCAGGCCGCACCGTCCATAATCCAGGTACGTGAGGTACCACCTGGTGAGGCTCCCATCAGGGACAGGAACCAAAAAACTGATGCGGAGGAGAGGTACCGCCTTTTTATTCAGTAGGTTCCTGTCCTTGGTGGGCGGATACCCTCTCTCAGGTGGTGCTGTCATGGGAGAAGGGGAAAATTTCTGATTTACAAAACGCTGTCACTTTGATGCTTGTGACTTGTGGAAGTTGCCACAACACCACCTACCCCCCAGATCTCTTCATTGTGGCAGGGGTCGAGTCAAACTGGTGTAAAAACTCCAAAAGTCACAAAATTGTGACTATAGTTTTCCCTATAGTTTTTTTTTGCACAAATCTTTGTTGAATCAGCACCAGAAGGTCCCAATCCACATCAAGGACCTCACATGCAGGTGTCCCACTGGCCTTATAAAACAGCAGGTGGTGGCGGCAGGCAGTGTGGATGTGAGAACTGGTTGTGTGCCAAGCTCACGGTCATCCTATTGTGATCAGAGAGTTGATGAGTGAGAAACGGAGTCCCCTTTACAGTCACATTAGAGTCCCATGATTAGAGAGGGGGCTGTTCTTGAGAGTGTAGTTAAAAGTTTATGTAGTAAAAAAAAAAGGAGACTGTTTTATCACTTTAAGGGTATGTGCACACGATGCAGAAATGCTCAGGATTTTTTCCTGAGCGTTTCTGCATCTCTCTGGCAGGAAAAAACGCATGCGGATTGTACATGCGGTTTCCTGCCAGGGACATGCAGAAATGAAGCGGTCTTCACTTTCATTTCTGCATGCGGGTTGACAAGCGCTTCCCAAGCGATTTTAGCATCACTTGGAAAGTGCTTGTCAACTTTACACTATATAAATCCATGCAACCGGCATGGATTTATATAGTGTGTGATGTCAAAAAATAAAAAATAAATCTATACTTTACCCTCTGATGGCCCCCGGTGTCCTGCTTCATCGGTCCCGGCTGCCGGCAGTGAAGACTGTAGGACCTTCCGACGTCAGCGTCACGTGACCCGTCACATGACTCTGACGTCAGCGAAGGTCCTTCATTCAACCGCGAAGTGCGCGGGAAGCCGGCAGGACGCAGCGCGGGCCGTCAGAAGGTGAGAATATATATATTTTTTATTTTATTCTTTTTTTTTTAATGGTACCTGGGTCTGGATGAGAGTCCTCTCATCCACACCCGGGTACCATCCGCACATTAGACCGCATGAAAAGCGCATCAACATATACAGTGATGCGGATTCCATGCGGTCTAATGCAAGTCAATGGCGGCAAAAGAGCAGCGTTTCCGCAAAATTAATTGACATGCTGCGGATTTTTGACCGCAGCGTTTACGCTGCGGAAAAATCCGCATCATGGGCACAGCACATGCGGATTTCCATTGGGGAACATTGCTGCCCTTCTACCATGCGTTTTTCATGCGTTTCCGCAACTGCAAAAACGCCGCGGAAACGCATGAAAAACGCATCGTGTGAACTCAGCCTTACTTTTGCAGGTTATTTTTTTTACATAATTTGACCCCTAACAAAAAAAAAAAAAAAAAAACACTTGAAAATTTTTATTCTTTACAAGTTACACGGTAAAATGGTCCCTTGCTAAGCCAATCATTGGCAAAAATGGAGTCAGCAGCCAGGACCCAGCAGCTCTGCTATTCCAGCAGAGACCCAGTGATTGCCAAGATCATAGATCAGTACCATCAGGACAACATCTGCAAGGAGTTTGTATGTTCTCCCCGTGTTTGCGTGGGTTTCCTCCGGGTTCTCCCCACACTCCAAAGACATCCTGATAGGGACAGTGATGATGAGGTCTGTAAAATTGTCTGAATTGTAAAGCGCTGCGGAATATGTTGGCCCTATACAAATAAAAAGATAATATTGACAGTGCTGATGCTTCTGTTGGCTGCACAGCATTTACTGAGCGCTATGTAGCCAGGAAAAGTGAAGACAGAAGCGATAATAAAATGCTTCCGTCTTCTCCCCAGGGTCCCTTGCTGTACGATAGCCGGTGTCAGAACCTATGCCTGTTGATACTGCTCTGCAAATTTACAATGAAACGATGCTAAAACCTAGAACCAAGTGTGGTAAACTATAGAACTTAGATGATTTGGTTAAAGTGCAACTAATGTCTGAACAACTTCAGCCATGGCAACTTTTTGGAAGGAGAAAATCTAAAGATCCAGATTCCTGCTGTCACAAACGTAGGAAGATAGAAAAATTTTAGTTAACCTTTTGATATTTTTATATTTTGCTGTTTTTTTTTTTGTTTTGTTTTTTTACAGGGAATCAGTCAACAGGTTTTTGCTACCTTATCTGAGAGCAGCATAAAGTAGGAAGAAAAATAAAAAGACTGATTCCAACGTTTTATTATTTAGTTTATTGGGTGCAGCAGTTGACAGTTTTAGATGTAGCAGAGCTCAACAAGCCAACCCTGCCCACACCAGTTTTCTATGTACATAGTCTATTGACAGTGAGCTGCTGATCAGAGGGGACATGGTCAGTGGAACAGGTGTGTGCCATGTAGTCTGGGTAGTGATAATCTCCTGGTGATAAAATCTTCATTTCAAGTAAATTAGCACAGACTAATAAGCGATATCCCTGAAATCTGTTTCAGCCCTTTTCTCATGTGGTCTTCAGATTACAGAACAAAAGCTTGCTGAGATTCCCTTTATTTGGAAGCAGATCAGTAAGGGGCCAGTTCCTGACACCAAGCACAAGAAGGGCGCTGCTCAAGACAGGAGCGCACACAATGTGGATCATGCATACAGTAGACCAGGGTTCCCCAACTCCAGTCCTCAAGGCCCACCAACAGGTCATGTTTTCAGGATTTCCTTAGTATTGCACAGGTGATGTAACTATTGCCTGTGCTGATGATGGAATTATCACCTGTGCAATACTAAGGAAATCCTGAAAACATGACCTGTTGGTGGGCCTTGAGGACTGGAGTTGGGGAACCCTGCAGTAGACCACCTAAGCTTCCTACTGAATCTGTGCGAGCTCTCTAACAGGAGCTGTGGGCTCCTGAGCCCTGAGCAGTGCGCTTCTGGGGGCCAGTCTAAGGAACAGGCCCCAATGATCTGCTTCAAATTAAAAGGACAATATAAACTAAACCTATTCTTCCAGTTTTTAACTAGCCAGGCTGGGGAACTAAAGTGTGGGCTATATTTCACTTATTGCTGTGATTTTGGTCAAGAGGTGATGTAACCGGCTTTTCAACTGTACAAGACTGAAGTCCCTGACACTGGCTGTGATCCCTATAACCAGATAACAGTGTGGGGGTCACCTGCACGTAAGAGAACATTACTTTTATTAGGCAATCTTAAATAAGGGATTCATCTTTATAACCAAAGCTCTTCAACTAAACCTCTCCAGGGCTGAAGCCTTGTACATCTTGTCTTCGTTCAGACACAGCTTCTCAATATTTCCATTGTGCCTCCCCAGCTAGAATATGGTGATGGCTGGGTCTTACCATTGCTGATGCTCCATTACACAATTTAAAAAAATAAAAATAACCTTAATCATTTAAACTGCGTAAATAAAATTGGCACAAAAAGTCATTTATGTTGATAAACTGAGGACAAATACAATCATTGAAGGGTCCATGCTGCATATAACTGCAAGTTGATCTGACACCGGATTTCACAATACAAACTGCATACGTTATTAGACTTTAGATCTAATGAGGCTGGTGAATTTACCTTCATAATGGAGGTAAAATTCCATTAAACTCAATCTCCGCCCTCCTCAGTGTCCCTCCTCCCTGCTCAGTACAAGCTGCAGGTGTCAGGCTGGGGACACTAATACACTTAGACTCGGGACCTCTTACACCTAAAATGCAAATTTCAGAAACAGTCAGTCATTCTGACAAGGACTTTTAAACACACCAGCCTCATTTGGTCGAAGATTTATTTACTAATGTTTGCCGTTTATATTGTGAAGTCTTTGGGCTGATCCTCTTTCAGTTTGAGAAGCACTGGCTTGAAACTCCCAGATATTTTTGTTACTAACTAGTACACATTCCCACATTGAAAATAGTCAGAGCAAAGTATCGCCATGTTTGACCTCACCTGTCCATTGTCTGTTATAGCCATAGAACACGTTGGTCCAGCTGCAATGGCAACGACTACCTTGCTTTGTAGCTGGGCACACACTCTGCGAGGAGTTGGCTGGTTTGCTGTGGTGCCAGAACCAATTTGTCCACAGTTATTGTATCCCCAGGCAAACACCTAAGTGGTGAAGAAAAAAAAAAACCACTTTAATAGAAAGATAATGCTCAATGGACTGCATAGGGGGGCAGATGTACTAAGCTATGCCAGAAGTCTGCCTTTGAGCTAGCGCATTTTAAGGCTGTCTAGTGTAAGCTGGCACTGTCTAAAAGTTAGACAACTTTAGTAATCTTCTGTTAGCAAAATTGCAGTAACAGCAGCAGCCAGAGGAAGAAAACCTTGTTAACCCCTTCGCAACCTTGGGTTTTGTCGTTTTTGCTTTTTCGTTTCTTGCTCCCCTTGTTCCCAGAGCCATAACGTCTTTATTTTTTGGACAATATGGCTGTGTGAGGGCTTATTTTTTGCAGGACAAGTTGTACTTTTCAACGCCATTACTAGTTTTACCATATCGTGTACGGGAAAAAAAATTCCAAGTGCGGTAAAATTGCAAAAAGAGTGCAATACCACAGTTTATTATTATTTTTTTTTTTACCACGTTCACTGAATTCTAAAAAACTGACTTGCCATTCTTATTCTCCAGGTCATTACGAGTTCATAGACACCAAACATGTATAGGTTATTTTATATTTAAGTGGTGAAAAAAAATGCCAAAATTTGGTAAAAAAAAAATAGCGGCATTTTCCGAGACCTGTAGCGTCTCCATTTTTCGTGATCTGGGGCTGGGTGATGGCTTATTTTTTGCGCGCCGGGCTGACGTTTTTATTGATAACATTTTGGGGTAGATCCAATGTTTTGATCGCCCGTTATTGCATTTTATTGCAATTTTGCGGCTATCCAAAAAACGTAATTCTGGCATTTAGAATTCTTTTATCGTTACGCCGTATACCGATCGGATTAATTCTTTTTTTTATATTGATAGATGGGGCGATTCTGAACGCGGCGATACCAAATGTGTATGTGGGGGGGGGGGTTTTATATTTTATTTTGAATGGGGCGAAAGGGCGGCGATTTAAACTTTATTTTTTTTTATTTTTTTATATTTTTAAAGAACTTTTTTTTTTTTCACTTACTGCATGCTTCTATAGTCTCCATAGGAGACTAGAAGCAGCAGTTGTCTGATAGTCTCTGCTACATATAGGGGATCAGCAGATCCCCAGCATATAGCAGAAATGGTCCTGTGCTATGAGCGCCGACCACTAGGTGGCACTCATAGCGACGAGATCATGACAACCAGAGGCGTCTGCTGCAGACCCCGGGTTGTCATGCACGCCCATCGGTGACCCGCGATCACGTGACGGGGTCGCCGGTGGGCGGGGCTTATGACACGAAACCCGGAAGCGCGAATTAAATGCCGCTGTCAGATTGACAGCGCCATTTAACATGTTAACAGCCGCGGGTGGATCGCGATTCCACCCGCGGCTGCTGCAGGCACATGTCAGCTGTAAGAATCAGCTGACATGTGCTCCGTTCAGTGAGGGCTCAGAGCAGCAGCCCTCACTGAACCGGGGGTAAGCAAATGTGCGTACTAATACGGCAAGGGTTGGAAAGGGGTTAAGGCTGTCTAGTGTAAGCTGGCACTGTCTAAAAGTTAGACAACTTTAGTAAATCTTCTGTTAGCAAAATTGCAGCAACAGCAGCAGCCAGAGGAAGCAAGAAAACCTTGTTAAAGGGACAGCCCCCCTGCCGTAGTGTTTACAGGAGGTGTCTGAACAGTCGGGATCCTGCTCTGCCCTCATCTATTTTTATGTCTGCTGACAAATCGTGAGGAGAACTACAAGAGTTAAGGACCGTCCCGATTGGGGTATGGCTTTTAAGGTTTTTTTTTATCAAAACAATTGCCAAGTACCCCATGTTATTTACATGTACTGTTTAATATTACTACAGGGTATCT
The DNA here is from genome assembly GCF_046119375.1 of Phyllobates terribilis. NCBI lineage: Eukaryota > Metazoa > Chordata > Amphibia > Anura > Dendrobatidae > Phyllobates > Phyllobates terribilis. Next base: position 134,192,652 of record NW_027362762.1, on the reverse strand, counting down.
GCTAATTTTGCCTTCATCTTCGGTTCTGCTTGTTAAATGACCACAGTGTGAATGCACACCTATGCATTGCACTTATACCAACATATGCTCCGTATCAATTGAAGGTTTAAGAAGATGAAAATACACAACTCTGCCGCCTTCTATATTTGTGAACCTACGCTGCCATATGTCCATTCTGTCAATAAGATATCTGCAGATGAAGGGGATGGTACTAGACCAGTCATCCAACCTGCACCAGCGAAATACACCTGATTGCAAACAGCGTAAATGAAGTAGGCCGCAATCTTATTGATTGACAAGGCAGGAGCAAAATAAGGCTGCGTGGCTGCACAAATATAGGAATCTGCACGTAGCAGCAAAAAAGATGTCAAGTTGCAGGCATTGACCTTAAAGACATTTGGCAATTAAATGTAAAGTTCACATTAGCCATATAATTTGCTGCAGCTTCTTGTGCAATCACCAGTAAATTAAATTTCTCTTACAGGTCCGCATGCGGGTTTCCCCATAGACCTAACCTCTATGGGGAAACTCCGCATGTGAAATAAAAAATGGCGCTGCTCATTTCCATAATGAGCGAAAGCCGGCGGCGGCTATGCAGCAAGGTCGGGGCCGCAGCTGGCTCCGGACAGTGAGCACATACCCATAAAGATTAGGTCTATGGGGAAAACCCGCATGCAGACCAGCAAAAGAAATGGACATGCTGCAGTCTGGAAAGACGCGCCACATGTCTGTTTCCACAGGTGCATAGAGACACATACAGGATATGCGATTTCTAGAAATCCCATCCACTATGAACAACATCTGGCCGCTGCGGGTTTGTGTCCGGATCGTGTGCACATACCCTTATACAGACCAGATGGTTGGCAATCCCACCAAAATATGGTTCCGACAACTCATCTTATATTTATGAGAGCCTTCACTCTAGAGGAGCCAGTATCACTGGGAATTACATAGAAAATTAAAATAAAAGAACTGTGGTAGGTGGAAAGTGATGGGTGGGGGGGGGGGGGAATAGGGACCCAAAAATGTTCCAACTACCACAAAGAAATGAACAAGTCATCAGATCACTAAATCAATAAGACACTGAACTGAAGTTGTGTGAATTCTGCTCAGCAAGTTTAGAAATCTATGGAGTCTGGGTTTCTCCATGAAACATTACCTCTCCATCAGATGATAAAACCATCGAGTGATGGGAGCCACAAGCCACTTGCATCACTTTTTTTGTCAGCACTTCAACGCAGATCTGAACAGGGACGGTACCTTGGACAGTGTTACCATTCCCGAGCTGGTTGTACCCATTGTGTCCCCAAGCATAAAGCTCCCCATCTAGAAAAAAACAAAATAAAAATGGTTACCAACAGCTGCTCAGACCAGAACAAGATGAAGTTACATAAATCAAGACACTGGTTTGTCCTGGAACAATGGAGGGAGGCAAGTGCTGTAACCACTTGGGGGATCGCTTGTTGTGAAAACTGAAAGAAGGTGGTACTGCTGTAATTATTTTGGGGAGGGTGGATATTGCAGTAATCCAAGTGTAATTTCTAGAATCAGGTCTATTAAGATGATTACATATTCTTGGTGTTGCACTTTTTTGTATATCCACATTAAATGTTACAAAAGCACAAACACAAAACAAGCAGATGTTCAATGTATGCAGCTTCCTTAGCTGTGTAGACTGGGACAGAGTCAGCCATCTAGTTTGAAGTGCAGGCCGTGGGCTTGAGAGCCTCATACACTGCCAGGGGCCTGGAAATAGGATAGCGAAATACAACCAGAAGGCTCCCAGCATTTCCTCCGCCACCTCCTGGTCGCTTGGCTCCATCTCATCCTAAAAGTTTATTAACCCTTTCATTTCATGAATCGCACTGCAGCTACCATAACACATTGTGTTGACTGCATACTGTGTTGCACAAAGAATTTGTAGCATCAAGAGATTCATATCAATAGGACTCGTTATTATGGTAAAGAAATCTGATAAAGTGGATGACTATCAAATTCCAAAATGTGTACTGGCAAAAAAAAAAAGACTCACTCCATACTGCAGCAGCCACATTTACCTTCCCACCTCTGCTGGTGACCATAGGTGAACACTGGACGAGGTGGCCACAACTTGTATAGTTGATGATGCCCCCCATACTTGCACAGATGCCAGCAGGGGGAGATACCTCCCATGATCTTATTCAGAAGAGGGCTTGGCAGGGGAAGTGTACATGGTACCCCATGGGCAGCAAAGGATCTTCAGTGCAGCTGCAGTGAACAGCAGCATACAATCAGAACTCCAACTAAGCAATTATAAGGTTAAAGTCTGCAGGAAAAGCATCCACACACAACAGCATCTAAGACTCTAGTCAAGGTGGGCATATATCTAGCTGGAAAACTAATGGTGTAGGAGGGGGAAGGCAGGAGAGGTAATAAATGACTACTGCATACCTTCAGTACAGACCAGTACATGGGGGCCACTGCCATAACAAATGCCAGTTATTTTCTTGCCACAAAGGACATCAAGTCTTCTTGGCGTCATCGTGCTTTGATTATCACCAGTTCCCAGACAGTTACTGCAATTCTGCCCAAATGCAAATATCTGGAAACAAGATTAGACAGTTACATTACTGTGCACCCATAGACTAAAATGGGCAAGAGTATCATTACGTACATGGGCGGTATGGGACAGCAGGTGTATTCCTACTGCACCGAGAAGCACAGATGGCAATGCATGAGATCCTGTAGAAAACACTGCAACCTACCAAGGCCTGATCACTACACAAACTCACTGAATAATCACTTACTGCAGGAAGGGAGGCGAGAAAATCCACTATTGTAGAATATTTTATAGATTGTAAGTACAAGACTGTATTAAGGTTATATAATCCTTACAATTGACAGTATTGTCTACATTTCATGTGTAAGTACAGCAGTTTTATAGAACATGGTTAAGACCATAAACCCGGTCTACAAGACATTGCTGTCAATAAAAAGTTGTGGCGGCAGAAATAAGTTGTTGGTTAATACCTTAAGACGTATCGCACTTAAAAGAAGCACTCCATCAAAGATTTTATCCTTTTAATATATTGCAATCATATTATACAGCACTGTACTTATAATTGCTGATTCTGCCTTCCCATCCAGATAATTATTCTCTTTCCTCTGCTGTATGCAGAAATAGGAAGTCTCTTGTCCCTACAGAAATCATTCCTCCTCACCTCCTGACCCAGCTCCTCCCTCTGCCAGGGACTTTTCCAGTGACTTATGACTCACAGGGAAATTGGACCTCCTGTTTCTACATAGAACTTAGGAGGATTCAGCTGGTCAGTTTTTAATCACATGATGTCAGACCAAATTGAAAAGAGAAGCATTAACTGGGCAGAAAGGTAAAATGAGCAATTGTAAGTGCACAGTGCTATATAATATGAGGATTGCAATAGATTATATAGAGTATAAAACTTTGATGGGAGTAGTGCTTCTTTGATAAGTCAGTTAAAGGGAATCACCAGGTTTAGACTTCCAAACTAAGGGCAATACAAAATGGGGACAGACCAGGATAGCACTGGTCACTTGCTGTAGTATTGATAAAACCAGTCTTTCATCTACTGTAGCTTTGATTGAATTCTTCATTGAAGGCAGTCTAAATGGGAAAGGTCTTCAAAAACAAACATTCAGGACTACACTAAAATTTTAACTAACTTAAAGGTAAGCCTTCTTAAGACTTACGCCCAAATAAGTTAAAAATGGATATGAAAATATGTCAGGTTAGAAGTTCAGAAGAGAAATTATGTTACAGACCTTGTTAACAGAACAAGCTCACTGAAGGTAACACAAGGTCATCAATGAAGGATAGGTCAATGAAAAAGTAGTAGAAAACCTCTTTAAACCCTACTAAGGGGCTGTCCACTACTCCGACAACCATCTCAATCCACATGTTTGCCCTCAATAAAACAACACCTATAATCCCCTCTGGCGCTGTTCCGGTGGAGCGGTCACGTGACATTGTTACATCACTTCCTCCAGATGTATGAGATGTGTCCGAAAATGGGAAGAGTTAAGTATCCACTGATTGGCTACAGGGATCACATGATGTAACCATGCGAGCCCAGAGTGCCAACACAGACACCGCTGGAACAGCGCTAGAACCAGAGGAGAGTACACATGTTATTTTCCTGGGAGCAAACATATGGATTGAGAAGGGTTGTCAGGGTAGTGAACTATCCCTTTAGTCTTGCATGGATTGACTGAGCTTCCACAGTCACTAGTATATTTGCTGGCACCAGTCTTCAGGACCACTATGGTCCTAGCTACTAGATCTCAAATTAGACCAATTGGTCATCTCCATGCAGAGAATACAATGGCATACACAGAGGTGCAATAATGGCCAATACAATACAACAGATGCCCTTGTACAGGAGCATACAAGTTACAGGTTATAGAAGATACAAGTGCAACACATCTGAACTCTTAAAGGGAATCTGCCACCCCCTGGCACTTATCTGACCTCTAATATTAGGTATACAGGTGATAGAAATGTAAATCTATACCTACGTGTATGCCTCGTATTACAGGTCTTGTTGCTGTGAAATGTCTTTTCTTTCAATCAAGTTTCTAATGCTTGCAGGCCCAGGGCCAGGAAGAAATCCTTGCCTAGTGTGGTAATTATAATGTTTCCCTTCTCCCCTGCACGTCACAGTGCCTGGATTTGGCAGCTGCACGTCACAGGGCATGGTGATGTGCAGGGGAGGGGGGAAACATTATAATTACCACAGTAGACGAAGATTTCTTAAGGACCCCAGTACTGAAAGACATCAGAAACTTGTATGAATAAAAAGACACTTCACAGCAACCAGACCTCTAATATGAGGCATACAGGTAGGTATAGATTTACATTTGTATCGCCTGTATGCCCATATTAGAGGTCAGATAGGTCTAAGGGGGTGACAGATTCCCTTTAAAGGAATTGTCAAGGCATGACCCCACACAAATCTGTCAGACTCAGACAGAACAGCCAGATGTGTGGTTTATTAGTAGAGATCAGTACCAGACAGTGGGTATAACGCGCTGGGTCCATTATAGTAAGCATTGAGAAATGCAACTGCATGCGGAGCCACCGTCCAGCACCCGGCCTGTAGTTGCATCTCTTCACACCCAATAGGAATGTAATCCTGAACAATCCCTTTAAGGAGAACAAGACAGAGCAGCTATAATATGTAAAAGCCAAAGAAACCTCACTTACCTCATCATTGTCATTAGTGTAGATGACTTCATTTGCACATGTACCAAACACACAGGCTTGTCGGATGGAAGCCACCTCCTGTGGTGATAATAAAGTGAATAACGGCCACTTCCCAAAATCCACCATGTTCGGAGAGTGTTTTACCTCAGCCGTAGGTAATCTGTACAGCTACAAAGCAAAGAAAACAAACTAAAGCCAAGTATTGCGCTAGAGGATTACACACATGCGCAGTAATTCAGTACTTCCATACAAGTGACTGTAAAGCTGTGTCTGAGCTCTCACCTCTCCACCGACTGCGGAGCACACCGGGATCCATAGCCAATAGACAGTTACGCCATATCTCATTTTATAACATGCCAGGACTACCCCTTTAAGGCCCTGTTTACATTGCTGCTTGTAGAAAGCATAATTGACATTTTATCAGATTTCCAACTGGAAACCAGAGGTCAGCATTTGGTGTAAATCTGTCAAACCTTCTGACATTTCAAAGTGCTCTCACTTAATCATGAGAACCACATCTTTGTAGTTCTCCTGATGGGGCTGTGAGCACTTCAAAACATGTCGAGAATAAACCGCAGTTTCCCTCCCTATCGGACTTTTATTGGATACACTACCAGGAGCGTAGGTTACCTGCAATTCCAAAACACCTAGAAGTCGTTGGACCTTCCAAGCTGTGGGGCTGCGGCGGCTGGAATTCTCTGATCACTACATAGCAAGCCCAGGCAAACCGCAGCCCATGGGCCACATCGGGCCCTCTGGCTGTTCCTGTCTGGCCCTCTGACACTCACAGCCAGAGGGCTGGAAAGGGACTGATCTACGATTCTGATTTTTCCCAGAATAGTCATTACGATTACTCCGACCCCCATGGGTGCCACCTCATGCAGGAAGCAGGGCAGCTCAAACTTCAGGATGAGGGAAGCAGGGACTGCCATACCCAGCTGACTACTTGCCTTACATGCTGCAGATACTAAGTGGAGCCAGGATAGTATTCCAAGTAACACCTAGGAGGCAGCAGTGTGCGGCTGTGCTGCGCTGCCTCCTTCCACACTTAACCCCCTGTCAGATAAAAGCTCTGACTGCAGTTTCCATTCAGGGAGAGCAGCTAGATCTTCCCCTGTCAGCTCAGGCTGATGGGAGATAACACTTACACCCAGTATTCATTAAGAATACTTAGCCCAAAAGTATAGAGCACCTCCACTACATGTGATTTCATGTGCTCCTTCTGTTTGATCTTCAGGGGTGATCTGTGCGACCCAAAGTGCTCTTCTATGCCTCACCATGTGTGAGGGTTAACCCTTACCTGTCCCTTTGCACCAAGCTTGTGTTTTATTCTGCCCTGTTAGGTACAATAAAAAAATTGTATTGTGGAGCCTTGTTAACCAGAAAAATCGATGAAAAATACTCATGACCAAAGATGACAGAAGTATTCAGGTTTTTTTTAACCTGCCTGAAAGCCATTGTGCTCTGAAAGCTTGCAAATATATATTTTGTTTTGGTTAGCCAATAAAGGAATCACTCTGAGAATACTTTTGTGCATATGAGTATTTACATGGATTCTGCCGTGTTGTATATCCTGTGTCAGGGAAATAAGGGTTAAGCCTCTGACAGTGCTCCCTCTTCCTGTGATCTCATCACATCCACTCCATAGACTAATAAAGAGGTGGAAAGTAGTTAAACACAAAAAATACAGCAAGAAACAGTGCTGGCTGTATCTCATATCAGTCAAACCTGGTGTAAACAAGTAATGTCTTAGGCTGTGCGCACACGTTGCAGATTTGGGGAGTTTGTTGTGTTTTTTTCTGCGCAGATTTGTGACAAAACCTGATGCCAGCAAAGGAAATGAGAAACCTGAAGGATGATGCACACATTGAGTATTTTTGACTAGCCGATTTAGGCTGTGTGCCCACTATGCGTTTTTCAAGCCTTTTTTGCCACGGAATTTCCACAGCGAAAACGCTTAAAAAAACGCTTGGTAACACGTGCCCCATGGTCCCCAATGATAATCCGCATGTGCTTTGCACATGCTGCGGAAATTTCCGCTGCAGATTATCATTGCGGAAAAATATGCAGCATGTCCATTAGTTTTGCAGATACGCTGTGTAATCGCCGCCATTGACTTGCATTGAATCGGTTAATATCCACATGACTACATGTACACACGCAGATATTAAAAAGTTCAATGCGTGGATGGTACCCGGGTCTGGAGAAGAGGAGATGCTCCTCCAGACCCAGGTACCATAGTACCTGTAGTTAAAGAATTTAAAAAAAAAAATTATACTCACCTTCTGATGGCCCTCGGTCTCCTCAGCGATGCGTCCTGGCTCCCCAGCGGCTCGCAATGGTGTAAAAGGACCTTCCATGACATGATTCAGTCATGTGACAGGTCACGCAACCGCCGAAGCCAGCATTCACATGACTAAATGACGTCATGGAAGGTCTTTTTACACCACCGGAAGCCAGGACGCATCGCTAAGGAGACCGGGGGCCATCGGAAGGTAAGTATAAAGCCGTGTACCCACGATGTGTTTTTTTAAGCGTTTCCGCAGCGGCAAAAACGCTGCAGAAATGCTTAAAAAATGCATTGTAGAAGGTCTGCCATGTTCCCCAATGATAATCCGTGCTGTGCACCTGCTGCGGAAACTTCCACTGCGGATTATCATTGCGGAAAAAAACGCAGCACTACCAATTATTTTCCGAAAGTGCGGTGTTTTCGCCGCCATTGACTTGCATTAGATCGCATGGTTTACGCATCACCGTATATGTAGATGCGCATTCATTCCATGCGTTCTAATGTGTGGATGGTACCCAGGTCTAGAGAAGAGGAGACTCTCCTCCAGACCTGGGTACCATGGAAAACTGTAAAAAAAAGAATAAAATAAAAAATAAAGATTACATTTACCTTCTGGAAGCCCCCGCTCTCCTTGTCTTCACTTGCTGGCAGCTAGCGATGGACTGAAGGACCTGCGCTGACGTCATAGTCATGTGACGGATCACGCCACGCCGACAAGTCCTTCAGTGTACCGCTGCCGGCAGCCTGGACGGAGGGAAACAAGACTCCGGGGGCCATCGGAAGGCAAGTATAGATTTATTTTTTTTAACATTCTTTCGGTCACAGTATATAAATCCATGCCGGTTGCATGGATTTATATAGTGCCACCAAGTTGTCAAGCACTTTCCAAATGATGCTAAAATCACTTGGAAAGAGCTTGACAACCCGCATGCGGAAATGCATGTGAAGAACGCTTCACATCCGCATGTCCCTGGCAGGAAAAATGCATGTACAATCCACATGTGTTTTTTTCTGCCAGGGAGATGCAGAAACACTCAGGAAAAATTCTGCAGCATTTCTGCATCGTGGGCACATAGCCTAATGTTTTTTTTTTACCATTTTTATTCTTTTTTTTTTTTTAAGTATTAACTTGGTCACACTTTATAAATCCATGCAGGTTGCATGGATTTATATAGTGTGACCAAGTTGTCAAGCACTTTCCAAGTGATGAGAATATAAAATACAATATAGAAATAAATATGAAAAAAAATAAGATTCTTGATAACCCGCAAGCGAAAATGCATGCAAAAACACTACAAACGCTTCTACCTGGCAGAAAAAACACATGTAAAATCTGCATGCGTTTTGTCTGCCAGGGAGAAGCAGAAAAAATCCAGAGCAATTCTGCTTCGTGGGCACTTAGCCTTAGTGCAGAAAATAATCTGCAGCATGTCAACTGGGCTTTTTTGCCTGCGTTTTCCAGCCAAGAGACAAACATTGCAGAAATTTCCGCTATTTACTCAACACGTGCACATACCCTTAGGGTGCTTTTAAATGGCGTCTAGTGGCCCCATCGGAGAGCAGAGCGGGGTTCAGACAGATGCGACAATGGGGTCAGACTAATGGTGACAGCATGGCGGACAAGCTCTGACGGGCATCATTTTCAGGAGTGTACGCCTACTGGAAGCAGACAAAGTCTACTACGCTGCCAGGGTAATGAAGTTAATTTCCGCACAGCTGCAGGGCTATAAATGGCGGCACCGGGCAAGTTCACAACGTTATTAACCCCATATCTGCAGGTTAATAGCTTTTTTTTCAGGTCACAGGTGCCCTTTAAGGGGAAGTTCAGAATGAAAGCATTTTACTTCTCCCAGTAAGGAGCAAGAAGTTTGATCAGTGGGGGTGGGCATGCTCGGCTGTAGTGTGCAGTCCCATGTAAGCAGTCCCAGTGTAGAAAGAAGTTTCATTTCTTTTTTGTGCATTTAGACTGTGCTGTATGTGACCCATGATGAGAAAATGCAACAGCCACAATGGGAAAGTGAAACCTCCAACAATGGGGGGGTGCAAGCCCCCCGACCTCCGGGCAATGCAAGCCCCCAACCCCCCAGCAATGCGCTGCACTCTGCAGCAGATGAAGCAGAAGGTAAATGCTGCAGGATCCCAGCAACACACAGCAATGTGCACAGGACAGAACTGCTGCACTGAGAATCGGTATAAGAGCAGAACCGACCCAATACCCGTCCTCACAGCACCTGCAGCACTACAAGTCTCAGCATTTCCTGCCAGCGCTTTGCCATCTGACACTCCACATAGAGACGTGCTCTTACCTTGTTCACCGCGGAGACCGGCTCTGGTGCGGTTTTCTCCTCAGAATAGAGCACATATCTCGCCGGCCGCCAGTCTATACACACCGGGGGCTGGGAGCGCGGAGCTCGGTGGTGCAGCCTACGTCTGTATACGAACACCGGCCGGGGCGGGGCAAATGCCATGTCACGTGGCTCCAGGACTTTACCACAGAAAAAAAAAAAAAAGGAGGCAGCGACACACCAGGTTAAATAACGTCAGCTGATTGGTTCTTGACTTCCTGGCAGGCGTTGATTGGTCGGTCTATTCCCGCCCCCTGCTATATAAGTTCATGTAGTCGCCGCTGGTGGATGAGAAGGAATACTGTAGTTTAGGGTGGGAAACGGTGTATGTGAAACCTGGGATATTTGTACACCACTTACAGGGATGTTTTGGTTGGATGAAGTTGTTACCTCTCCATAGGGTGAGGGATAACATGTATCAGTAGCAGGGGCGGAACGAGCCAGAACTGGGCCCATGTTTAAGAACAATATATGGGCTCTTTGCCGTCCAATAGCTCATCACAAGATTCAAGTATACATGTTATGGAAGTGGAAGTGGCCCCCTCACTTCTGGAGCCCCTGTGCAGCTGCACAGTTGTGTGTCCGCCCCTGTATCAGTGGGGGCTCTTCTGTCCCCATTAGGGTGCTTTCACATTGCTTACGTACGAATCCCCCGCAAAATGGGACCTGGACGTATGCGCCGACGGGGCCATAAACTGTATTGATGCAAACAGTGAACGTGCGCTCTGACGTGCACCATTTTTGGGAGTATATGCTTACTGGAGGCAGACACTACGACACAGTCTACTAGGTCTGGGTGTCCGTCTCCTGTAGGCGTATTCTCCCGAAAATGGTGCACGTCAGAGCGCACGTTCGCTCTATTTGCATCATTACCGTCTATGGCCCCCTTGGCAGATACGCAAAGCGGGGGTTCGGACGTATGCCCCAATGGAATCTGCGAATGTGACCCTAGATGCAATGTGAAAGTATCCTTAGAATGGAGGAGCAGTGCACGTGCTCAGTTGCTGCTGCGCTCCTTCCCCATAGACCTGCTGAGCTCTGTGCCCTGCCTTCTCCTGCAGTCCCATAGAGAATGAATGGAGAGTGGTCCAGCATGTGCACTAGTGACTAGTAGGGGTTATAGAGGTGCCCCACTGATACAGAAGTTACCACCTACCGTGTGAATAGGTGACTTCTGACAACTGGAATACCCCTTTAATTTTCAGCCCTTGAAAGAGAAAAAATAACCTTAGGGCGCAAGTGTAAAATTAGAGTGGGTTTCAAAGTGTGTTTGCATCAAGGGCTGATACCCCACTGATACAGAAGTTACCACCTACCATGTGAATAGGTGACTTCTGACAACTAGAATACCCCTTTAATTTTCAGCCCTTGAAAGAGAAAAAATAACCTTAGGGCGCAAGTGTAAAATTAGAGTGGGTTTCAAAGTGTGTTTGCATCAAGGGCTGGGGGGCAAGCAGACAGCAGCAGCCCATCCTTATTGCGTTTACAATATGAAATTCACCATTAAGTCGGGCTCAATATATCAAGACTCTAGACAGAAACAACTTCACCAAAGATCTGATGGTCATTACACAGAATGGTACTAGAACCAACCTAACTACATAAAAGCAATAAGAGCACCAAGCCTACTACACAGATGCAGTACCAAAACAAAGCTTAGGCTATGTTCACATAGTTTTTTTTTCCTGCAGCCAAAATCTGCTCTCCTGGCAATAAAAACGTCCATTTTTCAGCATTTTAGTGGCGACATTCTTTTAAATGCTTTAAAAGAATGTCCCAATCAAATCAGAAAAATGTTAATATTTTGCTGATTTGATTGGGACATTCTTTTAAAGCATTTAAACATTGGATGTGAGCCGTCACAAAAGGAGCATTCGTGGGAAAATCTACCTTTATTAAGCCTCTTACAAGTTGTTTCGTTGAAGGCAAAACATACGCCTCTTTTGTTTGCTTTGCTTGATGTTTGCTTATTAAGTGTGTGCCTCTGTGGGAGCATAAGACTTAAGCAGAGTCCTACATCTTATGTCCCCACCTTATGTTTGGATGTACTGCTATCTTTTGTCTAAAGGACTAGTCATAACTAAGCCATACCATACCCCCAAGATTACGATAAGCCTCTAGGATTATATCTACGTGATGAAAAAGGCCGCTGCATAAATTAGGAAATTTTTCCCCTAGATCAGCTGAAGAAATTGAAAAGGCTTGAAGCCAGTTATTGAAGGATCTAGGGGAGCCACATTTTCTATCACCACCATCAGTCTTATCATCTTTTTTGTCAAATTTATTCAGCTGCTCTCTTGAACTTGGTTGCAAGGAGAATAAATCAATGTACTCACTATTCCATATACTTTCTTTGACGGATGCTTTACGTAAGATGGAAACCCAAAGCGGAAATTTCACATATCAATGCCTTTTTCAAAAGTGATTCTGGCACCCCAATTCTCAATATTTTCTCTGGACTGCCAGAATGTCACGCAAGGTGTGAGAAAGACTTAGTGCAACACAAAGGGAAGAGTGAAAGGGAGCCCAGACTCTAGGGAAAGGGGGAAGTGGAGACCTCCTAGGCTGATCTAATATCCCTGTATTGGCTCATCACCAATCGCCGCACGCGATCCTCGCCCTGTCTTTCCCTGGCGTTGGGCCCTGGCTAGTGAAGGGAGGGGGGTGAGCACTAGTCGATCCCCACTGACGACTAAAGACAACAAGGGGGAACAAACAAGGGAAGATAGCTTAGCTTTTAGTCGACTTCAGAGAGATGAACACCCATCCTCATAGCTCCAGAGAGGATGAAGTAATGCACTTGCTCCAAGCCTTCACAAAGGGTAATGTGAGTATCGCTGGCACCTCCCCCCAGCAGACAACAGGTATTTTTACACCCACGCCAGGGTGTTAATTAGCTAGAAGAAGGCAGCTGCTGGGTCCTAGAGAGACAGCCTTCTAAGAAGGTGTCTGCAATGCCAAACGTAGAGATCTCCTGCAACCAACTGCAGGGCGACTGTCTGTCACTTGTGACACACCCGTGACATTAGGGTTGTGTTAGGATTAGGGTTAGGGTTATGTTAGGGTTAGGGTTGTGTTAGGGTTAGGGTTGTTTTAAGGTTAGGGTTGTATTAGGGTTAGGATTAGGGTTAGGGTTGTGTTAGGGTTAGGATTATGGTTGTGTTAGGGTTATGGTTGTGTTAAGGTTAGGTTTCTGATAGGGTTAGGATTAGGGTTGTGTTAGGGTTAGGGTTGTGTTAGGGTTACGGTTAGGATTAGAGTTAGGGTTGTGTTAGGGTTGGGGTTGGGATTTTTTCAAAAGTAAAGAAAAAAAAATTATACCGATATAGCATACCCGAGCACAAGTTTGCCATGCACGAGCAATCCTCGCATGTTTTTTTTTTTGGGTGCCTAACGATTGTGAAACATGCGGTGCGGGGAGTCGAGCATGTCAATCAAGCACCCGCGATACTTGGTGCATACCCCAGTTCCCGATTCAAACTCAAGTAGCGAGCACTTGCGCTCAAGACTAATGACAACTTATTCAATATGATGACCTAATGTTATCAAATTCTGTGTCGTAACTCTTGGTTCAAAATGTTCACTATACCCCTTCATAAAATCCTTGAGGGGTCTAGTTTCCAAAATGGGGTCACTTGTGGGGGGTTTTACGCGCATCAGTGGCTCTCCAAACGCGACATGGCGGACGCTCTTGATTCCAGCCAATTTTGCGTTCAAAAAGTCACACAGTGCTCCTTCCCTTCTGAAACCCTGCGGTGCGCCCAAACAGTGCATTCTCCCCACATATGGGGTATCGGCATGCTCAGGAGAAACTGCACAACAGTTTTTGGGGTCCATTTCTCCTCTTACCCTTGTGAAAATAAAAAAATTGGGACTAAAAGATAATTTTTGTGGAAAAAGTTAGATTTTTTTATTTTCACGGCTCTATGTTATAAACTTCTGTGAAGCACCTGGGGGTTCAGGGTGCTCACCACACATCTAGATAAGTTCCCCGAGGGGTCTAGTTTCCAAAATAGTGTCACTTGTGGGGGGTTTCCACTGTTTAGGCACATCAGGGGCTCCCCAAATGCGACATGGCGTCCACTAACTATTCAAGCAAATTTTACAATCAAAAAGTCAAATGGCGCTACTTCTCTTCCAAACCCTGCTGTGCGCCAAAACAGTGATTTTCCCTCACATATGGGGTATCAGCTTACTCAGGAGAAATTGCACAACATATTGCATGGTGCCCTTTTACCCTTATGAAAATGCAAAATTGAAGGCTGAAAAACACTTTTGTGGGAACAATGTGAAATTTTTATTTTTACAGCTCAATGTTATAAACTTCTGTGAAGCACCTGGGGGTTCAGGGTGCTCACCACACATCTAGATAAGTTCCTTGAGGGGTCTAGTTTCCAAAATGGTGTGACTTGTGGGGGGTTTCCACTGTTTAGGAACATCAGGGGCTCCCCAAACACGACATGGCGTCTGCTAACTATTCAAGCAAATTTTACATTCAAAAAGTCAAATGGCGCTCCTTCCCTTCCGAACCCTGCCATGCGCCCAAACAGTGGTTTACATGGTGCAATTTCTCCTTTTACCCTTACGAAAATGCAAAGTTGGAGGCTGAAAAACACTTTTGTGGAAAAAATGTGAAAATTTTATTTTTACGGCACAATGTTATAAACTTCTGTGAAGCATCTGGGGATTCAAGGTGCTCACCACACATCTAGATAAGTTCATAAATTCCCTGAGAGGTATAGTTTCCAAAATGGTGTCACTTGTGTGGGGTTTTCACTTTTTAGGCACATCAGGTGCTTCCCAAACACAACATGGCGTCCGCTAATTATTCCAGCAAATTTTACATTCAAAAAGTCAAATGGCGCTCCTTCCCTTCTGAACCCTGTCGTGCGCCCAAACAGTGGTTTTCCCCCACATATGGGGTATTGGCGTGCTCAGGAGAAATTGCACAACAAGTTTTGGGGTCCATTTTTTCCTGTTACCCTTGCAGGAAAAAAAAATTGGGTCCAAAGTAACATTTTTATGAAAAAGTTAAATGTTCATTTTTTTCTTCCACGTTCCAAAAATTCCTGTGAAGCACCTGAAGGGTTAATAAACTTCTTGAATGTGGTTTTGAGCATGTTGAGGGGTGCAGTTTTTAGAATGGTGTCATTTTTGGGTATTTTTTGTCATAAAGACCCCTCAAAGTCACTTCAAATGTGATGTGGTCCCTAAAAAAATGATTTTGTAAATTTTGTTGGAAAAATGAGAAATCGCTGGTCAACTTTTAACCCTTATAGCTCCCTAACAAAAAAAAAATTTGGTTCCAAAATTGTGCTGATGTAAAGTAGACATGTGGGAAATGTTATTTATTAACTATTTTGTGTGACGTATCTCTCTGATTTAAGGGCATGAAAATTTAAATTTTTAAAAATTGCGAAATTTTCAACATTTTCACCATATTTTCGATTTTTTTCACAAATAAATGCAAGTGATATCGAATAAATTTTACACTATCATGAAGTACAATATGTCACGAAAAAACAATCTCAGAATCAGTGGGATCCGTTGAAGTGTTCCAGAGTTATTACCTCATAAAGTGACAGTGGTCAGAATTGTAAAATTTGGCTTGGTCATTAAGGACATAATTGGCTCTGTCCTTAAGGGGTCAAAATCACATCAGTGTGGGCCATGGGTCTAAAACATGAAATCTGGGGGCGTGGCCTGAGAGTGCAGGAAGATAGACACACTCTGCTGAAGCTCTGCTGAAAGGGAGCCTGGCATGCCTCTATAAAGCTACATCAGAAGACCTGGACTCATATTTCTGTGCCTATCAACAAGAAGGGAAACAAGCCCCGCCACGGAAACCCTCCTCTCATGTAAACATCAACACACAAGCCAGCGGTACCTTTAAGGAGCGATTTGGACCTTCAAACATCTCAAGGGATGCTTCAAGCCTCTTTAGGTACCCCTCTTCAAGCAACAATGGGACCCTCACCTGTGGCAAGAGGAAGGGACGCATTCCAATGGAGAAAAGATCCGGCGCTGAAAGGAGACGCCGAGGGAGCTGTGGTGGTAACACCGGCCGGAGAAGCCGATGGAGCCCAATGCAGCACTGCACGCTCCTTCAGTGACACGGAACTCTGTGCCATTATTAAAGCAGGTAGCTCTGGTGTCACTCAAAGGCAGGGCTACTTACCAACATCAGAGATGTCCCTGCTTTCTGGAAATCCTCCTTTGACTGACACGAGCAGAGTGCCACAACTGTGCTATACCATAGCTGAAGCTCCGGCTTTTTCCTTAAGTGATAAGGAGCTCCATGCCAGCAATAGAGCAGGCAAATCTGATGTCACCCAGAAGCAGGACTACTCCCCAGCCTCGGATGAGTCCCTGCACTCTCGGAATCCCCCTCAGCTCAGCACAAACAGCGAGTCACAAGCGCGCTGTATAATAGCCGGGATCTCGATAATTGAAACCACCGCTCAGCCACATTGTACCTCAGTGACAAACAGCAACACTGATTTATATGACAATAAAGTGACCCCATCTGCCAGCACACTGAGGTTAAGTTCACACGTAGCATTTTTTAAGCTTTTTTGCAGCATTTTTACGGCCGTGAAAACGCTTGTTAATATGTCTGCCATGCATAGCAATATGAATTCGCAATACGCGCCGAATTCGCATTGCGTTGCAAAATGCAGCATGGCTATTTCTAGCGCGATCACGCTGCGAATTCGCGGCCATTGAGTTACATTGAAATGCAGCAAACTCCTAGGTAAATGTGGATTTGCTGCGTTTCAATTAAATTCAATGGCCCCGAATTTGCGGCGCAAACACGGTGCGTGTGGTACCCGGGTTGAAGAGGAGACTACAACTCTTCTCATCCCGACCGCCGCTCCCGCTGATAACATTGGGAGCGGTGTGGATGGGAGGAGAAGTAGCCTTCCCAGCCAAGCCGGCTACCACGCATGGTAAAAAAAAGAAATGAAAAAGTTAAAAATTAAAAATAAACCTCTATACTCACCTGTCCGGTGGCCCCCGGTGGCGATCTTCTCCTCCCGGCGGTACTTACAGGCCCTGCCTGACGTCACAGATCAGCTGATGGTCACGTGACCGCTCAGCTGATGGTCATGTGACCGTCAGCTGATGGTCACGTGACCGTCAGCTGATCGTAACCTCCCGAGGGCTGATCAGCTGATCTTCAGCTGATCAACCCCCACTGACCTCCTTCAGCATGTATATTGGCAGGGGGTGATTTTATACCCCTGTCAGTATACATTGCTGTATTCTACAGCAGTGACATCAATGATGGCTGATGTCACTGCTGTAGAAGTGACACAAATCATCGTGGGACACTTGGTGGTACGTGGACTGCATCGTTGACGGCGGACAGGTGAGGAATATGGTTGTTTTTTATTTTACGTTTTTTTTCAGGAGATCAAGGGCTTCGCGGACCTGTGTAATAAAAACAATTGTAGAACCGTGTGTTTTTTATTTCATTATAGTTCTTTATTCTGGCCGCGTCTTTTATTGATAAAGCGGCGACAATTTTACTGCGCAGTTAGTAATGGGGGTGTCTTATAGATGCCCTCCATTACTAACCTGGGCTTCACGTCAGCCAACAATACAAGGCTGACGTGAACCCCAACCTCATTACCCCACTCGCCACCGCTATAGGCAGTGGGAAGAGCGGAGGCTAAGCGCCAGATTTGGCGCATCTTATGGATGTGCCATTTCTGGGACTGCTGAGGGGTGATATTAATAGCTGCGGAGGGGGCTAGTATCCATTGCCCCTTCCCTGGCTATTAATATCAGCCCACAGCTGTCTAGTTTAGCGTTTGCTGGTTAGATTTTATAGGGGGACCCTACGTCAATTTTTTTCTTGGGTCCCCCTGTAACCTAGCCAGTAAAGCTAAACAAACATCTGTGGGCTGATATTAATAGCCAGGGAACATTGTTGACTAATGGCCCCTTTCCTGACTACTAATATCAGCCCCCAGCAGTCGGCTTTCCATCTGCTGGTTATAAAAATGATGCTTGAGCCCACGCTATTTTTTTTTTTACATTTTCGGCTCTGTGCCCACAATCAGGACGTAGCAGCGCTTTGGACTCATATTTTTTGCTGCATCCAAAATGTTGCATTCTATTGAACGCCGGTAAATCCACATGTGTTCAGTGAACCATGCGGATTTACAGCATTCAATACTTCCTAGTGGTCAAATTTCTGTTGCGGAGACTAGCGACTCTGCACGAGAATTTGACATGCTGCAGTCCTGAAAGATGCACCGCATGTCAGTGTCCACGGGTGATTCGCAGCCTCTGATGTATCATAGTGGACATGGGATTTCTAGATATCCCATCCACTATGCTGTAACTTCTGGACGCTTCTGGTTTGACGCTGTATAAACACGCAGCATCAGACCTGCAGCGGCTCCTGATCGTGGCCACGTACCCAAAGTCACCCGCAGCATGTCAATTTCTGTAGCGGACACACCAGTCTCCGCTGCAGATTTTGACCAATTGAAGTGTCATTATATGCGGTGGATTCACATTTACCGACAACAAAAGTGCAGCATTAGAACACTGCGTTTTTGACGCAGAAAAAATCAGCTGTGTCCAAAGCGCTGCTGAGTTCTGATCGGGGGGACATAGCGGCTAACGAACCAGCTGTGAGATGTTATTAATGGCCACGGACCATGTTAGCCTAATCGCACCTTACCAGGTTAAAAATAGCAGCTTACTGCAGCCACATAAATTACGTGAATAGAAATGCTAATGAAGATTGGGTGAATGGGACTAGCTGACACCTAGCTCTTTTGTTTGGTTATGGTGTCAATCAGACTTTTTCATGACCAAACTTAAAGTAAAGAGTTAAATAAACACATAGACACAGAGCAAACACTTTATTTGAATTACAGCAGACACATTCTTTAATCATTCAAATTAACCAATATACTCACCCCAGTTCTGATAGTAATCCAAAGTTTAAGCAATTTCCCACAAAATAACTTTATTTAGCTCCAAAAATCATTCATTGATGTACAAAAACGCATAAAAAAACACATAAAAAAACACGTCAAAAACGCATGCGTTTTCCCTGCTAAGGAGAAGCAGAAACGCACAGAAAATTTCTGCTTCAAATACGCATCGTGCGCACATAGCCAAATAGTGGATCTGGACATGAAATTTCTTGCAGGGGTTTCACTGTCAAGAAATAAAAGGAAAGAGCTTGCCAGTGGGAAGAATGATAATAGAAATCACCTTCAGTAGAAACAGATAAGGATTCAGAGGACTACTCACCAAAAGTGACACCTTATAAACAGCGACCTAAAATGGACTGTACAAGTCCCTCTTCCACACTTGCTGTTCCTACCTAAAAATATTCCTAGTGATATTTCCCAAACATTCCCAACTAGACACTCTGTAAACCTTTCAGCATCACAGAAGTGTATACTAGACCTTCTGACATCTACAATACAGCAACTGAATGTCAATGTGATCAAAAGTTTAACAGTTTACAAACATCACTGGATGATATAAATCACAAAATTATTGAAACTGACAAAAAAGTCGAATTTATATCTACTAAACAGAATTCCTTGGAAATAGAGCATGCTTTGCTTTAAAAAAGAGGTTAACTTAAAACAAAACTTACAGACGTAGAAGACCACAAAAGCGGAACCAGAGGCGTAGGTGGGGTTTTGGTTCAGATATAAAAAATATTTTTGCTAAACTTATTTCTGAAAATCTTACCCTTATTAATTCACTCTGATCAAGTAGCGCTTGTTACGGGGAGACAGGCCTCAGATAGAACCAGGAGAATTTTGAATTTACTTACATCTGTGGAAAAGGGGAAAATCCCCTTCATTCTGATTTCTCTAGATGCAGAGATAGGATCAATTGGGATTTTATACGCGCCACTTTAAATAAATTTGGCTTTCAGGGACAAATTCTTAAGGCCATCTTTTCCCTATATTCTTGCCCTTCAGCAAGGGTCCAAGTCAATAATCTACTTTCTAATTCCTTTTCTATCTCAAACGGCACACGCCAAGGTTGCCCATTATCCCCGCTTCTTTTTTATCTTATAATGGAACCTTTCGCTGAAACCATCAGAACCAACAATCTCATAAAGGGCATTCCATTCAATCACAATATAGACAGTATACAATATAGACAATATAAAATTGGACTATTTGCGGACGTCATTTTAATTTCTATTATGGACCCTATTAACTCTTTAAGAGCTGTTTCTTTAATAATTAGGGAGTTCTCGTCGGTATCCTATTACAAAATTAATCTAAAAAACTCAAAGCAGACACTGGTTTCTAGATGAAGGGAAAAATAATTGGACAGCAATGGAAAAGCTGTACAATGGATTTTTTTCTTTGTCAGCACTCATTATTTCGCATTTATTAGACCAAACTCTTCTATTACCCTAACATACACTAATAAAATGCACTATTACATTATGGAGGAAATTATTTAAGATCACAAAAAATAACCAACATAACTACCTATTAGAGAAACTTCCTATATCTTTTCTCCACACTGCCTTTCCTAATTTTACGATTCATAAATGGGAAAAATTTTGAATTGTAAATTACTCTGCTTTAATTACGGGTCTTAAAAAAGATGCAATTATTAACTTTCAAGCCCTAAAAATTCTATACAATCTCCCAGAGGAGGATTTTTTTTAATTTTCTAGAGCTTAGGAAATATATTAGAAAAAAATGTAATCTCCCTATACTTCTTCCAAGAGTTATTATTTCCCTTTTTGAAAACTTTACAAATGCTCATATTTGGAATACAAGAAATATATATATGCTTTTTTAAATTCTGATACAGTTTTTGAAAAATCAAAACCCATGATAAAATGGGAAAATTACTTAAACCTTCATTTCTCTCCTGAAATGTAGAGGGAAGCGATTGACGTAACATACAAATCCAATGTCAATGCTAATCTCCATGAAAATTACTTTAAAATACTATCGAGCTGGTTTTTCACTCCAGTAACACTTAAAGCTTTCATGGAACATAAAGCAAATCTTCTACATTCTTCTACATATCTTCTGGATATGTCCTAAAATTATAACAATATGGAAAGAAATCTCTAAATTACTAAAAAAAATCAATAACTACAGTTAAAATTCCTCCTCAACTATTTCTTCTTTCTCTCAATTCAAACTTGCTCCCCCAGAAGATAAAATATATTTCAATTTTAACATATTTTCTATAACGAAACTACTTATTGCATCTAAATGGAAGTCTATTGACATTCCTACTATTTCAGATTTTATAGAAAAAATGTCCACTCATAATTCTTTTGAATACTCTTTTGCTTTAAGAAACAACTCTCTTCAAAAATATTATTCTTGATGATCTTCCTGGAATAAGTACTTCTCCCCAAGCAGAAATAACCTCTCTACATAAATGTTATTATTTTTAGCCAGAAAAGATATAGATTTCTTTATTTCAATACATATAAATTGAAAACCTGTGAAATTATAACTATGATTATAATATGTATGATCTCTCTTTTATTTCCCTTTATCCCTCTTCCCCTATTTAAATTTACCTCTCCCTTCCCCCTTTTTTGTCTACCTTTTCCTTTCCCCTTTTCCTTACCCTCCGAATCTCTTTCCCTGTTCTCTTCTTTGTTTTCTTGAGGTTGATGTAACAATATATTACATTTTATTTTCCCTTTCCCCTAATTGTAAAAATCCCCAAATAAAAAGATTATTATTCAAAACATGAATTCTGGATTTGGAAATCCCAAGTGTAGAAATGCGAAATTAAAAAGTTTGCAATGACCTGATGATTTTTTGTGACTCCCTGGGTTTGTCGTGCCCAAAGATTCAGGACTGGGAGGCTCCTAACCCCCAGGAAGGTCCCCACCTTTGTGGTCCCGGAAGGAGCGACGGGGAAGGAAGAGAGGAGGGGGGGAGGGAGACGTGGAGTCATCTCTCCAAAATTCCCCCCATTGATCACTAACCCCCTAGCTTAGGGGTTTCTATAGTTTCTTTGTCCCCCCTCTCTTTTGTATGCCTTGGGTGGAGGGGAGCCTAGCACAGGCCGGTGCTAAACAAGATGTGATAGTGGTGGCACAATCCATCACTTAATTGCTGGACATGTTTTATTCATTCATTATATATAATAAGTGCCTGGGGAGCCGCTGAGAGGTATTGTACTCTTGTTCAAGTTTTCCATCCTCTCTACTTTTAGTGGGTTCCCCTTTGGGAGAAAAATACTCCCACCACTAGTTGGTAGTTAATGAATCTTTCAGGGCACCCTCTCAAATTAATTAGTTAAAGGGGTAGTCCCTTTTTTCATCTATAGTTTATTAGCGAATACCTGGATAGTTCCAGGGGGTTTCACTTTAAATTTGCATATTCTGTGGGCTCATTTTGTGCTACAGGAGGGTCCCCCTTTTTCTCCAGGAGATATCCTGGGAACAAGTATATTGAACGTAGAATTTGGTGTAGTGTCAATGTGTTTAATGCATATTTTGTATTTTCGTCAGTGTCTCCCCACTTCCCTAATGTGTCTCTCCTCCCTTCCTTTCCTATGCGGGCTGAGGTTTCTTCGTCAGAGGATGGGGGATTTCAGAGACTCCCCAGCACAAAGGTTTCCTGATGGAGAAGGTGTTCAGAAGCGTTCCGTAAGTAGAGGCACATTAAAAGGCACATTCCATACAATAATATATAAACATGGCACTTATAATTTCACTTAATGTAAGGGGTCTTAACTCCCCTAGAAAGAGACGTCTCGTGCTTCGGGAGATGAGATCCCTGAGGGCGGATATAGCCTTCCTGCAGGAGACCCGCTTTGACAATAAGAGCACATTCAATTTTGCTTCCCAACAATACCCCACAGTAAAATCAGCCCATAATAACAACAAAAAGGGAGGGGTAGCAATATTAATAGCCACTAACTGCCCGATATAGGTGAAGGCAACACATGTGGACCCGGGGGGTAGATACGTTTTACTAGAATCCTCATTACAGGGTAATCGCATAATTTTGGGCAATGTTTACGCACCTAATTGGGGACAGATAAATTTCTTACGTAGGGTATTTACCCTGATTCATAGACTGCAGCCAGGTCCTGTGTTATTGGGTGGCGATTTTAACATCCCCTTTTCTGAGTCCTTTGATAGGCAGTCTATAGTAGATAAGCCTCCCTCAGTGCAGCTAAGCAGAATGTCCCTGGAGTTTCGTAAACTCATAAGAGCCAATTCGCTGTTCGACCTATGGAGAATAGAGCACCCAAAAGAAAAAGGTTTCTCTTTCTACTCGCCCCCCCCATCGCATCCATACCCGCATATATTATTTCTTCGCTAACATTGCAGTTCTCAGGACTATGAGAAAAATTGATATAGGGGCAATTTCATGGTCGGATCATTCACCGGTGATATTAGACATAAAATCAATGGGCCCCCCAACGCAAACATGTCACTGGAGGCTTAATGAGTTTCTGATTAGAGATCCAACTATTAGGAAGACCCTCGAGTCCCACCTAACAGACTTCTTCAATTTGAACATGAATTCAGTATCCTCACCGGCTGTACTGTGGGAGGCCCATAAGGAGGTGATGAGGGGATTTTGTATCAGGGAAGGGGCCAGATTAAAAAAAAATACCCAAATCCAAAAGTCTAAACTAACTTCTCATCTTAAATCTCTAGAAAATAAACTGTCCTCCTCCCCGAATATTAGTGTCTTGAGAAAGGTGATTGCAATAAGAGACAAACTGAAGGATTTGGCCATATGTAAGGTGGAAAAACTTCTCCTCTACTCCAAACAGAGGTATTATGAGAAGGGAAACAAGGCTCACACTATATTAGCCAGACAGCTCAAAGATAGACTTACAAACTCAATCCCCCAGGCACTTAGAGACAGAGAGGACACTATATGATACGACCCAGTGGATGTTTCTAAAATATTTCAAGAGTTCTATCAGAGACTGTATAACCTCCAGGAGACATTACCACTGGATGCTTCTCGTAAGGTGACCTTACTTAGCAATTATCTGTCCGCGCTTAATCTGCCAGTGCTCCCCCCGGAGGCAGTGGAAGCCCTTAACGCCCCAATCTCAGCTGAGTAATTGTGTGATAACATAAAAGAACTTCCACTGGGCAAGGCCCCTGGCCCTGATGGGTGGACATATCTATACTACAAGACATACATAGATGAGCTGTCTCCTCATATGATTAATCTGTTTAATTCTTTCATAGGGGGCTCACCGATTCCAGAAACTCTCCAACTCTCATCTAATCCTCATTCCCAAGCCAGGGAAGGACCCATTAGATTGTGATAATTATAGGCCCATTGCTCTACTAAATTCAGATTTGAAAATATTTACCAAAATACTAGCAAATAGGCTTAACCAGTGGCTTCCACAAATAATAGATAAGGATCAAGTGGGATTTATCCCATTTTGCCAAGGGGGAGATAACACCAGGAAAGTTGTGGACCTCATAGATGTGGTTAATACCAATAAGACCGAGGCCCTTCTCCTTAGTTTAGATGCAGAGAAGGCCTTCGATTGCTTCAGTTGGTCCTTTCTATTTGAAACAATGAGGGCGTTCGGAGTGTCTGGGTCTTTTATGATGGCATTGAGGGCTTTTTACAGAACCCCATCAGCATCTATTAAAACCCCCTTCATACCTCCCCTAAATGTAAAATTTCGAATGGAACAAAACAGGGGTGCCTTTTATCTCCCCTCCTCTTTGCCATGTGCATAGAGCCGTTGGCGGCGGCGATTCGCCAAAATTCTAGTATCTATGATGTGGAAATTAAGGGGAAAATTTTCAAGATATCACTGTTCGCGGATGACGTCTTAATGACCCTAACCTCTCCTCACGTATCACTTCCCAACCTTATGGCCACACTAAAGGAATATGGGCTCATGTCAGGATACAAAGTTAACACAGCTAAAACGGAGGCATTACCCCTGAACTTTATCCCCCAAGCCCTTGATCATCTGAAATCAAACTACAAATTCCGTTGGAAAACAGATGAAATTAAATATTTAGGAGTCAACCTTTCCTCATCCTATAGCACCCTATATGCTAGGAATTTCCCATCCTTATTTAGAGAGCTGAAAAACTTGCTAACAAAATGGAAATCTATTTCTATCTCCATGATGGGGAGAATAGCCTCGGTCAAGATGACCCTCCTCCCTAAATTAATTTATCACTTTGAGACCCTTCCGGTGAGAGTCCCTATGGGAGAACTCAAATCCCTTCAAGCAGCAATAATGACATTTATATGGAATGATAAAAGACATAAAATAGCCAAACAAATCTTAACCACTCACAGAAACCAGGGAGGTATGTCAGTACCGGATGTTATTAAGTATTATTGGGCGGTTCATCTCAGAAGGGTCCCCTTGTGGGCTTCGTTATGGGCATACAATAAATGGACTGAAATAGAGAAGTTATGGCTGGCTCCCATTCATCCAAACGCCCTGCTTTGGACCAGTAGACCCTTAAAGATAAGTCGTCCCCTTTTGGGTCCTATCAGGTTCACAAGGGAAATATGGCAGACCTGCGGTAAGAGATTTGAGCTAACTTCCCCAAGATCGCCAATGATATCCTTCATATATCAACCGCTAATTCCAAATAGCTTGAGCTCGGACATGGTGCTCCCATGGATAAAGGCAGGCCGTTTTAGATTTGCAGACCTGGTAGATGGAACCTCATTGGAATTACACACTTTTGACCACATTAAAGCTGACTTTAGAATAACAAACAGGGAATTCTTTCAATTTATGCAGATTAAATCTTTTGCAGTTTCTTTGTTTGGGTCGTTGAAGGTGTCCTCTCCTACTGAGTTTGAAAAGATATGTAAAAGGGGCCCGTCAACAAAGGGTCTGATATCGGACATATATGGTCTAATTTACACTCCCCGGGGGGATCCACCTCCTAAACACTCATACATGACTAAGTGGGAGAGGTTTCTGGGAAGGGAGCTATCACCGCAGTGTTGGCAGTCCATCTGGGATAAAGCATCCAAAACCTCTCTTTGCACTTTATACAAAGAGAATCAATATAAATTAATGATGTTTTGGTATCATACCCCTGAACAACTACACAAATTAAACCCCTCTATCCCGGATGGCTGCTGGCACTGTGGAGCTTCTACGGGGGCCCTTACCCACATTTTCTGGACATGCCCGATCCTGACCCCATTATGGGAAAATGTCAGATCCCTCCTGCGAGAAGTATTGTTCACTGAAATCCCTCTAGACCCAGCTATATATTTATTAAATGTTACTCCAAGAGGGATGGGTAAAAACTCCTCAACGCTGCTTCTCCACATCCTAACAGCAGATGGATGCCTCATAGCTCTTCATTGGAAAAAAACGCTCCCCCCCTCTAATAGACATTTACTAAGTAGAATTGCGGATATACGAAGAATGGAACACCTGACGGCAGTAATAAACGCCAAATTAGATATATTCAATAAGGTGTGGGGACCATGGGACTATTACTGGGCCCAATTTAATACCTGATATTTGTTCAAGGAAAGGAGAACAGAGTTTACTGCTGAAATCTTCCAGTATTTTGCATTATTATTACCCTTCCCCTCCCCTTGATGTTTTCCTGTCTGTGTCATAAAGGTTTGTAGTGTTTCTGAAATTGTGAACAAATATAGATTATAGCAAATGATTGAGTAAGCGAGCAGCTCCTACAGTTACACCAACTATGGAGATATTCAGCTGCTCGTATACTAGTGCATGGACTAAACACTGTTTATTAGAAGACTTCAAGAAGAACGCAGAGAAGTGTATGATCCATAGCAGATTTCCAATATGCTCTATTAATTTCAGTTTATGCGTTATTTCTTTGGTTCTATTGTTAAACCTATTAATTTTCAATAAAATTTACAGTATTAAAAAAAAAAAAAAGTTTGCAATATACAGTGAAGGAAATAATTATTTGATCCCTTGCTGCTTTTGTAAGTTTGCCCACTGACAAAGACATGAACAGTCAATAATTTTTAGGTTAGGTTAATGTGCGCAAACCACATCATCAACTATAAACAACGTCTGACTGCTGTGCTTGCCAACAAGGGTTTTGCCACCAAGTATTAAGTGTTGTTTGCCAGAGGGATCAAATACTTATTTCTCACTGCAAAATGCAAATACATTTATCTAATTTATACAATGTGATTTTCTTGATTTTTTGGGGGGATATTCTATCTCTCAATGTTAAAATTATAGACTGTTCATGTCTTTGTCAGGGGGCAAACTTACAAAAACAGCAAGGGATCAAATACTTATTTCCTTCACTGTATCAAGCTGCAACCCTTCCTAGTTACTTGTCAGGACGGCTTTCAGGGTGAATAAATACCGCTCGAGACATGTCCCAAGTGTCAGAGATGCAGCATCGTGAACAAACATACTTCATCTGCTCACTAAGCCACAGAGCAGGGCTGTAACAGGAGAGAAAAAAATCAAAAAACTTCCCCCTCAGCTAACAGCACAATGGTTGTTTTTTTTGTCCACTTTCAGTCTGACTGTGTGCTCAGTCAGTCTCTGTGCCCTGCTGTAAAGCTGTCAGACTGACAGAGGGTAGATCAGATGTGAGTGGGAAGATCAGATGTGTTTGCTTACAGTGTTACTCCTCTGACAGTTGACATGTCTCAGATGGTGTTTGTTTAGGATGTAGCCCATCCTGACATGACTAGAACAGGTTGTAGCTTGAAATATGTGTTGGTGGGACATTTTTATCATATTCTCAGAGAATCTCTATATTAGAATTGATTTTTCAGATGGGCTAAACAGACCATTTGGTCCCCCGCCTTCCCTAGGCTCCTGGAAAAAGATGCAACGGCAACCCCTGCACCCACTATAGTGACCTATAGTGACCAAAGATCTAAGACACATGACTATTGCAGAGGTGTGCCTTAGGCTGCCCACAATAAAAGGCCACTTTAAATTGTGCAGTTTTACAGTATAGCAGGGGTCAGAAAACCAGTCAGTATCTGGTGTGTTGAACTGCGTGATGCAAATGGTGGTCAAATCTCCTTCGCATAGAGTTGATAAGGCTGTTGATTGTGGCCTGTGGAATGTTGGTCCACTCCTCTTCAATGACTGTGCGAAGTTGCTGGATATTGGGGGGAACTTGAGCAGCTGTCATATACATCGATCCAGAGCATCCCAAACATGCTCAATGGGTGACATGTCCGGTGAGTATGCTGGCCATACAAGAACTTCGCACACCCATTGAACTTTCGAACAGTCAACTGGACATCCGGAAAAAAATCACCAGGTGTCCGGTACGAACCCCCAAACTTTACAGTTGGGTTCGCTCATCCCTAAATATGTCCATGTTAAGGGTAGAATTTCACTTCTAATTATTCTGGAATTAATATTAGTTACAAAATGTCTGCAAACTGGTGTCTTGTGGACATTACATACAGTACAGACCAAAAGTTTGGACACACCTTCTCATTTAAAGATTTTTCTGTATTTTCATGACTATGAAAATTGTACATTCACACTGAAGGCATCAAAACTATGAATTAACATCAGCTCATCAAGAGAATACCAAAAGTGTGCAAAGAAGTCATCAAAGCAAAAGGTGGCTACTTTGAAGAACCTAGAATATAAGATATATTTTCAGTTGTTTCACACTTTTTTGTTAAGTATATAATTCCACATGTGTTAATCCATAGTTTTGATGCCTTCAGTGTGAATGTACAATTTTCATAGTTATGAAAATACAGAAAAATCTTTAAATGAGAAGGTGTGTCCAAACTTTTGGTCTGTACTGTATCTCTACTGTTATGGGGTGAGATTGGTCTTGTTACAGGTTTATAGGTTGTTGTTTATAGGTTGTTTATAGATTGTTTATAGGTTTACAAACCCCTATAGACCAATACTTATAACTGCAGACAGAGATCTGTATGTATTCAGTGTCTTGTGCAGGGGGTGATGGTTTGTAATGTTTTTCTTAAATTAAGCATAAACTACATCATTACATTAGGTTATTGCCAAGACGGAAAGTTCTCATTATCTTTAACCCTCTGGTGGCTGGGGGTCAGAGCACTGGAACCCCCAGTGATTGTGAGACTGGCTCTATGGAATCTGCGAGGACCGGACCCTGCAAAGCCAATTCCTGAATACAATGGGGGTGTATGTGCTCGATCTCTGCTCCATTTATTGTCTGTTGCACTGTCGGAAATAGAGGAGATCTGTACTCTGCTTTCTCTGGCAGTCTCCTATCTGCAGAGTCCAATTCTCGTAGTCTAAGGTCCCAGTCTCATGATTACTGGGTGTTCCTGTGCTCTGTCCCCTAGCGATCATTAGATTATCCATCATCCCTCGGATAGGTGATAACTTGCTGTCTTGGGAACAACCTATTTATATTCTGTTAATTCCACATAATTTTTGACAGAAAGTACATTCTTAATAGAACTTTTAATTGAACGTTGACAGGATGTAAAATTGTTTTATATCTTTTCACAAATATGCAATTTTTTTGCCAGGAAGCGCAGCACCAGGAGCAAAAATATCCTGCCGCCTTTTTCCTTTAACTGATCACTCTCAGATTAGGCCTTTTCCCAAATATCAAGTAAAAAGTAGAGTGATCCCTCCATAATATGGTGACATTTTAGCACCCGTATTGCCTGAGTCTGTAGCACATGGGTCATGTATACGAGCTGGAGAACTCGTCCTGGCACATTAATTACACAGATGTACAAATTCTACCAATTTCATCTTTAACAGTTTCATTGAGAAATAACCTAGTTGACTTCTTTTTTGTAGGTGTGGAAAAGATGCTGGTCATGCCCCTGACGATGCAGTACATTCTGCTATCAGTGTCGGGGTGACTGCACTTAATATTGGCCATTTAGGTATAAAGGCAATGGTGAAAAAAACTGCAAAAGAAACCAGTCATGTCATTGTGGATGAATACAGACCGAAAGAGAAACAGGACAAGATGGATCCGCACTGAGGCCGTAATCCCACTCTCCCCTCTGCCTTAATGTGTGACACTAAACCTTTCCACTAGTTAATACAATATCTGGTTTTTAATAGACTTTTCTTCTGTATGTTAGAATAAGAACCTTGAGAAACGTTGGCACAAAGATCAGGTCTGCTAACAATATTCCACTATACGAATAGAAACCATAGCAATATTAATATTCTGAGACTCAAAGTAGTAATAAGTAGGCCTGGTTCTAAAAGGAAATATTCAGACTTTTTCTCTCCAGACAGATGAATTACATGTATTATTCCTTGTTATATAATTTTCTGAAGACAATAGTTTCCACTTTTCGGATTTGTGGCTAAAGGGGCTATCCCAGGAATAATTTTTACACTAAAATTCCTGACAGGGGATCAGTGTGTTAAGGTAATTTGCAGTGCTTATAGTATAAAAAGTACCCATAATGGTTTGCTTCCCATGAGTACTGCAAGGGGTGGGTGATAAACTGAATTGATCTCCTTCACCTTCTGGCAGCTAACAATATAGCACCTATGTCTCCAGCAGAAGGAATCTTATCAGCTACACTACAATATACCTTGTAAAAAGTCATTTATATTTGCAGTAAACAGGGGATCAATATGTCTAGAACTGTCTACAGAGGAAGGGACGGCGCATGTGTGACCACCAGCATCAGCTCATAAGGTGGACATGCTACACACTTTCAACAAAAGGTGGTGCCAGAAGTAAATGTTATAAGTCTTCACTGGATTTTTTTTTCCAACACGTAAATTGCAAGTACTGTATACAATGAATGATATTTAAAGGGTTTTTTTTCTCACAAACACAAAATCATTTTAAACAACAGATCTTGGAAGAATAATAATTTCCACAATTGGATGTGTTTAAAACAAATGTTCCTGTGCTGAGATAATCTTATAAATGTGCCCCTGCTGTGTTCTGTGTAACGGCTGTGTCTGACCGTACAGGAACATGGTCTGATCATACCACATCTCCTGGACAGGGGAGAACGGAAAAGAGAATACATATATTACAGCAGGGGAACACAGCTTATACTTTTTGTGAGGTAAAACATTTCTCTTCCTGTATTTAAACAATGTTTTACTTCAAAGAAAGAATCATCTGTGATCCCGAGCTGTAATATCTGTATACTCTTTTGTGTCCTCCCCTGCCCAGGAGCTGTGGTATGATCAGACCATGTCCCTGTACGGTCAGACACAGCCATTACACAGTACACAGCAGGGGAACATTTATACGATTATCTCAGCACAGGAACATTTTATTTAAACACATTCAAATGTGAAAGTTATTATTCCAAGATCTATTGGTTAAAATCAACTTTTGTTCGTGGGAAAACCCCTTTAATGGTGGCACAATCCCTTTAAAATGACCATTTATTTTATCTACTAGCAGCCTTTGTGAAAATGAAGTGCTGGAGTGTAAATAATGTAATTGGGAGGAAATGTCAGCCCTTTTCTCTTGATTGTCAGTAAAGCTGAAAAAAATATTCTATCACATGCTATAGGAGTGGTCAGGCCTGCCACCAGGAATTTCAGGGCCACATACTGGCAAAATGTTCAGACCCCCTTCAGACTCCACCCAGGCTCCACCCCAGCTGCGCCTCCACCCCAGGTCCGCCTCCACCCTAGCTCCACCTCCAACCCTCAAACCTTCCACAGTCCCACCGCCCACTTTGGAAAAACTCCACTTCTGCACCACGTCCTCACCAATCACACATTAATAGTTTCCATTGAACACCAGATCACATACATAGCCATCAGGATTTGTTTTGACCAAAAGATTTTTTAAGCCTGCCACCACGACAAGGTAGACTCTTTCGGCAGGGCCCTACTCTACTCTAGCCTATTAAACATTTCTTATAATATCTAATACTCTTTTTATGTATATTTTTTATTTATTTTTCTTTAAGGGAATGTGTCAAATAATTTTTTTTAAACTAATTGAAATCAGATTGTGATAATTTTTTTTATAACCTGTATTTCTGATTGCAGATTACTGTTTTTTTTGTACATTTATGGAAGCTGCTCTCTTGCCTGTTTGGAGATTGGACATAGACATCTATCTATCTATCTATCTATCTATCTATCTATCTATTATCTATCTATCTATCTATCTATCTATCTCACAAGACAATATAGGGGACTTTATTTCGTTCCTTGCGAGAGTTTTATATAGAGGTTCTCATGTTTAGTGACATAAAGATGTCATTGTGCAGGAAGGGGGAAGAGGTGAGCTGTGACACTACCTACTGTGAATGGTGGATTCTGTTATCTCTCATTGTAATCCTGCTTGTTATGATAATGCGGTGACTGCTGAAATGGGATCTCTTCTGGATGTGTCAGTCTATTAGAAAAGCAATTTCTGTTTATTTCTTATTTGATGATATAAGGGGTGACAAACGTTAAAGTAAATTCTTTCCAAATCTTTAAACTATGATTAAAAGTAATGGCCATTTTCTGTTTTTTGTTGACCCATGTGTTTGAGATGATGATAAGGCTCTTACTAATATGGCCTTTCTTGAATTTTGTCACCAAATATGAAATATGGGAAATAGTGCAGAATAGCCTATATTTCTAAGAGCCTTTTAATCATCTCACAAACACATTATTTAACAATAACCAGAAAGTGGTCAATGCCTTAACATAAAAGCTTCCTAACACATTACTAAATATTTCGCTAACTAAATCTACTTTTTATAAGAGTCATTTAGTTAAATCCTTTGGTCAATTATGTAAAGTGCAAATTATAGTGTTATTAGCCGGCCATCACGTACCTTTTTCCCCTCACCTACAGCTCTATCATGGATAAGAGGAAATCCTATTACCGGTCAGTTTTAGAATTTACTATACACAGTGGATACATCTGTATATAGTAATAAATATGTCGTAGGCATGTGCTACATGTTACTAAAAAAAAAAAAAAAATCCGGCCTCCTCCACCCCTAAATAGCCGGCCATCACTCACCTTTTTCCCCTCACCTATGACAGCTCTGTCATGAAACAGAGGAAATCCTATTACCGGTCAGTTTTAAAAATTACTATACACAGTGGATACATCTGTATATAGTAACACTTTTAAGTGTCATAGGCATGTGGGAGATGTTAATTAAAAAAAAAAAAAAAATCCGGCCTCCTCCACCCCTAAATAGCCGGCCAACACTCACCACTTGGTTCTTCCAACCCAAGACAGCACAATATGGTGGTGCTGTCATGAATGTGAGGAAATCCAGTTACCGGTAGATACATTTTGAAGTGTTTTTCACATGCCTATGAGGGGAAAGGAGCGCAGATGTTCTGGCGCCACCACTTACAACCATCGGTTGTGCTGGTCTTCTGATGTCTTCTTGTCGGGTCCCTCGACATCTCCATTGACAGGTGTCTTCACTGTCAGTCTTGTCCTCATCTCTGATGAATTCTTGGGAAGATGATGTGCTTCGGTCCTGTGCCAATTGTAGGTGTTATTAGACGTTCCAGTTCTTCGATGCCTGGGTCCACTCTTCTACACGTCAGTAGATCTTCTTCCAGGAGCTCAGGAGGACAACTCGCTCAGGTGACATTAGAGCTGGTGTCTAGAGGATTCACCAGGTAACAAACGATAAACCTCTGAACCTGGCCGTAGAGTTAACTGGTAAAGGTCCCTTCTCGGCCTCTGCTCTCTCCATGTTGTTCAGGTTGAATTTTCTGGCACGGCGTTGAGGTATAGGTGGCTGTAAGAGAGAAATAAAAATAGATTATGATGTTCTGATGATCAGACGATACGTCCTAATGGCATCCTAGAATGTAACTTACATGATAGTATATATTTTGTGCTTTTCTCTCCCCATCATGCACACAAATCTCTGAAGGCTCACAAGCATATTTGGATTTAGAATGAAGTGGCTGAATCATAGGGATATCATGCCCTATCACTACTGCAGATGCGATCACTGAGAATTAAAGGCCCTTGTCCGAGAATTCTGTATTGACCCCCTCACTTAAAGGGTTATCCACTGCTCGGACAATGTCTTTTCAGTCCCTAAGTGTCCCCTCGGTAAAATAACACTTACAGTATAGTCACTACTAGCAGCGGCTGCACTCACTTCCTCTGAAAGTCAATTATGTCCATAGGAGAGGAGAGTGAAGCCAGCGCTAATTGGCTCCAACAAGATCAAACCAAACAGAAGAAAAAGTCCTCCCCGATCATTAACACTTGCATATTTTTTGGTCAAACCTCATAGTTTGTGAAGGCCCCCTCCTCACTATGCCTGTGTGTAACTACTCTGGTTGCACAGGCTATATGTCAACACTACTGCTGAATGGTATCCACACCTTCCTCTGCAGCCCCTGGGCACATCCCTCTTCATCTACCTCCTAACATTAGGTAACATATATTGTCTATAAAATGTGTCCAGAATGTAGAATGTTTTTGTATATACTTACTACAGGGATGTGTGGTGGGGGCATCCGAAGGGCTTCCACAGAGACCCAGTCAATATGCTGGAACAAGTGATGACCTCTGATGTTTCCGTGGACTCCTAAGCGCTTGGCAGGATCTCTCTGGAGGAGCTGAAATAGAGAAACATCATTAGTGATTCCAAGAACAAGAAGATTGCACATGGAGGCTTCTAGGTGTGAAAAGATGCCTTCCATACATCTGCTACCAGACTGATACTGTAAAGGGAAACTCTCACTCTTATTATTCATTAGGTCAGTAAGATTTTGTCCCTTAAAGGGGATATCCGGAATATTGTGGAAAAACAAAGGCAGGCAGGTGGCCGGCACCGCTCTTCCCCAGTACAGAGCGGTCACAGTCTGCTACGGTCGGCGATTCAGCTGCCTCTGCTGACGTCACGTTCACAGAGCGGTGGCTTCTTTTCCGCCCTGCTCTGTTGATGGAGCATGACTTCTGACGTCATTCTGATTGACCGCCGTATTCCCGCTGCCTAACTGGAGGAGCCGACTATGAATCAGAATGACGGCAGAAGTTACGCTCCGTCAATAGAGCATGGCGGAAAAGAAGCCGCTACTCTGTCACAACAGCAGAGACAGCTGAATCACCGGCAGGAGCAATCTTTGCCGGCAATGAATGGTGTCAAGCACAACAGGAAGATAGGTAGCAACTCCCTGCCTGTTAGTCCTTAGCTACGTTTTTTGGTTTTCACTACGTCCTCGATATCCCCTATAATGGTGCAGTCTGGAGTGTAGTAGAGGGGGGATGTCTTGCTGTCGGAGGTTTTCATGTAATATGGTTTAAAATACAGTGGTGTCTTATTACAGTGCCATACTCACCTTTTTGATGAGATCTTCAGCGCTGGAGGATAATTGATTAAATAGTGCAGGATGGTAATTGCACTTACTGGTAATCATTTTATTTAAGATGATGCCAAATGAATACCAGTCCACTCCAGCGCCATACTCCTCCTCAGCCAGCATCTGCCAAAGAGGAGAGAACAGTTACTGCAGAGAAAATACTAAGGAGCCAACATTTTGGACTGACCAGACTTGATGACCGGATGCTACTATTTAGAGGGGACATTTACCCCTATGTAAGAGATGGGGTAACACTTTCCCTGGTTTTGTATTGTCCATGTTCCTAATCTCTCCACCTCTCCATTGTCTGTGATGTAAAATTATTACTATCATTGCATCAGTAAAAAGAGGAAAATTCTCTTCTTCTCACCTCAGGAGCCACAAATTCCTTGGTCCCAGCATATTCGGTGGCTGTGCGGTCTCCAAGCATGTTCTCAAGTGCGAGACCGAAATCTGTGATCTTAACATGGCCCGACTCAGCCACCAGGATGTTCTCGGGCTTGAGGTCTCTGTGGACGATGCCCTTAGAATGGAGATACTGGATGCCACACACGAGCTCCGCGGCATAGAATCTGTCACAAAAGAAAATGGAAAGATGTAATGTGAGGAGACCCTTAGAAATCCACACTAATCTATAGACTGACAGGTGAATGTTATATCTTATTACCTTGCACTGGGGATGTTAAGCCGCCCCTTCATCTGTAGGAAGTGGTGGAAGTCCCCGCACCTCATGTATTCCAGACCAAGTAGCACAAACATCTGTGTCATGGAAGAAACACAGCAAAGAGAAGATATAATTACTGAATCATCCTAACATCTACACATTTACTATACAGAATACATTAGCTGCTTCTCTAATGCTTGGAGGGATATTCCAGCTTTAGCAAGAAAAATATATTATTTTTTTAAAGAGAATCTGACAGCTCCTCCATGTCTCCCAACCACCACCATGTATTTATTCTTATGATAATACCCTTCCTAACAAGCCCTTTGTACTGTATATTTGATTGTAGTGAATGCCAAAAAATTATTTTATAAATTTTGTTTGCAATATGCCAATTAGCATCAGACTAGTCAACACGGTGTTGGCTTCACCAGACTAGTCGTCCCAGGCACAACAGGCAGGTAATTAACAATCACCTGCCTGTCAGCTCTTAGGCCCATAGCCAAAAAAATTAATTAGTCATGGATAAACCCATTAATGATTAGTTATACAATTTTCCACTTTGCTTTTTATATCCATTCCTCAAACTTTCTAAGATCTCTGCTTTCAGTCGCTGTGTAGGAACCTACATTGTTCACCTCCAGTGGCTACAAACCCTCTCCTGATCATGTAGTGGACACACAGGTCACTTTACAAGAAACAGATCCAGTAACTGGCCTGCAATGAGCCGTGCGCCTGAGCGTCCATCACATGATCAGGAAAGGGTTCTCACACATTGGAGGCAAACAATGGAGATTACTAACTGACTGAAAGCAGAGATCTTAAGATGGCGATGAATTGATATAGAAAGTAGATTATGTGTAGAATCCATGACCCTGTGTCCGGTACTGCAGTTCATTCCCATTCTTAGTACCAGACAATTTGCTCGCACATGGCCGGCGCTCTGTGAGGTAGTGCAGTGAATCGGTCAGAGTATCCCAGTAAGCGCTGCTGCCCTCCTGATCTGCTGATTACCTATGGGGATAGTAGTAAAGTAGTATTCAGTATTATACCTTGGTCTGGAATGCAAAGTCTGCGTGGACGAGGAAGGGGCTCCCAGATGCCAGCTGTAACACTCGGTGCTCCACCATCACATCCACCTCATCGCCAGTAGAGAGCAGGGATCTCTTGCTGATGATCTTCACAGCATACTTCTGATGGTTAGAAGCATCCTCCGCCAGGACAACCTTCCCATAACTCCCCTGCCCGAGCACATGATGGAATATTAATCTCTGCCTGATGTTATCTGAGATTGTGCTACTAGAGCAGGTCGGCCGAACACCGCTGTCCTCTACTAGGGTGAAGAATTACAGAACAGGAGACATTTACAAGGATGTTCCCATTTTAGGCATTTCTGACATTTCATTTATTTGGCTCTTTCTATAACCCTCATAGACATTAATGAAGAGGGCCACATACACACGCGGCCTCCTCACGATTGAAGTGTATGGAGAATGTCAGGAGTTGACTTTTGGGAGCCTCAGGCAATAGACGGTACTTATGGCTTATTCTGGGAATGGGAAAATCCCTTTTGCATTTCACAAAGTGTTCAAAGTATTTTCAGAAAGTGGATTCCAAGGTTTACAATATGAATGTCCTATCCTTAGAATAGGCCATCAATAACAGATCGTGGATGGTCCGACTCTTATCACCTCCACCATCGCTCTTCTGCTGGTTTCCTCTGTCTAGATAGTAGTGACTGTGTTTGGTATTTCAGTGTCCCATTCACTTCAATGGAACAATGTTGCAAAATCCATCAGTTGCTGTAGTATGTAGCCAGCGTGCAGGTAAGCGGGGCAGAAGAGGCTGCATCACTTACTAAGTTCTGAGACCCCTTAAAAAAGTAATTCAGGTGTTACTGGGAGTTGGTTGGAAATATCCCTTTAAATGTCTCTTGTTATCAAGTAAGGATAAGCACCTTAAATGGAACCTGTCATGTGCAAAACCACTATTTACCAGCAGATATAAGGTTAATCTGCAGGTAAAAAGCGTTAAAATGCTGTCTGGCCACATTACTGATGAAGTTAGCTTCTATCCTCCCTGTGTTGAGGAGAGCCATAGGATCAAATACTTAATTAACCTCAAGACATAGGAGATTGAGAGAAAAGACCCACAAAGTGTATTATTTAACCTTACATAAGCTTGTTTAGATCAAAAGATGGCTGCCATTTCCTGTTTCATCACACCATGCTCTGTTCTGGGAGGAAGCTGCATTCTATAGAAGGACTAACCAACCACAGAGCGACACATTGCTTGGAGAAACCCACCCTGATGACCTCATGGATCACGCCCCCTGATGACCTCATGGATCACGCCCCCTGATGACCTCATGGACCAGCCCACCCTGATGACCTCATGGAACACGTCCCCTGATGACCTCATGGATCACGCCCCCTGATGACCTCATGGACCATACCCACCCTGATGACCTCATGGATCACGCCCCCTGATGACCTCTTGGATCACGCCCCCTGATGACCTCATGGACCTACCCACCCTGATGACCTCATGGATCTGCCCATGGACTAAACAATGAATACATCTGGTTACTCACATTCTAGGGCTAACCGAGCCCCTATTTACAGTTTATATAAGTCTATGTTCGGGTTGAATAAAGACACTTGGAGCTGTGTCATATCTGATCAAGGAGAGCTTACATCCGACTGTGTGTGTCTGATGTTATTCTTTCTTGCATGCACTTGATCATGTTCATTAGGCCAGGAGCAGGCAACTAGTGAACATACCAAAGTGTTCACTCTAACACCTGCAGCCACTCCATACAGAGCGGTTACAATCACCCCTCACTATATTGTGAGTAGCAGCAGGAATCACTCCCTGGCAGACTGATTGGCAGCTTTCTCTGCACATACACGTGGCACATACACGCTGCAGAGAGAGCTGTCAATCAAAATGCAGAGCAGTGATTACAGCCCCCGCCCACAGTATAGTCAGTGATGATCGCTCCGTGCACGCCCCAGGGACTGAGACGAGTCGCCGGTGTGAGAATGTAAAGTCATCTCCTCCTGGTATCCGTGCTGTCATTTAGGCAGCTGGCCAGGATTATAATGCTGCTTACCTGCATATAAACTCCATATCTGCTGACAAATAGCATTTTTGCACATGACAAGTTCTGTTTAAAGGGGTTGTCCGGGCTTAGGGTTCATTGTGCGCGCTGTCAGCATTCACTGGCGCCAGAAGTGGGCAGAAACGTGACTGCAAGTGTGTAATTTGTATACATGAGGTCACGTGACGACTAGAGGGCCGTGGCCTCGCTCAGTACAAGTGAATAAACACCAATAAGTCATATAGACTGAAAGTCAATAGGCTACACCAAAAAATAAGGCAGATAAACAACCGCACAGCCCAAGTTGAAAATTGCCAAAGCTTTAATAATAACACATAAAAGCAAATACAAACAACAATAATAAAATCAAAGACACACCATAGATGGAAAAAGTGGAGTGCCTGGACTAAATAGTGTAAGAGATGACATTATACTCTGACATAGAGCTCCCACAGGTAATATGTAACGATAATATAAAGTAAAACCAAGGGCATAAAGTACAAAAAGCAGCAAAAAATAATAAACGCAGTGAAAATAATGAGGCTATCAAACAGATATTTCACATATATATTGATATATTAATGTATTAATATAGCAGATCACATAGTGCTAATAAGATCAGTGCATCAATATATACAGTGACTCTGCCTGCAAAGTACATATATAGCCGCTAGATAACCTCAATAAATACCTTATGCCAAAATAGCTGCATATATGAATGACCAGTGTCAATAAAAATAGCCCCAAATGGTTTAAAAGTAGCCATAATTACCCAAAGAGCATAGATCACACCAGTCCAGGCACCCACCACGCACCCGACGCGCGTTTCGTATAGGAAATGCTTCGTCCAGGGGTGATGATATGCTGGAGTGAATACGTATATAAAGGATCCTGGCCAGTATCGTGCAGATTGATGATTATCT
Source organism: Phyllobates terribilis (assembly GCF_046119375.1). NCBI lineage: Eukaryota > Metazoa > Chordata > Amphibia > Anura > Dendrobatidae > Phyllobates > Phyllobates terribilis. The sequence goes on along the minus strand of NW_027362762.1, from coordinate 134,152,864 downwards.
ACAGCTGTGAATGAGCACTTAACCTGACCTCTGCTGGATGTTACCATGGGTACCTGTATGTTATCTTGCCCCCGCACAAGAACTCCACCGCCGCGCCACCCATCCTGCTGCGCAGCCACCGGAAGGACATAATGAGAAGAAAGTACTTCCCGTCACGTGATCGCAAACGGTCACATGATCGGAACTAAATCACGTGATTAGTATAACAGCAGAGCGCGTGCGCGATGGCAACCATTCAAACTGAAACCGAATCCCCGAGGCATACAAAGGTAAGTATGAAGGAAACAGGAACTCTGAAGAATAACCAACTAGAAATAGAAGAAAAAGAAGAAGTAGAAGAAAAAAGAAAAAGAAGGATATACCAGTGAACCAGAGAAGTGCAAGTGAAAGAATGTGAAAATAAAATAATGTAATAAACCACAAAAAGAGTAAAGGAGACGAGAGAGAAAACAAAACATGTTTAAATTTTATTGTAAAGTGGAAAAAAACGCCACATAAAATACCATATATGACAGAGGAAAGACCACGTGTATGAATAAGATAGTGCGGGATGAAAACAGTGAAATATATATATCAAACACAACAAATGTGTAAGGTGATACTAAGAGGTTTAAATAAAAAATAAAAGATGTTAAAAAAATATATATATATACAATATATAGTAATGAAAAGGTGTGATGTACACTAAATGAAAAATAAAAAAATAATGAGAAAGAAAATGTATGATTAAAACAAATCCTAATAATACATATCAATGATAAAGTGTGATGTGCAACTGTGTGCAAAATGATGTAAAAGAAAAAATATAATAAAAAATATCATAATAATATACGATAATATATAATCATAAAGTGGCATGTGCACAAGCTACATACGTGGCATAAAGGAAATAAATATAAAAGTAACGTGAAGTGTAAAAACAATCTTCAGCATATATGATGATAAAGTGTCACGTGCATTAGATTAAAAATGATATAAAAAGAAAAAATAATAATAAATGTCAAAAAATATGTAATCAATACAAGTGAATAGACAAAAGCCGATCATGTGTAGACTGAATGTGGCCGGGAGTATGCAAATCACATACTTGCGCCCACTCCTGGCGCCGGCAGAGGAGAAATCTGATAGCGCTACTGTGCGCACTGTGAGGATTCACAAGTCCGCAATCATATATGGTGACTGCAGACTTTTGCCCCAACCCTGGAGAACCCCTTTAAAGTTCAGAACCTAGAAAACCCTTTAACCCCTTACTCACATGTATGTCACATGACTGTTGAGCCTGTAAAAGTCAGATCCTTCAAATGTGACATTATTTCTCTCATTCGATTAATACCGTAAAAGAAAAAAAAAAACACCTGGGTTGCTGTTTTTCAGTCATCCCACATCCCCCCAAAAATGTAGCAAATGTTGTTTGTATCCCTAAAGTGGTACCAATAAAAACTAAAGATCAGCAAGAAATAAGTTATGGATCTTACATAATAATAATAACACAAACTAAATAAAAAAAGTTTTTAATGTTTTAAAGGGAATCTGTCACATCCCAAAGCACTATTTAACTGCAGATATGGGGTTAATCTGCCGGGTAATAGCGCTCTGAAGCCGTGCAGCCGCTGCTCTGAAATCTGGCTACCGGGGGTGAATTAATTGTATTCCTCCCGTCAGTCTCCGGCTTTCAGTCATAGAGGCGCGGCCGGGGCGGCTTCAGTCACCACGCAGTACATAGTGACCTGCGGCAGTAACCACGCCACAGCACTGACTGACAGCCGGCTCAGCAGTGCATCAGTACAGAGCTGGCTGTCAGTCAGTACCGGGGAGTGGTTGCAGCCGTCACTCATTGTGTACTAAGCAGTAACTAAAGCCACATCGGCCGCCTCTGTGACTGAAAACCGGAGGCTGCTGAGAGGAATAATCTTCCCTTCCTTCTGGTAGCCGAGGCTCTCAGAACGGCGGTCGCATGGCTTTATAAAGTTATTAACCCGCAGATTAACCCCATATCAGCCGGTTAATAGCATTTTGGGATGTGAGAGGTTCACTTTAAAAGCAATAAAATAAAAAAAGCCCATATAAGTTTGGTATCAGTGTAATTGTAGTGACCCGTAGAATTAAGTCACCAGCTCATTGCACTGTAAAAGCAAAACCTCAGCAACAACAGTGGTTGTTTTTCCTGTGTGCAGCACATTATATGGTTAATTTAAAGGCGCAATTCAAAGCTATAGCTCGTCTTGTAAATAAAACAACCCTAATACGGCTATGGCAATGAAAAAACTACAAGGTTATGTCTCTTGAACTATGGGGAAGAAACACTGACTGCAGCAGTAAGGTGTTAAAGGGAACGTGTCATGTGATCCATTGTGCCCAAACTGCGGGCAGCGTGAATCAGAGCCGGCTGCACAATTGCAGTCAGGAATATTTTCTCTGAAATGCTCCAGTATTTCACAGAACATACAGTGTGAAGACGCTGCTGGGATCATAGGATGTGACGTGACCAGTCCGGTGCTGCCACCCAGTCGGCTTCTCCCAGTGCCGCTCCAGGTGATTGACAGGTCTCTCACCATTGAGGACAGAAGTGCGGGATGGACACTTTATCGCTGCGGCCAAGTTTGTTTCCCCATAGTTCAAGAGCCATAATGTTTTTATTTTTTCATTGACAGCCATATTAGGCCTTGTTTTTTTACGAAACAAGTTATAGCTTTAAACTGCACCATTCAGTTTGCCATATAATGGACTAAAAAGCAGAACATTTTTTTATTTAAGATAAAATGGTTGAAAATTTTTAATTTTGCTGTTGTTGCCATGGCTTTGTTTTTACAGTGAAATGACCTGACCAGGTTACCGTTAATTACTAGTTTGTATCCAGTAATAACTTAAAGGGGTATTCCCAAGATCCTATCCCAATATGTAGTAGGTGTAATAATAATAATATTAACATGAACAAAGAAAGTTAAAGCCGGCACCAAAACCTGTGTGTTTCCTTATACAATTGTATTTAGACAGAGCAATCATGCCTAGAGATACCGGGTGCACACCTGATAAAGTCCATGAACATATGAAAAAAAGAAAAACATAGTGGCACTCTCCAGTCCTATTAAAATCCAATGTTTTTATTCAATACATTATATTAAAACTGGCTGCAGGGGAGAGTGAAGCACATGGGATGGACGACAGCCATTTCGCTCCTTTCTGCGCTTCAAAGAGTCCTGGAAACGGCCGTCGTCCATCCCATGTGCTTCACTCTCTCCTGCAGCCAATTTTTACATGATGTCTTGAATAAAAACTTTGGATTTTAATAGGACTCGTGAGTGGTTCTTTTTTGCAATAATGATATTAGAAATGTAGTATAGTTCTTCTGATTACCTATGTCACTTTCCCTATGTGAAGGGCATTACAGTAACTTAGATATCATAGATTACATTCACTAACAACTAACTAGCTGTCAGTATAGAGCTTGTGACCACCAACAGGGAACTCAGCAACCAGGGCACATGCCATGCTACCAACACCCCTGCCATGCCAATAAATATATCTGTAATAATGTCACTTGTGTTTGTCCCAAATCTCAGTACAATAGAAGGGACTTCATATAAAATGCTTGTGTAGGGGATGTCACTATGACTCCTATGTTAGTGTGTGTATTTATATATCTACCTGAGTCTTTTGGGACATCCAGACGGTCTTCTCGCGTCTGGATGTCATCTTCTTTCTTGATCAGCGGCTTCTTTGCATCTTTTGAAGCGACCAGGATGAGTTTTCTCTTCTTGGCACATTTTTTCACCATTGGCACATCTTCATCTGCTTGAATGATGTTTTTGTTGGAAGACATCTTCATAGAGGAGCTGGATGTTGTCTGTCTCTTTTCCCTCTTCTTGCTCTTGTTCTTGGGCAACTTTTCTTCATCAGATGAGGTGTGGATGGCACATTGTCTCTTTGGTCCTTTCCTCTTTAAGGCAACCTCTTTTTCCTCCATCATATTCTGCTCATCAGCCGATAAGTCAGAAATTGGTCTTAGCTCCTTCCCTCTTCTCCTCCTCACAACTTCTTCTTCATCCTCCATCATATTCTGCTCATCAGCCGATGAGTCAGAAATTAGACATCTTTTTTGTCCTCTTCTCCTCTTCACTACAATCTCCTCTTCATCCTCACAATCCATTTTAGCGCTTTGTTTGGGGCTAGCAGAGTTCTCCACCATCTCCAGTCACTGACCAACTGCCAACTGCCGCTCACATAGAACTACCCTGGCCGCACGGGCAGCACTGGTCATGTGATCACTAACTGACCAATAGAACTCAGCCTTAAGTGCCATCCATATATATGGGATAATCTTATATGTATTATTCTTTTCTTTAACAAATATTATAATGAATTTTATTTTTCATTCCGATAATTAAGAAACACATTGGTGACTTTTATCAACAAAATGTGCCAGGAAAGTGGAGTAATAATGTTCTAGAAATGTGTGCTGTAGAAAAGACAGGAGAAACGGGTTTATGAAAGGTTTTGAAGTGACATACTGTAAATGACAACTCTAAATAAATGCATCATATATGGTGAACACTCCCTAAATCGCTATCAGATGGGACAATACTTTATGCAGTGATACTTTTGATACAATTTGCTTCACATTTTCCTTTGTAAAGTAAAACTCTCACATTATTGATCACTAGACTTAGTTTATTTAGAGAGAAAATGTTACTTTCAAAGGTTTGCTCACAAGTATTAACCACTTAATGACCAGACCTGGAAGGCTGGGGCGTAACTTAAGGCTTGTGTGTCCAAAATCTCCAACAAAGACCCCATCTATCACAGGTCATTAATAGTATTTGTATTTTCATGTGGGGCAAAGGTATCTTTTGGGCCCCTTTAGGCTCAAGAGCCCAGATGTGACTGTGACTCTTCCATCAACTATAGCTACAACCCTGCTGGAAGGGCTTTAATAACTGGCCATGTTTTTCCTTTTCTGCTTTTTAGCAGCCATATCTTTATTATTTTTTAAGTGGCATAGCTGTATGAGGCTTTGATGTATGCAGGACACATTGCATTTCTTTTCAGCACCATTCTGGTGTAGGGTTGTATTTGCTACAAGGCAGTGAAGGTCCAGTGCCCAGGGCGGCAGGTGGCAGGACGGCGGCAGTCACAGCTAATAGAAATAACATATTTTTATTTTTATGTTAAACACCCTCCTCAACCTTCTGTCCAACTCAGGCTTTAAGGGATAGGTAAAGAGGGGGGACCAAACAGTCACAGCAGTTAGTGTGCCCCTCATCCCCATCCTAATCTCGGGTAAGTGTGCACAGTGCTGATAGGCAAAGCAACAGTCAGCAAGCAGGGCTGCTCCAGCAATCAGTGAGCTTATTGCACACTATCACATTGTCAGCAGCAGCAGGAAGGAAAAGCAGCGGCTGCGTGCCACCATATAGGACCCTGAACTAAAGCTGCCTGAGTGTAAGCAGTTACACGGGGCAGGGATCTCTGTATATGTGGAAAATGTGAAATGACATTCTGAAAGGAAAACAGAGGGGTCGGGAAAGGCGAAGAGGGAAATGGGACTCCTAGGCACCCTGAGAGAGATAGGAAGAGATATACACTGTCTGCACAATTATTATGCAATTTGTAGTTTTGATGATTCATTTTATAATTATTACATTGCTGTCTATTAATCCAAAAGTTTAATAACCCTGAAACTATAATATTTAAGAAAGTAAAAGTGAGGTTTCATCTTTTTTAGAAGATCTATGTGTATAGGACAACAATTTCAGCAGAATTATTATGCAAATAAAAACTTAAAATTTCCAATTTCGATTGTTTATTTTCATTTGTTAATGTGAGAATAATAACCAAACTACTTAAAATGTACAAAAAACTATTTTTGACATTTCAAAAAAAAAAAAATCAGTTACCAACATAGTCGCCCTTTGTTACGCTCACACCTGGATCTTCTGGCGTGAGGGTGGTTTGTGGTCCCACTGGGCCACAAACCGAGGAGTGCCTGGAGGGGTGTGACTAGGGGCCTTGCCAGATCCGACTCCGGACGCACGGCGGCTTAATCGACTCCACGGTCCGAGGATGGACTAGGGAGGTGGCCCAGGTGCTACTCCAGGGCAGACCTCGGTCACACAGATATTGACCCACACCGGGGTATGCAGAAACAGGCAGGTTTGGCTGGAGTGTAAATAAGCACCGGCAGATGCGGTAGGTCCAACGGGAATGCAGATAGGCAGGCGATTACTGACGAGCACGGCTGGTATACAGACAGGCAGGCAGGTACTGGGAGGCTTGGGAGTTGATTTTGAGTCCATCTTGAACCCAAAAACGTCCAACTAGCTCATCTTTAATATTAGCAGCCCATAGCAGTACCCTACCCCCTTTCTGGCATCTGAGTGAAAGTCGAGGTCTGTGCCCAACACTGATCCAGCCATGGGCCCATCAATCTGGTTTGTTAAGAGTCATTCTCATCTCATAAGTCCATAAACCTTTCTCTGTCTTCAGACAATTCTTGGCCTGGTCTTGACGTTTCAGCTTCTCTGTCATCTTTAGTGGTGGTCAGGTTCCAGCCTTCCTTACCTCAGCCATGTCTCTGGGCACTGAACACCTTGTACTTCTGTGTCTTGTTCAGTAGTGGTTGGGTTTCATCCTTCCTTACCTCAGCCATGTCTCTAAGCACTGAACATCTTGTACTTCTGTGTCTTGCTCAGTGGTGGTCGGGTTTCATCCTTCCTTACCTCGGCCATGTCTCTGAGCACTGAACACCTTGTACTTCTGTGTCTTGTTCAGTGGTGGTCGGGTTTCATCCTTCCTTACCTCGGCCATGTCTCTGAGCACTGAACACCTTATACTTCTGTGTCTTGTTCAGTGGTGGTCGGGTTTCATCCTTCCTTACCTCGGTCATGTCTCTGAGCACTGAACATCTTGTACTTCTGGGCCTCCAGGAAGATTGTAGTTCTGGAATATGTCAGCACAATTATTATACAATTTGTATTTTTGATGATTAATTCTATTATTATTACATTGCTGTCTGTCAATCCAAAAGTTTAATAACCCTGAAACCCGAATATTTAAGAATAGTGTATAATAATGGAAAATAATGGGTCCCTGGTCGCTTCATGATTCATTCTTCCCAAATATTTGGCAGTAAATGTGCGTCTTTATTTTTCAATACATTTTTGTGACCCTGTTGATTATTTGCAACTAAACTTTTGATGGTTCTCTGTTCACACCCCAATATTTTAGCAATTTCAAGAGTGCTGCATCCCTTTGTAAGACTTGTAACAATTTTTGACTTTTTAGAATCAGTTAAATCTAATTTTTTTGGCCCATTTTGCCTGAGGACAACAAGCTGCCTAATAATTATGCACACTGTGATAAAGGGTGTTGTATATTTGGGTAACATCCTCCTTCATTACACAAAACACATCACCTGATCTGCTTCATTCAGTAAACATACAAGTTTATACAGTTTGGAATTGGAAAATCTGCATAAAAATTATGATATGGTCAAAATACTAATTAGCCTAATAATTGTGCACACAATGTACAGCGCCCTCTTCAGGTCACCCACAGATTTTTATTTTTAATCAGGTCTGGGCTCTGGCTGGGCTATTCCAAAGCTTTGATTTTCTTCTGGTGAAACCATTCTTTTGTTGATTTGCAAGTACAGTGGATGTAAAATGTTCCTACACCCCAGGTAAAACGTTCTGTTTTTTTTCCCAGCTGTTGAAAAACAACCCCAAAGCATAATGCTGCCTCCACCACTGTGGTTATGGTGTTCTTTTAGTGATGCACAGTCTACGCTTTGCACCAAACATGCCTTAGAGAATTATGGCCAAAAAGCCTTGGTCTCATCAGATCATAACATATTTTCCCACATTCTTTTGGCATTCTAGGTTTTGCCAAAACATAGCTGGGCTTGGTGTTTTTTTCTGCTTTCCTATCCCACAGGCCAGACATATGAACAATATAAGTGTTGTCACTTGTAGTACACAACCAATGATTGACAGAAATTTCTGCAGCTCCTTTAATGTTGCTGTAAGCCTCTTAGCAGCCTCCTGGAACAATTTTCTTGACCATATTTTCAGGTATGTCCTGTTCTAGGTGATGCCACTGTTGTACCAAATTTAAAGGGAACCTATGATGTAAAAGAAATGCTAATAATCTGCAGATATGTGGTTAATCTGTAGGTTAATAGTATTCTAAAGCTGTGTGGCCGCCACACTGGATTCCCGGCTACCAGGAAATGAACTTTATTCCTCCCAGCAGTCTCTGGTTTTCAGCCACAGAGGTGCGACCGGCACGGCTTCAGCCTCCACTCAGTACATAGTCAGGGGTGGCTGTAACCACGCCCCAGCACTGACTGACAGCTGGCGTTCTACTGATGCACCGCTAAACTGGCTGTCAGTTAGTGCCGGGCGTCCTTACAGCCGCCACTCACTATGTACTGAGCGATGACTGAAGCAGCAATGGCTGCGCATCTTTGACTGAAAGCCGGATGCTTCTGAGGGGAATAAAATTCATTTCCTCCTGGCAGCCGGGCATTCAGTGCAGCGGCTGCATGAACTCAGAAAACTATTAACCTGCAGATTAACCCCCTATCTGCAGATTAATAGTGTTTTTTGACATGGCAGGTACCCCTGAAAAAGAATCTGTCACCACATTTGACCTATCTAAACTATTAATATAGGCATACAGGTTATAGACTGCTGAGGAGAGTGATCCCTGTATACCTTATTTCAGATGCCTTGTTGAGAAATCGTCTTTTATCACTTTATATAAATGACCTTTTCCAGGCTGTGGGGAGGACGCTGCCTGGAAGATAACTCTGAGTCCAGAGATTATTTTACATGAAGGAGGAGTTAGCAGTGTGATGTGTAATGGCCGCTCTCTGCTCTCCTGAACTCACTGCAGAGCTGTGTGTGATTATACCTGACACATCTGCAGGTTCCTCTCAACTTCCATCTCACAGATAGATAGGGCTGTTATATTGTTACAATACAGCAGAGCTCAGAGAGCTGCAAAAAATTTGTTTGCAAGAAGCCGAATTTCGTTTCTTCCATTCTTCGTTAGTTTCTTGTCTCACACTGGTAACTCCCCCTTTTATATAAAATAAGCTCTGGAGGCAGAGTTATGTTCCAGGCAGTGTCCTCCCCAGAACTTGAAAGAGGTCATTTTCATAAAGTGATAAAAGATGATTTATTAACAACAAGGCATCTGATATGAGGCATACACGTATCACTTTTTTCACCAGTCTATAACCTGTATGCCCATTTTAATAGTTTAGATAGGTCAAATGTGGTGACAGTTTCCCTTTAAGCCACTTCTTGATGGCCTTCTTCACAGTGTTCCATGGTATATCTAATGCCTTGTAAGCTTTTTGTACCTTTTTCCTCATTAATAACTTTCAACAATGAGATCCCTTTGCTGTGTTGTAGCTGTTTATGGATCATGGCTTTTGTTGTAAAATGGAACTAATAAAACATCATGAAAATTGTAATTAAACAGCTTAATGTTATATGGGATTAATCAGAATCACTGTAAATGATGGCAGCTGTGTACTGACTACTATTTAACATGAGTTTTAATATGATTGGCACATTCTGAACACAGCCACATCCCCAATTTTAAGAGGGTGTTAACACTTATGCAACAATTTACTTTTAGCTTTCATATTTTTATTTCTCCCCTCAAAATTATTTCATCTTGTTTTTCAATGGATTACTACAGATTATGGGTGACATTATAGGTGGAAAAAGTTCTGAAATTATACCTCTTATTTTAACATGGCAAAAACCTGGGATTTTACCAGGGATGTGTAGACTTATATCCACTGTATGTAAGTGATTCACAAATATTTTATATTTTACTGCAACATTTCATTTCACTCAGTTGCCAACCATAATGACCCAAATGTAGAGACTCAGCCATTTGATTTGCTCAAAGATAAATGATGGGTATCCAACTTGCTATTCAGGTCTCTACTTGAAAGTAACAGATAGCTCCAACTTTATGTCCAAAATTAAGGTCTGTTCTCATGGGCCGTAAGAGGTGAGCATCTTCTGTTTTTCCATGTAACGGTACCATCAAAGTGGATGAGATTTTACCACATAGCACCCACATGCTGAGGAGAAAATCTAATTATGGAATTTAATAATTAAATCCCTTTTCTCATTAAGTTTTCTAAGTTTTTGAGAGTATCTAAACATATAAATTAGAAATAAAAGGCTGTGATAAGTGCATGTTGCTTATTACCAGTCTCCCCTTTCAAATATTTCCTTTTCTGATACTCATATACTATGGCACTGATTCATAAAAGTGTTTTGGACAGAATTTTGGCATAAACATCTTTAAATGTTGCAAATTGTTTTGTGTAACACAAAGTTGTGCAAATTATTTGTGACTTTTGCCATTTTCACGCCAGTTTTAGACAGCTCCATCAAAATGGCGAAGCCCCCCTGATAAATTCATCAAAAGTTGTGGCGTAACTTACGCAAGAAATGTTATTTCAGTCCCTGACTAGAGTAACAATTCTGGGGGAGGTGCGTGCCAGTGATAAGATAAGAGGTGCCTCTTAACAAATTAGGTGCATTTTACTTCTGCACACCGATGATTAAGATTGGAACAACACCAGTCTTAATGAATCGGACTCTAAGGTCACACGTTGAGTATTTTGACAGTATTTTGCATCAGTATTTGTAAATCAAAACCAGGAGTGGATGAAAAATGCACAAGTGGTGACTTGTTTCTATTATACTTTTCCTCTGAAGCAGTTGCTAAATGTAAAAGGCCAGGACGATGACGCAAGAGTTCAGTTGGCACCAGGGTGTGAAAGAGAGAGTGTATGCATGAGCAGCGGACTGGGCTCGAGGCTGACACTGCAGTAGAAGCTTTAGAGAGTGACCTGATCCCAGAGAGGACCTGGCTTCCTGGGTCAAGTACCAAAGACCTGACTTCGTCGGTCAAGTACCAAAGACCAGGCTTCGTTGGTCAACCCACGAAAGCAGATGCTGATCACTGGGCAGAGAGAAACTCTTGCCGCCTCTGGAGGAAGTTTGGGGTGTACTGGGCCATAGCTTCCTGTGCAGACGTACGGTACTACTTGGGAAGAGTTGCTAACTAGAATTGGACTCTGGCCAGCAGAAGATTGTACTATGGCTGTATTACGCCCTGTATTCTATAGTTGTGAAATCAGCCAACCATACAGTCATGGCTAAAAGAGTTGACACCCTTGAAATTGTTCCAGAAAATGAAGTATTTCTCCCACAAAATTATTGCAATTACACATGTTTTGTTATAGACATGTTTATTTCCTTTGTGTGTATTGGAACCACACAAAAAAACAGAGAAAAAAAAGCAAATTGGACATAATTTCACACAAAACTCCAGAAATAAGCCGGATAAAATTGTTGGCACCCTCAACTTAATATTTGGTTGCACACTCTTTGGAATAAATATCTGCAATCAATTGCTTCCTATTGTCATCAACAAGATTCTTACACCTCTCAACTGGAATTTTGGACCACTCTTGTTTTGCAAACTCTTACAGGTCTCCCATATTTGAAGGGTGCCTTCTCCCAACCGCAATTTTAAGATCTCTTCACAGGTGTTCAATGGTATTTAGATCCTGACTCATTGATGGCCACTTCAGAACTATCCAGCGCTTTGTTTCTGTTATGCGCTTTGCAGAGAGACCCAACAAGACTGGCACCAAACCAGCAAAGGCGCAGCCACAGATGCTCTTGGCACAAGCTGCCAAGCTAGGCAACCCCCTGAAGGCTGGGAATACACTTCACTCAGCTTCCAGTAAATCGAAGGGGGACTTTGGCAGAGCCCTTCCCAGGTTCATTGTCGCTGGAGAGCTGTCGTCTGGTGACGTGGCTGGTGCCTAGTCAAGAACCAGGTTAGTACCTTTCCAAGAACCCCAGGAAGTGAAGACAGAAGAGAAAATGTGAAAACCCCTGAAAAGCTAACAACATTAGTACTAGTACCACTAACCACCACTGCACATAGGAACTGTAATGAACAGCAAAGCACTTGTGTCACCCCAGGCCTGGATGCCACAAACTTGTAAGTCTGTGTCTGAGAGCAGGAGGGAGGTTCTCTGGTCATGGACCATTTGCATGCAACACCTCCTGTCCCAGGCCAGTAGGGGGGAGCAGGCTGCCCCTTTAAAAACTGGTACTGAGGGCAGGGTTAGGGAGACCAGGACCCACTTCTGAAGCCTCCAGAAGGGTTCCCAGAAGAGAGGGCCAGGTCAGCCGCAGCTGAGGAGTCCAGGAGGCAAAGGAGGAACAGAAAGCCAGGGACAGAGGCGACGAGAGCCGGTCCTGGCAGAGAGAGACCACACAACTGGACACTGGGGTCTGAGGCTGTCAGAGTTGCAAGCCCTGCAGCAGATAACCAACCCGCAAGGGATTTCAGGTCCCTTGGCCAAGAAGTCTGGAGGCTCCGCCACACAGAGGGACCGGTACAGCACGGAGAAGCTACAGGTACCTAAGGCCCGAGTCGCAAGCCATACAGGCGTAGTACACGGCAAGCTCAGGGACGTGGGCTATCATACCACTAAAGGGGGAGATAGTCAGCAAGGGCAGAGAGAGAACGGTAGGCCTACCCACTCACCCTTACCAGCGGAGCTCGCCCGAATGCCCTCAGACACCCAGGTCCATTCCTACCCTGTACTCCTGGTGGGCCTGTGATAAGATCTGCAGTAAAAAACCCTGGATTGCATTATTGGACTCTGTGTGGTTACTGCTGCGCCTGCACCATCACCCCCACCATCCTATTACAGTGCCCTGAGGCAACACTCCTCCCGTGGGGAGTTGTACTATTCCCTGCTGCATCCCCAACACCAGCCTCAGCGGTCTGCCTTGCAGCGGCAGTCCTCCCTGACCGCAATCCATGGGTGGCGTAGTCGGACATTACCTAAAACATATAAAAGGCTGCCACTGGTCTGACCACCCTGAGCCACGGGACCGGGTCGCCACTACTACTCCCAGCATTGCCCTGAAGTCCGGTCTCAAGTGCTCCACGGCCCAGGGGGCGAGTCACACTGAGCAGGGAGCATGATTAAATAGCCCACCTAATGTTCAGGTGTTGAATACCTCTCAATCATCCCCAGACAGCCACTCCCTGCTAGCTTGCACAGCAGAATGAACATAATTGCACCACTGCTTAGTGTCAGACAAAGCAGCGTCCTGCGTATCCTGGCAACTTGGGAAATCAGTGAGAGACACGGCGTCCCATGTCCTCACACATCCTACAACACCAGAACGCGATGCTCCATACGATTGGGACAGTCTCCGTGCATGTGTAACGCCCCGAGGGTTCGGTTGCTACAGGGGTATTGCACCTCAACCAGAGGTGTGATATTCCACTCCCAGGTAAGGATGGAGTGTGGACCAGGGCTCAGTTAGCTGCATACACACATTCACCCCATTTCCGGGGGACAGCTCGATGGTGCTCCCATTTATGCAGGCACAACTGACCATGTCCCTGGCTGGAGTGGGGAGGGGGGAGAGAACCCAGTGATGTAGGAGCAGAGGGGACGGTTTCTGGAGCATAGGAAGGAGCTCATTGGGTACAGGTCACCTGAGCTCAGACACAGAGAAGCAGATAAAAGGTGGGAACTGTTAGAACCTTGCTCTTAGGTTTTTTTTTCCTTTGCTGGTCACATGACCTTGTTGGCCTATTTAATCCTGCTCCGCCCTTCTGGCTTTGCTGGACTTCTTTGTATATCTACTTTCTAGCTAGCCTGTGCTCTGTGTCTTGCTCTGTTAGTTTGCTTGGTCTACTGACCTCTATGTTCTATATATTTTGTTTGTTCGTCTGTCTGCTACTATTTCTGTTAGGAGGTGTCCCATATTCCTCCCAGTCCTTAGTACTTGTAGGGATTCCTTCCCCACATCTATAGGTCTCCGTACAGACTAGCTTAGGACTTTAGCAGGTCTGATCGCAGGATCAGGTCCCCTGTTACATCGTAGGGATTAAGCTGAGTTCTATCGTAGGGACAGATCTCCTCTCTTTCCTTAGCTCTGGTAGCAGAACATAACAGTAAGTCCAGCCAGCAAATTCTCTAAGGAAAGATTTTTCTGTTCCATCATGGTGTCGGTTCAGGATTTGGTTCATCGCATGCAGGGACTCTCTCTGGAGGTGGCCGAGCTCCGTCAGCACGTGAGTAACTGTCCTGGAGCACATTTCTTGGAGCCTAATGTATGTTTGCCGGATTTATTTTTTGGTGAACACCGAGAATTTTTTTCATTTAAAAATGCTTGCTTATTGTATTTTCGTTTGAGACCTAAGTCCTCTGGGGATGAATCCCAGCGCGTAGGGTTCATAATGTCACTTTTGCGCAAAGAGCCTCAGGAGTGGGCCTTTTCTTTGCAACCTAGTGATTCATGCTTCAGATCAGTGGATAGTTTTTTTTCTGCTTTGGGACTATTATATGATGATCCTGACCGTGTCGCATCAGCTGAGACTGAGTTGAGACGTTTAAAACAGGGATCAGGTAATGTGGAAAAATATTGTACTCATTTCCGTCGTTGGTCTACTCAAACAGGGTGGAACGATTCTGCTCTGAAAAGTCTATTTCTTGCTGGGCTCAGTGAAAGGGTTAAAGACCTGCTAATTGCTTATCCTACACCTGAAGATTTGCAACAGGCTATGCAATTAGCTATACGGGTGGATAGAAGACTGCGTGCAAGGGTTAATGAGAGCAAATCCTCTGCTATGTCAGTTTCTGGTTATGAGAATGTGTGTACTAACAGTGGTGAACCGATGGAGGTTGGATCGGTGGCACCTCGCTCTCAAGAAAAAGACCGTCGATTTTCTGAAGGCTTGTGTTTCTATTGCGGAAAATCTGGTCATTTGATTAAAGGCTGTGAGCTTCGTATGAAGAAAGAAAAAAAAATGGTCAGTCACGCCCGTATTGCCTGTTTAAATTCCAAGGGTATATTTTTAGCTGCTTCCACGATTGCTCAGAAAAAATTAATGGAATTTCGGGTGTTTGTTGATTGCGGGTCTACTCTGAATGTAATTGATGGGGGATTCCTGGAAAGACTCAATTTAAAACCTGAACCTTTATCATCCCCCATTGCTGTGGTTTCTGTGGATGGTTCCCCTTTGAAGAATATTACTCTCAAGGTCTGTGAATTTCCTCTCACTATTAATGGTGTTCACCATGAGAAATTGGATTTGGTAGTGTTGAATAACTTGCCTTCTCCAGTAATATTGGGATTGCCCTGATTAAAATTTCACAATCCTGTACTGGATTGGTCTACCAGTGAAATTAAATCCTGGAGCCATAAATGTTATGACAAGTGTTGTAACGGGCGTATTGCAGCTTTGGATAGGGGAGAATTGCCTGTTCCTATTCAGGATTTTTGGAGAGTTTTTTCTGAGAAGGAATCGCAGGTTTTGCCTCCCCATAGAGACTATGATTGTTCTGTTGAATTTGTCCCTGGAGCGACTCTTCCTAAAAGTCGTTTATTTAACCTTACTATTCCTGAGAGGAAGGCTTTGGAGGAATACATACAGACAAGTTTGGCCGCCGGTCACATTAGGCCCTCTAAGTCTCCTGTGGCGGTTGGATTTTTTTTTGTAAAAAAAAGGACGGCGGTTTACGTCCTTGTCTGGATTTTCGTGAGATTAACAAAATTACTGTACGCAATCCTTACCCACTGCCATTGATTCCTGATCTGTTTAACCAGTTAATGGGGGCCAAGTGGTTCTCTAAAATTGACCTTAAGGGGGCATACAATCTGTTGCGCATGAAGGAGGGTGACGAATGGAAGACTGCTTTTAATACTCCTGTGGGTCATTTTGAGAATCTGGTTATGCCTTTTGGTCTTACTAATGCTCCTGCATTTTTTCAGAATCTGATTAATGACATCCTTAGACCTTTGATCGGCAAAAATGTGGTTGTGTATTTGGATGACATTTTGATTTATTCGCCGGATCTGGAGTCTCATTGGCGGAGCGTGCGTGAGGTATTACAGTTATTAATGGACAATTCGCTTTTTGCTAAGCTGGAGAAATGTGAGTTCGCTGTACAGAGAATTAGTTTTTTGGGCTACATTATCTCCAGCAAAGGTTTTGAGATGGATCCGGTTAAGGTTCAGGCTGTGCAGGAATGGCCTAGGCCTATTGGTTTGAAATCAATACAGAGGTTTTTGGGTTTCGCCAATTACTACAGAAAATTCATAAAAAATTTTTCTAGTATTGTCAAACCTCTGACTGATCTCACCAGGAAAGGTGCTGATGCGGTTCAGTGGTCTTCTGAGGCCATTGAAGCTTTTGTGTATCTCAAGGAGAGGTTCACCTCTGCTCCCATCCTTATGCAGCCTGATGTTACTAGGCCGTTTTTGGTTGAGGTTGATGCTTCCTCTGTGGGGGTTGGCGCAGTATTGTCTCAGGATAACGGGGATGGATTACATCCCTGTGCCTTTTTTTCAAAAAAATTTTCGGAGACTGAACTGAATTACGATATTGGTAATCGGGAATTATTGGCTATTAAACTCGCATTTGAACACTGGCGCCACTTCTTGGAAGGTGCGGAATTTCCCATTCAGGTTCTTACGGATCATAAAAATCTGATATATCTTGATGCTGCCAAGCGCCTGAATGCCCGTCAGGCTAGGTGGGCACTGTTTTTCTCGCGGTTTAATTTCTCCGTTACTTACATCCCTGGTACTAAGAATGTTAAGGCGGATGCCTTGTCTCGCAGTTTTTCTCCCATAGTCGGTGCTGAGAAAGAGGAGAACATTTTACAAGAAGGTGTTGTGATAGCTGCTTTGGACTCCGTTTTGGAAAATGAGATTCTTAAAGCACAGGAGAATGCCCCTTCTAACACTCCTCATGGGAGGTTGTTTGTGCCTGGGACCTTTAGGAGGGATTTGTTTGTTGAGTGTCACGAATCTCGGTTGGCAGGTCATCCCGGAATCTCTGAGACCAAGAGACTGGTGGGTCGCAGTTTTTGGTGGCCTGGATGGCAGAAGGAAGTCATTAAGTGGGTGCGTCAATGTACTATATGTGCTAGATCTAAGTCCTCACATACTCCTGCTGCGGGGTTGCTTTGTCCTTTGGAGGTTCCCAGTGCTCCTTGGACACATTTGGCTATGGACTTTATAACTGACCTTCCCCCCTCTGAGGGTTTTACTGTCATCTGGGTGGTCGTGGACCGTTTTAGCAAGATGTGTCACTTGGTTCCTTTCGTCAAACTGCCCTGCGCTAAAACTCTCGCTAAGGCCTTTGTCAAGGAAATTGTCAGACTTCATGGCGTTCCTACTGACATTGTTTCTGATAGGGGTCCTCAGTTCGTGGCTCGTTTTTGGCGTGCCTTTTGTGATAGGTTGGGAGTTCATTTGTCGTTCTCGTCCGGATATCATCCTGAATCTAATGGCCAGACAGAAAGGAAAAACCAGGATGTTGAGCAGTTCTTGCGTTGTTTTGTGGCAGACAATCAAGAGGGGTGGTCTGAGTTTCTGCCACTTGCTGAATTTGCTCTGAACAATCATACATCTTCTTCTGCTGGTTGTTCGCCTTTTTTTTGTTGTTCTGGGAGACATCCGTCGTTTGGGTCGTTCTCCAAGTTGGGATCTGCCGTGCCTGAGGAGGAGAATTTTTCCGGTGATTTGGAGAGAGTTTGGACGGATGTGCGTGGTAATCTTCAGGAGGCCAACAGAAAATCTAAAGACTACTTTGATAGGAAACGACAGGAGGGTTTGTTCGCTGTTGGTGACATGGTTTGGTTGTCCTCTAGGAATCTGCGGTTGAGGATTCCTTCAAAGAAATTGGGTCCCAAGTTTGTAGGGCCCTTTAAGGTGCTTCAGGTTGTCAACCAATCTGCTGTTAGGTTGGAGGTTCCTACCTCCTGGAGAATTAATCCGGTATTTCATGTCTCTCTGTTGAAAAAAGCTGTTGTATCGGATTGTGACGCCTCTGCCTCTGTTCCTCCGGTGGTGGAGGACGGGGAATATGAAATTTCTCGCATCCTTAACTCTAGACGGTATAGAGGTAGTTTGCAGTATCTTGTGGCCTGGAAAGGTTTCGGTCCCGAGGATAACTCTTGGGTGAGGTCGGATGATGTTTCCGCGTCCAGACTTATCAGAGCGTTTCACAGGAGATTTCCTGATAAGCCTGGTCCTAGGGGATCCGGAGGATCCTCTTAGAAGGGGGAGTACTGTTAGAACCTTGCTCTTAGGTTTTTTTTCCTTTGCTGGTCACATGACCTTGTTGGCCTATTTAATCCTGCTACGCCCTTCTGGCTTTGCTGGACTTCTTTGTATATCTACTTTCTAGCTAGCCTGTGCTCTGTGTCTTGCTCTGTTAGTTTGCTTGGTCTACTGACCTCTATGTTCTATATATTTTGTTTGTTCGTCTGTCTGCTACTATTTCTGTTAGGAGGTGTCCCATATTCCTCCCAGTCCTTAGTACTTGTAGGGATTCCTTCCCCACATCTATAGGTCTCCGTACAGACTAGCTTAGGACTTTAGCAGGTCTGATCGCAGGATCAGGTCCCCTGTTACATCGTAGGGATTAAGCTGAGTTCTATCGTAGGGACAGATCTCCTCTCTTTCCTTAGCTCTGGTAGGAGAACATAACAGGAACCATCTTAGAAATTCAGTCAGAGCAGAAGGGAGAGAGAGCTGACAGGGAGCCCAGGCTCAGCCTGAGCTCAGCTCCACGAGGCCGGCCTAGAGAGAAGGCCGGGGCCACAGAGGAGAAGAGAAGAAGAAGAAGGAAGGAGAAGAGACAGAGGAGTAGAAAGGCTCCAGAAACAAGAAGGCAGAAGGGACCCTAAGAGAGCAGAACGGACAGCAACCGTTGCAAACCCGCGATATATCAGGTGAAGGGTCATGCTGTGGAAAGGTACCGGATTCCCAAGTTGATGGAGGCAAATAATCCCTCAGCCAAGAACCGGAGGTCGTGATCATTTATTGGTGCGACCCCCCGCCAAACCTGCTAGGAAGGCACCATAAAGGATAGCGGGAAGCGGAGGTCAACGCTTGCCCGACACGGTCCGCGGTAGCTGGACAGAAGTTTGGTCACTGGTGGGGCACGAGAGGCCAGAGAAAGGACAGAAGGGGGTCCTGTGCCATACTCCTGAATTGCCTGGGGGTTGACAGAGCTCCTCACCTGGTGGACGCAGCACGGCTTGGGCAGTCATTGCTGACAAAAGTGACATGGATAACAACTGTGAGTAAAAACCCTGGACTGCACCATTGGACTCAGTGTGATCTTTGCTGCGCCTGCACCATCACCCCCAGCATCCACCTACACTGCCCTGAGGCTACACTCTTCCCGTGGGGAGTTATCCTATCCCTGTGCTGCACACCAACACCAGCCTCAGCGGTCTGCCTCGCAGCGGCGGTTATCCCTGACCGCAATCCACGGGTGGCGTAGTCGGACATTCACAAAACACTGATAACTAGACTGCCACAATTTGGTCTGACCACCCTGAGCCACGGGGTTAGGCTGCCACTACTACCCCCATCAGCACCGTACACCAGAAGGCCCGGTTCCGGGTACCCCACGGCCCAGGGGGCGAGTCAAATGCATAGTAGATCCGCCTCCAGGGTCAGGGCAATGGCGGCGCCTGCGACTGGAGTAGCGTAGTGCCGGACCTGCTCCATTCCCAGGTGTGAGCACAGAATCACGATTCCTAACAGTACCCACCTTCCTAGGAGAGACCTCCGGGCTCTCACCACCTACCTTGTCCGGAAACCTCTTATTGAACTCAGCGATGAGACGATTGGCATATATATTGCCTCTTGAGACCCAGGACCTCTCCTCAGGACTGTTCCCTTCCAATGAATCAAATACTGAATGGAGTTTTGAACTCTACGAGAGTCCACAATACTTTCTATCTCAAATTCCTCAGTATTATCCTGGGTCAAAAGTGGGGTAACCACCTTCTTTATTAACGTTTTGTGAAAAATATTGGGAACCCACATAGAGGAACGCAGATCTACCCGAAAAGCTACCTTATTGACAACCTCAATAATGGGAAATGGACCTATAAACCCATATACAAGCTTAGAAGATGGTGCCTTAATCTTCAGATTCTTAGTAGACACCCAAACTCTGTCCCCCACTCTGAGTTCGCAACCTTGTTGACAACGCTTATCGGCCTGTTTCTTCATGCTCTCCCCTGCTTTCTTCAGATGGATACAGGCTTCCCCCCAAACCTTCCGGAGGCGGTGGATAGTAGCAGAGACCGTTGGAAGTACATTGTCCCCTCCATCAAAACAAGGAGACCTAGGATGGAATCCTAGATTGCAGAAAAGGGAGACATTCCCAAGCCCTTGTGGTGTCTATTGTTTAGGGCGAACTCTGCCAAGGCTAAGTATGATCCTCAATCATGCTTAAAATGGGAGCAAAAACATCTTAGATAGGACAAAAGACACTGGTTGGCTCGCTCCGTTTGCGCATTAGTTTGAGGATGGTATGCAGATGAAAACGAGAGTTCCGACCAGAGGCGTTTACAGAAAACCCTCCACAATCTGGAGACAAACTGGGACCCACGATTGGAGACAATATTCATAGGAACCCCATGTAATCTTACCACCTGAACAAGGAACTAATCTACCAAGTTCTGCACACTGGACTGAGCCAAAGGAACCAAATGGCATTGTTTAGAAAATTGGTCCACAATGACCCACACTATAGTCATATCCTTGGAGTCAGGGAGATCCGTAATGAAGTCTATGGATATGTGGGACCAGGGACATACAGAAATAGGCAAGGGGGGAAGTTTGCCTGCCGGGGCGATGTGAGGCACTTTGTTCTTGGCACAGATCTCGTGTGCAAGCTTCAATATCCTTACCCAAGGACTGCCACCAATATTTGTGCTCAACAGGTGACAAGTCGACTTAATGCTTGGGTGGCCCGCTGTGACCTAGTCATGACACTCTCTCACTCTCTCATGACACTCTCTGAGTCTGAGCCAGGCTAACCCTCTCTGAGTCTGAGCCAGGCTAGGCTAATTAGCCAGGCTAATCCTCCAGGTGCCAGTGCCTCAGCTGCGTTGGCGACTTACTCCTCCTCCTTGGCTTTGAGCTCCAGTGATGGAAGTAAGGATGGTACGTTATTCTTATAGCGAGGATCCAGCAATGTGGCCACCCAGTAATCTGCACCGGTAACAATCCAGGGAATGCGGCGGTCATTGCGCAAGCACCACAGCATGTCTTCGCTCATGTGTGCCAAGCTGCCCAGAGGCACAACAAGCTGGCCTGGGTGGGAGGTGTATTGTCTGTGTCCTCTGTATCCCCCAGACACACTCCATTGATGCTGTAAACTGCCTTGAGTGCCATTCTGTTGTGAACACGGTTCCTCCTCATCCTCTAGAACTGTCACCTGGCTGGACAATTGACCACCTGGCCACTGTTGGTGCAGGAACCCACCATCCAATCCATGTGTAGACGACTGAACTGATAATGGTGTGAATAGTCCCTCTTTCTCCTGTGCTACCACCTCATCTTTCATTGACTGAAGCGTTTTTTCTAGGAGGCAAAAAAGTGGGATAGTAACACTGATGATGGGGTCAAATTTTTGGTTTCAACTGTATATGGAAGGATAATGCATGGATGATATATTATTATAAAAATACTGCACTAAATTTATATACTAAAGAATTTACGCCTGTATAGCAGCAGGAAGCCAGTGCTATGGTGGAAAATTGCAATGTGAACTACACCCATGGCAATGTGTTTAATTCTAAAGTCTAATGGACTATCAAAACATGCTTTAATGGATAAGAAATAAAAAAAATAGTTCATACAAGTGGATGTACCGTTTATCTCCAAAGGAACATATACTATACTGCAAGTTAGCAGTTAAAATGTATCCTACACACAGTGTGAATTCTTGAATATATAAAGGTGGTGAGTTCTGAAAAAAAACTTTTTTACAAGTTATGCTATGTTTTTGATTTATTTGAACTCCACTTATATGGAAGGATAGTGCATGAATGGTATATTATAAAAAGACAAAAAACACTGCATTCATATATTGAAGCAGGGGAGGATATATCATTGGTGCAACCTGTGCGGCTGCACAGGGGGCCAAGAGTTAAGGGGGTCCACTTCTACTTCCCAAGCAGGTATAATTTTGCATATTTAGGAGCTCTTGGGCTGCAAAGGAATCATATATTGTTTTTTGCACAGGGGCCCATTTCTGTCTGTGTCTGCCAGTGTATTAAAGCATTTATAACTGCATAGCAGCTGGATGCTAGCACTATGATGGATAATTGCAGTGTAAACCACACTCAAGGCAATATGGCTAATTCCAATGGAGATGAACGTTTTGCTAAGTTAGCACAAGTTTTTGGGGAAACAATGGAGGATGCACCATATTATACAGAAATAAAAAAATGAATGCATGAGTGGAATAAGAAATTAAATCAAGAAACACGCGCATGATGGGACTGCAATACCTTAAGCATCTATGTGGAATGTCAAATGATACCACGAGGTTAAAGGATAAAAAAATACTCACATATATATTCTCTGATGAATTCATGATTAAATGAAATTAGTATTATTTATTTATATAGCGCCATTGATTCCATGGTGCTGTACATAAAAAGGGGTTACATACCAAATACAGATATCACTTACAGTAAACTAACAATGATAGACTGGTACAGAGGGAAGAGGACCCTGCCCTTGCGGGCTTACAATCTATAAATGAATGAGATCATATCAAAATCTCTTTAGATCTAATGAATGGAATTATAATGGAGGAAGAGAAAAAACTAAGAATGGTTAAAGAGCAAATTGTGGAGATAAAAAAAGAAGCATTGAAATTTTCTACTCACTAACTATATGAAGAGCTACATAAAAAATTAAAAGAAAATGTGGATAAATTTGGAAATTCTATTACGCAAGTAAATAAAAAAAATTGCAAAGGGACAGTATTGACTATGAAAATAATAAAGTTTATGACTGGAGACCTACTTGGAAAGAATGTACGCCAAAATCTATTTAAAAAAATAACAAAAAAGATAACATTTTAATGAGGAAAAGAAAAAAAGTAAATTTCTCTTCATCAGATTATGAAGCATTTGACTCTTGTCCCGATACGGCCAAAATTTAAAAAAAAAATTATGTCAACAATGATATGGGTAATCGACAACAACCATCAAAAAACGGGAAAGACAAAGGAGAAGACGACGCAGAAGGAATGGACAATATAAAAGGATATTTTACAAGGAAGAAGAGACAAGAATCAACATCATAGAAGACACTGAAAATAATGTCATACTTCTTACTCAGAAAATAACGAACAGAGAGAAGTATTATCCAAGGGATTAAATTTTGCCCCAGATCAGAAATTTGATTTATTTCAAACATCATTAGATTTTGTTATGCTCACGCTCAGTTTAGCGCAAGCATGGATTGTGGTCCCACTGTGCCAGGGACCAAGTAGTGCCTGCAGAGGCGTAACTAGGGACCTCAGCAAATCCGAACGCAGATATACGACGCCTTGATTACTCCGCAATCCAAGGAGGGATGAGGGAGGTGGACCAGGTGCTACACCAGGGCAGACCTTGGACACACGGCTGTGACCCTCAACGAGGTATGCCGTCACTCGCCGATTCGGCTGGTATGCAGATAAGCACTAGCAGGTGCGGGCAGATCCGACTGGTATACAGACAGGCAGGTAGGTGCTGGCTGGCACAGCTGATACAAAGCCAGGCTGTGTAGGCCCCAGGACAGACTGGAATACAGGAACGGGTAGGGCCCAGGACAGACTGGATAACCACTGGCAGATGCGGGCAAATCCGGCTGGTATGCAGACAGGTAGGTAGGTACTGGTGGGCACAACTGGTATACAGAGAGGCAGGTAGATGCAGGCGGGCATGGCTGGTAAATAGACAGGCTGGGTAGGTGCTGGTGGGCACGGCTGGTTTACAGACAGGCAGGTGTTGGTGGGTGTAGCGCCCCGAGGGTTCGGCCGCTACAGGGGTATTGCACCTCTGCCAGAGGTGTGGTATTCCACTCCCAGGTAAGGATGGAATATGGACCAGGGCTCAGTTAGCTGCATACAGCACACTCACCCCATTTCCGAGGGACAGTTCAACGGTACTCCCATTAGACAGAAATGCAGGTACGATAGACCATGTCCCTGGCTGGAGTGGGGAGGGGGCAGGAATACCCAGTGATGTAGGAGCAGATAGGGGTTGGTTCCTGAGCGTAGGTAGGAGCCCATTGGTTGCTGGTCACCTGGGCTCATGGCTAGAGGGAGGTATAAAAGGTGGGTACCATCTTAGGTCAGACGGTCAGTCTGTGCAGAGAGAGGAGAAGACAGGGAGTAGAGGCTCTGTAGGAGCTCTACTCCAGAGTGGGCCTAGTGAGAGGCCGAGGAGGAGAGTGGAGAGAGAGAGGAGGTAAAGGGGAGCTGTGGTTCCTTCTCAGCCCAGCTCCACGAGAAAGGAGAAGAAGGAGGAACAGAACAGAATAGAGGAAGAGATAGAGGAACAGAGGGGCTCAGGAACAAGAATGTGGAAGGGACCCTAAGAACCCACGAGAATACCGGGTGAAGGGTCAGGCAGATTAAGGGTACCGGATCCCAAGTTGGTGGAGGAGAAACAACCCTCAGCCAAAGACCGGAGGCTGTGACCATTTATTGGTGCAGCACCTCATCAAACCTGCTAGGAAGGCACCATAAAGGACAGTGGGGAATGGGGCCCACATTTCCCCTCGCAGATCCGCTTTAGCTGGACAAAAGTGGGTCACTGGTGAGGCGGGCCAGAGGAAGGATTGAAGGGGGTCCTGAGCCATACTTCTGAGCTGCCTGGGGTTGACCGAGCCCCACACCTGGTGGACGCAGCACGGCTCGGGCGGTCACTGCTGACAGAAGTGACCCGGAACAAATGAACTGTGAGTAAAGACCCTGGACTGTAACTTGTTGTCTGTGTGCTCCTTCGCGCCTCCAGCACTACCGGTACTGGGACTCTCACCACCATCACTCCCACCATCCATCACACTGCCCTGGGGCTGCACTCTTCCCGTGGGGAGTCACACCAACTCAGCTGCACCCACCATCAGCCCCAGCGGTCTGCCCTGCAGCGGCGGTTCCTAATGACCGCAAATCCACGGGTGGCGTAGTCGGACATTATCAAGAGTGCATAGCAGACTACCACTGGTCTGACCACCCTGAGCCACGGGACCGGGCCGCCACTATTACCCCCATCGTCTCCCCATCGCCTGGTCCCGAGTGCCCCACGGCCCAGGGGGCGAGTCATGGGCATGGCTGGTCACGTGACCATCAGCTGAGCGGTGACGTCAGTATCAGCTGATGGTCACGTAACCTCCTGCACAGCAATGTACACTGTCAGGGGATGATTTTACACCCCTGTCAGTATACATTGCTGTCTTCTACAGCAGTGACATCAGTGATGACAGACAGGAAACTCACCCGCAGCATGTCAATTTCAGTAGCGGACACGCCAGTCTCCGCTGCAGATTTTGACCAATTGAAGTGTCATTATATGAGGTGGATTCCCATTTACCGACAACAAAAGTGCGGCATTAGAACACCACGTTTTGGACGCAGTAAAAATAAGCTATGTCCAAAGCACTGCTGAGTGCTGATCAGGGGGACGTAGTGGCTAGCAAACCAGCTGTGAGATGTTATTAATGGTCACTGACCATGTTTGCCTAATGGCACCTTCCCAGGCTAAAAATAGTAGCTCACAGCAGCTGCATAAATTACGTGAATAGAAATGCTAATGAAGATTGGGTGAATGGGACTAGCTGACATCTTGCTCTTTTGCTTGGTTATGACAAAGTGTCAATCAGACCTTTTCATTATCAAACTTAATTAAAGTAAAGAGTTAAATAAACACACAGAAACAGAGCAAACACTTTATTTGAATTACAACAAACACATTCTTTAACAATTCAAATTAACCAATATACTCACCCCAGTTCTGATGGTAATCCAAGGTTTAAGCAATATCTCACCAAATAACTTTATTTAGCTCCAAAAATCATTCATTGATGTACAAAAACGCTTCAAAAAAACGCATCAAAAATGCATGTAAAATCGCATATATTTTCCCTGCCAAGGAGAAGCAGAAACGCACAGAAAATTTCTGCTTCAAATACGCATCTTGCGCACATAGCCAAATAGTTGATCTGGACATGACATTTCTTTCAGGGGTTTCACTGTCAAGAAATAAAAGGAAAGAGCTTGCCAGTGGGAAGAATGATAATAGAAATCACCTTCAGTAGAAACAGATAAGGATTCAGAGGACTACTCACCAAAAGTCACACCTTATAAACAACTACCTAAAATGGACTGTACAAGTCCCTTTTCCACACTTGCTGTTCCTACCTAAAAATATTCCTAGTGATATTTCTCAAACATTCCCAACAACTAGACACTCTGTAAACCTTTCAGCATCACAGAAGTGTATACTAGACCTTCTGACATCTACAATACAGCAACTGAATGTCAATATGATTAAAAGTTTAACAGTTTACAAACATCACTGGATGATATAAATCACAAAATTATTGAAACTGACAATCTATGTAAATACTTTTAAGTTCAAAAATGACAAAAGTATTCTAGGAATGATTCCTTTATTGGCTAACCAGAAAAAATATATATGCAAGCTTTCAGAGCACAGAGGCTTCTTTTTCAGGCTATATTACAAATTAATACATAAAACACAATGCACAACATTTAAGAGATGTTACAGTATGACATTTGTTCATGAGGTGGAGGGGGTGATGCTTCCTACTGATAAGTCAAGGAGATCAAATTAGTTTTTTTTGTTGCAAGAGGAGATGCAGTGGGGATGTTTAATTATCTGAAGGTGTGAATTGTGTCCATGTAGTGAGTCATGAATCCAGGTGTTAGGTTGAGCCCTGTTGATAAGGAATTGAATAGCCTTATCAATTTGAATTCCCAGAAAAATCTGGGAATTCAAATTGATAAGGCTATTCAATTCCTTATCAACAGAACTCAACTAAACACCTAGATTTACCAAATGGCTGTAATGAAACAAAGAGTAAAAATTTAAAAGGGGTCTGAATACTTTTCGTACCCACTGTAGCCTACATAAAGTATAATGCAACACACCAGATAGTCCCCAATATAGTATAATGCGCTCCCCATAGGCCTCTATAGTGCAATACACTCCCCATAGGCAGACCCTATATAGTAAAATGCACGCCATAGGCCTATATAGTATAATGCACCCCCATATGCCTCCATATAGTATAATGCACCCCCATAGGCAGAGTCTATAGTATAATGCATCCCCATAGTCAGAGTATATAGTATAATGCACCCCCATAGGCAGAGTATATAGTATAATGCACTTACCATAGGCATAGTATATACTATAATACACCCCCATATGCAGAGTCTATAGTA
Organism: Phyllobates terribilis; assembly: GCF_046119375.1. NCBI lineage: Eukaryota > Metazoa > Chordata > Amphibia > Anura > Dendrobatidae > Phyllobates > Phyllobates terribilis. The sequence continues at coordinate 134,125,492 of NW_027362762.1, read as the reverse complement.
TAATGCACCCCCATAGGCAGTCTATATAGTATGATGCACCCCTATAAGCAGTCTATATAGTATAATGCACCCCATATGCAGAGTCTATACTATAATGCACTCCCATAGGCAGAGAATATAGTTTAATGCACTCCCCATAGGCAGAGTTTATGTAGTATAATGCACCCCCATAGGCAGAGTATATAGTATAATGCACACCCATATGCAGAGTCTATAGTATAATGCAGCCTTATAGGCAGAGTATATAGTATAATACACCCCCATAGGCAGAGTATATAGTATAATACATCCCCATAGGCAGTCTATATAGTATAATGCACCCCTATAGGCAGTCTATATAGTATGATGCACCCCCATAGGCTTCTATATAGTATAATGCACCCCCATAGGCAGAGTATATAGTATAATGCAGCCCTAGAGGCATTTTACATAGTAATGCACCCCGATAAAATTAAATAAATACAATATTCACCTTTCCTCCTCATTCCCCAACTGCTCCGAGTGCCCGTACATCTACAGAACAGCGGGTGCCAAGTGTAACGTCATCGCGCCCGTTCAGCAACGTCAGGCACAGAGGGAACTGATAGGAGAGGGAGCGTCACGCTTCCTCTCTCATCATTGAACTGTCTTGGGGTGACTAGTGGGGGGTCTGATGCTGGCACTGGGGGCCCCCCTCCTGCTCAAGGGCCCGATAGCGGCCACCTGGCAGTGCAGGGACATCGAGTCTCCCTGCTCTGGCCCAACGCGTAACTGTATCGACGTGTTGCGCATGCTGATACCGTTACACTGGCGTAGCTCTGTTGTGGTCCCCCCTCAGAGCGTGGCCCCTCTGCCGCCCCCTCTGCCACCCCGGTAGCTATGCTACTGGGCGGAACAAAATAAAATTCAGAGGTATCCCGGAAAATGTACCACCAGCAGATCTTGTTCCATGTATTAAATATATATTGCACAAACCCTTGCCTTCCTTTCCTACTGTAGATTTAAAATCGACAGAGTACATAGGTTACAAAAACCTAGCTTTCTTCCAAAAGAAACACCAAGAGAAGTGATTGCTAGATTGCACTTTTGCCAAGCAAAAGATCAATTTAAGAGACTATCTAAGAAAACACAAGAACCTACCTCCCCCCTATGAGTCGATTAAAGTTTTTCCGGATTTCTTGAAAGAAACTTTAGACACCAGAAAATCTTTGGCAGGTATTACCTCCATTTTAAGATCAAACAACCTTTCCTTTAAGTGGGGTTTCCCCACTAAACTCACAGTATTTTTTAAGGGAAGGACAAACACGTTACAGGATCCAGAGACGAGATGGAACTGTTTAAAACAAAGCAAAATACCCGGAAATAGATAGACTGCGACCATGAAGGAAAAGAAGACACTGCGGAGTAATGGTAGTTGAAGGTTTTAAAGTAAAACTTGCTATACAGTTTCCTTGTTCTTGTTCTATTTTATTTTACAGCTGATTATAAGCAATCTTCTGATTTGAGTTCTCTTCTTCTACTTAAAATTGCTTTAACTCCAGGACTTGCACACAGAGTTCGCTGAACTATCTTTTCCCAGATATAGCATGAGGTGTTCGAGAACTGGTATATTTTTGTTCTCAACCTTTTTCCCCAGATCATCTAAGGAGTATCAGAATCTGGCTTTCTTTTGTTTTTTGTTTTGTTTTATGATTGGTTTTCTACAGAATTGCATTTTATTTTACCACCTTCACCATAGGTATATGCTTTTAAATATTGTACAAAGCACTACATATGTTTTTTTCTGGCTATTATACATATTTTTCTTGTTTAAATCCTAATGGTGCTAAAAATTCTATCACTGAATGTCAAAGGACTAAATAGTCGGTTTAAGAGGTATTCGGCCTGGAGGGAAGCCAAGAGCTCCAATACTGATATAGTGGCATTCCAAGAAACGAAATTCTCTCAAATTAACCCACCAGAATTTTCTCATAAAGATTTCCCCCATATTTTTAGATCCTCTTTGGAGGAAAAAAAGCCTGGTGTGATTACAACCATAAGAAACACCGTGTCCTTTCAATTATTAGAAGAGATTATAGATAACAATGGTCGCTAGCATATTCTTGTCTGCATTATTGACACAATAACGTACACTTTGGTAAATGTGTATGCCCCTAACAGAGCCAAATTTCCTTCCTCAATAAATTAATGAAAAAGGTAGAGACACCAAAAAAGAAATGTATTTATTTTTGGTGATTTTAATATTATCCCCAAGCAAAATTTGGATACTTCAGCTTCTCCGAGATGTAAAATGTTTACTTTAAAAAATTGGTTAATAAAGGAACAGTTATTTGATGTATTCAGAAATTTTAAATTGATCTCAAGGGAATACACCTATTATTCTGCTAAACATACAACCTTTTCCAGAACAGACATGGTTCTGACTAATTTACATACCCTACAAAAATGTACAGATATTCAAATAGGTACCATCACTGGTTCAGACCATGCTCCTATCAAATTGTCTTTGAAATCCACATAATCAAATATTTACTCTAAAATGTGGAAATGCAATTCTTTTCTACTGCATTTTCCAATGTATAAAACAAAAATTGATAATAATTAAATTATACTTCCAAGAAAATATCTCACAAGACTTTTCCCCCGCTACTATATGGAACGCCCATAAGGCACTACTTAGAGGAGTTGTCATACTATTTAACTCACAACATGAAAGAAAAACTAGAGAAAGTATCCAAAATATAATTCAAAAGATTAGTGATGAGGAGGAAAAACAACAACAAAACCCGACTAATAAAACCCACTCAGTTATACTGAGTCTTAGAGCAGAACTTAAATTCATTCTATGGAATAATTACGATAAATTAATGAACCTTATCAAACTTAATTATTATTTCTCCTATTAACAAAATGACCAAACTGATGGCTAATAAAGTTAGAAAACTGTTATGATCTGCAACATAAACTAGGGAAAGAAGGGGAGAGCTGTCCCTGCAGTAAGACTAAGCTGAGTCCCTACGTTGTAGCAGGTGACCTGTTCCTTGTGAACAGACCCGCCTTCGTCCTCGGCTAGTCTAAATGGAGACCTATAGAGAAAGGGAGGGGTCCCTAAAAGAACTAAGGACTGGGACAAAAATGGGACACCTCCTAACAGAAGTTGTTGCAGAGCAAAAGATAAACTGACAAAAGTACTACAGTCATGGCCAAAAGTATTGAGAATGAGACAAATAGTAATTTTTCCAAAGTTTACTGCTTCATTTTTTGTAATGGCAATTTGCATATACTCCTGAATGTCAAAGAGTGATCAGCTTAACAGCAAATACTGTACTTGCAAAGTCAATATTTGCCCAGAAAATGAACTTTAACCCCCAAAACACATTTCAACATCATTGCAGTCCTGCCTTAAAAGGAGCAGCTAACATCGTTTTAGTGATTGATCCATTAACACAGGTGTGGGTGTTGATGAGGACAGGGCTGGGGATCAATCAGTCATGATTAAGTAAGAATGACATCACTGGACACTTTAAAAGGAGGCTGGTTCTTGGTATCATTGTTTCTCTTCAGTTAACCATGGTTATCTCTAAAGAAACACGTGCAGCCATCATTGCACTGCACAAAAATGGCCTAACAGGGAAGAGTATCGCAGCTACAAAGATTGCACCTCAGTCAACAATCTATCGCATCATCAAGAACTTCAAGGAGAGAGCTTCCATTGTTGTCAAAAAGGCTTCAGGGCGCCCAAGAAAGACCAGCAAGCGCCAGGACCGTATCTTAAAACTGTTTCAGCTGCGGGATCGGACTACCAGCAGTGCCGAGCTTGCTCAGGAACGGCAGCAGGCTGGTGTGAGTGCTTCTGCATGCACTGTGAGGCGGAGGCTCTTTGAGCAAGGGCTGGTTTCAAGGAGGGCAGCAAAGAAGCCACTTCTCTCCAGAAAAAACATCAGGGACCGACTGATATTCTGCAAAAGGTACAGGGAGTGGACTGCTGAGGACTGGGGCAAAGTCATTTTCTCTGATGAATCCCCTTTTCGATTGTTTGGGACATCTGGAAAACAGCTTATTCGGAGAAGAAGAGGTGAGCGCTACCACCAGTCTTGTCTCATGCCAACTGTAAAGCATCCTGAAACCATTCATGTGTGGGGTTGCTTCTCAGCCAAGGGAATCGGCTCACTCACAGTCTTGCCTAAAAACTCAGCCATGAATAAAGAATGGTACCAGAATGTCCTCCAAGAGCAACTTCTCCCAACCGTCCAAGAGCAGTTTGGCGCCCAACAATGCCTTTTCCAGCATGATGGAGCACCTTGCCATAAAGCAAAGGTGATAACTAAATGGCTCATGGAACAAAACAGAGATTTTGGGTCCATGGCCTGGAAACTCCCCAGATCTTAATCCCATTGAGAACTTGTGGTCAATCATCAAGAGACTGGTGGACAAACAAAAACCAACAAATTCTGGCAAAATGCAAGCATTGATTATGCAAGAATGGACAGCTATCAGTCAGGATTTGGTCCAAAAGTTGATTGAGAGCATGCCAGGGAGAATTACAGAGGTCTTGAAGAAGAAGGGGCAACACTGCAAATATTGACTTGCTGCATTAACTCATTCTAACTGTCAATATAACCTATTGGTACTCATAATATGATTGCAATTATATTTCTGTATGTGATATAAACATCAGACAAACACTAATAAAAACCAGAGGCCAGCAGATCATGTGAAAATATAATTTTGGTGTCATTCTCAAAACTTTTGGCCATGACTGTAGAGGTCCAGAGGACCAAGCAAACTAGAGATAGATAGGCACAAAAGCACCTGGCTAGAGAGACAGCCTAAACAACACTGAAGTCCAGCAAGGCCAAAAGGGCGGAGCTGAAATATATAGGAAGAAGGTCACATGACTGCAAAACACAAGATAGAAACAAAAACAAACAGGAGGGTTCTAACAAAAACCATGTATAAGATCAAGGGTAATTTCTATTAAAAAAATTGGAGCCTCTTATGTCCATCCGCAAGACATAGCTGAGCAATTTGCAGCATTCTATTCCTCTTTATATAACCTGAAAAAGGATGTGACTACCACCCAACCAAACATCAAAGAAACAAATCAATTCCTTTCTAAAGTCAACCTACCGCAACTAAATTCTGAACAAATTAACTCGCTAAATTCCCCTTTCTCCATAGACAAAACAGAAATTGCCATTAAAAAACTACAAGAAAATAAATCTCTTGGACCTGATAGATTCCCCAGTGAATATTACAAATTATTTAAGCATAAAGTATCCAGCCCCTTGACGTCCATGTTTAATCAAGCTAATAACGAAGGCCTTCTTCCAAAAGAATCCTTAGAAGTGACTATCGTTGTTATACCAAACCAAACAGTGCTCTTGAGGCGATTTCGAATGATAGACCCATATCCCTATTAAAAACAGACATAAAATTTTTTGATAAACTAATTTCTGAAAATCTTACCCTTATTAATTCAGTCTGATCAGGTAGGGTTTTTTAAGGGGAGACAGGCCTCAGATGGAACCAGGAGAATTTTGAATTTACTTACATCTGTGGAAAAGGGGAAAATCCCCTCCATTCTGATTTCTCTAGATGCAGAAAAGGCGTTTGATAGGATCAATTGGGATTTTATGCGCACCATTTTAAATAAATTTGTCTTTCAGGGACAAATTCTTAAGGCCATCTTTTCCCTATATTCTTGCCCTTCAGCACGGGTCCAAGTCAATAACCTACTTTCTAATTCCTTTTTTATCTCAAACGGCACACGCCAAGGTTGCCTATTATCCCCGCTCCTTTTTGATCTTATAATGGAACCTTTCGCTGAAACCATCAGAACCAGCAATCTCATAAAGGGCATTCCATTCAATCACAATATAGACAGTATACAATATAGACAATATAAAATTGGACTATTTGCGGACGTCATTTTAATTTTTATTGTGGACCCTATTAACTCTTTAAGAGCTGTTTCTTTAATAATTAGGGAGTTCTCGTTGGTATCCTATTACAAAATTAATCTAAAAAACTCAAAATTCTTAAGTTTTTTAGACTCTCAATTAAAAAAAGCAATGGAAAGGGAATTTCCCTACACCTGGGAAACATCCCAAATTCCTTACTTAGGAATTAAAATTATGAACCCCTTAAACAAAATCTTGAATGAGAACTTAAATTGCTTACAAAAACATATTCAAACTAGTATGAACAATTTTGATAAAATCAACACTTCATGGTTAAGCAGAATCGTTTTTTTATAAAAATGATTATCTTGCCTAAATTGCAGTATATTTTCAGATGAATCCCATTTCTACCTCTTGAAGCTCATCAAGAGAATGCCAAGAGTGTGCAAAGCAGTCATCAAAGCAAATGGTGGCTACTTTGAAGAACCTAGAATATAAGACATATTTTCAGTTGTTTCACACTTTTTTAAGTATATAATTCCACATGTGTTAATTCATAGTCTTGATGCCTTCAGTGTGAATGTACAATTTCCATAGTCATGAAAATACATAAAAATCTTAAAATGAGAATGTGTGTCCAAACTTTTGGTCTGTACTGTACTTCTCCCCAAGCAGGAATAACCTCTCAACATAAATGTGTTATTATTTTTAGCCAGAAAATATATAGATTTCTTTATTTCAATACATATAAATTGAAAACCTGTGAAATTATAACTATGATTATAATATGTATGATCTCTCTTTTATTTCCCTTTATCCCTCTTTCCATATTTAAATTTACCTTCCCACCCCTTTTTTGTCCACCTTTTCCTTACCCCTTTTCCTTTCCCCTTTTCCTTACCCTCCGAATCTCTTTCCTGTTCTCTTCTTTGTTTCTTCTATGTTACAAGTTTGTTTTCTTGAGGTTGATGTAACAATATATTACATTTTATTTTCCCTTCCCCCTAATTGTAAAAATCCCCAAATAAAAAGATTATTATTCAAAACATGAATTCTGGATTTGGAAACCACGAGTGTAGAAATGCGAAATTAAAAAGTTTGCAATGTACAGTGAATGAAATAATTTTTTGATCCCTTGCTGCTTTTGTAAGTTTGCCCACTGACAAAGACATGAACAGTCTATAATTTTAAGGGTAGGTTAATTTTAACATTGAGAGAATATCCCAAAAAAAATCAAGAAAATCACATTGTATAAATTAGATAAATTTATTTGCATTTTGCAGTGAGAAATAAGTATTTGATCCCTCTGGCAAACAACACTTATTGGCAAGCACAGCAGTCAGACGTTTTTTGTAGTTGATGATGAGGTTTGCGCACATGTCAGGACTCAGGAGGAATTTTGGTCCACTCCTCTTTGCAGATCATCTCTAAATCATTAAGATTTTGAGGCTGTCGCTTGGCAACTCGGAGCTTCAACTTCCTCCATAAGCTTTCTATGGAATTAAGGTCTGGAGACTGGCTAGGCCACTCTATGACCTTAATGTGCTTCTTTTTGAGCCACTTTGTTGCCTTGGCTGTATGTTTTGGGTCATTGTCTTGCTGGAAGACCCAGCCACGACTCATTTTTAATGTCCTGGTGGAGTGAAGGAGGTTGTCACTCAGGATTTTATGGTACATGGCTCCATAAATTATCCCATTGATGTGGTGAACTAGTCCTGTGCCCTTAGCAGAGAAACACCCTCAAAACATAATGTTTCCACCTCCATGCTTGACAGTGGGGACGGTGTTCTTTGGGTCATAGGCAGCATTTCTCTTCCTCCAAACATGGCGAGTTGAGTTAATGCCAAAGAGCTCAATTTTTTGTCTCGTCTGACCACAGCACCTTCTCACAGTAACTCACAGAATCATCAGGTGTTCATAGGCAAACTTCAGGCGGGCCTGCACATGTGTCTTCTTGAGCAGGGGTACCTTGCGGGCACTGCAGGGTTTTAAACTTTTAAGGTGTAATGTGTTACCAATGGTTTTCTTGGTGTCTGTAGTCCCAGATGCCTTGAGATCAATAATAAGTTCCCCCCGCGTAGTTTTAGGCTGATCTCTCACCTTCCTCATGATCAAGGATACCCCAGGAGGTGAGATTTTGCATGGTGCCCCAGATCGATGTCTATTGACAGTCATTTTTTATTTCTTACTATTGCACCAACAGTTGTCTCATTCTCACCCAGTGTCTTACTTATGGTTTTGTAGCCCATTCCAACTTTGTGCAGGTCTTTGATCTTGACCGTGACATCCTTAGAAAGCTCTTTGGTCTTGCCCATGTTGTAGAGGTTACAGTCTGACTGATTAATTGAGTCTGTGGACAGGAGTCTTTTATACAGGTGACTATGTAAGACAGCTGTCTTTAATGTAGGTAATGAGTTGATTAGGAACATCTAACTGGTCTGTAGGAGCCAGAACTCATAATGGTTTGTAGGGGATCAAATACTTATTTCTCACTACAAAATGCAAAATAATTTGTCTAATTTATACAATGTGATTTTCTTGATTTTTTTGGGGATATTCTATCTCTCGATGTTAAAATTAACCTGCCCTTAAAATTATAGACTGTTCATGTGTTTGTCAGGGGGCAAACTTACAAAAACAGCAAGGGATCAAATAATTATTTCCTTCACTGTGTCAAGCTGCAACCCTTCCTAGTTACTTGTCAGGACGGCTTTCAGGATGAATAAATACTGCTTGAGACATGTCCCAAGTGTCAGAGATGCAGCATCATGAACTAATCTGCTCACTAAGCCACAGAGCAGGGCTGTAACATGAACGAAAAAACCCCAAAAATCTTCCCCCTCAGCTAACAGCACAATGGTTGTTTTTTTTGTCCACTTTCAGTCTGACTGTGTGCTCAGTCAGTCTCTGTGCCCTGCTGTAAAGCTGTCAGACTGACAGGGGGTAGATCAGATGTGAGTGGGAAGATCAGATGTGTTTGCTTACAGTGTTACTCCTCTGACAGTTGACATGTCTCAGATGGTGTTTGTTTAGGATGTAGCCCATCCTGACATGACTAGAACAGGTTGTAGCTTGAAATATGTGTTGGTGGGACATTTTTATCATATTCTCAGAGAATCTCTATATTAGAATTGATTTTTCAGATGGGCTAAACAGACCATTTGGTCCACAGCCTTCCCTAGGCGCCTGGAAAAAGATGCAACTGCAACCCCTGCACCCACTATAGTGACCAAAAATCTAAGACACATGACTATTGCACAGGTGTGCCTTAGGCTGCCCACAATAAAAGGCCACTCTAAAATGTGCAGTTTTACAGTATTGCAGGGGTCAGAAAACCAATCAGTATCTGGTGTGTTGAACTGCGTGATGCAAATGGTGGTCAAATCTCCTTCGCATAGAGTTGATAAGGCTGTTGATTGTGGCCTGTGGAATGTTGGTCCACTCCTCTTCAATGACTGTGCGAAGTTGCTGGATATTGGGGGGAACTTGAACAGCTGTCATATACATCGATCCAGAGCATCCCAAACATGCTCAATGGGTGACATGTCCGGTGAGTATGCTGGCCATACAAGAACTTCGCACAGCCATTGAACTTTCGAAAAGTAAACCGGACATCCAGAAAAAAATCACCAGGTGTCCGGTATGAACCCCGAACCTTACAGAATTTTCTAATTGTTCTGAAATTAATATTAGTTACAAAATGTCTGCAAACTGGTGTCTTGTGGACATTACATATCTCTACTGTTATGGGGTGAGATTGGTCTTGTTACAGGTTTAAGGGTTGTTGTTTATAGGTTGTTTATAGATTGTTTATAGGTTTACACATAGGCAGATTATAATGAGGACAATGTGGGCTACAGCCCGGGGCCCGTGGCTCCGGGGAGCCCATGGCCAGATTGTCCTCATTTTAATATGTCGGCGCCAATGCAGCACATGCCGGCAGCAGGCAGAGGAGCCCGTACCGCTTCCACAGCAGCTGCGCACGGCCGCTGCTTCTTTGGCCGGGCCATAACTGCACCGGTTAACTTCCCTGTGTGCTTGTGCTGGCTCGGCCGCGTCACAGGTAGCAGACATGGCCCTGTGCGTGGCCGTGTCTGCTAGCATGACATCACACAGTGTGTGCCCTGTACTGCTGCATCGGAGAGGAGCTGGACGACTGGAGCCGAGCCGGGGGATGGTGAGTGTGTGAGTGAGTGTGTGTGTGTGAGGGTGTGTGTGTATGAGTGAGTGAGTGTGTGAGTGAATGAGTGACTGTGTGAGTGAGTGTGTCTGTGTGTGTGTGCAGGCAGAAATCATTGTGTGATGTCTGTTTATATGTATTTTTGTGTTTCAAATGTGTTTATGCGTGTATGTGTATGTCTGTATATGTTTGTGTGTGTGCGTGACTGCGTGCGGCCTCCTGCTGTCTCTGGGGGGGCACCATGCGGCCTCCTGCTGTATCTGGGGTGCGCCGTGCGGCCTCCCGCTGTGTACAGATGGCTACGTGCAGCCTCCTGCTGTATCTTGGGGGCAACGTGCGGCCTCCCGCTGTGTATAGATGGCTACGTGCGGCCCCCTGCTGTGTATAGATGGCTACATGCGGCCTCCTGCTGTGAATACATGGCTACGTGCGGCCTCCTGCTGTGTATAGTTAGCTACGTGAGGCCTCCTGCTGTGTATAGATGTCTACACGCGGCCTCCTGCTGTGTATAGTTGGCTACGTGAGGCCTCCTGCTGTGTATAGATGTCTACATGTGGCCACCCGCTGTATCTGGGGGGCGCCATGCGGCCTCCCGCTCTTTATAGATGGCTACATGCGGCCTCCCACTGTGTACAGATGGCTCAGTGCGGCCTCCTGCTGTGTATAAATGTCTATAAGCAGGCCCCTGCTGTGTATAGATGGGTATGTGCGGCCTCCTGCTGTGTATAGATGGCTACGTGCGGCCTACTGCTGTGTATAGATTGCTATGTGCGGCCTCCCGCTGTGTATAGATGGCTACATGCGGCCTCCTGCTGTGTATAGATGGATATGTGCGGCCTCCTGCTCTGTATAGATGGCTACGTGCATCCTCCTGCTGTGCATAGATGGCTATGTGCGGCCTCCTGCTGTGTATAGATGGCTACGTGAGGCCTCCTGCTGTGTATAGATGTCTGCATGTGGCCTCCCGCTGTATCTGGGGGGCGCCGTGCGGCCTCCCTCTATGTATAGATGGCTACATGCGGCCTCCCACTATGTATAGATGGCAACGTGCGGCCTCCCACTATGTATAGATGTCTACTTGCGACCTGCTGCTGTGTATAGATGGGGCCGTGCGGCCTGCCGCAGTGTATAAATGGTGCCGTGCTGACTCCTGCTGTGTATAGATTGCTATGTGTGAACTCCCGCTGTGTATAGATGGCTACGTGCGGCCTCCTGCTATGTATACATGGCTATGTGCGGCCTCCTGCTATGTATACATGGCTACATGCGGCCTCCTGCTGTGTATAGATGGCTATGTGCGGCCTCCTGCTGTGTATAAATGGCTACGTGTGGCCTCCTGCTGTGTAAAGATGGCTACGTGCGGCCACCTTCTGCGTATAGATGGCACCGTGCGGCCTCCCGCTGTGTATAGATGGCTACGTGCGGCCTCCTACTGTGCATAGATGGCTTCGTGTGGCCTCCCACTGTGTATAGATGGATATGTGCGGCCTCCTGCTGTGTAAAGATGGCTACGTGCGGACTCCTGCTGTGTATAGATGGTGTAGTGCGGCCTCCCGCTATGGATTGATGGCTATGTGTGGCCTCCTGCTGTGTATAGATGGCTATGTGCGGCCTCCCGCTGTGTATAGATGGTGCTGTGCTGCATCCTGCTGTTTATAGATGGCTACATGCGGCCTCCCACTGTGTACAGATGGCTCAAGTATAAATGTCTATAAGCGGGCCCCTGCTGTGTATAGATGGGTACGTGCGGCCTCCTGCTGTGTATAGATGGCTACGTGCGGCCTACTGCTGTGTATAGATTGCTATGTGCGGCCTCCCGCTGTGTATAGATGGCTACATGCGGCCTCCTGCTGTGTATAGATGGCTATGTGCGGCCTCCTGCTCTGTATAGATGGCTACGTGCATCCTCCTGCTGTGCATAGATAGCTATGTGCGGCCTCCTGCTGTGTATAGATGGCTACGTGAGGCCTCCTGCTGTGTATAGATGTCTGCATGTGGCCTCCCGCTGTATCTGGGGGGCGCCGTGCGGCCTCCCTCTATGTATAGATGGCTACATGCGGCCTCCCACTATGTATAGATGGCAACGTGCGGCCTCCCACTATGTATTGATGTCTACTTGCGACCTCCTGCTGTGTATAGATGGGGCCGTGCGGCCTACCGCAGTGTATAAATGGTGCCGTGCTGACTCCTGCTGTGTATAGATTGCTATGTGTGAACTCCCGCTGTGTATAGATGGCTACGTGCGGCCTCCTGCTATGTATAGATGGCTATGTGCGGCCTCCTGCTATGTATACATGGCTACGTGCGGCCTCCTGCTGTGTATAGATGGCTATGTGCGGCCTCCTGCTGTGTATAAATGGCTACGTGTGGCCTCCTGCTGTGTATAGATGGCTACGTGCGGCCACCTGCTGTGTATAGATGGCACCGTGCGGCCTCCCGCTGTGTATAGATGGCTACGTGCGGCCTCCTACTGTGCATAGATGGCTTCGTGCGGCCTCCCACTGTGTATAGATGGCTATGTGCGGCCTCCTGCTGTGTAAAGATGGCTACGTGCGGACTCCTGCTGTGTATAGATGGTGTCGTGCGGCCTCCCGCTATGGATTGATGGCTATGTGCGGCCTCCTGCTGTGTATAGATGGCTATGTGCGGCCTCCCGCTGTGTATAGATGGTGCTGTGCTGCATCCTGCTGTTTATAGATGGCTGCATGCGGCCTCCCGCTGTGTATAGATGGTGCCGTCCCTGCCTCCTGCTGTTTATAGATGGCTACATGCGGCCTCCCGCTGTGTAAAGATGGCTACTTGCAGCCTCCTGCTGTGTATAGATTGCTACTTGCTGCCCCCTGATGTGTATAGATGGCTACGTGCGGCTTCCTACTGTGTATAGATCGCTATGTGCGACCTCCTGCTGTGTAAAGATGGCTGCATGCGGCCTCCTGCTGTGTATAGATGGCTATGTGCGGCCTCTTGCTTTGTATAGATGGCTATGTGCGGCCTCCTGCTGTGTATAGATGGCTACGTGCGTCCTTCTGCTGTATATAGATGGCTCTGTGCGGGCTCCTGCTGTGTATAGATGGCTACGTGCGGCCTCCCGCTGTGTATAGATGGCTACGTGCGGCCTCCTGCTGTGTATAGATGGCTACGTGCGGCTTCCTGCTGTATATAGATGGCTATGTGCGGCCTCCTGCTGTGTATAGATTGCTAGATGCGGCACCCTGCTGTGCATAGATGGCTACTTGCTGCTCCCTGCTATGTATAGAATGTTACGTGCGGCTTCGTGCTGTGTATAGATGGCTATGTGCGGCCTCCTGCTGTGAATAGGTGGCTACGCCCTGCCTCCTGCTGTGTATAGATGGCTTTGCGTGGCCTCCTGCTGTGTATAGATCGCTATGTGCGGCCTCCCGCTGTGCACAGATGGTGCTGTGCTGCCTCCTGCTGTTTATAGATGGCTACATGCAGCCTCCTGCTGTGTATAGATGGTGCCGATCTGCCTCCTGCTGTTTATAGATGGCTACATGCGGTCTTCCGCTGAGTATAGATGGCGCCGTGCTGCCTCCTGATGTTTATAGATGGCTACATGCGGCCTCCCGCTGTGTAAAGATGGTTACGTGCGGCCTCCTGCTGTGTTTAAATGGCTAAATGCGCCCCCCTGCTGTGTATAGATGCCTACTTGCTGCCCCCTGCTGTGTATAGTTGGCTATGTGCGGCTTCCTGCTGTGTATAGATGGCTATGTGCGACCTCCTGCTGTGTATAGATGGCTACGTGCGGCCTCCCGCTGTGTACAGATGGCTACGTGTGGCCTCCTGATGTGTATAGATGGCTATGTGCGGCCTTCTGCTATATATAGATGGCTATGTGCGGCCTCCTGCTGTGTATAGATGGCTATGTGCGGCCTCCTGCTGTGTAGAGATGGCTACATGCGGCCCCCTGCTGTGTATAGATGGCTGCTTGATCCCCCCTGCTATGTATAGATAGCTACGTGTGGCTTCCTGCTGTGTATAGATGGCTACGTGCGGCTTCCTGCTGTATATAGATGGCTATGTTCGGCCTCCTGCTGTGTATAGATGGCTACATGCGGCCCCCTGCTGTGTATAGATGGCTACTTGCTGCCCCCTGCTATGTATAGATAGCTACGTGTGGCTTCCTGCTGTGTATAGATGGCTATGTGCGGCCTCCTGCTGTGAGTACATGGCTACGTGCGGCCTCCTACTGTGTATAGATGGCTACGTGCGGCCTCCTGCTGTGTATAGATGGCTATGTACGGCCTCCCACTGTGCATAGATGGTGCTGAGCTGCCTCCTGCTGTTTATAGATGGCTACATGCAGCCTCCCACTGTGTATAGATGGTGCCTTTCTGCCTCCTGCTGTTTATAGATGGCTTCATGCGGTCTCCCGCTGTGCGTAGATGGCGCCGTGCTGCCTCCTGCTGTTTATAGATGGCTACATGCGGCCTCCCGCTGTGTAAAGATGGTTACGTGCGGCCTCCTGCTGTGTATAGATGGCTACATGCGGCCCCCTGCTGTGTATAGATGGCTACTCGCTGCCCCCTGCTGTGGATAGATGGCTACGTGCAGCGTCCTGCTGTGTATAGATGGCTATGTGCGACCTCCTCCTGTGTATAGATGGCTGCATGCGGCCTCCTGCTGTGTATAGATGGCTATGTGCTGCCTCCTGCTGTGCATAGATAGCTACGTGCAGCCTCCTGCTGTATATAGATGGCTATGTGCAGCCTCCCGCTGTGTATAGATGGCTATGTGCGGCCTCCCGCTGTGTATAGATGGCTACTTGCGGCCTCCTGCTGTGTATAGATGGCTACGTGCGGTTTCCTGCTGTGTATAGATGGCTACGTGCAGCCTCCTGCTGTATATAGATGGCTATGTGCAGCCTCCAACTGTGTATAGATGGCTACGTGCGGCCTCCCGCTGTGTATAGATGGCTATTGCGGCCTCCCGCTGTGTATAGATGGCTACGTGCGGCCTCCTGCTGTGTATAGATGGCTACTTGCGGCCTCCTGCTGTGTATAGATGGCTACATGCGGCTTCCTGCTGTATATAGATGGCTATGTGCGGCCTCCTGCTTTGTATAGATGGCTACATGCGGCCCCCTGCTGTGTATAGATGGCTACTTGCTGCCCCCTGCTATGTATAGATAGCTACGTGCGGCTTCCTGCTGTGTATAGATGGCTATGTGCGGCCTCCTGCTGTGTATAGATGGCTACCTGCGGCCTCCTGCTGTGAATAGATGGCTATGTGCGGCCTCCCGCTTTGTTTAGATGGCTATATGCATATAAACAATGGTGCAGCGGTCTCAGGGAGCGCTAAAGGAATACTGGACAATTTGATAGATGATAACTGACCTTTATTATTCCTCCAATACCACTGCCACAACGCATTTCGACTGTCTAAGCCGTCTTCATCAGGTGGGGTAAAGGAGAATGTTACAATTACAGCTTTATAAAGGGGTCGTATTTTACATAATTTAGACCACGTGTTGTAATCAATTAACCCGTTCATTGAAGAACTCCATATAATGCTTTCTTTACCAATTAACCTCTTATTTCCCCTTGAAACAGCATTGTGCACTCATATTTAAAAATCCCTACATGGATTCATAAACTCACAATTCTTAATAAAAACTTCCTATTTATGTTTAAAAAAAATGTAAATTTTTTTTTTTTAAATTTTACTACCAACTATTAAAATCACCCTGGGGACCTATTTAGGGTGTCTTGACAGTGCTATACTGCGATTTCTAGTCCCCAATTCAAAAGTTAAGTTTCTTAAAGAGACAGTACACTTTCAAATAAAATGGCCGAAAATAACCTTGTACGGTTGCCCACTACGATTATGAACCCCATACATTTTTAAGAATACCCTGGGAACCTTCCCAGGGTGTCCTGACAATGCTATACTGCGATTACCAACCCCCAATTCAAAAGTTAAGTTTCTTAAAGAGACAGTACACTTACATATAAAATGGATGAAAATAACCTTGTACGGTTGCCCACTACTATTGTAAAGCTCCTAAAACCCAATACTATCCATTATCATGATCGGAACCTATGCTTCCAGTAAACCAAGTAACCGACGACAATAGGAAAAATGAGCTAAATGACAACCCGAAAGGGCGAGCAAGTCTCCTGCTAGGCTGCCTCATACCATACCTTCAATCCTGTGCAGGTAACCCCGCAAGCCGTCATTAAACGGCTGATGACAACCCGGGAAAGATATGAGAGGGACAACATTAAACCTTCTCGGATTTAATGGTTTGATGTGTTTTCAATCATAATGTTCAAACCCTCAGGGTACAAAGTACCTATTTTGTATATCCAAAAACTTTCTTTCTTTATAAGTGTACTCAATCGTTCTTGTCCATTATCCACAATATGGTCAATGATGGTTATTTTCATTTTACTCGGGTCTTTGTGGTGATGGTTTGCATAGTGTCTGGAAACACTATGGAATTGATATCCTGCCCTTATATTAGATCTGTGTTTATTTAATCGGGCATGGGCCGTCTGAATTGTCCGGCCGATGTATTGCAAGCCACAAGGGCACTCCAACAGGAATACTACATAGGTGGATTGGCATGTTAATCTCTGTTTGATCTGAAAACCCTCATTAGTGGTATTAGATTTAAAGGTTCTTGCATTATTAGTTATAACGCCGCAACACATACATTTAGGTGTATTGCATGCGAAACAGCCTCCTGTGTTGGTATTAGTCGTCTCATCCCTTATTTTTTTCTTTCTATTCGTGTTGCTGGGAGCAAGCAAGGTTTTTAAACTTCTATTCTTCCTGAAGATAATATTTGGTTTCTCTAGAATGCTTTTGGAGAGAATGGGGTCACCTTTTAAAATGAACCAATGTTTCTGTAATAACTCCCGTACTACCGACCTGGATTAGCAAAATGTGGTAATTAAACTCCACTTTGTCTTTTCCTCTGTTCTTAAAGAAGCCCTATCTGGATTCTCCCTTCTGTTCAAGCACGAATCTTGTGCACGTTCTTTTATATGCATCTTTTAAAAGTTTTTTTGGATAGCCTTTTTCCAAGAATCTCTTTTTGAGAATCTTGGATTCCACCTCAAAGTCAGAATCCAGAGTACAGTTTTTCCTGACTCTTCAATACTGCCCATAAGGCACATTTTTGATCCATCCGGGAAGGTGTCCACTATTGAATTTGAGGTAGCTATTCACATCCACTGGTTTAAAAAACGTGGATGTGGATACTCTCCCCAGGTGGTCGAACTGCACCCATAGATCCAAGAATTGGAGAGAAGTGGATGATGCTGTGGCCGTGAATTTTATCCCCCAATCATTGGTATTTAGTTTGTCCGCAAAGCTCAAAGCCTCCTCCATTGATCCGTGTCATATAATGAATAAATCATCTATAAAGCGCCTATAGAAAAGTACTCCACTCGTGGATGATCCCGGCTGCGCGATGAGGACGGATTCCACCACAGCCATGAAGAGGTTAGCATAGCTTGGTGCGAATCTCGTCCCCATCGCGCAGCCCTTGATCTGTTTATATAATCCATCCTCAAAAGAAAACACATTGTTCTCCAGTATGAACGCTATTGCGCTCAGAATGAATTCTCTTTGGTTTATAGGCATATTAGTGTCTCCAGTTAAAACCTCTTCGATGACCTTTATTCCCAATGTATGTGATATATTATTGTAAAGGGCCACTACATCCAGAGAGAGGAAGATTCATCCCTCCATGGGTGGTAGAGCCCTTAATTCTTTAATTAATTGTAACGAGTCCTTTAGATATGACGTTAATCTCAGCACATATGTCTGCAAAAATAAATCTACATAATGCGATAGATTACTTGTAATGGATTGGATCCCTGATATTATTAGGCGTCCAGGAGGATTTTTTGGGTCTTTATGCAGTTTGGGCAGAAAATAGAAAAAAGGTATTCTATATTGCGCAATATCTAAAAAGTTATTTTCTTTTTTATTGAGTATCCCATTTTCATAAGCCTTCTTAATTAGAAGATTATACTTTATAAAGATACTGATATTAGGATCATCCTCCAATTTTTCATAAAATTCCGTATCACTCAATATTCTCATGCCCTTTTCCACATACCAAGATCTATCCATAAGGACAATTCCTCCTCCCTTATCTGCATTACGAATGATGATATCATTATTTTCTCTGATGGATTCAATGGCTGCTCTCTCTTCTTTTTTCAAATTATCTCTCATTTTCATGCGGGGAATTGATCTTACTTCCTTTAATATTGCCCCCTGAAGAAGGGAGTTCGAAACGCGTGTCGGGGCACTTCACTTCACGTGTGCGCTCTCCCAATGGATCCCTCGGTCTCAGGCTTCCTGGATAGAACTCCGTGATTTGGTTTAATCCCTGGTATGTATTGGCATCTATTATTCATTATAGGGATTGTACATTGAAGGGAGTTGATGAGAAATTCCCTCTTGTCTACTCTTTATGTATTATAGAGGTGATTTACTTGATTACCATATATATATATATATATATATATATATATATATATATTTATTTATATATTTATTGATTTTGATTGTTAACCACTGTTGCTATGACAACAACAGTTTGGTGCTCTCTAAGTAATATGATTGTATAAATTAGAATATGTGGGGTCCGTTGGGGCAATGACCGTGCTTTGTGAGAGGCTTTTTAAATGCTACCACTGTTCTCAGGTTCACTTCTCCCCTATTTTGTGCCTTCTATTCTTTTTAATAATAAATTTTATATGAATTTCTAAAGAAAACCTTTGGTAGTCCCTTTTTCGTTGTATGCTTCTGTTTTCTTCCTTTAATATTAGTTGCTGGAATGCCTCAATATGCGACCCCTTATGGTGTAGAGGATAAACATTTTTATTTGGGTGTTTGATCTCTACATGTACTATTTCATCTATTGTGGTTCTATCCTTTTCTGTCTCTTGTTCATCTTAACATTTTTACCATTTTTTTCTTCAAGTTTCCTAAAAAAACTCATTAAAGTCAAGGTAAAGCAAGAATGTGTCTATTTCTGCTGTGGGACAAAATGAAAGCCCCTTACTTAGAAGGGAGTGTTATAGCAGAAGATGGAGTCCCTCAAGTTTAAAGGTCCCATCTATGCTATATAAGTCTGACAGTTATTTTAGGTAGAAAACAACAGCAAGCTGAAATGTTCCTTCTTGTATCAATAGCGTGTCCTTGCTAAGAAGATAAAGTGTCCTCCCTGGCCAGATGTTTCTTCTTGTAGCAATAATGTGTTCTTGCAAGAAGATAACATGGCCTTGCTAACAAGATACGTCTAATTAAATATTTTAAAGCATACAGAAACTAGCTTTTTTCGCTTGTACAGCTAAACTGTAAAATCGAAACATATATGGCAAATCCGTTTCCTGCCTTCAGGGTGTATATTAGCCCTGTGTTTTGTAATAAAGTTTAGAGCATGTTTAGACACAAACATCCTGTCCTGAGTCTTCATTCTCTCCGATATCGTAATCCAAAGGATAGAAGACCAAGAATGCAGTGACGACAGCTGGCACCTCAAACAGGGACCTTGAGTTAATCTACCCAAGGGTGCTCGACCGGTCCGAGACGTGGGACGAGTGAAGCTCTCTGTTGGTGATATATACAGCGCTGAGGTAAGAATAACTGTTATATTCTATCTAATTATATCACTGCATAGAAGAGACTCCCTCACCCCCGAGCGGTTGGCTCCCCAGGTAATTCAACAGATTGTTGTCTGGCTCAGGTCCCTTTGAACCAGTAGAATCCCTCAGATAAACTGACAGTCCTACCTTCTATCCTTTGGAGAATTTAAGAATGAAAGTATGGATCCGATGATTGTGTTGTGGATGTGTCCCGGGATTGATGTTTTTGGTCTGTTTTTCTGGCTGGCGTATAAGTCCTAGAGAGGCTAGTAGTGGAATGGTTCAGAAACCTTTGTGGCCCATTGTCTAAGTGACCATTGTCTAAGTGACTGAGGAGTCTCTTCTAGGTGAGGAGAACCAAAAGAATGGGGAACCAAAATGCCAAGGAAGGCATTATAGCCAAAGACTTAGTGGTACGCAGAGAAGGGAAACAGGCACTGACTGGAATTGACAAAATATTGTGTAAAGCGGGAATGAATGAGAATGGAGAGATGAATGGAGAGAAATGGAAATCCTTCTTTAACTCCTATCATGTATGGCTGAAAGATAAGGGTCTGTTAGGGTCAGTAGATGTATGGATGAATGCATGCGCTTATTTTGAAGGAAAGATTGAAAAATTAGGAGACGGATGTTACAGACTGACAAAAGCCGAAATGACAGATTTTCCTCCCTGTCCGCTCCCGACGTCACCCCCACCCCAGTACCAGAATTCTCAGGAACCCAATTGTTGGGTTTGCCCCAGATGTGGACAGCAGAACCACTTGACAGTAGACATCTGTGTGGTATGTGGAGGACCGAGACCCCACCCAGCTAGACTATTCCCAATGAGGACGGTAGTTGTGCCAGGAGCACCGGGAGCAGCAGCAGCAGCAGCAGGGGGGGATGCAGTGGTTCCAGGTCAGGAAGCTCGTACAATGTTAATGTATAGACCATGGAGTCCTTCAGAGCAGTTGGCACTGATCTCCCAGCTGCCAGACCCATCCCAGTCCCCTATGGGTTTCGCTAGAATGATCACCACCATACAGGATACGTACCATGCCACTAGAATAGATCTGCAGGGGGTAATTAAGGGAAAATTGGCAGATGAAGCCCGCTATGATAGGTTGATAGATGAGACAAAAAAACAGTAGGCCAATAGGACCGGACCCGTAGATGCAGAATCTAATGATGCAGCAGCTGGAGTCCTATTCGCAGCAGCGTTGGTAAAAGCATGTCAAGACAGGCAAGCAGAAAAGCAAGTTACACTAGAAGATAGAGTGCAGGGGAAGGAGGAAGATCCTAAGGATTATTTCTATGCACTAAAGAAAACCTGGTCAGAAATGGGGTTCAACCCCGGGAATAAGACTAGTGATAGGGTATTAGCAAGTGCTTTCATGAATGGACTAAAGAAAGAGATTGCAGAGAAGGTAAAAGCAAGTAGACCGGACTGGAGATCAGTGAAGGCAGAAGATTTAGCTAGAATAGCTCAGGGGGCACAGCATGACATAGCGCAGGCAAAAAGAGCTGCCAGAATACATATAGTAGAGACGACCCCCAGAAACAACAGAGGCAGAGGACGGACTGAAGGAGGAGGACAGAAACTGTGTTACGGATGTAAAAAGCCAGGACATTTTAGAAAGAACTGTAGGACCAACCCGTATCCAAATGCTCAGAGTACGGGCCCTCCAGCCGACCAAACAACGCCCCCATAGGATGAGGGTAGCTTGCACATGACCCCCTCATCTCCTTACCCCCAACTCCCAGTTGTATAGTGCAGGTGAACCTACCAGGGGGACATGAAATCGATTTCCAAGTAGATACGGGGGCCGACAATTCAGTAATTACGCAAGGTGATTGGCCATATACTGACACTGATTTTTCCCATCATGTCATACCCTTTGCAAAATTATGTCACTAGATATTGCCAGCATAGAAGAGACAAATGAGTTTCCCCCGATATTGGAGCATGCTGTGCCACATGATTTTTGGGCCTCAGACAAAACAGATGTTGGTAGGTTAAGAGTTCAACCAGTAATGGTAAAATTAAAACCAGGAGCAATCTTGCCTCAACAGAGGCAGTATCCCCTTAGCTCGGCTCAGGAGAATGCCATAGCCCAGCAAGTCCAAAAATTGCTACAGAGAGGAGTCCTAGTCAAAACCCAGTCCCCTTGCAACACTCCCCTGTTCCCAGTAAAGAAAAAGAGCGTGCCAGGACAACCAGCCGCATATAGAATGGTCCATGACCTCCGGTTGGTTAACAAAGCCACAGAACTTCTAACACCAGTTGTGCCCAACCCGCATACTCTCCTGTCACAGATACCTTCTAACTCTCTTTGCTTTTCAGTGATCGATTTGGCAAATGCATTTTTCAGTGTACCATTACATCCTGACTGCCAGTACCTGTTTGCTTTCACATTCCAGGGCAGTCAATATACATGGACAGTGTTGCCACAGGGTGCCCAGAATTCACCCACAATGTACACTGCAAGTCTGCAGGAAATACTGGAGGGATGGTCTGAACCACATATCGTTGTTTTGCAATATGTCGATGACCTGCTCATTTGTGTCCCCTCCAGGAAACAATGTCATAGTGCAACTATATCACTTATGTTGTTTCTCTATCACGCTGGCTGCAAGGCATCGAAAGATAAGCTTCAGTTTTGTAAATCTTCAGTCACCTTTTTGGGACATTGCATTACACCAGGAGCTCGTCATTTAACAAATGCACGCAAACAAGCAGTACAGGCATTCACCGTCCCCATTAATGTTGCAGCCCTCAGAACTTTTCTTGGACTTGTTTCCTATTGCAGACAGTGGATTCATGCTGTCTCTGTTTTAATGCAGCCCCTCTATGACTGTCTTACTCCAACACCTTTCATACTAACACCAGAGGCAATAGACTGTTTTTATTCTCTCAAGAACCGTATTTTGGCCGCTCCAGCTTTGGGTACCCCTAATTATGAGCTCCCATTTAGTCTGAACCTTCATGAACAAGCTGGACATGCAGCAGGAGTTTTAGCTCAAACACACGGTGATAATCAGAGACCTGTTGCCTACTTTAGTGGCAGATTGGATGCGGTAGCCAGAGGCGCACCATCCTGCGTACGTGCTCTGCATGCTGTTGGACTATTACTCCATAAATCCGCAGACATTGTTCTTGACCACCCGCTCACCGTTCTAACACCTCATGATGTCTACACTATATTGAACCAAGTGCAACCCGCTCACCTCTCAGCAGCACGTCATCTCAGGTTACAATGTGCACTGTTAATGCCTCCCAATGTTTCTTTACAGAGGTGTACTACCCTGAACCCAGCAACTTTGTTACCTCTCTCGGATCTAAAGGAGGGGTCAGGTTCTGTGCTTTTTAAGGAAGATCCAAGAGAGGAAGTTCCTCATGACTGTGTACAAATGATGGCACAAGAAACGGCAGGTTTACCTACTGTATTTGAACATGAATTACAAAATGCAGATTTTGAATTTTTTGTAGATGGATCCCGTCATCAGGACGATTCAGGTACCTTCCATACTGGATATGCAGTTGTCTCCCTTAATGCAGTAATCAAGGCAGAACCAATGCTCCCACATCAATCGGCTCAAGAAGCTGAACTTAGGGCCCTAACCGAGGCCTGTAAACTAGCGGAAGGTAGTATTGTTAACATTTACACAGATTCTAGGTACGCATTCGGTATATCGCATGATTTTGGTCCCATATGGAAGTCAAGAGGTTTCCTGACGGCAGCAGGACACCCCATTAAGAATGCTGATGCGGTCCAGCAGTTAATTGATGCACTACAACTACCCAAAAAAGTAGCCGTCATAAAGGTAAGAGCACATACCAGACGCACCGACCAGGTAAGCAGAGGAAACGCGATGGCAGATGCAGCGGCAAAAACAGCAGCCTGTAAGCCGCAACAAGGGTCAACAGTATGTCAGCTAAGTGCCCCTAAAAACCCCTTTGTGTCGGAGGACATCTTATCCCAAATGCAGGCTCAGGCTCAAAAGGAGGAGGTTGATAAGTGGTTAAAGGAAGGTGCATGCCTGCATGAAGCAAATGAGGTATGGGGGAAAGGAACACGACGATGCCTTCCAAGGGCACTGTACCCAGCAGCTGCCCAGATACTACATGGGCCGACACACCAATCTAAAACGGGTGTGATGAGTGTGATGCAGAAACATTGGGTGGCACCAGGATTCTCCACCTGTATTGAAAGCCTGATACAAGGGTGCATGATATGTGCTACACATAATCAGGGTAGAGTAGTTAAAACACCACTCAAACACCCCCCCCCCGGCCCCTCTATCCATTCCAGAAACTGCAAATTGATTATATTCAGCTGCCAAAGTCAGGATCATGGGAATATGTGTTGGTCTGTATTGATTTGTTCTCAGGATGGCCAGAGGCTTTCCCGATTGCCAAAGCCACGGCTGCGGCAACCGCAAAGAAACTGCTTGCGGAGGTGGTCTGCAGGTATGGGGTACCAGAGGTAATTGAGAGTGACAGAGGTACACACTTCACAGGTGAAATAATGAATGAAGTCATGTCAGCTCTAGGAATTCAACAAGCATTCCACACCCCATATCACCCACAAAGTAGTGGTAAAGTGGAAAGACTGAATGGGACATTGAAATTAAAAATTCAGAAAGCCATGGCTGAGACAGGAAAACCATGGCCAGACTGTTTACCGCTTGCTCTGTTTTCAGTAAGATACACGCCCAATAGAAAGACTGGACTCTCTCCATATGAGATATTGTTTGGCAACGTACCCAGCCTAGGGTGTTTCTATCCGCAAGCATTAGAAATGAACAACCATGTGCTAAGTTCCTACTTAAGGGCTTTACACAAAAAGATTAAGCAAATACATGATAATGTCTTCAGTTCTCTTCCAGATCCAGATCAAGACTCTAGCAGCCATACGCTGCAACCTGGAGAATGGGTGGTTATAAAAAGACACGTGAGGAAAAGCCTAGATCCACGGTTTGACGGACCCTTTCAAGTTCTGCTCCAGAGGCCTGGATCCACGCGTCCCATTGCAAAAAGATACTAGGAGAACCAGCGGACAAAGAATGATGACATTGTTTATACTTACCTGCATCCTTGCGACCACAGGCGCATGGACTAGTTTGAGCACCACAGATGGAGACGACAATAGATTCATTAAACACCATCTTGCTCTAATCGATGGACTAAAGGAGCAAAACCAGACCATTGCTAACTGTTGGATATGTACACATGCCCCTGTGACGTCCACTAGCATACCCTTTCTCGCTGTCCCAGTCTCATGGGAAGAGATAAACTTTTGGGTGAACTGTTCAGATACTTTGGCCAATAATTTCACACAGAGATTTTCCTTTCTAAATCCCGCAAATTGGTTTAAAGGTATTGGTGGGTGGTTGGCTAGTATAGTGCAAGCTATTTTACAGGTTTTGCTAATGTGCCTTGCGGTTTATTTGGTTTTTAAGCTTTTTCTAATGTGTATTCAGCGTTGTATTAAAAAAAACATAGAGATTCGTACTGATAAATGAAGGAACAAAAGGATGGAATGTTATAGCAGAAGATGGAGTCCCTCAAGTTTAAAGGCCCCATCTATGCTATATAAGTCTGACAGTTATTTTAGGTAGAAAACAACAGCAAGCTGAAATGTTCCTTCTTGTATCAATAGCGTGTCCTTGCTAAGAAGATAAAGTGTCCTCCCTGGCCAGATGTTTCTTCTTGTAGCAATAATGTGTTCTTGCAAGAAGATAACATGGCCTTGCTAACCAGATACGTCTAATTAAATATTTTAAAGCATACAGAAACTAGCTTTTTTCGCTTGTTCAGCTAAACTGTATAATCGAACCATATATGGCAAATCCGTTTCCTGCCTTCAGGGTGTATATTAGCCTTGTGTTTTGTAATAAAGTTTAGAGCATGTTTAGACACAAACATCCTGTCCTGTGTCTTCATTCTCTCCGATATCGTAATCCAAAGGATAGAAGACCAAGAATGCAGTGACGACAGCAGCGTTCATCATTAGTAAGTGTATAGCTCGATAAGTTGTATATTCCACTATCCTGATCATCAGGATTCCCTATTTGTATCATGCTTATGGGGTTTAACCTGATTTCGTCTTTTTCAGAGTGGTGCTCTGTGCCGTGGAGTTCTCTTCTTCTAGTTCTTCCACTGCCTCTACACCCTCTTGTTCTCTATTTCTTTTGGGGTGTCGCCCTGGGGCCACCCGAAAAAATTGAGTGATTTTTGAGTCTTTTAGGTTTGTTTGGATAATAGATTTTGGTAAGTTACCTTCATTGGAGTTTCTTTCCTTTTGAGGTGCATACATATTTACATTTGATGTCTCTGTGATTACAGGTAAAATTTCCAATTGACCCCCAACCGTAATACCAGTAAAGCTGTCTATATACCCATTTTCACCCGTGTTTTCCATATGACTATTTTCCTTTTCATTTATTATTATTTCCTGTGTACATATTTCAATGTTCTGATCTATATTTTCTATGTTTTTTTCAATTTTATCTGTATTGGTGTCCAATTCTAAAATGTATGTTTCACTGGGAGAATCTCCAATTGGAATTTCCATATCTTCCAATTGAGCCCTTGACCCAGAGCAACCCGTTGTTTGAGTTGAAGTCACCTCGTGTATAGTGTTGAGCGATACCTTCCGATATCAGGAAATATCGGATCGGATTGGATCGGGCCGATACCCAAAAAGTATCGGACATCGCTGATTCCTATACCGGAAACCAATGCAAGTCAATGGGACACAAATATCGGAATGAAAATAAACCCTTTCTTTCCTTGCAGGTTAATTCTACATGAAGGAAAACAACTAACAATAATGTAGACTGTATTGGGAGAGGTGGTTGCCCAAATCGATGGGAACAGTGCTCACAGTGAAACATGAAAAGCCTGCAATTCAGCAGCTGCATACACCGGTACCCGGCAATTTATAACACAAAGAATAGAGCTTCACACATAGATAAGATAGATAGAAACATGTCAGTCACATATATATGAAGTACAGTGACAGTGTTGCTTACTGTACTTGTCATTTAGTGTAAAGGATTTATTTAAAAAAATATTAGTGTTTTCATGCACCGTCTCTTTAAAAAAGCCGGCCGGCAATTCAGCATCTGTACCCGACAATTTAGAATAGAAAGAATAGAGAATCACACATAGATTAGATAGATAGATAGATAGATAGATAGAAACATGTCAGTCACATATATAAGAAGTACAGTGATAGTGTTGATTACTGTACTTGTCATTTAGTGTTAAAATAAAGGATTTATTAAAAAAAAAATTGGCGTGGGGTTCCCCCTAATTTTAGTCTCTAGCGGAGGTTAAGCAGACGGCTGGGTCAGATGTTTGAAGCCTGGGAAGGGGGTAATACCCACGGAGCTTCCCAGGCTACTAATATCAGCCCCCAGCTGAATACCTAGCCTTTACTAGCTATTAAAATGGGGGACCCCCCCAAAAAAATGATGTGGGGTCCCCCCTATTTTAATAGCTAGCAAAGGCTAGGCAGACAGCTGGGGGCTGATATTAATAGCCCAGGAAGGGTGCCATGAATATTGGCCCCCTCCCAGGCTAGAAACACCAGCCGTCAGCCGCCCCAGAAATGGTGCATCCATAGGATGTGCCAATTCTGGCACTTAGCCTCGCTCTTCCCACTGCCCTGTAGCGGTGGCAGTGGGGTAATGGGGTTGGGGTTGATGTCATCTTATAATGCCAGCTGACATCAAGCCCAGGTTAGTAATGGAGAGGCGTCTATAAGACACCCCCATTACTAACCCCATAGTCAAAGTTAAAAAAAACACAAACACCCAGAATAAAATCCTTTAATTGAAATAAACACACAATTCTTTATTGTTCTAAATTAAACCATACTTACCGTCACACCCATTCCAACTGAAGCCAATGATCTCCTGCAATAAAAATAAAATAATAAAGCAACATCATCCTTACCTTCCCATGGTTCCCAGGACGGCTTCAGCTCTGCTACATCGAGATGACAGGCTGGACCGCAGCAGAACGCTGCCATCCAGCCTGTCATCCCGCGGACACTGAGAAGCGCAGGCATGCTTGCGCTCCTCAGTGTCTGGCTGTGACGGCATCCAGAT
Source organism: Phyllobates terribilis (assembly GCF_046119375.1). Lineage (NCBI taxonomy): Eukaryota > Metazoa > Chordata > Amphibia > Anura > Dendrobatidae > Phyllobates > Phyllobates terribilis. Next base: position 134,097,701 of record NW_027362762.1, on the reverse strand, counting down.
GAGCCGACAATGAACTCAGCTCACCTCATGCACGTCACTGACAGCGTGGGAGAATTCTCCTGCGCATGCGGTGACCGTGAGAGACTCGGCTCATCAGGATGCCGTCACAGCCTGACACTGAGGAGCGCAAGCATGCCTGCGCTTCTCAGTGTCCGCGGGATGACAGGCTGGATATCAGCGTTCTGCTGCGGTCCAGCCTGTCATCTCGATGTAGCAGAGCTGGAGCTGTCCTGGGAACCATCGAAAGGTAAGGATAAGGTTGGTTTTTTATTTTTCATTTATTGCAGGAGATCGTTGGCTTCAGCTGGAATGGGCGTGATGGTAAGTATGGTTTAATTTAGAACAATAAAGAATTGTGTGTTTATTTCAATTAAAGGACTTTTTTCTGGGTGTTTGTGTTTTTTTTAAATACTTTACTAGAAATTCATGGCGGTCATGTCTAATATTGGCGTGACCCCATGAATTTCGGGCTTAGGGCCAGCTGATAATGCCAAGCTGGCCCTAACCCCTTTATTACCCAGTGAGCCACCGCACCAGGGCCCTGGATGAGTTGGGTACAGCGCCAGAAGATGGCCCTTCTATGAACGCGCCATTTTCCGCGGTGGCTGCGGACTGCAATTTGCAGCGGGGGAGGGGGGCCCAGAAAGCTTGGGCCTCCCTGCGCTGCAGATTCCAGCCCCCAGCTGCCTAGTTGTACCTGGCTGGACACAAAAATAGGGCGAAGCTCTACGTATTTTTTTTTTTTAATTATTTCATGAAATTCATGAAATAATTAAGAAAAAAAGGGCTTCCCTATATTGTTGTGTCCGGCCAGGTACAAATAGGCAGCTGGTGGTTGGGGGCAGCCCGTTCCTGCCTGCTGTACCTGGCTGGACACAAATATAGTGCGAAGCCCCACGTCAATTTTTTTAAAATTATTAAATGAAATAATTAAAAAAAAAAAAAGGGCTTCCCTATATTGTTGTGTCCGGCCAGGTACAAATAGGCAGCTGGTGGTTGGGGGCAGCCCGTTCCTGCCTGCTGTACCTGGCTGGACACAAATATAGGGCGAAGCCCCACATCAGTTTTTTTTTCATTATTTCATTAATTTCCTGAAATAACTTTAAAAAAATTGACGTGGGGCTTCGCCCTATATTTGTGTCCAGCCCGGTACAGCAGGCAGGAACGGGCTGCCCCCAACCACCAGCTGCCTATTTGTACCTGGTTGGACACAACAATATAGGGAAGCCCTTTTTTTCTTTATTATTTCATGAATTTCATGAAATAATTTAAAAAAAAAATACGTGGGGCTTCTCCCTATTTTTGTGTCCAGCCAGGTACAACTAGGCAGCTGGGGGATGGAATCTGCAGCGCAGGGAGGCCCAAGCTTTCTGGGCCCCCCCCCCTCCCACTGCAAATTGCAGTCCGCAGCCACCCCGGAAAATGGCGCGTTCATAGAAGCTGGATGCTGTACCTGGCTGGTATACAAAAATATAGCAAAGCCCACGTCAAAATTTTTGGGAAAAATTAATTAAAAAATAAATAATAATTTAGGGACTGCATCTTTATTAACTCCTCAAATGTCATTTAGTGTTAAAATAAAGGATTTATTTAAAAAAAAATTGGCGTGGGATCCCCCATAATTTTAGTCTCTAGCGGAGGTTAAGCCGACGGCTGGGGCAGATGTTTGAAGCCTGGGAAGGGGGTAATACACACGGAGCTTCCCAGACTACTAATATCAGCCCACAGCTGAATACCTAGCCTTTACTAGCTATTAAAATGAGGGACCCCCCCAAAAAATGACGTGGGGTCCCCCCTATTTTAATAGCTAGCAAAGGCTAGGCAGACAGCTGGGGGCTGATATTAATAGCCCAGGAAGGGTGCCATGAATATTGGCCCCCTCCCAGGCTAGAAACACCAGCCGTCAGCCGCCCCAGAAATGGCGCATCCATAGGATGCGCCAATTCTGGCACTTAGCCTCGCTCTTCCACGCTGCTCTGGTGCGGTGGCAGTGGGGTAATAGTGGTGGGGTTCATGTCAGCGCCAGCTGCCATGAAGCCCAGGTTAGTAATGATGGGCGTCTATAAGACACCTCCATTACTAACCTACAAAGTGTTAAAAAGAAAAACACACACTACACCCAGAAAAAAATAATTTATTTGAAATAAAACACACCATTTTATTTAATTCTTAGTTTACTAAAAAAAAATAGTTACCTGTCCACGTTCCTGCGCTGATCTCCCATGCACAGCTGTCACATCTGGAGATGGTGACAGCTGTGCATGGCTGCTGTAAGCTCAAGCTGCCGGGAGCCACTGACTGAGGTCACCGGAGTGCATTCAGGCAGCGCAGCTCCGGAGACCTCCTTTACGGCACTGCTGTACCGTGGGAATTTCTCACGATACAGCAGGGCCGTAAAGGAGCTAACCGGAGCAGCGCTGCCTGAACTCCGGCGAACCCGCTTATGCAATGACGGGGATGCTTTACGGCCCCGTCATTCTAGCGGCGGCAGTGGTTTAGAGCTGTCACATTCCATGTGGCTGCTCTAAACTGGAGATCATCGTGGGACACTCGTGGAATACTACGGAGGGGTAAGGATAAGGTTGTGGTTTATTATTTTATATTTTATTACAGGAGATCGATGGCTTCGGGGAATTAGGTGTCTAGGTGAGTATAGGTGTAGTTTTTTATTTTTTACTTTATTTTAGGTGGCGATCGGCGGGGACAGGTAATGTATGAACTAATTTATTCTAGGTAAACACTGGCCACCAATGACATGTATTTAAAATTTATTGGGGACACAGTAGGGCAATTTAAATAGCAGGATCAGGCTGATGGGAACTACTGCTCCCATCGAGCTGATCATGCTGGCACGAGTGGACGGGGGACAGACATAGGCCGATGGGAGTAGTAGTGTCACATCGGCCTATGTCTGCCTGCACGCACACCCCCTCCAGACATCGCACAGACACCGCGCACACCCGCACACACTCGCAGACATCGCACAGGCACCGCGCACACACCCGCAGACATCGCACAGACACCGCACACACTCGCAGACATCGCACAGACACCGCACACACTCGCAGACATCGCCCAGACACCGCGCACACACCCGCAGACATCGCACAGACACCGCACACACTCGCAGGCATCGCACAGACACCGCGCACACACTAATCATGACGGGCTGATGGTCTGGGAGGTGAGTCTGACCTGTGCGGCCGTGGGAAAGTTCATGTGAGTTCATGCAATGCAGTCAAGCATGAACTCACATGAACCCTCTGAGGGCACCACGGCTACTTCAAATGAACAGCTGATCGGCATCACCTGATACCTCAGCTGTTCATTTGAAATAACCGGCGGGAAAGTGCAGCACAGTACGGGAAAGCCGGCGGTGAAGTCTTTTCACTTCCGGCTTCCCCGCCCGGGTCCTTCGCTCCCCGCTTCTTGGTGCTGTGCTCCCCGCCCGGTCATAACTTACGATCGGGATGGGAGGTGGCGAGGGGAGCGGAGGATCGGGGTGGGAGGCTGCGGGGAAGCAGTATGGGGCTGTGTGATTGTTTAAAAGCCGGCAGCTTTTTACCGCCCGCCGGCTTTTAAACAATCAGGAGAATTCTCTCACGCTGGGATGGCATTCTGATGACAGGCTGGATCGCAGCTGAGCGCTGCCATCCAGCTTGTCATCCTTTAGAGACACTGCAGAGCGCAGGCATTATGGGAACTTCCGATTCCGGTATTCGATATTGTAAAAGTATCGGAATTAAGTATCGGAATTCCGATACCGCGAATATCGGCCGATACCCGATATTTCAGTATCGGAATGCTCAACACTACTCGTGTATGGTAATTTGAGAGAAACTGATATTCTCAGTTTCTCTGTTTATTATTACTTGCATGTCCAGTGTTGCTATTTTTCCATGTGTGCATGCTTTTCTCTCTTTATTTGACGTGCATTCTTTATTTGGTGAAAATGTATTAGTGCTAGTTCTATTATCTACTCTTGCATTGAAATCATTTGCCATGGAAGTTATAATACTAGTTACTTGTTGTTGACTTGATTTCATTTCTTTTTTCTTTTTCTGATTGTTAGTGATTTTATTCATATGTTGTTCATAATACGCTCTCTGTTTCTCTGTCTTGAGGAGAATAAATGACCTTTCTTTATTGGAATTAGTGAGTTTATCCATTTTTTCTCCTTTCCCTTTTGTATCCCTCCCTTCCACATCTAATTGTGCTCTTGATCCCTCCTCAGATGCATTTATTGGGGTGGTGGTATCCATTTTTTCATACTCACTTATCCTTTCCTTTCTATCTCTCCATAATTTCATAGCTTTCTTTCTAATTAGATCCTCTTCAAATTTATTTAATTTGACTTTTAATGCCAAATCAAATTCTTTGAAGTCAGGAGACGGAGAATACATTTCCAGGTTATCCCTAAGACGTTTAACCCCCTCCAAGGCTATCATGGCTAGTGAGTCCCTCTTTCAAATTAACATTTTCATAAATCCTATTGAGCAAGATGTGGAATATTTTTGGATTAACCTCAGTCCCCTGGGAGCTATGTTTTCCTCAATATAACGTCCAAGAAACATTGTGTCAATATGATTAACAATCTCCACCTTGCTTTTGTTTTCTAATTAAAAAAACAGGTCAGCCATATGTTTTTTATCAGCTTCACTAAGGTTGGATGAAGGATTCTGATTAATTCTATCTGTACCTTGGATGTTACTGGCCAGACCTATTGCATCTGCAATCAATAATTCCCTATGGGTACATCTATTCACCATAAAAAAATCCATCACTCCAACAGTTCAAATTATTTCCACAGAAGAGTCTAAACACCAATATCACTTTTATCCAACTCCTCTTGCAGTTACTTTTTTGGTATTAATTCTCAGTTCACAATTCAATCAGTCACGTGGTCCTAGTAAGACAATCTTTATGCATGTAACGAATAATCCTCTAAACAGTTCCTGATGCCCACTTGCAGCAGCCTTAGTGGTTGTTTCAACCAACGCCGAAGCGTTAATCACATGCAAAAAGAAAAGGGAAAGGGCGCATGTGTAGATAACGCGCCCCCTGGGCCAGTGTTGTTGGGGATACCCGGAGCCGGATCAGATGGGGGTTGTAGTCTCCGAGTGGCTGTGACCCGGTCCGTGCCCAGGGTGTCAAGCTCAGAGTGAGGCAGTCCTACAGATGTTATTAGATGTTCTTTTGTGTCGACTACGCCACCCGTTGAATTGCGGTCAGTACGGCCGCCGCTGCAGCAGGGTCCGCTGAGGCTGGTGATGTATGTGCAGCTCAGGTGGTATAACCCCCAACGGGAGGGGTATAGCCTCAGGGGGTCAGTTGCAGAGGATGGGGGTTGTGGTGGTGCAGCGGGGATGGAAATGAGAGTCAGAGTCGGGCTGTGCAGTTCAGGGTTTGTTTACTTACTGCAGTTGTTCTGGTCACTCCGGCCTTGAGTGACCACCCGAGCCGTGCTGCGTCCACCAGGTCCTGGACTCAGCCAACCCCCAGGTGATTCTGGAGCGTGGTCCTGAGCTCCCTTTCTGTCTTGTCCTCTTCTCTGGCCTTCCCCACCAGGGATCCACCTATGTCCGGCTCCCTCGGGCCTCTTGGTGGTAAACCCTTGTCTCTGGGTTCCCTGACCCTATTCCTGGTCTGCCTTACGGGTGGATTTAGTGGGTGGTCGTGGCAGATCCTGCCCACAACCTCCGGTCTCTGGCTAAGGTGTGCTGTAGCCTCTGCCAGCTTGGGATCCGGTACCCTGTTGCCAACTCTTCACCCTCTGGTCTAATTTGGGCTCTTGGAGTTCCTTCTTTCTCCCCCTCTGGGTCTTTCTTTCTCCTCTCTCTCTCTCTTGGCCTTGGAGCTGCTCTTCTCCTCTGCTCTCTTCCTCTGCAAAGACTGACGTCTCACTGACTGACCCTGATCTAAGATGGTTCCCACCTTATATACTCCCTCTATGTGTGAGCTCAGGTGACCAGCACCCAATGAGCTCCTAGCATTACCCAGACTGCTCCCCCTATCTGCCCCTACACTACTGGGATGTTCCACCCCCCTCTCACTCCAGCCAGGAACAGACACTGTCGTACCTGCACATTTCTCTAGTGGGAGTACCATCGGTCTGTTCCTCGGAAATGGGATGTGTGTAGTGCATGCAGCTAACTGAGCTCAGTTCCACACTCCATCCTTACCCGGGAGTGGAATATCACACCTCTGGGTTGAGGTGCAATACCCCTGTAGCAGCCGAATCCTCAGGGTGCTACATAGACTCACAGGGCTATTTATATAAATTAAAAAGTGCCAGAAGGGAAGGGAGAATCCGGATAGGGCTTCTTTAAGAGCAGAGGAAAAGACAAAGTGGAGTTTAAGGCTAAGTGCCCACGTTGCAGAAATGCTGCATATTTTTTACGCTTCTCCCTGGCAGGAAAAACGCATGCGGATTTTACATGTGTTTTTCCTTCCTGGTAGAAGCGTTTGTCAAGCATTTCTGCATGCGGATTTTACATGCGGATTTCCCGCCAGGTAGAAGCGTTTGTGAAGAGTCTTTGCATGCGGGTTATCAAGCGCTTTTCCAAGCGATTTTAGCATCACTTGGAAAGTGCTTGACAACTTGTTCACACTAGATAAATCCATGCAACCGGCCTGTATTTATAGTAGTGTGACCAAGTTAGTAAAAAAAAAGAATAAGAATGGTGAAAAATAAAAAAAATACAATTTATACTCACCTTCCGATGTCTTCCCGGTGTTTTGTCTGCTCCGTCCAGTGTCTTGCACTGCTTGCGGGGATGTGAAGAACCTGCGGTGACGTCATTGAGCCATGTGATGGGTCACATGACTCATGGCAGGTCCTTCACATCAACGCGAACATTGCAAGACACTGGACGGAGCAGACAAAACACCAGGAAATCATCGGAAGGCGAGTATAAACTTTATTTTTTATTTTAAATTCTTTTTTTTACAGTTTCTATGATACCCAGGTCTGGAAGAGAGTCTTCTCTCCTCCATACCTGGGTACCATTGAACCGTGTGATATCCGCATGTGCAAATGCAGTGATGCGGATGTCACGCGGTCCTATGCAAGTCAATGGCGGCGATTACGCTGCGTGTCCGCAAAATTAATGGACATGCTGCAGATTTTTGAGCGCAGCATAAACGCTGCGGAAAAATCCGCAACATGGGCATTGAAAGTGCGGCTTGTCATTGGGGACCATGGGGGGCGGATTACCAAGCGTTTCCCAAGCGTTTATGCTGCGGAAATTCTGCAGCATAAACGCTTGTAAAACGCTACTTGGGCACACAGCCTAATTACTACATTTTGCCAATCCAGGTCGGTAGTATGGGAGTTATTACAGAAACATTGGTTCATTTTAAAAGGTGACCCCATTCTCTCCAAAAGCATTCCAGAGAAACCAAATATTATCTTCAGGAAGAATAGAAGTTTAAAAACCTTGCTTGCTCCCAGCAACACGAATAGAAAGAAAAAAATAAGGGATGTGACGACTAATACCAACACAGGAGGCTGTTTCGCATGCAATACACCTAAATGTATGTGCTGCGGCGTTATAACTAATAGTGCAAAAACCTTTAAATCTAATACCACTAATGAGGTTTTTCAGATCAAACAGAGTTTAACATGCCAATCCACCTATGTAGTATTCCTGTTGGTGTGCCCTTGTGGCTTGCAATACATCGGCCGGACAATTCAAACGGCCCATGCCCGATTAAATAAACACAGATCTAATATAAGGGCAGGATATCAATTCCATAGTGTTTCCAGACACTATGCAAACCAGCACCACAAAGACCCGAGTAAAATGAAAATAACCATCATTGACCATAGTGTGGATAATGGACAAGAACGATTGAGTACACTTATAAAGAAAGAAAGTTTTTGGATATACAAAATGGGTACTTTGTACCCTGAGGGTTTGAACCTTACGATTGAAAACACATCAAACCATTAAATTCGAGAAGGTTTAATGTTGTCCCTCTCATATCTTTCCCGGGTTGTCATCAGCCGTTTAATGACGGCTTGCGGGGTTACCTGCACAGGATTGAAGGTATGGTATGAGGCAGCCAAGCAGGAGACTTGCTCGCCCTTTCGGGTTGTCATTTAGCTCATTTTTCCTATTGTCGTCGGTTACTTGGTTTACTGGAAGCATAGGTTCCTATCATGATAATGGATAGTATTGGGTTTTAGAAGTTTTACAATAGTAGTGGGCAACCGTACAAGGTTATTTTCGGCCATTTTATATGAAAGTGTACTGTCTCTTTAAGAAACGTAACTTTTGAATTGGGGGTTGGTAATCGCAGTATAGCATTGTTAGGACACCCTGGGAAGGTTCCCAGGGTGTTTTTAAAAATTTATGGGGTTTATAATCGTAGTGGGCAACAGTACAAGGTTATTTTCGGTCATTTTATATGAAAGTGTACTGTCTCTTTAACAAAACTTAACTTTTGAATTGGGGGTTGATAATCGCAGTATAGCATTGTCAGGACACCTGGGAAGGTTCCCAGGGTATTCTTAAAAATGTATGGGGTTTATAATCTTAGTGGGCAACGGGAGAAGGTTATTTTCAGCCATTTTATTTGAAAGTGTACTGTCTCTTTAAGAAACTTAACTTTTGAATTGGGGACTGGAAATCGCAGTATAGCACTGTCAAGACACCCTAAAAAGGTCCCCAGGGTGATTTTAATAGTTGGAAATAAAAAAAATAATAATAAAATAAAAAAAAAAAAATTTTAATTGTTTTTTAACCCCTTAAGCCCCGCGGGTGGTTTGCACGTTAATGACCGGGCCAATTTTTACAATTCTGACCACTGTCACTTTATGAGGTAATTACTCTGGAACGCTTCAACGGATCCCCCTGATTCTGAGATTGTTTTTTCGTGACATATTGTACTTCATGATTGTGGAAAAATTTCTTCGATATCACTTGCGTTTATTTGTGAAAAAAACAGAAATTTGGCGAAAATTTTGAAAATTTTGCAGTTTTCAAAATTTGAATTTTTAAGCCCTGAAATCAGAGCGATATGTCACACAAAAGAGTTAATAAATAACATTTCCCACATGCCTACTTTACATCAGCACAATTTTGGAACCAAAATTTTTTTTTGTTAGGGAGCTATAAGGGTTAAAAGTTGACCAGCGATTTCTCATTTTTCCAACAAAATTTACAAAACCATTTTTTTAGGGACCACATCACATTTGAAGTCACTTGGAGAGGTCTTTTTGACAGAAAATACCCAAAATTGACACCATTCTAAAAACTGCACCCCTCAAGGTGCTCAAAACCACATTCAAGAACTTTATTAACCCTTCAGGTGCTTCACAGGAATTTTTGGAATGTGGAAGAAAAAAATGAACATTTAACTTTTTTCACAAAAATGTTACTTTAGAACCAATTTTTTTTATTTTCACAGGGGTAACAAGAAAAAATGGACCCCAAAATTTGTTGTGCAATTTCTCCTGGGCACGCAGATACCCTATATTTGGGGAAAAAGCACTGTTTGGGCGCACGGCAGGGCTCGGAAGGGAAGGAGCGCCATTTGACTTTTTGATTGCAAAATTTGCTTGAATAATTAGCGGACGCCATGTTGTGTTTGGAGAGCCCCTGTGTGCCCAAACTTTGGAGCTCCCCCACAAGTGACCCCATTTTGGAAACTAGACCCCCCAAGGCACCTTTATAGATGCATAGTGAGCACTTGGAACCCCCAGGTGCTTCACAAATTGATTCGTAAAAATGAAAAAGTGAAAAAAAAAACACTTTTTCATTTTTACGAATCAATTTGTGAAGCACCTAGGGGTTCCAAGTGCTCACTATGCATCTAGATAGGTGCCTTGGGGGGTCTAGTTTCCAAAATGGGGTCACTTGTGGGGGAGCTCCAATGTTTGGACACACAGGGACTCTCTAAATACAACATGGTATCCGCTAACAAATTGAATGGAAAATCTGCTCAAATTGTTAGCGGACACCACATTGCGTTTGGAGAGCCCCTCTGTGCCCAAACTTTGGAGCTCCCCCACAAGTGACCCCATTTTGGAAACTAGACCCCCCAAGGCACCTTTCTAGATGCATAGTGAGCACTTGTAACCCCCAGGTGCTTCACAAATTGATTCGTAGAAATGAAAAAGTGAAAAAAAAAACACTTTTTCATTTTTACGAATCAATTTGTGAAGCACCTAGGGGTTCCAAGTGCTCACTATGCATCTAGATAGGTGCCTTGGGGGGTCTAGTTTCCAAAATGGGGTCACTTGTGGGGGAGCTCCAATGTTTGGGCACACAGGGACTCTCTAAATGCAACATGGTATCCGCTAACAAATTGAATGGAAAATCGGCTCAAATTGTTAGCGGACACCACATTGCGTTTGGAGAGCCCCTCTGTGCCCAAACTTTGGAGCTCCCCCACAAGTGACCCCATTTTGGAAACTAGACCCCCCAAGGCACCTTTCTAGATGCATAGTGAGCACTTGGAACCCAAAGGGGTTCGCAAATTGATTCGTAAAAATGAAAAAGTGAAAAAAAAAACACTTTTTCATTTTTATGAATCAATTTGTGAAACACCTGGGGTTCCAAGTGCTCACTATGCATCTAGATAGGTGCCTTGGGGGGTCTAGTTTCCAAAATGGGGTCACTTGTGGGGGAGCTCCAATGTTTGGGCACACAGGGGCTCTCCAAACGCAACATGGCGTCCGCTAACAATTTGAGCCGATTTTCCATTCAATTTGTTAGCGGACACCATGTCGCGTTTGGAGAGCCCGTGATGTGCCTAAACAGTGGAGCTCCCCCACAAGTGTCCCCATTTTGGAAACTATACCCCCTCAAGGATTTTATTAAGGTGTATAGTGAACATTTTGAACCCAGAGGTACGGCACAGAATTTGTTTACATTAGGTAATCATATTGAATAAGTTGTCATTATTCTTGAGCGCAAGTGCTCGCTACTTGAGTTTGCATCGGGTACTCAGGTATGCACCATGTACAGCGTGTGCTCGAGTGACATGCTCGAGTCCCTGCTCCGCATGTTTCACGGTTATTAGACACCCAAAAAAAAACATGCGGGGATCGCTCGTGCATGGCAGGCAATCCCCGTAAAGTTTTTTGGCCGCGAAGCATATGGGGCAGAGACTCGAGCATGTCACTCAAATACCCTCGATACTCAATGCATACCAGAGCACCCGATGCAAACTCAAGTAGCGAGCACTTGCTCTCAACACTAGTCGCCATATCGTCATCTTTTTTTCTTACTTTTGAAAAAAATCCCAACCCCAGCCCTAACCCTAGCACAACCCTAGCCCTAGCACAACCCTAGCCCTAGCACAACCCTAGCCCCAGCACAACCCTAGCCCCAGCACAACCCTAGCCCCAAACCCTGCCCTAACCCTAGCCCAATCCTAACCCAAGAGTTTATTTTTGACGCCGTTCCTTGTGCGGTATAAGTGATTAAACGACTTTATTCTTCGGGTCGGTGTGATTACAGCAATGCCAGAATCATATGGGGTTTTTATGACTGACAGCTGTCACACACTAAAAGACGCAATTTTTGTAAAATCTAGTTTTTGCATCGCCATATTTTGAGAGCTATAATTTTTCCAGATTTTGGCAGACAGTCATGTGACGGCTCGTTTTTTGCGGGATGACTTGACGTTGTTATTGGTGCCATTTTCAGGCACGTGACATTTTTTGATCGCTTTCTATTCCGATTTTTTGGAGGCAGAATAAACAAAAACCAACAATTCAGGAATTGTTTTTTTTTTTATTCTGTTCCGCATGTGGTAAAATTGATGAGGTAGCTTTATTCTTCGGGTCAGTACATTTACAGCGGTACCACATTTGTATCATTTTTCTATGTTTTGGCGCTTATACACAATAAAAGCTATTTTATAGAAAAAAATATTTTTTAGCATAGCTTTATTCTGAGAGCTATAACATTTTTATTTTTCGGCTGATGGAGCTGTATGGTGGCTTGTTTTTTGCGGGACGAGATGACATTTTCAGCGGTATCATTTTTATTTATATGCATCTTTTTGATCGTGTGTTATTCCACTTTTTGTTTGGCGGTATGGTGATAAAGCATTGTTTTTTGCTTCGTTTTTTTTTTTTTTTTTTTTTTTACCGTGTTCACTGAAGGGGTTAACTAGTAGGACAGTTTTATAGGTCAGGTTGTTCCGAATGCGGCGATACCAAATATGTGTACTTTTATTGTTTTTTTTATTTTTTTTATAATAATATTTATTGATGGGTACATTATATTTTTATTTTTGGTGTATTATTTTTTTTTTTTTTTATAATATTTTTGCACATTTTTTTTTTTTTTTCCCACTTTCACACAGTTTATACACTTTATTACTTTGTCCCACTCTGGAACTTTCACTTTTTTTTTTCTGATCGCCTGCATGGCACAGGAATGAAGCACCATCCCTATGCCATGAAGGCTGTCAGAAGTGCACAGTGTGAAGATTGCTTGGAGATGCACTGCGCATGCCCAAGCAATCTTGCTGCTCTCTGGTGACCCGGATGTTGTCATGACGACATCGGGTCGTCATGGCAACACCCGGGAATCCTTTGCAGACTGCGCTGGAAGCCGGAAGAGGAGGTGAGTATCGCCGATCACCTCCCCTTGCCCCCGCAATGCCGCGATCGACTTCGATCGCAGCATCGCGGGGGTTAATGTGCTGGGAGCGGTGCAGGACCGCTCCCTGCACATAGTACCGGGTGTCAGCTGTGACAATCAGCTGACACCCGGCGGCGATCGCGCCCGCACAACCTGTGTGCGCGCGCGATCGCCATGACGTACTAATACGGGTCTGGCTCTTAAGTCCCAGGGCACAGACGCGTATTAGTACGTCAGATGTTATTAAGGGGTTAAACACAAATAGGAAGTTTTTATTAAGAATTGTGAGTTTATGAATCCATGTAGGGATTTTTAAATATGAGTGCACAATGCTGTTTCAAGGGGAAATAAGAGGTTACTTGGTAAAGAATGCATTATATGGAGTTTTTCAATGAAAGGGTTAATTGATTACAACACGTGGTCTAAATTATGTAAAATACGACCCCTTTATAAAGCTGTCATTGTGTAGTGCCGGAGTCCCTGCCCTCTGCTAGGCAGGGACGCTGTTCCCCTCACCGCTCTGCTCCGTGCCCGGCGTCCCTCTCCCGCTCTGCTGGCAGCGCGCGCTCCTTCCCGGCCACTGTACTTAGGGCGCGCGCGCGCGCCCTCCCTCCCTCTTAAAGGGGCCGCGCGCGCCGTCCTAAGGAGTCCCCGGCCAATGGCCGGAGGACTTTACCATATATAAGGCACCTCCTCCAAAATGGAGGTGCCCGAGCAATGTTGTTGCACCGTTCTACTCTGCTTCAGCCCTCAGGTCCCGTTGCCAGTTACCTGCCAGTTACCTGCCAGATTCCTGCCAGCTTGCTGTCCTAATCCTGCCTGATTTCCTGTTACCTGCCTGCCTGCCTGAGGTCCGACGGTCTGCCTTACAACTCCGGTCAGTCTGTCTAAGGACCAACTTGCCCGCTCACCTGGGAGCGCACATCAGCTACCTGCCTGCTTGCCTGAGGTCCGACGGTCTGCCTTACAACTCCGGTCAGTCTGTCTATGGACCAGCTTGCCCGCTCACCTGGGAGCGCTTCTCCGCTACCTGCCTGCTTGCCTGCCCGGAGGCTCCGCTGTCACGTGCTGTGACCACCAGCTATTCCAGACTCTTGCCCGTTCACCTGGGAGCGCTTCTCCGCTACCTGCCTGCTTGCCTACCTGGAGGCTCCGCCGTCACGTGCTGTGACCACCTGCTATTCCAGAGACTCTCGCTTGCTCACCTGGGAGCACACATCCTCCATCTGCCTTGCTAGCCTACCTGGAGGTTCAGCCATCACAGGTCGTACCTACCCCTTACCTAGAGACTGCCCCGGTCACTTGCCGTGACCTCCAGCCCGTTCTTCCAGAGACTGCCCCGGTCACTTGCCGTGACCTCCAGCCCGTTCTTCCAGAGACTGCCCTGATCACTTGCCGTGACCTCCTGCCCGTACACCCAGAGACTGTCCCGGTCACCTGCTGTGACTGCCTGCCTGGTCGCCACCCGCTCCCTTACAAGGACCGCTCCCTTGTATAATAGCCCAGAGGTTCCGCCTCCCAGACCCGTTACAGTTTGCTCGGGCCATGGAACCCGATGGCACTCAAGCTCCCTCGCTCTCGGACCTGTGTCATGAACTGTCCCGTCAAAGGTCCCAACAGGAGTCCATCCTGGGTCACCTGCGGAATGTCAATACTCGCCTGGACACTCTGACTGTTCCACCAACAACCTCCGCCAGTGCCATGTCTCGCAATCCGGCAGCTCCGCTGTCCACTAACACCATGATATCCTACCCCGGACCTTGGCTTTCTGCACCTCCTCGCTTCGGAGGCGACTCAGCCCAGGCTCGGGGCTTCATAAATCAGTGCACCCTGCACTTTGAACTATTGTCCCACCAGTTTAACTCCGACCGAGCCAAAATTGCATTCATCATGTCCCATCTCACCGGGGAGGCCCTGGCCTGGCTAAATCCTCTATGGGAGAGAGGAGACCCCCTGGTGTCCAACTTGCCTGCTTTTCTCACGGCTTTCCGGAAAGTCTTCGACGAACCCGGACGGAAGACCTCATCCGCATCATCGTTGCTACGCCTCCGTCAGGAAAGTCTCACCGTGGGCCAATATGCCATACGGTTCCGTACCCTTGCCTCGGAGCTGGCCTGGGATAACGACGCTCTGGTTTCCGTCTTCTGGGAGGGTCTGTCCGGCCGTATTAAAGATGAACTTGCCGGTCGGGACATTCCTACCACTCTCGATGACTTAATAACTCTTGCCACCCGGATTGACCTACGGTTCCAGGAGCGTGCCAGAGAGGTCACCCGTGAGAGGAGGTTACCACGTCTAGCTCCTACTTTTCAGAAACCCGTCACTCCTTCTGTCTCTAACCAGGTACACCCTCCTGAGCCTATGCAGGTCGACCAGACCAAGATGGTCAAGACCCGTCAGGACTTACGCCGTGCCGAGGGGACCTGCTTCTACTGTGGCAGTAAGGAGCACCGGATCCGTGCCTGCCCAGAGAGGTCGGGAAACGCCTGTGTCTAGGTTCGCTCAGAGAGGTCCACCTAGACAAGAATAAATCCTCTCCATCCCTGCTGTTGTCAGTTTCAATCGTCTACGGGGAGAACCGTTATTTCGAACTAGCCCAACTGGACTCTGGAGCAGCCGGGAATCTTATTTCACAGTCCCTGGTAGAGAAATACCGCATCCCCACCAAACCTCTGGCTGTACCCTTGTCTGTTGCTGCCGTGGATGGGGGGCTCTTACCACGCCCCATCCAACTCATCACCGAATCCATTACTCTGCAGGTGGGAATGCTGCATTCTGAAAGTATCTCCTTCCATGTTCTGCCTGGACTCTCTCACGCCCTCTTGCTAGGCCTACCTTGGCTCCAGAAACATGCACCCGTTCTTGACTGGCAGACCGGAGAAGTCCTTCGCTGGGGACAGGGCTGCCATAAGACCTGTCTGGTTCCCGCTCATCCCGTCCGTCCTTCTCCTACCCCAGCTAATCTACCTGGACTTCCGATTCCTTATTGGTCTTATGCTGATGTCTTTAATAAAAAGGAGGCAGAGACACTACCCCCTCATAGACCATACGACTGCCCTATCGACCTGTTACCTGGTACTTCTCCTCCCCGTGGGCGTATTTATCCATTATCCGCTGCTGAGACCCGGTCGATGTCCGAATATATTGAGGAGAATCTGGCCAGGGGATTCATCCGGAAACCTACCTCCCCGGCGGGAGCAGGCTTCTTTTTCGTCAAAAAGAAGGACGGCTCTATCCGTCCCTGTATAGACTATAGAGGCCTTAACCAGATCACGGTGAAGAATAAGTACCCCCTTCCGCTCATTCCGGAGTTATTTGATCGTCTGAGGGGGGCTAGAATCTTCACCAAACTGGACCTCCGTGGGGCGTACAACCTGGTTCGTATCCGTCAGGGGGATGAATGGAAGACGGCATTCAACACCCGGGACGGCCACTATGAATATCTGGTAATGCCCTTTGGCCTCTGTAACGCTCCTGCCGTCTTTCAAGAGTTGGTCAATGACATCTTCCGGGACCTTCTCTACTCCTGCGTAGTGGTGTACCTGGACGACATCTTGGTCTTCTCTCCGGATCTCCAGACTCACCGGAGGGATGTTCGTCAGATCCTGCTCAGGCTCAGGCAGAACCATCTCTACGCTAAATATGAGAAGTGCCTCTTTGAGCAGACCTCGCTTCCGTTTCTGGGCTACATTATCTCTCAGACCGGCCTACAAATGGATCCTGAGAAACTGTCTGCCATCGAGAAATGGCCCCGACCAGAGGGGTTGAAGGCTATTCAACGGTTCCTGGGCTTCGCCAACTATTACCGCCTCTTCATCCCGCACTTCTCTTCCCGGACTGCCCCAATTTCCGCGCTCACCTGTAAGGGTACTAATCCCAAAGAGTGGCCGCCCGAAGCAGAGGAGGCCTTTCTTTCCCTAAAACAGGCCTTCTCTTCCGCCCCGGTGCTGCATCGCCCGGACGGCAACAAGCAGTTCTTCCTGGAAGTTGACGCCTCCTCCTCTGGAGCCGGAGCGGTACTTACTCAAAAATCATCTTCCGGGAGAATGGTAACTTGTGGCTTCTTCTCCAAACTCTTCTCCTCTTCTGAGCGCAACTATTCCATAGGAGACCGAGAGCTATTGGCCATCAAGCTGGCGTTGGAGGAGTGGCGTTACCTACTCGAGGGGGCTCTTCATCCGGTAATAATTTACACTGACCACAAGAACTTGGCTTACCTCCAGCATGCCCAGAGACTTAACCCGCGCCAAGCCCGGTGGTCCTTGTTTTTTGCTCGCTTTGATTTTGTTCTTCATTTTCGCCCGGCTGACAAAAACGTCAAAGCAGATGCCTTGTCCCGATCCTTTCTGGTGTCCGATCTCGAGGAAGAACCTAAACATATCATCGATCCCGCCAGAGTAATGCAGGTGGCTCCCGTGAGTCTAAATCGTCTCCCTCCCGGTAAGACGTTTGTTTCAGTACCTGATCGGGAGAAGATCCTACACTGGGGCCATTCGTCTAAACTAGCTGGCCACGCCGGTCAGAAAAAGACCCTCCAGCTTATTGCCCGGCACTATTGGTGGCCTACCCTGCACAAGGACATAATAGACTTTGTTTCTGCCTGTGTGTCCTGCGCCCGCAACAAAGTCCCGAGACATCTGCCAGCCGGACGCCTCCTTCCGCTTCCTGTACCTGCTGCCCCCTGGCAGCATATAGCAATGGACTTTATAACTGATCTCCCCGTCTCTGCCGGTTGTACGGTCATTTGGGTGGTCGCTGACCGCTTTTCCAAGATGGCTCACTTTATTCCCCTGCCAGGCCTTCCGTCTGCACCCGAGCTGGCTAAAGACTTTATCCGCCACATCTTCCGTCTTCATTGCCTGCCCCTCCACATCGTGTCGGATCGTGGGGTACAGTTCACCTCACGTTTCTGGAGAGCCACTTGTAAACTACTAGACGTCACCCTGGACTTCTCTTCCGCTTACCACCCACAGTCCAATGGTCAAGTGGAGCGGATCAATCAGAACCTGACCAGTTACCTCCGGCACTTCGTTAATGCCCACCATTCTGACTGGGTGGATCTCCTACCATGGGCCGAGTTCTCTTATAATAATCACGAGAGCGAATCCTCCTCCAAATCCCCGTTTTTTGTAGTCTTTGGTCAGCATCCTCGGATTCCTTTTCCTGTCTCCACCTCTGTGGACAACCCGGCTGCGGAATCTCTCGTTAGCAAATTTTCCTCCATATGGGAGAGTACCCGGTCCGCACTCCTTCTGTCATCCGAGCGTATGAAAAGACACGCTGACAAAAAACGCCTGGATCCTCCACAATTTCGTCCAGGAGATAAAGTCTGGCTCTCATCTAAATATGTTCGACTCAAGATACCTTCTTACAAGTTAGGGCCTCGGTTCATCGGTCCTCTGGAGGTCATCAGTCAGATCAACCCGGTGGCCTATAAATTGAAACTCCCGGCCAACTTACGGATCCCTAACTCCTTCCATGTATCTCTCCTCAAACCCGTGGTGCTTAACTCTTTTTCCAAGTCTACAGGTACGCCTCCTGCTCCGGTTTCTGCTGAGGACGAGTTTGAGGTAGAGAACATTCTTGCCACCAAAAGGGTAAGAGGAAAGACCTTTTTTCTGGTAGATTGGAAGGGGTTTGGTCCTGAGGAGAGAACGTGGGAGCCCCGGGAGAACATCCATGCCCCTCTCATCCTAGCTAAATTTCTATCTGGCCTAAAAAAGGGGGGGCCTAAAGGGGGGGGTACTGTAGTGCCGGCATCCCTGCCCTCTGCTAGGCAGGGACGCTGTTCCCCTCACCGCTCTGCTCCGTGCCCGGCGTCCCTCTCCCGCTCTGCTGGCAGCGCGCGCTCCTTCCCGGCCACTGTGCTTAGGGCGCGCGCGCGCGCCCTCCCTCCCTCTTAAGCCGGAAGAGGAGGTGAGTATCGCCGATCACCTCCCCTTGCCCCCGCAATGCCGCGATCGACTTCGATCGCAGCATCGCGGGGGTTAATGTGCTGGGAGCGGTGCAGGACCGCTCCCTGCACATAGTACCGGGTGTCAGCTGTGACAATCAGCTGACACCCGGCGGCGATCGCGCCCGTACAACCTGTGTGCGCGCGCGATCGCCATGACGTACTAATACGGGTCTGGCTCTTAAGTCCCAGGGCACAGACGCGTATTAGTACGTCAGATGTTATTAAGGGGTTAAACACAAATAGGAAGTTTTTATTAAGAATTGTGAGTTTATGAATCCATGTAGGGATTTTTAAATATGAGTGCACAATGCTGTTTCAAGGGGAAATAGGAGGTTACTTGGTAAAGAATGCATTATATGGAGTTTTTCAATGAAAGGGTTAATTGATTACAACACGTGGTCTAAATTATGTAAAATACGACCCCTTTATAAAGCTGTCATTGTGTAGTGCCGGAGTCCCTGCCCTCTGCTAGGCAGGGACGCTGTTCCCCTCACCGCTCTGCTCCGTGCCCGGCGTCCCTCTCCCGCTCTGCTGGCAGCGCGCGCTCCTTCCCGGCCACTGTACTTAGGGCGCGCGTGCGCGCCCTCCCTCCCTCTTAAAGGGGCCGCGCGCGCCGTCCTAAGGAGTCCCCGGCCAATGGCCAGAGGACTTTACCATATATAAGGCACCTCCTCCAAAATGGAGGTGCCCGAGCAATGTTGTTGCACCGTTCTACTCTGCTTCAGCCCTCAGGTCCCGTTGCCAGTTACCTGCCAGTTACCTGCCAGATTCCTGCCAGCTTGCTGTCCTAATCCTGCCTGATTTCCTGTTACCTGCCTGCCTGCCTGAGGTCCGACGGTCTGCCTTACAACTCCGGTCAGTCTGTCTAAGGACCAACTTGCCCGCTCACCTGGGAGCGCACATCAGCTACCTGCCTGCTTGCCTGAGGTCCGACGGTCTGCCTTACAACTCCGGTCAGTCTGTCTATGGACCAGCTTGCCCGCTCACCTGGGAGCGCTTCTCCGCTACCTGCCTGCTTGCCTGCCCGGAGGCTCCGCTGTCACGTGCTGTGACCACCAGCTATTCCAGACTCTTGCCCGTTCACCTGGGAGCGCTTCTCCGCTACCTGCCTGCTTGCCTACCTGGAGGCTCCGCCGTCACGTGCTGTGACCACCTGCTATTCCAGAGACTCTCGCTTGCTCACCTGGGAGCACACATCCTCCATCTGCCTTGCTAGCCTACCTGGAGGTTCAGCCATCACAGGTCGTACCTACCCCTTACCTAGAGACTGCCCCGGTCACTTGCCGTGACCTCCAGCCCGTTCTTCCAGAGACTGCCCCGGTCACTTGCCGTGACCTCCAGCCCGTTCTTCCAGAGACTGCCCTGATCACTTGCCGTGACCTCCTGCCCGTACACCCAGAGACTGTCCCGGTCACCTGCTGTGACTGCCTGCCTGGTCGCCACCCGCTCCCTTACAAGGACCGCTCCCTTGTATAATAGCCCAGAGGTTCCGCCTCCCAGACCCGTTACACATTGTAACATTCTCCTTTACCCCACCTGATGAAGACGGCTTAGACCGTCGAAATGTATTGTGGCAGTGGTATTGGAGGAATAATAAAGGTCGGTTATCATCTATTAAATTGTCCAGTATTCCTTTGGCGCTCCCTGAGACCACTGCACCATTCTTTACATGTGAAATATCTCCATACGGAGCCAAAGTGTCAAGAGCAGCCTGGCATATTTGGATGTTTGAGGACCTGCGGTTATCCAGCCACCGGGATAAACAACTGAGCACCTGCGGTGACGTGTTATCCGGTCCGGCAGGATCGCGTGACCACTCGAGAAGCACGGAGTTGCGATGCAAACACCGACAGGACGGTATTACAAATAGAGAGAGGCGACCCGGAGCCTCATTAATCACACGCTTACTCTTGGTTGTGTAGACGTACACAACCATCACAGGTGAGTGCACTGGCACTTTTTAATTTATATAACTAGCCCTGTGAGTCTACACATGCGCCCTTTCCCTTTTCTTTTAGATGGCTATATGCGGCCTCCTGCTGTGTATAGATGGCTACGTGCGGCCTCCCGCTGTGTATAGATGGCTACGTGCGGCCTCCCGCTGTGTATAGATGGCTACTTGTGGCCTCCTGCTGTGTATAGATAGCTACGTGCATCCTCCTGCTGTGTATAGATGGCTACATGCGGCCTCCTGCTGTGTATAGATGGCTACGTGCGGCCTCCTGCTGTGTATAGATGACTACGTGTGGCCTCCTGCTGTGTATAGATGGCTAAGTGCGGCCTCCTACTGTGTATAGATGGTTTCGTGCGGCCTCCCGCTTTGTATAGATGGCTACATGCGGTCTACTGCTGTGTATAGATGGCTATGTGCGGCCTCCTGCTGTGTATAGATGGCTACGTACGGCCTCCCGCTGTTTATGGCTACATGCAGCCTCCCGCTGTATCTGGGGGGCCGCGTGCGGCCTCCCGCTGTGTATAGATGGCTATGTGCGGCCCCCTGTTGTGTATAGATGGTGCCGTGCGGCCTCCCACTGTATATAGATGGCGGTGTGCTGCCTCCTTCTGTTTATAGATGGCTACATGCGGCCTCCCGCTGTGTATAGATGGCGCCATGCTGCCTCCTGCTGTTTATAGATGGCGCCGTGCTGACTCCTGCTGTTTATAGATGGCTACGTATGGCCTCCCGCTGAGTATAGAGCGGGCCGTGCTGCCTCCTGCTGTTTAGAGATAGCTACATGCGGTCTCCCGCTGTGTAAAGTTTGCTTCGTGCGGCCTCCTGCTGTGTATAGATGGTTACATGCGGCCACCTGCTGTGTATAGATGATGCCGTGCTTCCTCCTGCTGTATATAGATGGCTACATGCGACCTCCTGCTGTGTATAAATGGGTACGTGCGGCCCTCTGCTGTGTATAGATGGCTATGTGCGGCCTCCAGCTGTGTATAGAAGGCTACATGCGGCCTCCCGCTGTGTATAGATGGCTACATGTGGCCTCCTGCTGTGTATAGATGGCTACGTATGGCCCCCCGCCATGCATAGATGGCTACATGCAGTCTCCTGCTGTATCTGGGGGGCGCCGTGCGGCCTGCCGCTGTGTATAGATGGCTATGTGCGGCCCCCTGCTGTGTATAGATGGTGCCGTGCGGCCTCCCACTGTATATAGATGGCGGTGTACTGCTTCCTGCTGTTTATAGATGGCTACATGCGGCCTCCCGCTGTGTATAGATGGCGCCGTGCTGCCTCCTGCTGTTTAGAGATGGCTATGTACGGCCTCCCGCTGTGTATAGAGCGGGCCATGCTGTCACCTGCTGTTTATAGATGGCTACATGCGATCTCCCGCTGTGTAAAGTTTGCTTCGTGCAGCCTCCTGATGTGTATAGATGGCTACATGTGGCCACCTGCTGTGTATAGATGGTGCCGTGCTTCCTCCTGCTGATTATAGATGGCTACATGCGGCCTCCAGCTGTGTATAGATGGCTACGTGCGACCTCCAGCTGTGTATAGATGGCTATGTGCGGCCTCCCGCTGTGTATAGATGGCTATGTGCGGCCTCCTGCTGTGTATAGATGGCTATGTGCGGCCTCCTGCTGTATATAGATGGTGCCGTGCGGCCTCCCGCTGTGTATATTTGGCGCATAGCTGCCTCCTGTTGTTTATAGATGGCGCTGTGCAGCCTCCCGCTGTGTATACATGGTGCCGTGCTGCCTACTGCTGTTTATAGATGGCTACATGCGGCCTCCCCTGTGTATAAATGGCGACGTCTGGCCTCCTACTCTGTATAGATGACTACATGCGGCCCCGTGCTTTTTATAGATGGCTACGTGCAGTCCCCTGCTGTGCATAGATGGCTACGTGCGGCCTTCTGCTGTGTATAGATGGCTATGTGCGGCCTCCTGCTGTGTATAGATGGTTATGTGCAGCCTCCTGCTGTGTATAGATGGCTAAGTGCTGCCTCCCGCTGTGTATACATGTCTACGTGTGGCCTCCTGCTGTGTATGGATGACTATGTGTGGCCTCCTGCTATGTATAGATGGCTATATGCTGCCTCCTGCTGTGCATGGATGGCTATGTGCGGCCTCCTGCTGTGCATAGATGGCTACGTGCGGCCTCTAGCTGTGTATAGATGGCTATGTGCGGCTTCCCGCTGTGTATGGATGGCACCATGTGGCCTCCCGCTGTGTATAGATGGCTACGTGCAGCCTCCTGCTGTGTATAGATGGCTACGTGCGGTCTCCTACTGTGTATAGATGACGCCGTGCGGCCTCTTGCTGTGTATAGATGGCACCGAGCTGCCTCCTGCTGTTTATAGATGGCTATGTGCAGCCTCCCGCAGTGTATAGATGGTGCCGTTCTGTCTCCTGCTGTTTATAGATGGCTACATGCGGCCTCCCGCTGTGCATATATGGCTACGTGTGGCCTATTGCTGTGTATAGATTGCTACGTGCGGCCTCCTGCTGTGTATAGATGACTACATGCGGCCACCTGCTGTGTATCGATGGCTATGTGCGGCCTCCTGCTGTGTATTTATGGCTGCGTGCTGTCTCCTGCTGTGTCTAGATGGTGCCGTGCTGCATCCTGCTGTTTATAGATGGCTACATGTGACCTCACGCTGTGTATAGATGGCTACGTGCGGCCCCCTGCTGTGTATAGATGGCTACGTGCGTCCACCTGCTGTGTATAGATGGCTACGTGCGGCCTCCTGCTATATATAGATGCCTTTGTGCGGCCTCCTGCTATGTATAGTTGGCTACGTGCGGCCTCCTGCTGTGTATAGATAGCTTCGTGCGGCCTCTCACTGTGTATAGATGGCACCGTGCGGCCTCCCGCTGTGTATAGATGGCTACATGCAGCCTTTTGCTGTGTGTAGATAGATACGTGCGGCCTCCTTCTGTATATAGTTGGCACCTTGAGGCCTCGCGCTGTGTACAGATGGCTACTTGCGGCCCCCCGCCATGTATAGATGGCACCGTGCGGCCTCCTGCTGTGTATAAATGGCTATGTTCGGCCTTGCGCTGTGTATAGATGGCTACGTGCAGCCTCCTGCTGTGTATAGATGGCGTCGTGTGACCTCCCGCTGTATATAGATGGCTACGTGTGGCCTCCTGCTGTGTATAGATGGCTATGTGCGGCCCCCTGCTGTGTAAAGATGGCGCCGAGCTGCTTCCTGCTGTTTATAGATGGCTAAATGCGGCCTCCCGCTGTATATAGATGGCTACGTGCGTCCTCCTGGTGTGTATACATGGCTATGTGCGGCCTCTTGCTGCGTATAGATGGCTGCATCCTGCTGTGAATAGATGGCAAAGTTCGACCTCCCGCTGTGTATAGATGGCTACGTGCGGCCTTCTGCTGTGTATTGATGGCTACATGTGGCCTCCTGCTGTGTATAGATGGCTACGTAAGGCCTCCCGATGTGTATAGATGGCTACTTGCGGCATCCTGCTGTGTATAGATGGCTACGTGCTGCCTCCTGCTGTGTATAGATGGTAACATACGGTCTCATTCTGTGTATAGATGGCTACGTGCGGCCTCCTGCTGTATATAGATGGCGCCATGTGGCCTCCCGCTGTGTATAGATGGCGCCGAGCTGCCTCCTGCTGTTTATAGATGGCTATGTGTAGACTCCCGCTGTGTATAGATGGAGCCGTGCTGCCTCCTGCTGTTTATAGATGGCTACATACGGCCTCCCGCTGTGTATAGATGGCTACGTGCGGCCCCCTGCTGTGTATAGACGGCTACGTGCAGCCTCCAGCTGTGTATAGATGGCTACGTGCGGCCTCCTGCTGTGTATAGATGGCTACGTGCAGCCTCCCACTGTGTATAGATGGCTACGTGTGGCCTCCTGCTGTGTATAGATGGCGCCGTGCGGCCTCCCGCTGTTTATAGATGGCGCCTAGCTGCCTCCAGCTGTTTATAGATGGCTACCTGTGGCCTCCTGCTGTGTAAAGATGGCTACGTGCAGCCCCCTGCTGTGCATAGATGGCTACGTGCGACTTCCTGCTGTGTATAGATGGTTTCGTGCGGCCTTCCGCTGTGTATAGATGGCGCTGTGCTGCATCCTGCTGTTTATAGATGGCTGCCCGTTGCCTCCCGCTGTGTATAGATGGCGTCGTGCTGCCTCCTGCTGTTTACAGATGGCTACATGCGGCCTCCCGCTGTGTGTAGATGGCTCCGTGTGTTCTCCTGCTGTGTATAGATGGCTAAGTGCTGCCTCCCGCTGTGTATACATGTCTACGTGTGGCCTCCTGCTGTGTATGGATGACTATGTGTGGCCTCCTGCTATGTATAGATGGCTATATGCTGCCTCCTGCTGTGCATGGATGGCTATGTGCGGCCTCCTGCTGTGCATAGATGGCTACGTGCGGCCTCTAGCTGTGTATAGATGGCTATGTGCGGCTTCCCGCTGTGTATGGATGGCACCATGTGGCCTCCCGCTGTGTATAGATGGCTACGTGCAGCCTCCTGCTGTGTATAGATGGCTACGTGCGGTCTCCTACTGTGTATAGATGACGCCGTGCGGCCTCTTGCTGTGTATAGATGGCACCGAGCTGCCTCCTGCTGTTTATAGATGGCTATGTGCAGCCTCCCGCAGTGTATAGATGGTGCCGTTCTGTCTCCTGCTGTTTATAGATGGCTACATGCGGCCTCCCGCTGTGCATATATGGCTACGTGTGGCCTATTGCTGTGTATAGATTGCTACGTGCGGCCTCCTGCTGTGTATAGATGACTACATGCGGCCACCTGCTGTGTATCGATGGCTATGTGCGGCCTCCTGCTGTGTATTTATGGCTGCGTGCTGTCTCCTGCTGTGTCTAGATGGTGCCGTGCTGCATCCTGCTGTTTATAGATGGCTACATGTGACCTCACGCTGTGTATAGATGGCTACGTGCGGCCCCCTGCTGTGTATAGATGGCTACGTGCGTCCACCTGCTGTGTATAGATGGCTACGTGCGGCCTCCTGCTATATATAGATGCCTTTGTGCGGCCTCCTGCTATGTATAGTTGGCTACGTGCGGCCTCCTGCTGTGTATAGATAGCTTCGTGCGGCCTCTCACTGTGTATAGATGGCACCGTGCGGCCTCCCGCTGTGTATAGATGGCTACATGCAGCCTTTTGCTGTGTGTAGATAGATACGTGCGGCCTCCTTCTGTATATAGTTGGCACCTTGAGGCCTCGCGCTGTGTACAGATGGCTACTTGCGGCCCCCCGCCATGTATAGATGGCACCGTGCGGCCTCCTGCTGTGTATAAATGGCTATGTTCGGCCTTGCGCTGTGTATAGATGGTTACGTGCAGCCTCCTGCTGTGTATAGATGGCGTCGTGTGACCTCCCGCTGTATATAGATGGCTACGTGTGGCCTCCTGCTGTGTATAGATGGCTATGTGCGGCCCCCTGCTGTGTAAAGATGGCGCCGAGCTGCTTCCTGCTGTTTATAGATGGCTAAATGCGGCCTCCCGCTGTATATAGATGGCTACGTGCGTCCTCCTGGTGTGTATACATGGCTATGTGCGGCCTCTTGCTGCGTATAGATGGCTGCATCCTGCTGTGAATAGATGGCAAAGTTCGACCTCCCGCTGTGTATAGATGGCTACGTGCGGCCTTCTGCTGTGTATTGATGGCTACATGTGGCCTCCTGCTGTGTATGTATGGCTACGTAAGGCCTCCCGATGTGTATAGATGGCTACTTGCGGCATCCTGCTGTGTATAGATGGCTACGTGCTGCCTCCTGCTGTGTATAGATGGTAACATACGGTCTCATTCTGTGTATAGATGGCTACGTGCGGCCTCCTGCTGTATATAGATGGCGCCATGTGGCCTCCCGCTGTGTATAGATGGCGCCGAGCTGCCTCCTGCTGTTTATAGATGGCTATGTGTAGACTCCCGCTGTGTATAGATGGAGCC
Source organism: Phyllobates terribilis (assembly GCF_046119375.1). NCBI lineage: Eukaryota > Metazoa > Chordata > Amphibia > Anura > Dendrobatidae > Phyllobates > Phyllobates terribilis. The sequence goes on along the minus strand of NW_027362762.1, from coordinate 134,071,243 downwards.
GTGCTGCCTCCTGCTGTTTATAGATGGCTACATACGGCCTCCCGCTGTGTATAGATGGCTACGTGCGGCCCCCTGCTGTGTATAGACGGCTACGTGCAGCCTCCAGCTGTGTATAGATGGCTACGTGCGGCCTCCTGCTGTGTATAGATGGCTACGTGCAGCCTCCCACTGTGTATAGATGGCTACGTGTGGCCTCCTGCTGTGTATAGATGGCGCCGTGCGGCCTCCCGCTGTTTATAGATGGCGCCTAGCTGCCTCCAGCTGTTTATAGATGGCTACTTGTGGCCTCCTGCTGTGTAAAGATGGCTACGTGCAGCCCCCTGCTGTGCATAGATGGCTACGTGCGACTTCCTGCTGTGTATAGATGGTTTCGTGCGGCCTTCCGCTGTGTATAGATGGCGCTGTGCTGCATCCTGCTGTTTATAGATGGCTGCCCGTTGCCTCCCGCTGTGTATAGATGGCGTCGTGCTGCCTCCTGCTGTTTACAGATGGCTACATGCGGCCTCCCGCTGTGTGTAGATGGCTCCGTGTGTTCTCCTGCTGTGTATAGATGGCTACATATGGCCCCATGCTGTGTATAGATGGCTATGTGAGGGCTCCCGCTGTGTATAGATGGCTATGTGCGGCCTCCTGCTATGCATAGATGGCTATGTGCGGCCTCCTGATTTGTACAGATGGCTACGTGTGGCCTTCTGCTGTGTATACATGGCTATGTGTGGCCTCCCACTGTGTATAGATGGCTACGTGTGGCCTTCTGCTGTGTATACATGGCTTTGTGCGGCCTCCTGCTGTGTATAGATGATTTCGTGCGGCCTCCGGCTGTGTTTAGATGGCTACATGTGGCCCCCTGCTGTGTGTAGATGGCGCTGTGCGGCCTCCTGCTATTTATAGATGGCTATGTGCGGCCTCCTGCTGTTTATAGATGGTACCGTGTGGCCTCCCGCTGTGTATAGATGGCTACGTGCAGACTCCTCCTGTGTATAGATGGCGCCGTGTAGCCTTCCGCTTTATATATATGGCTACGTCTGGCCTCCTGCTATGTATATATGGCTACTTGCGGCCTTCAACTGTGTATAGATGGCTACGTGCGGCCTCCCGCTGTGTATAGATTTCTACGTGCGGCCTCCCGCTGTTTCTGGGGGCACGTGCCGCCTCCCGAAGTGTATAGATGGCTACGTGTAGCCTCCCACTCTGTAGAGATGGCTAAGTTCGGCCTACCGCTGTGTATAGATAGCGCCGTGCGGCCTCTTGCTGTTTATAGATGGCTACATGCGGCCTCCTGCTGTGTATACATGGCGCTGTGCTGCCTAATGCTGTTATAGATGGCTATGTGCGGCCTTCCGCTGTGTATAGATGGCGCCGTGCTGCCTCCTACTATTTATAGATGGCTACATGCGGCCTCCTGCTGTGTATAGATGGCTATGTGAGGCCTCCCACTGTGTATAGATGGCTACGTGCGCCCCCCACCGTGTATGGATGGCGCTGTGCGGCCTCCCACTGTGTATACTATAGATGGCTACATGCGGCCCCCCGCCGTGTATAGATGGCTACGTGCAGTCTCCTGCTGTGTATAGATGGCGCCGTGTGGCCTACCGCTGTATATAGATGGCTACGTGTGGCCTCCTGCTGTGTATAGATGGCTATTTGCGGCCTAATGCTGTGCATAGATGGCTATGTGCGGCCTCCCGCTGTGTATAGATGGCTACGTGCGGCCTCCCGCTCTATCTGGTGAGCGCGGTGTGGCCTACTGCTGTGTATAGATGGGTACGTGTAGCCTTCCACTGTGTAAAGATGGCTACATGCGGCCTCCCGCTGTGTATAGATGGCTACATGCGGCCTCCCGCTGTGTATAGACGGCTACGTGCGGCCCCCTGCCGTGTATAGATGGCGCCTTGCAGCCTCCTGCTGTGTATAGATGGCTACATGCGGCCTCCCGCTGTGTATAGATGGCTACGTGCGGCCTCCTGCTGTGTATAGGGGGATTGTGGCAGCTCATATTGTGTGTAGGGTCTCATACTGTATATAGGGGATGTCAGCATACTTAATTCTGCTCAATATTAAATCATACAGCTAATGTAAAAAAATTATTATAATTAATTTATTAATATTGTGCCATATTAATTTCACGTGAACTATCACATAATCTATCACAGGGGAACATGTGACATGTCACGTGATACATCAGGTGTGTGTGGGGGGGCGCCCGCACCTTCTAAACTGCCCAGGGCCCTTGCTACTCTTAATCCACCATTGGGTTTACAAACCCCTATAGACCAATACTTATAACTGCAGAAAGAGATCTGTATGTATTCAGTGTCTTGTGCAGGGGGTGATGGTTTGTAATGTTTTTCTTAAATTAAGCATAAACTACATCATTACATTAGGTTATTCCCAAGACGGAAAGTTCTCATTATCTTTAACCCGCTGGTGGCTGGGGATCAGAGCACTGGAACCCCCAGTGATTGTGAGACTGGCACTCTGGAATCTGCGAGGACAGGACCCTGCAAAGCCAATTCCTGAATACAATGGGGGTGTATGTGCTCGATCTCTCCATTTATTGTCTGTTGCACTGCCGGAAATAGAGGAGGTCTGTACTCCGCTTTCTCTGGCAGTCTCCTATCTGCAGAGTCCAATTCTCAGAAATAATAAAATAGTCACATTTATTTCATACTTGATATTAAAAACAGAATACATAGAAATAGGAAAAAGGGAAAGGTGATAAAGACACTCACAAAAAGAGTACACTGGGGTGAGGTATTCTAGACCTATCAGAATAACAAATATCACATGCGAGGAAGTCAAATGACACTCAAGTGTATATATCCACAAACAGTGGAAAGTGCATTGTGCTATTCAATGAAACATGATAAGTATATAAATATAATCATACCCATAATATATAAATCCAAGTGGATAAGTTATAAATAAATATATAAATATATCATGAATATTGCACTGAAAGAGTAACCATGACCAAACAGATGGATGTAACAATCAGTAAATGAATAGGTACTAACCCTGGAGCATGTGGTGTCTCATGTGTGAGTCCTGCATCCAACGCGCGTTTCGCTGTCGCTTTCTCAAGGATACTGAGGTAAGATGAAATTTAGGTATATATATATATCCGCAATAATTAGTGTGGCCAGGTGTAGCGGGAAAGAGAGAGTTATTACCATGCATGGTATCGTCCGGCATTGACAACCCCCCGTGACAGACGCGTCTCACACTGAGCGCGGCCGCACAGGAAGATGACAAGCCGGAAAGCGTTCCACAGTGGAACGCAAGAGGGAGTCATTAAATGACTCATCTACTTACCAAAAACTAACATTCAATCCTTTGTCTAAATTCCAGAACCTCCTTGAGACTATTCTTTGTGACGCTGTCCAGAGGGGATCCTTGACTCAACTGGAGATGTCTTATCTTTTCAAAAAAGATCCACAGATCTCTACTTTTTATATTCTCCCCAAAACTCATAAGGATCTCACCAATCCCCCAGGTAGGCCCATTGTGTCTGGGATTGATAATTTCTGTGAACCGGCCTGTAAATTGATTGATCATATCTTAAGACCTATGGTGGAGTCTTTACCATCATATTTGAAAGATACGTCAGATTTTCTGAGGAGGATCGATGGCATCCAAGTTGACGATGATGTTCTCATGGTAACTTGTGATGTAGAGTCTCTTTATACCTCCATTCGCCATAGTGATGGAATCAGGGCGGTATCCGCTTTTCTTGAGGTGTCCAATATTGATAATGAATTTGCTAACTTTATTCTGAGCCTGTTGGACTTTGTCTTAAAACACAACTTTTTTACTTTTAGGGACTCCTTCTTCCTACAGCTCCAGGGTACCGCGATGGGGGCGGCTTGTGCCCCCTCTTATGCTAATTTATTCCTGGGGCTGTGGGAAAGAGAGATTTTTATGATTAACCCTATTTTGAATATTGACAAAGTCACTTTTTGGGGTCGTTTTATTGATGACGTCTTCTTTTTGTGGCAGGGCTCTCATGTTGACCTCTCATCATTCATGACTACTCTCAATACTAATAATCTCAACATTAAACTAACCTTTAAATATGGACGACATAAAATGGACTTTTTGGATGTCCTGGTTGACATAGACAATGACGGTTTCATTCAAACAGATATATACCGTAAACCTACTTCGGCAAATTCACTTCTGTGCGCCACTTCGTCACACCCTAAAAGTCTGGTTAACAATATTCCTACCGGACAATTCCTACCAATACGACGTATTTGTTCAAATGACGCCCAATTTGAGACTCAAGCCAATTTACTGAAAAAATGCTTTCTGGACAGGGGCTATAGTGAAAAGGTCATTCAACGCAGCTATAGAAGAGCTAAATTTTCTGATCGTAAGGATCTACTTTATAAACAACGTAAGGTGGAAACAACAGATACCGTTCGATTCATCTCTACCTTCAATGCCAGGAGCTCTGAAGTCTGGGCTGCACTCAAGAAACATTGGCGTATTTTAGAATTGGACCGTTCATTATCACCTTTCATCTCTAACCACCCTACCATCACATATCGCCGAGCACGGAATTTACGTGACGTATTGGTCCATAGTCATTTGACAAATGGCAAGAAGTATATATTTGACTCAAAAGGACCACAATGGGGTTGCCGTCCTTGTGGTGGGTGCATCGCATGTCCCAATATTGAATGTACTAAGACATTCACAGATGCAGAGGGTTTGAAGACCTATAAAATTACTCATACCATCTCTGCAATACAATTGGCGTTGTCTACAGCGCGAGGTGTCCCTGTAACAAGATATATATTGGCATGACATCATGAGAGCTAAATAGGAGGACACGTGAACATGTACTGGACATACGGGCAGCCAGTGAAATAGCTAACCTTGAAGAACTTAAGACCATTCCTCGTCATTATAAGAAATATCACAATTGTGATCCGTCATCCTTCAAGGTAAGCGGGATTGATCGAGTTTATCCAGGCATTAGGGGGGGTAATTGGAGAAAGGCCCTAGCCCAGAAGGAAGTGAAATGGATCACCATTTTGAATTCAATCTCTCCGTATGGTCTTAATGAATCCTATAGTTTCGCTCCTTTTTTGTAACTTGTTGGGATAGGTTTTTATACTCCTTATACGCTTCATTCATTTTTAGTCTTGTTTTATTTTTAATTGGCTTTATTCTTTATTTTAATTTTTTCTTTTTCTTCCGTTTAGTTTTCCTGCGTTTTTTCCTGAGGTGGTATTGGGTTTGGCTTGGTGGCTTGCGAAGATCCAGGGCTTCCTCTCCTCTTCACGTCGTTTTAATGTGACTGTTTTGTGCACATGTATGCACTTATATATATATATATATATATATATTTTTGTACATATTTTTATCGATGGGTGCCTCTTTTTGGACATGTATGGACCCATATATTAATATATGAAGATTGGCATCACGCTATATTATGATTATTGTACACTATGTATCCCCATTTTTGTTTTGTGGTGTTTTCACATTTTATACACGTATATTTGCTGTATACTACACTCACACTTAGTTATTATTCACTTTTTTCACGTCTATCATTCTTTATATATATATATACACATATTCTGCCTTTAACATTAGGGCTTTTGACACTCCTTTTTTATATTTTTTTTATTTTTATTCACATTCATACCTTGGCTCTGCATATTCCCATTGGTTTCCATGTAGCGCTATTATAGCCGACATCACTTCCGGTTCTGCCCTTTGCGTTTCACTGTGGAGCGCATTCGACTCCCTCTTGCGTTCCACTGTGGAACGCTTTCCGGCTTGTCATCTTCCTGTGCGGCCGCGCTCAGTGTGAGACGCGTCTGTCACGGGGGGTTGTCAATGCCGGACGATACCATGCATGGTAATAACTCTCTCTTTCCCGCTACACCTGGCCACACTAATTATTGCGGATATATATATACCTAAATTTCATCTTACCTCAGTATCCTTGAGAAAGCGACAGCGAAACGCGCGTTGGATGCAGGACTCACACATGAGACACCACATGCTCCAGGGTTAGTACCTATTCATTTACTGATTGTTACATCGATCTGTTTGGTCATGGTTACTCTTTCAGTGCAATATTCATGATATATTTATATATTTATTTATTTATAACTTATCCACTTGGATTTATATATTATGGGTATGATTATATTTATATACTTATCATGATTCATTGAATAGCACTATGCACTTTCCACTGTTTGTGGATATATACACTTGAGTGTCATTTGACTTCCTCGCATGTGATATTTGTTATTCTGATAGGTCTAGAATACCTCACCCCAGTGTACTCTTTTTGTGAGTGTCTTTATCACCTTTCCCTTTTTCCTATTTCTATGTATTCTGTTTTTAATATTAAGTATGAAATAAATGTGACTATTTTATTATTTCTGGTATATGTGTCTATTTATCGGTTATATGTGTGTGATTGACAAATTATCCTATTTACTCATATGGATTTGTTGACAGTCCAATTCTCGTAGACTAAGGTCCCAGTCTCATGATTACTGGGTGTTCCTGTGCTCTGTCCCCTAGCGATCATTAGATTATCCATCATCCCTCGGATAGGTGATAACTTGCTGTCATGGGAACAACCTTTTTATATTCTGTTAATTCCACATAATTTTTGACAGCAAGTACATTCTTAATAGAACTTTTAATTGAACATTGACAGGATGTAAAATTGTTTTATATCTTTTCACAAATATGCAATTTTTTTGCCAGGAAGCGCAGCACCAGGAGCAAAAATATCCTGCCGCCTTTTTCCTTTAACTGATCACTCTCAGATTAGGCCTTTTCCCAAATATCAAGTAAAAAGTAGAGTGATCCCTCCATAATATGGTGACATTTTAGCACCCGTATTGCCTGAGTCTGTAGCACATGGGTCATGTATACGAGCTGGAGAACTCGTCCTGGCACATTAATTACACAGATGTACAAATTCTACCAATTTCATCTTTATCAGTTTCACTGAGAAATAACCTAGTTGACTTCTTTTTTGTAGGTGTGGAAAAGATGCTGGTCATGCCCCTGACGATGCAGTACATTCTGCTATCAGTGTCGGGGTGACTGCACTTAATATTGGCCATTTAGGTATAAAGGCAATGGTGAAAAAAACTGCAAAAGAAACCAGTCATGTCATTGTGGATGAATACAGACCGAAAGAGAAACAGGACAAGATGGATCCGCACTGAGGCCGTAATCCCACTCTCCCCTCTGCCTTAATGTGTGACACTAAACCTTTCCACTAGTTAATACAATATCTGGTTTTTAATAGACTTTTCTTCTGTATGTTAGAATAAGAACCTTGAGAAACGTTGGCACAAAGATCAGGTCTGCTAACAATATTCCACTATACGAATAGAAACCATAGCAATATTAATATTCTGAGACTCAAAGTAGTAATAAGTAGGCCTGGTTCTAAAAGGAAATATTCAGACTTTTTCTCTCCAGACAGATGAATTACATGTATTATTCCTTGTTATATAATTTTCTGAAGACAATAGTTTCCACTTTTCGGATTTGTGGCTAAAGGGGCTATCCCAGGAATAATTTTTACACTAAAATTCCTGACAGGGGATCAGTGTGTTAAGGTAATTTGCAGTGCTTATAGTATAAAAAGTACCCATAATGGTTTGCTTCCCATGAGTACTGCAAGGGGTGGGTGATAAACTGAATTGATCTCCTTCACCTTCTGGCAGCTAACAATATAGCACCTATGTCTCCAGCAGAAGGAATCTTATCAGCTACACTACAATATACCTTGTAAAAAGTCATTTATATTTGCAGTAAACAGGGGATCAATATGTCTAGAACTGTCTACAGAGGAAGGGACGGCGCATGTGTGACCACCAGCATCAGCTCATAAGGTGGACATGCTACACACTTTCAACAAAAGGTGGTGCCAGAAGTAAATGTTATAAGTCTTCACTGGATTTTTTTTTCCAACACGTAAATTGCAAGTACTGTATACAATGAATGATATTTAAAGGGTTTTTTTTCTCACAAACACAAAATCATTTTAAACAACAGATCTTGGAAGAATAATAATTTCCACAATTGGATGTGTTTAAAACAAATGTTCCTGTGCTGAGATAATCTTATAAATGTGCCCCTGCTGTGTTCTGTGTAATGGCTGTGTCTGACCGTACAGGAACATGGTCTGATCATACCACATCTCCTGGACAGGGGAGAACGGAAAAGAGAATACATATATTACAGCAGGGGAACACAGCTTATACTTTTTGTGAGGTAAAACATTTCTCTTCCTGTATTTAAACAATGTTTTACTTCAAAGAAAGAATCATCTGTGATCCCGAGCTGTAATATCTGTATACTCTTTTGTGTCCTCCCCTGCCCAGGAGCTGTGGTATGATCAGACCATGTTCCTGTATGGTCAGACACAGCCGTTACACAGTACACAGCAGGGGAACATTTATAAGATTATCTCAGCACAGGAACATTTTATTTAAACACATTCAAATGTGAAAGTTATTATTATTCCAAGATCTATTGGTTAAAATCAACTTTTGTTCGTGGGAAAACCCCTTTAATGGTGGCACAATCCCTTTAAAATGACCATTTATTTTATCTACTAGCAGCCTTTGTGAAAATGAAGTGCTGGAGTGTAAATAATGTAATTCGGAGGAAATGTCAGCCCTTTTCTCTTGATTGTCAGTAAAGCTGAAAAAAATATTCTATCACATGCTATAGGAGTGGTCAGGCCTGCCACCAGGAATTTCAGGGCCACATACTGGCAAAATGTTCAGACCCCCTTCAGACTCCACCCAGGCTCCACCCCAGCTGCGCCTCCACCCCAGGTCCGCCTCCACCCCAGGTCCGCCTCCACCCTAGCTCCACCTCCAACCCTCAAACCTTCCACAGTCCCACCGCCCACTTTGGAAAAACTCCACTTCTGCACCACGTCCTCACCAATCACACATTAATAGTTTCCATTGAACACCAGATCACATACATAGCCATCAGGATTTGTTTTGACCAAAAGATTTTTTAAGCCTGCCACCACGACAAGGTAGACTCTTTCGGCAGGGCCCTACTCTACTCTAACCTATTAAACATTTCTTATAATATCTAATACTCTTTTTATGTATATTTTTTATTTATTTTTCTTTAAGGGAATGTGTCAAATAATTTTTTTTAAACTAATTGAAATCAGATTGTGATAATTTTTTTATAACCTGTATTTCTGATTGCAGATTACTGTTTTTTTTGTACATTTATGGAAGCTGCTCTCTTGCCTGTTTGGAGATTGGACATAGACATCTATCTATCTATCTATTATCTATCTATCTATCTATCTCACAAGACAATATAGGGGACTTTATTTCGTTCCTTGCGAGAGTTTTATATAGAGGTTCTCATGTTTAGTGACATAAAGATGTCATTGTGCAGGAAGGGGGAAGAGGTGAGCTGTGACACTACCTACTGTGAATGGTGGATTCTGTTATCTCTCATTGTAATCCTGCTTGTTATGATAATGCGGTGACTGCTGAAATGGGATCTCTTCTGGATGTGTCAGTCTATTAGAAAAGCAATTTCTGTTTATTTCTTATTTGATGATATAAGGGGTGACAAACGTTAAAGTAAATTCTTTCCAAATCTTTAAACTATGATTAAAAGTAATGGCCATTTTCTGTTTTTTGTTGACCCATGTGTTTGAGATGATGATAAGGCTCTTACTAATATGGCCTTTCTTGAATTTTGTCACCAAATATGAAATATGGGAAATAGTGCAGAATAGCCTATATTTCTAAGAGCCTTTTAATCATCTCACAAACACATTATTTAACAATAATCAGAAAGTGGTCAATGCCTTAACATAAAAGCTTCCTAACACATTATTAAATATTTCGCTAACTAAATCTACTTTTTATAAGAGTCATTTAGTTAAATCCTTTGGTCAATTATGTAAAGTGCAAATTATAGTGTTATTAGCCGGCCATCACGTACCTTTTTCCCCTCACCTACAGCTCTATCATGGATAAGAGGAAATCCTATTACCGGTCAGTTTTAGAATTTACTATACACAGTGGATACATCTGTATATAGTAATAAATATGTCGTAGGCATGTGCTACATGTTACTAAAAAAAAAAAAAAAAAAATCCGGCCTCCTCCACCCCTAAATAGCCGGCCATCACTCACCTTTTTCCCCTCACCTATGACAGCTCTGTCATGAATCAGAGGAAATACTATTACCGGTCAGTTTTAAAAATTACTATACACAGTGGATACATCTGTATATAGTAACACTTTTAAGTGTCATAGGCATGTGGGAGATGTTAATTAAAAAAAAAAAAAAATCCGGCCTCCTCCACCCCTAAATAGCCGGCCAACACTCACCACTTGGTTCTTCCAACCCAAGACAGCACAATATGGTGGTGCTGTCATGAATGTGAGGAAATCCAGTTACCGGTAGATACATTTTGAAGTGTTTTTCACATGCCTATGAGGGGAAAGGAGCGCAGATGTTCTGGCGCCACCACTTACAACCATCGGTTGTGCTGGTCTTCTGATGTCTTCTTGTCGGGTCCCTCGACATCTCCATTGACAGGTGTCTTCACTGTCAGTCTTGTCCTCCTCTCTGATGAATTCTTGGGAAGATGATGTGCTTCGGTCCTGTGCCAATTGTAGGTGTTATTAGACGTTCCAGTTCTTCGATGCCTGGGTCCACTCTTCTACACGTCCGTAGATCTTCTTCCAGGAGCTCAGGAGGACAACTCGCTCAGGTGACATTAGAGCTGGTGTCTAGAGGATTCACCAGGTAACAAACGATAAACCTCTGAACCTGGCCGTAGAGTTAACTGGTAAAGGTCCCTTCTCGGCCTCTGCTCTCTCCATGTTGTTCAGGTTGAATTTTCTGGCACGGCGTTGAGGTATAGGTGGCTGTAAGAGAGAAATAAAAATAGATTATGATGTTCTGATGATCAGACGATACGTCCTAATGGCATCCTAGAATGTAACTTACATGATAGTATATATTTTGTGCTTTTCTCTCCCCATCATGCACACAAATCTCTGAAGGCTCACAAGCATATTTGGATTTAGAATGAAGTGGCTGAATCATAGGGATATCATGCCCTATCACTACTGCAGATGCGATCACTGAGAATTAAAGGCCCTTGTCTGAGAATTCTGTATTGACCCCCTCACTTAAAGGGTTATCCACTGCTCGGACAATGTCTTTTCAGTCCCTAAGTGTCCCCTCGGTAAAATAACACTTACAGTATAGTCACTACTAGCAGCGGCTGCACTCACTTCCTCTGAAAGTCAATTATGTCCATAGGAGAGGAGAGTGAAGCCAGCGCTAATTGGCTCCAACAAGATCAAACCAAACAGAAGAAAAAGTCCTCCCCGATCATTAACACTTGCATATTTTTTGGTCAAACCTCATAGTTTGTGAAGGCCCCCTCCTCACTATGCATGTGTGTAACTACTCTGGTTGCACAGGCTATATGTCAACACTACTGCTGAATGGTATCCACACCTTCCTCTGCAGCCCCTGGGCACATCCCTCTTCATCTACCTCCTAACATTAGGTAACATATATTGTCTATAAAATGTGTCCAGAATGTAGAATGTTTTTGTATATACTTACTACAGGGATGTGTGGTGGGGGCATCCGAAGGGCTTCCACAGAGACCCAGTCAATATGCTGGAACAAGTGATGACCTCTGATGTTTCCGTGGACTCCTAAGCGCTTGGCAGGATCTCTCTGGAGGAGCTGAAATAGAGAAACATCATTAGTGATTCCAAGAACAAGAAGATTGCACATGGAGGCTTCTAGGTGTGAAAAGATGCCTTCCATACATCTGCTACCAGACTGATACTGTAAAGGGAAACTCTCACTCTTATTATTCATTAGATCAGTAAGATTTTGTCCCTTAAAGGGGATATCCGGAATATTGTGGAAAAACAAAGGCAGGCAGGTGGCCGGCACCGCTCTTCCCCAGTACAGAGCGGTCACAGTCTGCTACGGTCGGCGATTCAGCTGCCTCTGCTGACGTCACGTCGACAGAGCGGTGGCTTCTTTTCCGCCCTGCTCTGTTGATGGAGCATGACTTCTGACGTCATTCTGATTGACCGCCGTATTCCCGCTGCCTAACTGGAGGAGCCGACTATGAATCAGAATGACGGCAGAAGTTACGCTCCGTCAATAGAGCATGGCGGAAAAGAAGCTGCTACTCTGTCACAACAGCAGAGACAGCTGAATCACCGGCAGGAGCAATCTGTGCCGGCAATGAATGGTGTCAAGCACAACAGGAAGATAGGTAGCAACTCCCTGCCTGTTAGTCCTTAGCTACATTTTTTGGTTTTCACTACGTCCTCGATATCCCCTATAATGGTGCAGTCTGGAGTGTAGTAGAGGGGGGATGTCTTGCTGTCGGAGGTTTTCATGTAATATGGTTTAAAATACAGTGGTGTCTTATTACAGTGCCATACTCACCTTTTTGATGAGATCTTCAGCGCTGGAGGATAATTGATTAAATAGTGCAGGATGGTAATTGCACTTACTGGTAATCATTTTATTTAAGATGATGCCAAATGAATACCAGTCCACTCCAGCGCCATACTCCTCCTCAGCCAGCATCTGCCAAAGAGGAGAGAACAGTTACTGCAGAGAAAATACTAAGGAGCCAACATTGTGGACTGACCAGACTTGATGACCGGATGCTACTATTTAGAGGGGACATTTACCCCTATGTAAGAGATGGGGTAACACTTTCCCTGATTTTGTATTGTCCATGTTCCTAATCTCTCCACCTCTCCATTGTCTGTGATGTAAAATTATTACTATCATTGCATCAGTAAAAAGAGGAAAATTCTCTTCTTCTCACCTCAGGAGCCACAAATTCCTTGGTCCCAGCATATTCGGTGGCTGTGCGGTCTCCAAGCATGTTCTCAAGTGCGAGACCGAAATCTGTGATCTTAACATGGCCCGACTCAGCCACCAGGATGTTCTCGGGCTTGAGGTCTCTGTGGACGATGCCCTTAGAATGGAGATACTGGATGCCACACACGAGCTCCGCGGCATAGAATCTGTCACAAAAGAAAATGGAAAGATGTAATGTGAGGAGACCCTTAGAAATCCACACTAATCTATAGACTGACAGGTGAATGTTATATCTTATTACCTTGCACTGGGGATGTTAAGCCGCCCCTTCATCTGTAGGAAGTGGTGGAAGTCCCCGCACCTCATGTATTCCAGACCAAGTAGCACAAACATCTGTGTCATGGAAGAAACACAGCAAAGAGAAGTTATAATTACTGAATCATCCTAACATCTACACATTTACTATACAGAATACATTAGCGGCTTCTCTACTGCTTGGAGGGATATTCCAGCTTTAGCAAGAAAAATATATTATTTTTTTAAAGAGAATCTGACAGCTCCTCCATGTCTCCCAACCACCACCATGTATTTATTCTTATGATAATACCCTTCCTAACAAGCCCTTTGTACTGTATATTTGATTGTAGTGAATGCCAAAAAATTATTTTATAAATTTTGTTTGCAATATGCCAATTAGCATCAGACTAGTCAACACGGTGTTGGCTTCACCAGACTAGTCGTCCCAGGCACAACAGGCAGGTAATTAACAATCACCTGCCTGTCAGCTCTTAGGCCCATAGCCAAAAAAATTAATTAGTCATGGATAAACCCATTAATGATTAGTTATACAATTTTCCACTTTGCTTTTTATATCCATTCCTCAAACTTTCTAAGATCTCTGCTTTCAGTCGCTGTGTAGGAACCTACATTGTTCACCTCCAGTGGCTACAAACCCTCTCCTGATCATGTAGTGGACACACAGGTCACTTTACAAGAAACAGATCCAGTAACTGGCCTGCAATGAGCCGTGCGCCTGAGCGTCCATCACATGATCAGGAAAGGGTTCTCACACATTGGAGGCAAACAATGGAGATTACTAACTGACTGAAAGCAGAGATCTTAAGATGGCGATGAATTGATATAGAAAGTAGATTATGTGTAGAATCCATGACCCTGTGTCCGGTACTGCAGTTCATTCCCATTCTTAGTACCAGACAATTTGCTCGCACATGGCCGGCGCTCTGTGAGGTAGTGCAGTGAATCGGTCAGAGTATCCCAGTAAGCGCTGCTGCCCTCCTGATCTGCTGATTACCTATGGGGATAGTAGTAAAGTAGTATTCAGTATTATACCTTGGTCTGGAATGCAAAGTCTGCGTGGACGAGGAAGGGGCTCCCAGATGCCAACTGTAACACTCGGTGCTCCACCATCACATCCACCTCATAGCCAGTAGAGAGCAGGGATCTCTTGCTGATGATCTTCACAGCATACTTCTGATGGTTAGAAGCATCCTCCGCCAGGACAACCTTCCCATAACTCCCCTGCCCGAGCACATGATGGAATATTAATCTCTGCCTGATGTTATCTGAGATTTTGCTGCTAGAGCAGGTCGGCCGAACACCGCTGTCCTCTACTAGGGTGAAGAATTACAGAACAGGAGACATTTACAAGGATGTTCCCATTTTAGGCATTTCTGACATTTCATTTATTTGGCTCTTTCTATAACCCTCATAGACATTAATGAAGAGGGCCACATACACACGCGGCCTCCTCACGATTGAAGTGTATGGAGAATGTCAGGAGTTGACTTTTGGGAGCCTCAGGCAATAGACGGTACTTATGGCTTATTCTGGGAATGGGAAAATCCCTTTTGCATTTCACAAAGTGTTCAAAGTATTTTCAGAAAGTGGATTCCAAGGTTTACAATATGAATGTCCTATCCTTAGAATAGGCCATCAATAACAGTTCGTGGATGGTCCGACTCTTATCACCTCCACCATCGCTCTTCTGCTGGTTTCCTCTGTCTAGATAGTAGTGACTGTGTTTGGTATTTCAGTGTTCCATTCACTTCAATGGAACAATGTTGCAAAATCCATCAGTTGCTGTAGTATGTAGCCAGCGTGCAGGTAAGCGGGGCAGAAGAGGCTGCATCACTTACTAAGTTCTGAGACCCCTTAAAAAAGTAATTCAGGTGTTACTGGGAGTTGGTTGGAAATATCCCTTTAAATGTCTCTTGTTATCAAGTAAGGATAAGCATCTTAAATGGAACCTGTCATGTGCAAAACCACTATTTACCAGCAGATATAAGGTTAATCTGCAGGTAAAAAGCGTTAAAATGCTGTCTGGCCACATTACTGATGAAATTAGCTTCTATCAGTAATAGAAATTAGCTTCTATCCTCCCTGTGTTGAGGAGAGCCATAGGATCAAATACTTAATTAACCTCAAGACATAGGAGATTGAGAGAAAAGACCCACAAAGTGTATTATTTAACCTTACATAAGCTTGTTTAGATCAAAAGATGGCTGCCATTTCCTGTTTCATCACACCATGCTCTGTTCTGGGAGGAAGCTGCATTCTATAGAAGGACTAACCAACCACAGAGCGACACATTGCTTGGAGAAACCCACCCTGATGACCTCATGGATCACGCCCCCTGATGACCTCATGGACCAGCCCACCCTGATGACCTCATGGAACACGTCCCCTGATGACCTCATGGATCACGCCCCCTGATGACCTCATGGACCATACCCACCCTGATGACCTCATGGATCACGCCCCCTGATGACCTCTTGGATCACGCCCCCTGATGACCTCATGGACCTACCCACCCTGATGACCTCATGGATCTGCCCATGGACTAAACAATGAATACATCTGGTTACTCACATTCTAGGGCTAACCGAGCCCCTATTTACAGTTTATATAAGTCTATGTTCGGGTTGAATAAAGACACTTGGAGCTGTGTCATATCTGATCAAGGAGAGCTTACATCCGACTGTGTGTGTCTGATGTTATTCTTTCTTGCATGCACTTGATCATGTTCATTAGGCCAGGAGCAGGCAACTAGTGAACATACCAAAGTGTTCACTCTAACACCTGCAGCCACTCCATACAGAGCGGTTACAATCACCCCTCACTATATTGTGAGTAGCAGCAGGAATCACTCCCTGGCAGACTGATTGGCAGCTTTCTCTGCACATACACGTGGCACATACACGCTGCAGAGAGAGCTGTCAATCAAAATGCAGAGCAGTGATTACAGCCCCCGCCCACAGTATAGTCAGTGATGATCGCTCCGTGCACGCCCCAGGGACTGAGACGAGTCGCCGGTGTGAGAATGTAAAGTCATCTCCTCCTGGTATCCGTGCTGTCATTTAGGCAGCTGGCCAGGATTATAATGCTGCTTATCTGCATATAAACTCCATATCTGCTGACAAATAGCATTTTTGCACATGACAAGTTCTGTTTAAAGGGGTTGTCCGGGCTTAGGGTTCATTGTGCGCGCTGTCAGCATTCACTGGCGCCAGAAATGGGCAAAAACGTGACTGCAAGTGTGTAATTTGTATACATGCGGTCACGTGACGACTAGAGGGCCGTGGCCTCGCTCAGTACAAGTGAATAAACACCAATAAGTCATATAGACTGAAAGTCAATAGGCTACACCAAAAAATAAGGCAGATAAACAACCGCACAGCCCAAGCTGAAAATTGCCAAAGCTTTAATAATAACACATAAAAGCAAATACCAACAACAATAATAAAATCAAAGACACACCATAGATGGAAAAAGTGGAGTGCCTGGACTAAATAGTGTAAGAGATGACATTATACTCTGACATAGAGCTCCCACAGGTAATATGTAACGATAATATAAAGTAAAACCGAGGGCATAAAGTACAAAAAGCAGCAAAAAATAATAAACGCAGTGAAAATAATGAGGCTATCAAACAGATATTTCACATATATATTGATATATTAATGTATTAATATAGCAGATCACATAGTGCTAATAAGATCAGTGCATCAATATATACAGTGACTCTGCCTGCAAAGTACATACATAGCCGCTAGATAACCTCAATAAATACCTTATGCCAAAATAGCTGCATATATGAATGACCAGTGTCAATAAAAATAGCCCCAAATGGTTTACAAAGTAGCCATAATTACCCAAAGAGCATAGATCACACCAGTCCAGGCACCCACCACGCACCCGACGCGCGTTTCGTATAGGAAATGCTTCGTCCAGGGGTGATGATATGCTGGAGTGAATACGTATATAAAGGATCCTGGCCAGTATCGTGCAGATTGATGATTATCTACAGCTGTGAATGAGCACTTAACCTGACCTCTGCTGGATGTTACCATGGGTACCTGTATGTTATCTTGCCCCCGCACAAGAACTCCACCGCCGCGCCACCCATCCTGCTGCACAGCCACCGGAAGGACATAATGAGAAGAAAGTACTTCCCGTCACGTGATCGCAAACGGTCACATGATCGGAACTAAATCACGTGATTAGTATAACAGCAGAGCGCGTGCGCGATGGCAACCATTCAAACTGAAACCGAATCCCCGAGGCATACAAAGGTAAGTATGAAGGAAACAGGAACTCTGAAGAATAACCAACTAGAAATAGAAGAAAAAGAAGAAGTAGAAGAAAAAAGAAAAAGAAGGATATACCAGTGAACCAGAGAAGTGCAAGTGAAAGAATGTGAAAATAAAATAATGTAATAAACCACAAAAAGAGTAAAGGAGACGAGAGAGAAAACAAAACATGTTTAAATTTTATTGTAAAGTGAAAAAAAACGCCACATAAAATACCATATATGACAGAGGAAAGACCACGTGTATGAATAAGATAGTGCGGGATGAAAACAGTGAAATATATATATCAAACACAACAAATGTGTAAGGTGATACTAAAAGGTTTAAATAAAAAATAAAAGATGTTAAAAATATATATATATACAATATATAGTAATGAAAAAGTGTGATGTGCACTAAATGAAAAATAAAAAAATAATGAGAAAGAAAATGTATGATTAAAACAAATCCTAATAATACATATCAATGATAAAGTGTGATGTGCAACTGTGTGCAAAATGATGTAAAAGAAAAAATATAATAAAAAATATCATAATAATATATGATAATATATAATCATAAAGTGGCATGTGCACAAGCTACATACGTGGCATAAAGGAAATAAATATAAAAGTAACGTGAAGTGTAAAAACAATCTTCAGCATATATGATGATAAAGTGTCACGTGCATTAGATTAAAAATGATATAAAAAGAAAAAATAATAATAAATGTCAAAAAATATGTAATCAATACAAGTGAATAGACAAAAGCCGATCATGTGTAGACGGAATGTGGCCGGGAGTATGCAAATCACATACTTGCGCCCACTCCTGGCGCCGGCAGAGGAGAAATCTGATAGCGCTACTGTGCGCACTGTGAGGATTCCCAAGTCCGCAATCATATATGGTGACTGCAGACTTTTGCCCCAACCCTGGAGAACCCCTTTAAAGTTCAGAACCTAGAAAACCCTTTAACCCCTTACTCACATGTATGTCACATGACTGTTGAGCCTGTAAAAGTCAGATCCTTCAAATGTGACATTATTTCTCTCATTCGATTAATACCGTAAAAGAAAAAAAAAACACCTGGGTTGCTGTTTTTCAGTCATCCCACATCCCCTCAAAAATGTAGCAAATGTTGTTTGTATCCCTAAAGTGGTACCAATAAAAACTAAAGATCAGCAAGAAATAAGTTATGGATCTTACATAATAATAATAACACAAACTAAATAAAAAAAGTTTTTAATGTTTTAAAGGGAATCTGTCACATCCTAAAGCACTATTTAACTGCAGATATGGGGTTAATCTGCCGGGTAATAGCGCTCTGAAGCCGTGCAGCCGCTGCTCTGAAATCTGGCTACCGGGGGTGAATTAATTGTATTCCTCCCGTCAGTCTCCGGCTTTCAGTCATAGAGGCGCGGCCGGGGCGGCTTCAGTCACCACGCAGTACATAGTGACCTGCGGCAGTAACCACGCCACAGCACTGACTGACAGCCGGCTCAGCAGTGCATCAGTACAGAGCTGGCTGTCAGTCAGTACCGGGGAGTGGTTGCAGCCGTCACTTATTGTGTACTAAGCAGTAACTAAAGCCACATCGGCCGCCTCTGTGACTGAAAACCGGAGGCTGCTGAGAGGAATAATCTTCCCTTCCTTCTGGTAGCCGAGGCTCTCAGAACGGCGGTCGCATGGCTTTAGAAAGTTATTAACCCGCAGATTAACCCCATATCAGCCGGTTAATAGCATTTTGGGATGTGAGAGGTTCACTTTAAAAGCAATAAAATAAAAAAAGCCCATATAAGTTTGGTATCAGTGTAATTGTAGTGACCCGTAGAATTAAGTCACCAGCTCATTGCACTGTAAAAGCAAAACCTCAGCAACAACAGTGGTTGTTTTTCCTGTTTGCAGCACATTATATGGTTAATTTAAAGGCGCAATTCAAAGCTATAGCTCGTCTTGTAAATAAAACAACCCTAATACGGCTATGGCAATGAAAAAACTACAAGGTTATGTCTCTTGAACTATGGGGAAGAAACACTGACTGCAGCAGTAAGGTGTTAAAGGGAACGTGTCATGTGATCCATTGTGCCCAAACTGCGGGCAGCGTGAATCAGAGCCGGCTGCACAATTGCAGTCAGGAATATTTTCTCTGAAATGCTCCAGTATTTCAGAGAACATACAGTGTGAAGACGCTGCTGGGATCATAGGATGTGACGTGACCAGTCCGGTGCTGCCACCCAGTCGGCTTCTCCCAGTGCCGCTCCAGGTGATTGACAGGTCTCTCACCATTGAGGACAGAAGTGCGGGATGGACACTTTATCGCTGCGGCCAAGTTTGTTTCCCCATAGTTCAAGAGCCATAATGTTTTTATTTTTTCATTGACAGCCATATTAGGCCTTGTTTTTTTACGAAACAAGTTATAGCTTTAAACTGCACCATTCAGTTTGCCATATAATGGACTAAAAAGCAGAACATTTTTTTATTTAAGATAAAATGGTTGAAAATTTTTAATTTTGCTGTTGTTGCCAAGGCTTTGTTTTTACAGTGAAATGACCTGACCAGGTTACCGTTAATTACTAGTTTGTATCCAGTAATAACTTAAAGGGGTATTCCCAAGATCCTATCCCAATATGTAGTAGGTGTAATAATAATAATATTAACATGAACAAAGAAAGTTAAAGCCGGCACCAAAACCTGTGTGTTTCCTTATACAATTGTATTTAGACAGAGCAATCACGCCTAGAGATACCGGGTGCACACCTGATAAAGTCCATGAACATATGAAAAAAAGAAAAACATAGTGGCACTCTCCAGTCCTATTAAAATCCAATGTTTTTATTCAATACATTGTATTAAAACTGGCTGCAGGGGAGAGTGAAGCACATGGGATGGACGACAGCCATTTCGCTCCTTTCTGCGCTTCAAAGAGTCCTGGAAACGGCCGTCGTCCATCCCATGTGCTTCACTCTCTCCTGCAGCCAATTTTTACATGATGTCTTGAATAAAAACGTTGGATTTTAATAGGACTCGTGAGTGGTTCTTTTTTGCAATAATGATATTAGAAATGTAGTATAGTTCTTCTGATTAGCTATGTCACTTTCCCTATGTGAAGGGCATTACAGTAACTTAGATATCATAGATTACATTCACTAACAACTAACTAGCTGTCAGTATAGAGCTTGTGACCACCAACAGGGAACTCAGCAACCAGGGCACATGCCATGCTACCAACACCCCTGCCATGCAATAAATATATCTGTAATAATGTCACTTGTGTTTGTCCCAAATCTCAGTACAATAGAAGGGACTTCATATAAAATGCTTGTGTAGGGGATGTCACTATGACTCCTATGTTAGTGTGTGTATTTATATATCTACCTGAGTCTTTTGGGACATCCAGACGGTCTTCTCGCGTCTGGATGTCATCTTCTTTCCCGATCAGCGGCTTCTTTGCATCTTTTGAAGCGACCAGGATGAGTTTTCTCTTCTTGGCACATTTTTTCACCATTGGCACATCTTCATCTGCTTGAATGATGTTTTGGTTGGAAGACATCTTCATAGAGGAGCTGGATGTTGTCTGTCTCTTTTCCCTCTTCTTGCTCTTGTTCTTGGGCAACTTTTCTTCATCAGATGAGGTGTGGATGGCACATTGTCTCTTTGGTCCTTTCCTCTTTAAGGCAACCTCTTTTTCCTCCATCATATTCTGCTCATCAGCCGATAAGTCAGAAATTGGTCTTAGCTCCTTCCCTCTTCTCCTCCTCACAACTTCTTCTTCATCCTCCATCATATTCTGCTCATCAGCCGATGAGTCAGAAATTAGACATCTTTTTTGTCCTCTTCTCCTCTTCACTACAATCTCCTCTTCATCCTCACAATCCATTTTAGCGCTTTGTTTGGGGCTAGCAGAGTTCTCCACCATCTCCAGTCACTGACCAACTGCCAACTGCCGCTCACATAGAACTACCCTGGCCGCACGGGCAGCACTGGTCATGTGATCACTAACTGACCAATAGAACTCAGCCTTAAGTGCCATCCATATATATGGGATAATCTTATATGTATTAATCTTTTCTTTAACAAATATTATAATGAATTTTATTTTTCATTCCGATAATTAAGAAACACATTGGTGACTTTTACCAACAAAATGTGCCAGGAAAGTGGAGTAATAATGTTCTAGAAATGTGTGCTGTAGAAAAGACAGGAGAAACGGGTTTATGAAAGGTTTTGAAGTGACATACTGTAAATGACAACTCTAAATAAATGCATCATATATGGTGAACACTCCCTAAATCGCTATCAGATGGGACAATACTTTATGCAGTGATACTTTTGATACAATTTGCTTCACATTTTCCTTTGTAAAGTAAAACTCTCACATTATTGATCACTAGACTTAGTTTATTTAGAGAGAAAATGTTATTTTCAAAGGTTTGCTCACAAGTATTAACCACTTAATGACCAGACCTGGAAGGCTGGGGCGTAACTTAAGGCTTGTGTGTCCAAAATCTCCAACAAAGACCCCATCTATCACAGGTCATTAATAGTATTTGTATTTTCATGTGGGGCAAAGGTATCTTTTGGGCCCCTTTAGGCTCAAGAGCTCAGATGTGACTGTGACTCTTCCATCAACTATAGTTACAACCCTGCTGGAAGGGCTTTAATAACTGGCCATGTTTTTCCTTTTCTGCTTTTTAGCAGCCATATCTTTATTATTTTTTAAGTGGCATAGCTGTATGAGGCTTTGATGTATGCAGGACACATTGCATTTCTTTTCAGCACCATTCTGGTGTAGGGTTGTATTTGCTACAAGGCAGTGAAGGTCCAGTGCCCAGGGCGGCAGGTGGCAGGACGGCGGCAGTCACAGCTAATAGAAATAACATATTTTTATTTTTATGTTAAACACCCTCCTCAACCTTCTGTCCAACTCAGGCTTTAAGGGATAGGTAAAGAGGGGGGACCAAACAGTCACAGCAGTTAGTGTGCCCCTCATCCCCATCCTAATCTCGGGTAAGTGTGCACAGTGCTGATAGGCAGAGCAACAGTCAGCAAGCAGGACTGCTCCAGCAATCAGTGAGCTTATTGCACACTATCACATTGTCAGCAGCAGCAGGAAGGAAAAGCAGCGGCTGCGTGCCACCATATAGGACCCTGAACTAAAGCTGCCTGAGTGTAAGCAGTTACACGGGGCAGGGATCTCTGTATATGTGGAAAATGTGAAATGACATTCTGAAAGGAAAACAGAGGGGTCGGGAAAGGCGAAGAGGGAAATGGGACTCCTAGGTACCCTGAGAGAGATAGGGAGAGATATACACTGTCTGCACAATTATTATGCAATTTGTAGTTTTAATGATTCATTTTATAATTATTACATTGCTGTCTATTAATCCAAAAGTTTAATAACCCTGAAACTATAATATTTAAGAAAGTAAAAGTGAGGTTTCATCTTTTTTAGAAGATCTATGTGTATAGGACAACAATTTGAGCAGAATTATTATGCAAATAAAAACTTAAAATTTCCAATTTCGATTGTTTATTTTCATTTGTTAATGTGAGAATATTAACCAAACTACTTAAAATGTACAAAAAACTATTTTTGACATTTCAAAAAAAAAAAAATCAGTTACCAACATAGTCGCCCTTTGTTACGCTCACACCTGGATCTTCTGGCGTGAGGGTGGTTTGTGGTCCCACTGGGCCACAAACCGAGGAGTGCCTGGAGGGGTGTGACTAGGGGCCTTGCCAGATCCGACTCCGGACGCACGGCGGCTTAATCGACTCCACGGTCCGAGGATGGACTAGGGAGGTGGCCCAGGTGCTACTCCAGGGCAGACCTCGGTCACACAGATATTGACCCACACCGGGGTATGCAGAAACGGGCAGGTTTGGCTGGAGTGTAAATAAGCACTGGCAGATGCGGTAGGTCCGACGGGAATGCAGATAGGCAGGCGATTATTGACGAGCACGGCTGGTATACAGACAGGCAGGCAGGTACTGGGAGGCTTGGGAGTTGATTTTGAGTCCATCTTGAACCCAAAAACGTCCAACTAGCTCATCTTTAATATTAGCAGCCCATAGCAGTACCCTACCCCCTTTCTGGCATCTGAGTGAAAGTCGAGGTCTGTGCCCAACACTGATCCAGCCATGGGCCCATCAATCTGGTTTGTTAAGAGTCATTCTCATCTCATAAGTCCATAAACCTTTCTCTGTCTTCAGACAATTCTTGGCCTGGTCTTGACGTTTCAGCTTCTCTGTCATCTTTAGTGGTGGTCAGGTTCCAGCCTTCCTTACCTCAGCCATGTCTCTGGGCACTGAACACCTTGTACTTCTGTGTCTTGTTCAGTAGTGGTTGGGTTTCATCCTTCCTTACCTCAGCCATGTCTCTAAGCACTGAACACCTTGTACTTCTGTGTCTTGCTCAGTGGTGGTCGGGTTTCATCCTTCCTTACCTCAGCCATGTCTCTAAGCACTGAACATCTTGTACTTCTGTGTCTTGCTCAGTGGTGGTCGGGTTTCATCTTTCCTTACCTCGGCCATGTCTCTGAGCACTGAACACCTTATACTTCTGTGTCTTGTTCAGTGGTGGTCGGGTTTCATCCTTCCTTACCTCGGTCATGTCTCTGAGCACTGAACATCTTGTACTTCTGTGTCTTGCTCAGTGGTGGTCGGGTTTCATCCTTCCTTACCTCGGCCATGTCTCTGAGCACTGAACACCTTGTACTTCTGTGTCTTGCTCAGTGGTGGTCGGGTTTCATCCTTCCTTACCTCGGCCATGTCTCTGAGCACTGAACACCTTATACTTCTGTGTCTTGTTCAGTGGTGGTCGGGTTTCATCCTTCCTTACCTCGGCCATGTCTCTGAGCACTGAACACCTTATACTTCTGTGTCTTGTTCAGTGGTGGTCGGGTTTCATCCTTCCTTACCTCGGTCATGTCTCTGAGCACTGAACATCTTGTACTTCTGGGCCTCCAGGAAGATTGTAGTTCTGGAATATGTCAGCACAATTATTATACAATTTGTATTTTTGATGATTAATTCTATTATTATTACATTGCTGTCTGTCAATCCAAAAGTTTAATAACCCTGAAACCCGAATATTTAAGAATAGTGTATAATAATGGAAAATAATGGGTGCCTGGTCGCTTCATGATTCATTCTTCCCAAATATTTGGCAGTAAATGTGCGTCTTTATTTTTCAATACATTTTTGTGACCCTGTTGATTATTTGCAACTAAACTTTTGATGGTTCTCTGTTCACACCCCAATATTTTAGCAATTTCAAGAGTGCTGCATCCCTTCGTAAGACTTGTAACAATTTTTGACTTTTTAGAATCAGTTAAATCTAATTTTTTTGGCCCATTTTGCCTGAGGACAACAAGCTGCCTAATAATTATGCACACTGTGATAAAGGGTGTTGTATATTTGGGTAACATCCTCCTTCATTACACAAAACACATCACCTGATCTGCTTCATTCAGTAAACATACAAGTTTATACAGTTTGGAATTGGAAAATCTGCGTAAAAATTATGATATGGTCAAAATACTAATTTGCCTAATAATTGTGCACACAATGTACAGCGCCCTCTTCAGGTCACCCACAGATTTTTATTTTTAATCAGGTCTGGGCTCTGGCTGGGCTATTCCAAAGCTTTGATTTTCTTCTGGTGAAACCATTCTTTTGTTGATTTGCAAGTACAGTGGATGTAAAATGTTCCTACACCCCAGGTAAAACGTTCTGTTTTTTTTCCCAGCTGTTGAAAAACAACCCCAAAGCATAATGCTGCCTCCACCACTGTGGTTATGGTGTTCTTTTAGTGATGCACAGTCTACGCTTTGCACCAAACATGCCTTAGAGAATTATGGCCAAAAAGCCTTGGTCTCATCAGATCATAACATATTTTCCCACATTCTTTTGGCATTCTAGGTTTTGCCAAAACATAGCTGGGCTTGGTGTTTTTTTCTGCTTTCCTATCCCACAGGCCAGACATATGAACAATATAAGTGTTGTCACTTGTAGTACACAACCAATGATTGACAGAAATTTCTGCAGCTCCTTTAATGTTGCTGTAAGCCTCTTAGCAGCCTCCTGGAACAATTTTCTTGACCATATTTTCAGGTATGTCATGTTCTAGGTGATGCCACTGTTGTACCAAATTTAAAGGGAACCTGTGATGTAAAAGAAATGCTAATAATCTGCAGATATGTGGTTAATCTGTAGGTTAATAGCATTCTAAAGCTGTGTGGCCGCCACACTGGATTCCCGGCTACCAGGAAATGAACTTTATTCCTCCCAGCAGTCTCTGGTTTTCAGCCACAGAGGTGCGACCGGCACGGCTTCAGCCTCCACTCAGTACATAGTCAGGGGTGGCTGTAACCACGCCCCAGCACTGACTGACAGCTGGCGTTCTACTGATGCACCGCTAAACTGGCTGTCAGTTAGTGCCGGGCGTCCTTACAGCCGCCACTCACTATGTACTGAGTGATGACTGAAGCAGCAATGGCTGCGCATCTTTGACTGAAAGCCGGATGCTTCTGAGGGGAATAAAATTCATTTCCTCCTGGCAGCCGGGCATTCAGTGCAGCGGCTGCATGAACTCAGAAAACTTTTAACCTGCAGATTAACCCCCTATCTGCAGATTAATAGTGTTTTTTGACATGGCAGGTACCCCTGAAAGAGAATCTGTCACCACATTTGACCTATCTAAACTATTAATATAGGCATACAGGTTATAGACTGCTGAGGAGAGTGATCCCTGTATACCTTATTTCAGATGCCTTGTTGAGAAATCGTCTTTTATCACTTTATATAAATGACCTTTTCCAGGCTGTGGGGAGGACGCTGCCTGGAAGATAACTCTGAGTCCAGAGATTATTTTACATGAAGGAGGAGTTAGCAGTGTGATGTGTAATGGCCGCTCTCTGCTCTCCTGATCTCACTGCAGAGCTGTGTGTGATTATACCTGACACATCTGCAGGTTCCTCTCAACTTCCATCTCACAGATAGATAGGGCTGTTATATTGTTACAATACAGCAGAGCTCAGAGAGCTGCAAAAAATTTGTTTGCAAGAAGCCGAATTTCGTTTCTTCCATTCTTCGTTAGTTTCTTGTCTCACACTGGTAACTCCCCCTTTTATATAAAATAAGCTCTGGAGGCAGAGTTATGTTCCAGGCAGTGTCTTCCCCAGAACTTGAAAGAGGTCATTTTCATAAAGTGATAAAAGATGATTTATTAACAACAAGGCATCTGATATGAGGCATACACGTATCACTTTTTTCACCAGTCTATAACCTGTATGCCCATTTTAATAGTTTAGATAGGTCAAATGTGGTGACAGTTTCCCTTTAAGCCACTTCTTGATGGCCTTCTTCACAGTGTTCCATGGTATATCTAATGCCTTGTAAGCTTTTTGTACCTTTTTCCTCATTAATAACTTTCAACAATGAGATCCCTTTGCTGTGTTGTAGCTGTTTATGGATCATGGCTTTTGTTGTAAAATGGAACTAATAAAACATCATGAAAATTGTAATTAAACAGCTTAATGTTATATGGGATTAATCAGAATCACTGTAAATGATGGCAGCTGTGTACTGACTACTATTTAACATGAGTTTTAATATGATTGGCACATTCTGAACACAGCCACATCCCCAATTTTAAGAGGGTGTTAACACTTATGCAACAATTTACTTTTAGCTTTCATATTTTTATTTCTCCCCTCAAAATTATTTCATCTTGTTTTTCAATGGATTACTACAGATTATGGGTGACATTATAGGTGGAAAAAGTTCTGAAATTATACCTCTTATTTTAACATGGGAAAAACCTGGGATTTTACCAGGGATGTGTAGACTTATATCCACTGTATGTAAGTGATTCACAAATATTTTATATTTTACTGCAACATTTCATTTCACTCAGTTGCCAACCATAATGACCCAAATGTAGAGACTCAGCCATTTGATTTGCTCAAAGATAAATGATGGGTATCCAACTTGCTATTCAGGTCTCTACTTGAAAGTAACAGATAGCTCTAACTTTATGTCCAAAATTAAGGTCTGTTCTCATGGGCCGTAAGAGGTGAGCATCTTCTGTTTTTCCATGTAACGGTACCATCAAAGTGGATGAGATTTTACCACATAGCACCCACATGCTGAGGAGAAAATCTAATTATGGAATTTAATAATTAAATCCCTTTTCTCATTAAGTTTTCTAAGTTTTTGAGAGTATCTAAACATATAAATTAGAAATAAAAGGCTGTGATAAGTGCATGTTGCTTATTACCAGTCTCCCCTTTCAAATATTTCCTTTTCTGATACTCATATACTATGGCACTGATTCATGAAAGTGTTTTGGACAGAATTTTGGCATAAACATCTTTAAATGTTGCAAATTGTTTTGTGTAACACAAAGTTGTGCAAATTATTTGTGACTTTTGCCATTTTCACGCCAGTTTTAGACAGCTCCATCAAAATGGCGAAGCCCCCCTGATAAATTCATCAAAAGTTGTGGCGTAACTTACGCAAGAAATGTTATTTCAGTCCCTGACTAGAGTAACAATTCTGGGGGAGGTGCGTGCCAGTGATAAGATAAGAGGTGCCTCTTAACAAATTAGGTGCATTTTACTTCTGCACACCGATGATTAAGATTGGAACAACACCAGTCTTAATGAATCGGACTCTAAGGTCACACGTTGAGTATTTTGACAGTATTTTGCATCAGTATTTGTAAATCAAAACCAGGAGTGGATGAAAAATGCACAAGTGGTGACTTGTTTCTATTATACTTTTCCTCTGAAGCAGTTGCTAAATGTAAAAGGCCAGGACGATGACGCAAGAGTTCAGTTGGCACCAGGGTGTGAAAGAGAGAGTGTATGCATGAGCAGCGGACTGGGCTCGAGGCTGACACTGCAGTAGAAGCTTTAGAGAGTGACCTGATCCCAGAGAGGACCTGGCTTCCTGGGTCAAGTACCAAAGACCTGACTTCGTCGGTCAAGTACCAAAGACCAGGCTTCGTTGGTCAACCCACGAAAGCAGATGCTGATCACTGGGCAGAGAGAAACGCTTGCCGCCTCTGGAGGAAGTTTTGAGTGTACTGGGCCATAGCTTCCTGTGCAGACGTACGGTACTACTTGGGAAGAGTTGCTAACTAGAATTGGACTCTGGCCAGCAGCAGATTGTACTATGGCTGTATTACGCCCTGTATTCTATAGTTGTGAAATCAGCCAACCATACAGTCATGGCTAAAAGAGTTGACACCCTTGAAATTGTTCCAGAAAATGAAGTATTTCTTCCACAAAATTATTGCAATTACACATGTTTTGTTATAGACATGTTTATTTCCTTTGTGTGTATTGGAACCACACAAAAAAACAGAGAAAAAAAAGCAAATTGGACATAATTTCATACAAAACTCCAGAAATAAGCCGGATAAAATTGTTGGCACCCTCAACTTAATATTTGGTTGCACACTCTTTGGAATAAAAATCTGCAATCAATTGCTTCCTATTGTCATCAACAAGATTCTTACACCTCTCAACTGGAATTTTGGACCACTCTTGTTTTGCAAACTCTTACAGGTCTCCCATATTTGAAGGGTGCCTTCTCCCAACCGCAATTTTAAGATCTCTTCACAGGTGTTCAATGGTATTTAGATCCTGACTCATTGATGGCCACTTCAGAACTATCCAGCGCTTTGTTTCTGTTATGCGCTTTGCAGAGAGACCCAACAAGACTGGCACCAAACCAGCAAAGGCACAGCCACAGATGCTCTTGGCACAAGCTGCCAAGCTAGGCAACCCCCTGAAGGCTGGGAATACACTTCACTCAGCTTCCAGTAAATCGAAGGGGGACTTTGGCAGAGCCCTTCCCAGGTTCATTGTCGCTGGAGAGCTGTCGTCTGGTGACGTGGCTGGTGCCTAGTCAAGAACCAGGTTAGTACCTTTCCAAGAACCCCAGGAAGTGAAGCCAGAAGAGAAAATGTGAAAACCCCTGAAAAGCTAACAACATTAGTACTAGTACCACTAACCACCACTGCACATAGGAACTGCAATGAACAGCAAAGCACTTGTGTCACCCCAGGCCTGGATGCCACAAACTTGTAAGTCTGTGTCTGAGAGCAGGAGGGAGGTTCTCTGGTCATGGTCCATTTGCATGCAACACCTCCTGTCCCAGGCCAGTAGGGGGAGCAGGCTGCCCCTATAAAAACTGGTACTGAGGGCAGGGTTAGGGAGACCAGGACCCACTTCTGAAGCCTCCAGAAGGGTTCCCAGAAGAGAGGGACAGGTCAGCCGCAGCTGAGGAGTCCAGGAGGCAAAGGAGGAACAGAAAGCCAGGGACAGAGGCGACGAGAGCCGGTCCTGGCAGAGAGAGACCACACAACTGGACACTGGGGTCCGAGGCTGTCAGAGTTGCAAGCCCTGCAGCAGATAACCAACCCGCAAGGGATTTCAGGTCCCTTGGTCAAGAAGCCTGGAGGCTCCGCCACACAGAGGGACCGGTACAGCACGGAGAAGCTACAGGTACCTAAGGCCCGAGTCGCAAGCCATACAGGCGTAGTACACGGCAAGCTCAGGGACGTGGGCTATCATACCACTAAAGGGGGAGATAGTCAGCAAGGGCAGAGAGAGAACGGTAGGCCTACCCACTCACCCTGACCAGCGGAGCTCGCCCGAATGCCCTCAGACACCCAGGTCCATTCCTACCCTGTACTCCTGGTGGGCCTGTGATAAGATCTGCAGTAAAAAACCCTGGACTGCATTATTGGACTATGTGTGGTTACTGCTGCGCCTGCACCATCACCCCCAGCATCCTATTACAGTGCCCTGAGGCAACACTCCTCCCGTGGGGAGTTGTACTATTCCCTGCTGCATCCCCAACACCAGCCTCAGCGGTCTGCCTTGCAGCGGCGGTCCTCCCTGACCCCAATCCACGGGTGGCGTAGTCGGACATTACTTAAAACATATAAAAGGCTGCCACTGGTCTGACCACCCTGAGCCACGGGACCGGGTCGCCACTACTACTCCCAGCATTGCCCTGAAGTCCGGTCTCAAGTGCCCCACGGCCCAGGGGGCGAGTCACACTGAGCAGGGAGCATGATTAAATAGCCCGCCTAATGTTCAGGTGTTGAATACCTCTCAATCATCCCCACACAGCCACTCCCTGCTAGCTTGCACAGCAGAATGAACATAATTGCACCACTGCTTAGTGTCAGACAAAGCAGCGTCCTGCGTATCCTGGCAACCTGGGAAATCAGTGAGAGACACGGCGTCCCATGTCCTCACACATCCTACAACACCAGAACGCGATGCTCCATAAGATTGGTACAGTCTCCGTGCATGTGTAACGCCCCGAGGGTTCGGTTGCTACAGGGGTATTGCACCTCAACCAGAGGTGTGATATTCCACTCCCAGGTAAGGATGGAGTGTGGACCAGGGCTCAGTTAGCTGAATACACACATTCACCCCATTTCCGGGGGACAGCTCAATGGTGCTCCCATTTATGCAGGCACAACTGACCATGTCCCTGGCTGGAGTGGGGAGGGGGGAGAGAACCCAGTGATGTAGGAGCAGAGGGGACGGTTTCTGGAGCATAAGAAGGAGCTCATTGGGTACAGGTCACCTGAGCTCAGACACAGAGAAGCAGATAAAAGGTGGGAACCATCTTAGAAGTTCAGTCAGAGCAGAAGGGAGAGAGAGCTGACAGGGAGCCGAGGCTCAGCCTGAGCTCAGCTCCACGAGGCCGGCCTAGAGAGAAGGCCGGGGCCAGAGAGGAGAAGAGAAGAAGAAGAAGGAAGGAGAAGAGACAGAGGAGTAGAAAGGCTCCAGAAACAAGAAGGCAGAAGGGACCCTAAGAGAGCAGAACGGACAGCAACTGTTGCAAACCCGCGATATATCAGGTGAAGGGTCATGCTGTGGAAAGGTACCGGATTCCCAAGTTGATGGAGGCAAATAATCCCTCAGCCAAGAACCGGAGGTCGTGATCATTTATTGGTGCGACCCCCCGCCAAACCTGCTAGGAAGGCACCATAAAGGATAGCGGGAAGCGGAGGTCAACGCTTGCCCGACACGGTCCGCGGTAGCTGTACAGAAGTTTGGTCACTGGTGGGGCACGAGAGGCCAGAGAAAGGACAGAAGGGGGTCCTGTGCCATACTCCTGAATTGCCTGGGGGTTGACAGAGCTCCTCACCTGGTGGACGCAGCACGGCTTGGGCAGTCATTTCTGACAAAAGTGACATGGATAACAACTGTGAGTAAAAACCTTGGACTGCACCATTGGACTCAGTGTGATCTTTGCTGCGCCTGCACCATCACCCCCAGCATCCACCTACACTGCCCTGAGGCTACACTCTTCCCGTGGGGAGTTATCCTATCCCTGTGCTGCACACCAACACCAGTCTCAGCGGTCTGCCTCGCAGCGGCGGTTGTCCCTGACCGCAATCCACGGGTGGCGTAGTCGGACATTCACAAAACACTGATAACTAGACTGCCACAATTTGGTCTGACCACCCTGAGCCACGGGGTTGGGCTGCCACTACTACCCCCATCAGCACCGTACACCAGAAGGCCCGGTTCCGGGTACCCCACGGCCCAGGGGGCGAGTCACATGCATAGTAGATCCGCCTCCAGGGTCAGGGCAATGGCGGCGCCTGCGACTGGAGTAGCGTAGCGCCGGACCTGCTCCATTCCCAGGTGTGAGCACAGAATCACGATTCCTAACAGTACCCACCTTCCTAGGAGAGACCTCCGGGCTCTCACCACCTACCTTGTCCGGAAACCTCTTATTGAACTCAGCGATGAGATGATTGGCATATATATTACCTCTTGAGACCCAGGACCTCTCCTCAGGACTGTTCCCTTCTAATGAATCAAATACTGAATGGAGTTTTGAACTCTACGAGAGTCCACAATACTTTCTATCTCAAATTCCTCAGTATTATCCTGGGTCAAAAGCGGGGTAACCACCTTCTTTATCAACGTTTTGTGAAAAATATTGGGAACCCACATAGAGGAATGCAGATCTGCCCGAAAAGCTACCTTATTGACAACCTCAATAATGGGAAATGGACCTATAAACCCATATACAATCTTAGAAGATGGTGCCTTAATCTTCAGATTCTTAGTAGACACCCAAACTCTGTCCCCCACTCTGAGTTCGCAACCTTGTTGACAACGCTTATCGGCCTGTTTCTTCATGCTCTCCCCTGCTTTCTTCAGATGGATACAGGCTTCCCCCCAAACCTTCCGGAGGCGGTGGATAGTAGCAGAGACCGTTGGAAGTACATTGTCCCCTCCATCAAAATAAGGAGACCTCGGATGGAATCCTAGATTACAGAAAAGGGAGACATTCCCAAGCCCTTGTGGTGTCTATTGTTTAGGGCGAACTCTGCCAAGGCTAAGTATGATCCTCAATCATGCTTAAAATGGGAGCAAAAACATCTTAGATAGGACAAAAGACACTGGTTGGCTCGCTCCATTTGCCCATTAGTTTGAGGATGGTATGCAGATGAAAACGAGAGTTCCGACCAGAGGCGTTTACAGAAAACCCTCCACAATCTGGAGACAAACTGGGACCCACGATTGGAGACAATATTCATAGGAACCCCATGTAATCTTATCACCTGAACAAGGAACTAATCTACCAAGTTCTGCACACTGGACTGAGCCAAAGGAACCAAATGGCATTGTTTAGAAAATTGGTCCACAATGACCCACACTATAGTCATATCCTTGGAGTCAGGGAGATCCGTAATGAAGTCTATGGATATGTGGGACCAGGGACATACAGAAATAGGCAAGGGGGGAAGTTTGCCTGCCGGGGCGATGTGAGGCACTTTGTTCTTGGCACAGATCTCGTGTGCAAGCTTCAATATCCTTACCCAAGGACTGCCACCAATACTTTGTGCTCAACAGGTGACAAGTCGACTTAATGCTTGGGTGGCCCGCTGTGACCTAGTCATGACACTCTCTCACTCTCTCATGACACTCTCTGAGTCTGAGCCAGGCTAACCCTCTCTGAGTCTGAGCCAGGCTAGGCTAATTAGCCAGGCTAATCCTCCAGGTGCCAGTGCCTCAGCTGCGTTGGCGACTTACTCCTCCTCCTTGGCTTTGAGCTCCAGTGATGGAAGTAAGGATGGTACGTTATTCTTATAGCGAGGATCCAGCAATGTGGCCACCCAGTAATCTGCACCGGTAACAATCCAGGGAATGCGGCGGTCATTGCGCAGGCACCACAGCATGTCTTCGCTCATGTGTGCCAAGCTGCCCAGAGGCACAACAAGCTGGCCTGGGTGGGAGGTGTATTGTCTGTGTCCTCTGTATCCCCCAGACACACTCCATTGATGCTGTAAACTGCCTTGAGTGCCA
This sequence comes from Phyllobates terribilis, assembly GCF_046119375.1. NCBI lineage: Eukaryota > Metazoa > Chordata > Amphibia > Anura > Dendrobatidae > Phyllobates > Phyllobates terribilis. The sequence goes on along the minus strand of NW_027362762.1, from coordinate 134,037,417 downwards.
TTCTGTTGTGAACACGGTTCCTCCTCATCCTCTAGAACTGTCACCTGGCTGGACAATTGACCACCTGGCCACTGTTGGTGCAGGAACCCACCATCCAATCCATGTGTAGACGACTGAACTGATAATGGTGTGAATAGTCCCTCTTTCTCCTGTGCTACCACCTCATCTTTCATTGACTGAAGCGTTTTTTCTAGGAGGCAAAAAAGTGGGATAGTAACACTGATGATGGGGTCAAATTTTTGGTTTCAACTGTATATGGAAGGATAATGCATGGATGATATATTATTATAAAAATACTGCACTAAATTTATATACTAAAGAATTTACGCCTGTATAGCAGCAGGAAGCCAGTGCTATGGTGGAAAATTGCAATGTGAACTACACCCATGGCAATGTGTTTAATTCTAAAGTCTAATGGACTATCAAAACATGCTTTAATGGATAAGAAATAAAAAAAATAGTTCTTACAAGTGGATGTACCGTTTATCTCCAAAGGAACATATACTATACTGCAAGTTAGCAGTTAAAATGTATCCTACACACAGTGTGAATTCTTGAATATATAAAGGTGGTGAGTTCTGAAAAAAAACTTTTTTACAAGTTATGCTATGTTTTTGATTTATTTGAACTCCACTTATATGGAAGGATAGTGCATGAATGGTATATTATAAAAAGACAAAAAACACTGCATTCATATATTGAAGCAGGGGAGGATATATCATTGGTGCAACCTGTGCGGCTGCACAGGGGACCAAGAGTTAAGGGGGTCCACTTCTACTTCCCAAGCAGGTGTAATTTTGCATATTTAGGAGCTCTTGGGCTGCAAAGGAATCATATATTGTTTTTGCATAGGGGCCCATTTCTGTCTGTGTCTGCCAGTGTATTAAAGCATTTATACCTGCATAGCAGCTGGATGCTAGCACTATGATGGATAATTGCAACGTAAACCACACTCAAGGCAATATGGCTAATTCCAATGGAGATGAACGTTTTGCTAAGTTAGCACAAGTTTTTGGGGAAACAATGGAGGATGCACCATATTATACAGAAATAAAAAAATGAATGCATGAGTGGAATAAGAAATTAAATCAAGAAACACGCGCATGATGGGACTGCAATACCTTAAGCATCTATGTGGAATGTCAAATGATACCACGAGGTTAAAGGATAAAAAAATACTCACATATATATTCTCTGATGAATTCATGATTAAATGAAATTAGTATTATTTATTTATATAGCGCCATTGATTCCATGGTGCTGTACATAAGAAGGGGTTACATACCAAATACAGATATCACTTACAGTAAACTAACAATGATAGACTGGTACAGAGGGAAGAGGACCCTGCCCTTGCGGGCTTACAATCTATAAATGAATGAGATCATATCAACATCTCTTTAGATCTAATGAATGGAATTATAATGGAGGAAGAGAAAAAACTAAGAATGGTTAAAGAGCAAATTGTGGAGATAAAAAAAGAAGCATTGAAATTTTCTACTCACTAACTATATGAAGAGCTACATAAAAAATTAAAAGAAAATGTGGATAAATTTGGAAATTCTATTACGCAAGTAAATAAAAAAAATTGCAAAGGGACAGTATTGACTATGAAAATAATAAAGTTTATGACTGGAGACCTACTTGGAAAGAATGTACACCAAAATCTATTTAAAAAAATAACAACAAAAAAGATAACATTTTAATGAGGAAAAGAAAAAATTCAATTTCTCTTCATCAGATTATGAAGCATTTGACTCTTGTCCCGATACGGCCAAAATTTAAAAAAAAAATTATGTCAACAATGATATGGGTAATCGACAACAACCATCAAAAACGGGAAAGACAAAGGAGAAGACGACGCAGAAGGAATGGACAATATAAAAGGATATTTTACAAGGAAGAAGAGACAAGAATCAACATCATAGAAGACACTGAAAATAATGTCATACTTCTTACTCAGAAAATAACGAACAGAGAGAAGTATTATCCAAGGGATTCAATTTTGCCCCAGATCAGAAATTTGATTTATTTCAAACATCATTAGATTTTGTTATGCTCACGCTCAGTTTAGCGCAAGCATGGATTGTGGTCCCACTGTGCCAGGGACCAAGTAGTGCCTGCAGAGGCGTAACTAGGGACCTCAGCAAATCCGAACGCAGATATACGACGCCTTGATTACTCCGCAATCTAAGGAGGGACGAGGGAGGTGGACCAGGTGCTACACCAGGGCAGACCTCGGACACACGGCTGTGACCCTCAATGAGGTATGCAGTCACTGGCCGGTTCGGCTGGTATGCAGATAAGCACTAGCAGGTGCGGGCAGATCCGACTGGTATACAGACAGACAGGTAGGTGCTGGCTGGCGCAGCTGATACAAAGCCAGGCTGTGTAGGCCCCAGGACAGACTGGAATACAGGAACGGGTAGGGCCCAGGACAGACTGGATAACCACTGGCAGATGCGGGCAAATCCGGCTGGTATGCAGACAGGTAGGTAGGTACTGGTGGGCACAACTGGTATACAGAGAGGCAGGTAGATGCAGGCGGGCATGGCTGGTAAATAGACAGGCTGGGTAGGTGCTGGTGGGCACGGCTGGTTTACAGACAGGCAGGTGTTGGTGGGTGTAGCGCCCCGAGGGTTCGGCCGCTGCAGGGGTATTGCACCTCTGCCAGAGATGTGGTATTCCACTCCCAGGTAAGGATGGAATATGGACCAGGGCTCAGTTAGCTGCATACAGCACACTCACCCCATTTCCGAGGGACAGTTCAACGGTACTCCCATTAGACAGAAATGCAGGTACGACAGACCATGTCCCTGGCTGGAGTGGGGAGGGGGGGGGGATACCCAGTGATGTAGGAGCAGATAGGGGTTGGTTCCTGATCGTAGGTAGGAGCCCATTGGTTGCTGGTCACCTGGGCTCATGGCTAGAGGGAGGTATAAAAGGTGGGCACCATCTTAGGTCAGACGGTCAGTCTGTGCAGAGAGAGGAGAAGACAGGGAGAAGAGGCTCTGTAGGAGCTCTACTCCAGAGTGGGCCTAGTGAGAGGCCGAGGAGGAGAGTGGAGAGAGAGAGGAGGTAAAGGGGAGCTGTGGTTCCTTCTCAGCCCAGCTCCACGAAAAAGGAGAAGAAGGAGGAACAGAACAGAATAGAGGAAGAGACAGAGGAACAGAGGGGCTCAGGAACAAGAAAGTGGAAGGGACCCTAAGAACCCACGAGAATACCGGGTGAAGGGTCAGGCACATTAAGGGTACCGGAACCCAAGTTGGTGGAGGAGAAACAACCCTCAGCCAAAGACCGGAGGCTGTGACCATTTATTGGTGCAGCACCTCATCAAACCTGCTAGGAAGGCACCATAAAGATCCGCAGATCCGCTTTAGCTGGACAAAAGTGGGTCACTGGTGAGGCGGGCCAGAGGAAGGATTGAAGGGGGTCCTGAGCCATACTTCTGAGCTGCCTGGGAGTTGGTGGACGCCACACCTGGTGGACGCAGCACGGCTCGGGCGGTCACTGCTGACAGAAGTGACCCGGAACAAATGAACTGTGAGTAAAGACCCTGGACTGTAACTTGTTGTCTGTGTGCTCCTTCGCGCCTCCAGCACTACCGGTACTGGGACTCTCACCACCATCACTCCCACCATCCATCACACTGCCTGGGGCTGCACTCTTCCCGTGGGGAGTCACACCACCTCAGCTGCACCCACCATCAGCCCCAGCGGTCTGCCCTGCAGCGGCGGTTCCTAATGACCGCAAATCCACGGGTGGCGTAGTCGGACATTATCAAGAGTGCATAGCAGACTACCACTGGTCTGACCACCCTGAGCCACGGGACCGGGCCGCCACTATTACCCCCATCGTCTCCCCATCGCCTGGTCCCGAGTGCCCCACGGCCCAGGGGGCGAGTCATGGGCATGGCTGGTCACGTGACCATCAGCTGAGCGGTGACGTCAGTATCAGCTGATGGTCACGTAACCTCCTGCACAGCAATGTACACTGTCAGGGGATGATTTTACACCCCTGTCAGTATACATTGCTGTCTTCTACAGCAGTGACATCAGTGATGACGGACAGGAAACTCACCCGCAGCATGTCAATTTCAGTAGCGGACAGGCCAGTCTCCGCTGCAGATTTTGACCAATTGAAGTGTCATTATATGAGGTGGATTCCCATTTACCGACAACAAAAGTGCGGCATTAGAACACCGCGTTTTGGACGCAGTAAAAATAAGCTATGTCCAAAGCACTGCTGAGTGCTGATCAGGGGGACGTAGTGGCTAGCAAACCAGCTGTGAGATGTTATTAATGGTCACTGACCATGTTTGCCTAATGGCACCTTCCCAGGCTAAAAATAGTAGCTCACAGCAGCTGCATAAATTACGTGAATAGAAATGCTAATGAAGATTGGGTGAATGGGACTAGCTGACATCTTGCTCTTTTGCTTGGTTATGACAAAGTGTCAATCAGACCTTTTCATTATCAAACTTAATTAAAGTAAAGAGTTAAATAAACACACAGAAACAGAGCAAACACTTTATTTGAATTACAACAAACACATTCTTTAACAATTCAAATTAACCAATATACTCACCCCAGTTCTGATGGTAATCCAAGGTTTAAGCAATATCTCACCAAATAACTTTATATAGCTCCAAAAATCATTCATTGATGTACAAAAACGCTTAAAAAAAACGCATCAAAAATGCATGTAAAATCGCATGTATTTTCCCTGCCAAGGAGAAGCAGAAACGCACAGAAAATTTCTGCTTCAAATACGCATCTTGCGCACATAGCCAAATAGTTGATCTGGACATGACATTTCTTTCAGGGGTTTCACTGTCAAGAAATAAAAGGAAAGAGCTTGCCTGTGGGAATAATGATGATAGAAATCACCTTCAGTAGAAACAGATAAGGATTCAGAGGACTACTCACCAAAAGTCACACCTTATAAACAACTACCTAAAATGGACTGTACAAGTCCCTTTTCCACACTTGCTGTTCCTACCTAAAAATATTCCTAGTGATATTTCTCAAACATTCCCAACAACTAGACACTCTGTAAACCTTTCAGCATCACAGAAGTGTATACTAGACCTTCTGACATCTACAATACAGCAACTGAATGTCAATATGATTAAAAGTTTAACAGTTTACAAACATCACTGGATGATATAAATCACAAAATTATTGAAACTGACAATCTATGTAAATACTTTTAAGTTCAAAAATGACAAAAGTATTCTAGGAATGATTCCTTTATTGGCTAACCAGAAAAAATATATATGCAAGCTTTCAGAGCACAGAGGCTTCTTCTTCAGGCTATATTACAAATTAATACATAAAACACAATGCACAACATTTAAGAGATGTTACAGTATGACATTTGTTCATGAGGTGGAGGGGGTGATGCTTCCTACTGATAAGTCAAGGAGATCAAATTAGTTTTTTTTTGTTGCAAGAGGAGATGCAGTGGGGATGTTTAATTATCTGAAGGTGTGAATTGTGTCCATGTAGTGAGTCATGAATCCAGGTGTTAGGTTGAGCCCTGTTGATAAGGAATTGAATAGCCTTATCAATTTGAATTCCCAGAAAAATCTGGGAATTCAAATTGATAAGGCTATTCAATTCCTTATCAACAGAACTCAACTAAACACCTAGATTTACCAAATGGCTGTAATGAAACAAAGAGTAAAAATTTAAAAGGGGTCTGAATACTTTTCGTACCCACTGTAGCCTACATAAAGTATAATGCAACACACCAGATAGTCCCCAATATAGTATAATGCGCTCCCCATAGGCCTCTATAGTGCAATACACTCCCCATAGGCAGACCCTATATAGTAAAATGCACGCCATAGGCCTATATAGTATAATGCACCCCCATATGCCTCCATATAGTATAATGCACCCCCATAGGCAGAGTCTATAGTATAATGCATCCCCATAGTCAGAGTATATAGTATAATGCACCCCCATAGGCAGAGTATATAGTATAATGCACTTACCATAGGCATAGTATATACTATAATACACCCCCATATGCAGAGTCTATAGTATAATGCACCCCCATAGGCAGTCTATATAGTATGATGCACCCCTATAAGCAGTCTATATAGTATAATGCACCCCATATGCAGAGTCTATACTATAATGCACTCCCATAGGCAGAGAATATAGTTTAATGCACTCCCCATAGGCAGAGTTTATGTAGTATAATGCACCCCCATAGGCAGAGTATATAGTATAATGCACACCCATATGCAGAGTCTATAGTATAATGCAGCCTTATAGGCAGAGTATATAGTATAATACACCCCCATAGGCAGAGTATATAGTATAATACATCCCCATAGGCAGTCTATATAGTATAATGCACCCCTATAGGCAGTCTATATAGTATGATGCACCCCCATAGGCTTCTATATAGTATAATGCACCCCCATAGGCAGAGTATATAGTATAATGCAGCCCTAGAGGCATTTTACATAGTAATGCACCCCGATAAAATTAAATAAATACAATATTCACCTTTCCTCCTCATTCCCCAACTGCTCCGAGTGCCCGTACATCTACAGAACAGCGGGTGCCAAGTGTAACGTCATCGCGCCCGTTCAGCAACGTCAGGCACAGAGGGAACTGATAGGAGAGGGAGCGTCACGCTTCCTCTCTCATCATTGAACTGTCTTTGGGTGACTAGTGGGGGGTCTGATGCTGGCACTGGGGGCCCCCCCTCCTGCTCAAGGGCCCGATAGCGGCCACCTGGCAGTGCAGGGACATCGAGTCTCCCTGCTCTGGCCCAACGTGTAACTGTATCGACGTGTTGCGCACGCTGATACCGTTACACTGGCGTAGCTCTGTTGTGGTCCCCCCTCAGAGCGTGGCCCCTCTGCCGCCCCCTCTGCCACCCCGGTAGCTATGCTACTGGGCGGAACAAAATAAAATTCAGAGGTATCCCGGAAAATGTACCACCAGCAGATCTTGTTCCATGTATTAAATATATATTGCACAAACCCTTGCCTTCCTTTCCTACTGTAGATTTAAAATCGACAGAGTACATAGGTTACAAAAACCTAGCTTTCTTCCAAAAGAAACACCAAGAGAAGTGATTGCTAGATTGCACTTTTGCCAAGCAAAAGATCAATTTAAGAGACTATCTAAGAAAACACAAGAACCTACCTCCCCCCTATGAGTCGATTAAAGTTTTTCCGGATTTCTTGAAAGAAACTTTAGACACCAGAAAATCTTTGGCAGGTATTACCTCCATTTTAAGATCAAACAACCTTTCCTTTAAGTGGGGTTTCCCCACTAAACTCACAGTATTTTTTAATGGAAGGACAAACACGTTACAGGATCCAGAGACGAGATGGAACTGTTTAAAACAAAGCAAAATACCCGGAAAGAGATAGACTGCGACCATGAAGGAAAAGAAGACACTGCGGAGTAATGGTAGTTGAAGGTTTTAAAGTAAAACTTGCTATACAGTTTCCTTGTTCTTGTTCTATTTTATTTTACAGCTGATTATAAGCAATCTTCTGATTTGAGTTCTCTTCTTCTACTTAAAATTGCTTTAACTCCAGGACTTGCACACAGAGTTCGCTGAACTTTCTTTTCCCAGATATAGCATGAGGTGTTCGAGAACTGGTATATTTTTGTTCTCAACCTTTTTCCCCAGATCATCTAAGGAGTATCAGAATCTGGCTTTCTTTTGTTTTTTGTTTTGTTTTATGATTGGTTTTCTACAGAATTGCATTTTATTTTACCACCTTCACCATAGGTATATGCTTTTAAATATTGTACAAAGCACTACATATGTTTTTTTCTGGCTATTATACATATTTTTCTTGTTTAAATCCTAATGGTGCTAAAAATTCTATCACTGAATGTCAAAGGACTAAATAGTCGGTTTAAGAGGTATTCGGCCTGGAGGGAAGCCAAGAGCTCCAATACTGATATAGTGGCATTCCAAGAAACGAAATTCTCTCAAATTAACCCACCAGAATTTTCTCATAAAGATTTCCCCCATATTTTTAGATCCTCTTTGGAGGAAAAAAAGCCTGGTGTTATTACAACCATAAGAAACACCGTGTCCTTTCAATTATTAGAAGAGATTATAGATAACAATGGTCGCTAGCATATTCTTGTCTGCATTATTGACACAATAACGTACACTTTGGTAAATGTGTATGCCCCTAACAGAGCCAAATTTCCTTCCTCAATAAATTAATGAAAAAGGTAGACACCAAAAAAGAAATGTATTTATTTTTGGTGATTTTAATATTATCCCCAAGCAAAATTTGGATACTTCAGCTTCTCCGAGATGTAAAATGTTTACTTTAAAAAATTGGTTAATAAAGGAACAGTTATTTGATGTATTCAGAAATTTTAAATTGATCTCAAGGGAATACACCTATTATTCTGCTAAACATACAACCTTTTCCAGAATAGACATGGTTCTGACTAATTTACATACCCTACAAAAATGTACAGATATTCAAATAGGTACCATCACTGGTTCAGACCATGCTCCTATCAAATTGTCTTTGAAATCCACATAATCAAATATTTACTCTAAAATGTGGAAATGCAATTCTTTTCTACTGCATTTTCCAATGTATAAAACAAAAAATGATAATAATTAAATTATACTTCCAAGAAAATATCTCACAAGACTTTTCCCCCGCTACTACAGTACAGACCAAAAGTTTGGACACACCTTCTCATTTAAAGATTTTTCTGTATTTTCATAACTATGAAAATTGTACATTCACACTGAAGGCATTAAAACTATGAATTAACACATGTGGAATTATACACTTAACAAAAAAGTGTGAAACAACTGAAAATATGTCTTATATTCTAGGTTCTTCAAAGTAGCCACCTTTTGCTTTGATGAATGCTTTGCACACTCTTGGCATTCTCTTGATAAGCTTCAAGAGGTAGTCATTGGAAATGGTTTTCACTTCACAGGTGTGCCCTGTCAGGTTTAATAAGTGGGATTTCTTGCCTTATAAATGGGGTTGGGACCATCAGTTGTGTTGTGCAAAAGTCAGGTGGATTCACAGCTGATAGTCCTACTGAATAGACTGTTAGAATTTGTATTATGGCAAGAAAAAAGCAGCTAAGTAAAGAAAAACGAGTGGCCATCATTACTTTAAGAAATGAAGGTCAGTCAGTGCGAAAAATTGGGAAAACTTTGAAAGTGTCCCCAAATGCAGTTGCAAAAACCATCAAGCGCTACAAAGAAACTGGCTCACATGAGGACCACCCCAGAAAAGGAAGACCAAGAGACACCTCTGCTTCTGAGGATAAGTTTATCCGAGTCACCAGCCTTAGAAATCGCAGGTTAACAGCAGCTCAGATTAGAGACCAGGTCAATGCCACACAGAGTTCTAGCAACAGACACATCTCTTCAACAACTGTTAAGAGGAGACTTTGTGCAGCAGGCCTTCATGGTAAAATAGCTGCTAGGAAACCACTGCTATGGACAGGCAACAAGCAGAAGAGACTTGTTTGGGCTAAAGAACACAAGGAATGGACATTAGACCAGTGGAAATCTGTGCTTTGGTCTGATGAGTCCAAATTTGAGATCTTTAGTTCCAACCACCGAGTCTTTGTACGACGCAGAAAAGGTGAACGGATGGACTCCACATGCCTGGTTCCCACCGTGAAGCATGGAGGAGGAGGTGTGATGGTGTGGGGGTGCTTTGCTGGTGACACTGTTGGAGATTTATTCAAAATTGAAGGCATACTGAACCAGCATGGCTACCAAAGCATCTTGCAGCGGCATGCTATCCCATCCGGTTTGCGTTTAGTTGGACCATCATTTATTTTTCAACAGGACAATGGCCACAAACACACCCTCAGGCTGTGTAAGGGCTATTTGACCAAGGAGGAGAGTGATGGGGTGCTACGCCAGATGACCTGGCCTCCACAGTCACCAGACCTGAACCCAATCGAGATGTTTTGGGGTGAGCTGGACCGCAGAGTGAAGGCAAAAGGGCCAACAAGTGCTAAGCATCTGTGGGAACTCCTTCAAGATTGTTGGAAGACCATTTCTGGTGACTACCTCTTGAAGCTCATCAAGAGAATGCCAAGAGTGTGCAAAGCAGTCATCAAAGCAAAAGGTGGATATTTTGAAGAACCTAGACATATTGTCAGTTGTTTCACACTTTTTTGTTAAGTATATAATTCCACATGTGTTAATTCATAGTTTTGATGCCTTCAGTGTGAATGTACAATTTTCAAAGTCATGAAAATACAGAAAAATCTTTAAATGAGAAGGTGTGTCCAAACTTTTGGTCTGTACTGTATATGGAACGCCCATAAGGCACTACTTAGAGGAGTTGTCATACTATTTAACTCACAACATGAAAGAAAAACTAGAGAAAGTATCCAAAATATAATTCAAAAGATTAGTGATGAGGAGGAAAAACAACAACAAAACCCGACTAATAAAACCCACTCAGTTATACTGAGTCTTAGAGCAGAACTTAAATTCATTCTATGGAATAATTACGATAAATTAATGAACCTTATCAAACTTAATTATTATTTCTCCTATTAACAAAATGACCAAACTGATGGCTAATAAAGTTAGAAAACTGTTATGATCTGCAACATAAACTAGGGAAAGAAGGGGAGAGCTGTCCCTGCAGTAAGACTAAGCTGAGTCCCTACGTTGTAGCGGGCGACCTGTTCCTTGTGAACAGAACCGCCTTCGTCCTCGGCTAGTCTAAATGGAGACCTATAGAGAAAGGGAGGGGTCCCTAAAAGAACTAAGGACTGGGACAAAAATGGGACACCTCCTAACAGAAGTTGTTGCAGAGCAAAAGATAAACTGACAAAAGTACTACAGTCATGGCCAAAAGTATTGAGAATGAGACAAATAGTAATTTTTCCAAAGTTTACTGCTTCATTTTTTGTAATGGCAATTTGCATATACTCCTGAATGTCAAAGAGTGATCAGCTTAACAGCAAATACTGTACTTGCAAAGTCAATATTTGCCCAGAAAATGAACTTTAACCCCCAAAACACATTTCAACATCATTGCAGTCCTGCCTTAAAAGGAGCAGCTAACATCATTTTAGTGATTGATCCATTAACACAGGTGTGGGTGTTGATGAGGACAGGGCTGGGGATCAATCAGTCATGATTAAGTAAGAATGACATCACTGGACACTTTAAAAGGAGGCTGGTTCTTGGTATCATTGTTTCTCTTCAGTTAACCATGGTTATCTCTAAAGAAACACGTGCAGCCATCATTGCACTGCACAAAAATGGCCTAACAGGGAAGAGTATCGCAGCTACAAAGATTGCACCTCAGTCAACAATCTATCGCATCATCAAGAACTTCAAGGAGAGAGCTTCCATTGTTGTCAAAAAGGCTCCAGGGCGCCCAAGAAAGACCAGCAAGCGCCAGGACCGTATCTTAAAACTGTTTCAGCTGCGGGATCGGACTACCAGCAGTGCCGAGCTTGCTCAGGAACGGCAGCAGGCTGGTGTGAGTGCTTTTGCATGCACTGTGAGGCGGAGGCTCTTTGAGCAAGGGCTGGTTTCAAGGAGGGCAGCAAAGAAGCCACTTCTCTCCAGAAAAAACATCAGGGACCGACTGATATTCTGCAAAAGGTACAGGGAGTGGACTGCTGAGGACTGGGGCAAAGTCATTTTCTCTGATGAATCCCCTTTTCGATTGTTTGGGACATCTGGAAACAGCTTATTCGGAGAAGAAGAGGTGAGCGCTACCACCAGTCTTGTCTCATGCCAACTGTAAAGCATCCTGAAACCATTCATGTGTGGGGTTGCTTCTCAGCCAAGGGAATCGGCTCACTCACAGTCTTGCCTAAAAACTCAGCCATGAATAAAGAATGGTACCAGAATGTCCTCCAAGAGCAACTTCTCCCAACCGTCCAAGAGCAGTTTGGCGCCCAACAATGCCTTTTCCAGCATGATGGAGCACCTTGCCATAAAGCAAAGGTGATAACTAAATGGCTCATGGAACAAAACAGAGATTTTGGGTCCATGGCCTGGAAACTCCCCAGATCTTAATCCCATTGAGAACTTGTGGTCAATCATCAAGAGACTGGTGGACAAACAAAAACCAACAAATTCTGGCAAAATGCAAGCATTGATTATGCAAGAATGGACAGCTATCAGTCAGGATTTGGTCCAAAAGTTGATTGAGAGCATGCCAGGGAGAATTACAGAGGTCTTGAAGAAGAAGGGGCAACACTGCAAATATTGACTTGCTGCATTAACTCATTCTGTCAATATAACCTATTGGTACTCATAATATGATTGCAATTATATTTCTGTATGTGATATAAACATCAGACAAACACTAATAAAAACCTGAGGCCAGCAGATCATGTGAAAATATAATTTTGGTGTCATTCTCAAAACTTTTGGCCATGACTGTAAAGGTCCAGAGGACCAAGCAAACTAGAGATAGATAGGCACAAAAGCACCTGGCTAGAGAGACAGCCTAAACAACACTGAAGTCCAGCAAGGCCAAAAGGGCGGAGCTGAAATATATAGGAAGAAGGTCACATGACTGCAAAACACAAGATAGAAACAAAAACAAACAGGAGGGTTCTAACAAAAACCACGTATAAGATCAAGGGTAATTTCTATTAAAAAAATTGGAGCCTCTTATGTCCATCCGCAAGACATAGCTGAGCAATTTGCAGCATTCTATTCCTCTTTATATAACCTGAAAAAGGATGTGACTACCACCCAACCAAACATCAAAGAAACAAATCAATTCCTTTCTAAAGTCAACCTACCGCAACTAAATTCTGAACAAATTAACTCGCTAAATTCCCCTTTCTCCATAGACAAAACAGAAATTGCCATTAAAAAACTACAAGAAAATAAATCTCTTGGACCTGATAGATTCCCCAGTGAATATTACAAATTATTTAAGCATAAAGTATCCAGCCCCTTGACGTCCATGTTTAATCAAGCTAATAACGAAGGCCTTCTTCCAAAAGAATCCTTAGAAGTGACTATCGTTGTTATACCAAACCAAACAGTGCTCTTGAGGCGATTTCGAATGATAGACCCATATCCCTATTAAAAACAGACATAAAATTTTTTGATAAACTAATTTCTGAAAATCTTACCCTTATTAATTCAGTCTGATCAGGTAGGGTTTTTTAAGGGGAGACAGGCCTCAGATGGAACCAGGAGAATTTTGAATTTACTTACATCTGTGGAAAAGGGGAAAATCCCCTCCATTCTGATTTCTCTAGATGCAGAAAAGAAGTTTGATAGGATCAATTGGGATTTTATGCGCACCATTTTAAATAAATTTGTCTTTCAGGGACAAATTCTTAAGGCCATCTTTTCCCTATATTCTTGCCCTTCAGCACGGGTCCAAGTCAATAACCTACTTTCTAATTCCTTTTTTATCTCAAACGGCACACGCCAAGGTTGCCTATTATCCCCGCTCCTTTTTGATCTTATAATGGAACCTTTCGCTGAAACCATCAGAACCAGCAATCTCATAAAGGGCATTCCATTCAATCACAATATAGACAGTATACAATATAGACAATATAAAATTGGACTATTTGCGGACGTCATTTTAATTTTTATTGTGGACCCTATTAACTCTTTAAGAGCTGTTTCTTTAATAATTAGGGAGTTCTCGTTGGTATCCTATTACAAAATTAATCAAAAAAACTCAAAATTCTTAAGTTTTTTAGACTCTCAATTAAAAAAAGCAATGGAAAGGGAATTTCCCTACACCTGGGAAACATCCCAAATTCCTTACTTAGGAATTAAAATTATGAACCTCTTAAACAAAATCTTGAATGAGAACTTAAATTGCTTACAAAAACATATTCAAACTAGTATGAACAATTTTGATAAAATCAACACTTCATGGTTAAGCAGAATCGTTTTTTTATAAAAATGATTATCTTGCCTAAATTGCAGTATATTTTCAGATGAATCCCATTTCTACCTCTTGAAGCTCATCAAGAGAATGCCAAGAGTGTGCAAAGCAGTCATCAAAGCAAATGGTGGCTACTTTGAAGAACCTAGAATATAAGACATATTTTCAGTTGTTTCACACTTTTTTAAGTATATAATTCCACATGTGTTAATTCATAGTCTTGATGCCTTCAGTGTGAATGTACAATTTCCATAGTCATGAAAATACATAAAAATCTTAAAATGAGAATGTGTGTCCAAACTTTGGGTCTGTACTGTACTTCTCCCCAAGCAGGAATAACCTCTCAACATAAATGTGTTATTATTTTTAGCCAGAAAATATATAGATTTCTTTATTTCAATACATATAAATTGAAAACCTGTGAAATTATAACTATGATTATAATATGTATGATCTCTCTTTTATTTCCCTTTATCCCTCTTTCCATATTTAAATTTACCTTCCCACCCCTTTTTTGTCCACCTTTTCCTTTCCCCTTTTCCTTTCCCCTTTTCCTTACCCTCCGAATCTCTTTCCTGTTCTCTTCTTTGTTTCTTCTATGTTACAAGTTTGTTTTCTTGAGGTTGATGTAACAATATATTACATTTTATTTTCCCTTCCCCCTAATTGTAAAAATCCCCAAATAAAAAGATTATTATTCAAAACATGAATTCTGGATTTGGAAACCACGAGTGTAGAAAAGCGAAATTAAAAAGTTTGCAATGTACAGTGAATGAAATAATTTTTTGATCCCTTGCTGTTTTTGTAAGTTTGCCCACTGACAAAGACATGAACAGTCTATAATTTTAAGGGTAGGTTAATTTTAACATTGAGAGAATATCCAAAAAAAAATCAAGAAAATCACATTGTATAAATTAGATAAATTTATTTGCATTTTGCAGTGAGAAATAAGTATTTGATCCCTCTGGCAAACAACACTTATTGGCAAGCACAGCAGTCAGACGTTTTTTGTAGTTGATGATGAGGTTTGCGCACATGTCAGGACTCAGGAGGAATTTTGGTCCACTCCTCTTTGCAGATCATCTCTAAATCATTAAGATTTTGAGGCTGTCGCTTGGCAACTCGGAGCTTCAACTTCCTCCATAAGCTTTCTATGGAATTAAGGTCTGGAGACTGGCTAGGCCACTCTATGACCTTAATGTGCTTCTTTTTGAGCCACTTTGTTGCCTTGGCTGTATGTTTTGGGTCATTGTCTTGCTGGAAGACCCAGCCACGACTCATTTTTAATGTCCTGGTGGAGTGAAGGAGGTTGTCACTCAGGATTTTATGGTACATGGCTCTATAAATTATCCCATTGATGTGGTGAACTAGTCCTGTGCCCTTAGCAGAGAAACACCCTCAAAACATAATGTTTCCACCTCCATGCTTGACAGTGGGGACGGTGTTCTTTGGGTCATAGGCAGCATTTCTCTTCCTCCAAACATGGCGAGTTGAGTTAATGCCAAAGAGCTCAATTTTTTGTCTCGTCTGACCACAGCACCTTCTCACAGTAACTCACAGAATCATCAGGTGTTCATAGGCAAACTTCAGGCGGGCCTGCACATGTGTCTTCTTGAGCAGGGGTACCTTGCGGGCACTGCAGGGTTTTAAACTTTTAAGGTGTAATGTGTTACCAATGGTTTTCTTGGTGCCTGTAGTCCCAGATGCCTTGAGATCAATAATAAGTTCCCCCCGTGTAGTTTTAGGCTGATCTCTCACCTTCCTCATGATCAAGGATACCCCAGGAGGTGAGATTTTGCATGGTGCCCCAGATCGATGTCTATTGACAGTCATTTTTTATTTCTTACTATTGCACCAACAGTTGTCTCATTCTCACCCAGTGTCTTACTTATGGTTTTGTAGCCCATTCCAACTTTGTGCAGGTCTTTGATCTTGACCGTGACATCCTTAGAAAGCTCTTTGGTCTTGCCCATGTTGTAGAGGTTACAGTCTGACTGATTAATTGAGTCTGTGGACAGGAGTCTTTTATACAGGTGACTATGTAAGACAGCTGTCTTTAATGTAGGTAATGAGTTGATTAGGAACATCTAACTGGTCTGTAGGAGCCAGAACTCATAATGGTTTGTAGGGGATCAAATACTTATTTCTCACTACAAAATGCAAAATAATTTGTCTAATTTATACAATGTGATTTTCTTGATTTTTTTGGGGATATTCTATCTCTCGATGTTAAAATTAACCTACCCTTAAAATTATAGACTGTTCATGTGTTTGTCAGGGGGCAAACTTACAAAAACAGCAAGGGATCAAATAATTATTTCCTTCACTGTGTCAAGCTGCAACCCT
This sequence comes from Phyllobates terribilis, assembly GCF_046119375.1. Lineage (NCBI taxonomy): Eukaryota > Metazoa > Chordata > Amphibia > Anura > Dendrobatidae > Phyllobates > Phyllobates terribilis. The sequence continues at coordinate 134,021,177 of NW_027362762.1, read as the reverse complement.
TCCTAGTTACTTGTCAGGACGGCTTTCAGGATGAATAAATACTGCTTGAGACATGTCCCAAGTGTCAGAGATGCAGCATCATGAACTAATCTGCTCACTAAGCCACAGAGCAGGGCTGTAACATGAACGAAAAAACCCCAAAAAACTTCCCCCTCAGCTAACAGCACAATGGTTGTTTTTTTTGTCCACTTTCAGTCTGACTGTGTGCTCAGTCAGTCTCTGTGCCCTGCTGTAAAGCTGTCAGACTGACAGGGGGTAGATCAGATGTGAGTGGGAAGATCAGATGTGTTTGCTTACAGTGTTACTCCTCTGACAGTTGACATGTCTCAGATGGTGTTTGTTTAGGATGTAGCCCATCCTGACATGACTAGAACAGGTTGTAGCTTGAAATATGTGTTGGTGGGACATTTTTATCATATTCTCAGAGAATCTCTATATTAGAATTGATTTTTCAGATGGGCTAAACAGACCATTTGGTCCACCGCCTTCCCTAGGCTCCTGGAAAAAGATGCAACTGCAACCCCTGCACCCACTATAGTGACCAAAAATCTAAGACACATGACTATTGCACAGGTGTGCCTTAGGCTGCCCACAATAAAAGGCCACTCTAAAATGTGCAGTTTTACAGTATTGCAGGGGTCAGAAAACCAATCAGTATCTGGTGTGTTGAACTGCGTGATGCAAATGGTGGTCAAATCTCCTTCGCATAGAGTTGATAAGGCTGTTGATTGTGGCCTGTGGAATGTTGGTCCACTCCTCTTCAATGACTGTGCGAAGTTGCTGGATATTGGGGGGAACTTGAACAGCTGTCATATACATCGATCCAGAGCATCCCAAACATGCTCAATGGGTGACATGTCCGGTGAGTATGCTGGCCATACAAGAACTTCGCACAGCCATTGAACTTTCGAAAAGTAAACCGGACATCCAGAAAAAAATCACCAGGTGTCCGGTATGAACCCCGAACTTTACAGAATTTTCTAATTGTTCTGAAATTAATATTAGTTACAAAATGTCTGCAAACTGGTGTCTTGTGGACATTACATATCTCTACTGTTATGGGGTGAGATTGGTCTTGTTACAGGTTTATAGGTTGTTGTTTATAGGTTGTTTATAGATTGTTTATAGGTTTACACATAGGCAGATTATAATGAGGACAATGTGGGCTACAGCCCGGGGCCCGTGGCTCCGGGGAGCCCATGGCCAGATTGTCCTCATTTTAATATGTCGGCGCCAATGCAGCACATGCCGGCAGCAGGCAGAGGAGCCCGTACCGCTTCCACAGCAGCTGCGCACGGCCGCTGCTTCTTTGGCCGGGCCATAACTGCACCTGTTAACTTCCCTGTGTGCTTGTGCTGGCTCGGCCGCGTCACAGGTAGCAGACACGGCCCTGTGCGTGGCCGTGTCTGCTAGCATGACATCACACAGTGTGTGCCCTGTACTGCTGCATCGGAGAGGAGCTGGACGACTGGAGCCGAGCCGGGGGATGGTGAGTGTGTGAGTGAGTGTGTGTGTGTGAGGGTGTGTGTGTATGAGTGAGTGAGTGAGTGAGTGAGTGAATGAGTGAGTGTGTGAGTGAGTGTGTCTGTGTGTGTGTGCAGGAAGAAATCATTGTGTGATGTCTGTTTATATGTATTTTTGTGTTTCAAATGTGTTTATGCGTGTATGTGTATGTCTGTATATGTTTGTGTGTGTGCGTGACTGCGTGCGGCCTCCTGCTGAATCTGGGGGGGCACCATGTGGCCTCCTGCTGTATCTGGGGTGCGCTGTGTGGCCTCCCGCTGTGTATAGATGGCTACGTGCAGCCTCCCGCTGTATCTTGGGGGCAACATGCGGCCTCCCGCTGTGTATAGATGGCTACGTGCGGCCCCCTTCTGTGTATAGATGGCTACATGCGGCCTCCCGCTGTATCTGGGGGGCGCCGTGCGGCCTCCCTCTATGTATAGATGGCTACATGCGGCCTCCCACTATGTATAGATGGCAACGTGCGGCCTCCCACTATGTATAGATGTCTACTTGCGACCTGCTGCTGTGTATAGATGGGGCCGTGCGGCCTGCCGCAGTGTATAAATGGTGCCGTGCTGACTCCTGCTGTGTATAGATTGCTATGTGTGAACTCCCGCTGTGTATAGATGGCTACGTGCGGCCTCCTGCTATGTATACATGGCTATGTGCGGCCTCCTGCTATGTATACATGGCTACATGCGGCCTCCTGCTGTGTATAGATGGCTATGTGCGGCCTCCTGCTGTGTATAAATGGCTACGTGTGGCCTCCTGCTGTGTAAAGATGGCTACGTGCGGCCACCTGCTGCGTATAGATGGCACCGTGCGGCCTCCCGCTGTGTATAGATGGCTACGTGCGGCCTCCTACTGTGCATAGATGGCTTCGTGCGGCCTCCCACTGTGTATAGATGGCTATGTGCGGCCTCCTGCTGTGTAAAGATGGCTACGTGCGGACTCCTGCTGTGTATAGATGGTGTCGTGCGGCCTCCCGCTATAGATTGATGGCTATGTGCGGCCTCCTGCTGTGTATAGATGGCTATGTGCGGCCTCCCACTGTGTATAGATGGTGCTGTGCTGCATCCTGCTGTTTATAGATGGCTACATGCGGCCTCCCACTGTGTACAGATGGCTCAGTGCGGCCTCCTGCTGTGTATAAATGTCTATAAGCGGGCCCCTGCTGTGTATAGATGGGTACGTGCGGTCTCCTGCTGTGTATAGATGGCTACGTGCGGCCTACTGCTGTGTATAGATTGCTTTGTGCGGCCTCCCGCTGTGTATAGATGGCTACATGCGGCCTCCTGCTGTGTATAGATGGCTATGTGCGGCCTCCTGCTCTGTATAGATGGCTACGTGCATCCTCCTGCTGTGCATAGATAGCTATGTGCGGCCTCCTGCTGTGTATAGATGGCTACGTGAGGCCTCCTGCTGTGTATAGATGTCTGCATGTGGCCTCCCGCTGTATCTGGGGGGCGCCGTGCGGCCTCCTGCTCTGTATAGATGGCTACGTGCATCCTCCTGCTGTGCATAGATAGCTATGTGCGGCCTCCTGCTGTGTATAGATGGCTACGTGAGGCCTCCTGCTGTGTATAGATGTCTGCATGTGGCCTCCCGCTGTATCTGGGGGGCGCCGTGCGGCCTCCCTCTATGTATAGATGGCTACATGCGGCCTCCCACTTTGTACAGATGGCAACGTGCGGCCTCCCACTATGTATAGATGTCTACTTGCGACCCCCTGCTGTGTATAGATGGGGCCGTGCGGCCTGACGCAGTGTATAAATGGTGCCGTGCTGACTCCTGCTGTGTATAGATTGCTATGTGTGAACTCCCGCTGTGTATAGATGGCTACGTGCGGCCTCCTGCTATGTATAGATGGCTATGTGCGGCCTCCTGCTATGTATACATGGCTACGTGCGGCCTCCTGCTGTGTATAGATGGCTATGTGCGGCCTCCTGCTGTGTATAAATGGCTACGTGTGGCCTCCTGCTGTGTATAGATGGCTACGTGCGGCCACCTGCTGCGTATAGATGGCACCATGCGCCCTCCCGCTGTGTATAGATGGCTACGTGCGGCCTCCTACTGTGCATAGATGGCTTCGTGCGGCCTCCCACTGTGTATAGATGGCTATGTGCGGCCTCCTGCTGTGTAAAGATGGCTACGTGCGAACTCCTGCTGTGTATAGATGGTGTCGTGCGGCCTCCCGCTATGGATTGATGGCTATGTGCGGCCTCCTGCTGTGTATAGATGGCTATGTGCGGCCTCCCGCTGTGTATAGATGGTGCTGTGCTGCATCCTGCTGTTTATAGATGGCTGCATGCGGCCTCCCGCTGTGTATAGATGGTGCCGTCCCTGCCTCCTGCTGTTTATAGATGGCTACATGCGGCCTCCCGCTGTGTAAAGATGGCTACTTGCGGCCTCCTGCTGTGTATAGATGGCTACTTGCTGCCCCCTGATGTGTATAGATGGCTACGTGCGGCTTCCTACTGTGTATAGATCGCTATGTGCGACCTCCTGCTGTGTATAGATGGCTGCGTGCGGCCTCCCGCTGTGTAAAGATGGCTGCATGTGGCCTCCTGCTGTGTATAGATGGCTATGTGCGGCCTCTTGCTTTGTATAGATGGCTATGTGCGGCCTCCTGCTGTGTATAGATGGCTACATGCGTCCTTCTTCTGTATATAGATGGCTCTGTGCGGGCTCCTGCTGTGTATAGATGGCTACGTGCGGCCTCCCGCTGTGTATAGATGGCTACGTGCGGCACCCTGCTGTGTATAGATTGCTACATGCGGCACCCTGCTGTGCATAGATGGCTACTTGCTGCCCCCTGCTATGTATAGAATGCTACGTGCGGCTTCGTGCTGTGTATAGATGGCTATGTGCGGCCTCCTGCTGTGAATAGATGGCTACGCCCTGCCTCCTGCTGTGTATAGATGGCTTTGCGTGGCCTCCTGCTGTGTATAGATCGCTATGTGCGGCCTCCCGCTGTGCACAGATGGTGCTGTGCTGCCTCCTGCTGTTTATAGATGGCTACATGCAGCCTCCTGCTGTGTATAGATGGTGCCGATCTGCCTCCTGCTGTTTATAGATGGCTACATGTGGTCTTCCGCTGAGTATAGATGGCGCCGTGCTGCCTCCTGATGTTTATAGATGGCTACATGCGGCCTCCCGCTGTGTAAAGATGGTTACGTGCGGCCTCCTGCTGTGTTTAAATGGCTAAATGCGCCCCCCTGCTGTGTATAGATGCCTACTTGCTGCCCCCTGCTGTGTATAGTTGGCTATGTGCGGCTTCCTGCTGTGTATAGATGGCTATGTGCGACCTCCTGCTGTGTATAGATGGCTACGTGCGGCCTCCCGCTGTGTACAGATGGCTATGTGCGGCCTCCTGATGTGTATAGATGGCTATGTGCGGCCTCCTGCTATATATAGATGGCTATGTGTGGCCTCCTGCTGTGTATAGATGGCTATGTGCGGCCTCCTGCTCTGTATAGATGGCTACGTGAGGCCTCCTGCTGTGTATAGATGTCTGCATGTGGCCTCCCGCTGTATCTGGGGGGCGCCGTGCGGCCTCCCTCTATGTATAGATGGCTACATGCGGCCTCCCACTATGTATAGATGGCAACGTGCGGCCACCCACTATGTATAGATGTCTACTTGCGACCTCCTGCTGTGTATAGAAGGGGCCGTGCGGCCTGCCGCAGTGTATAAATGATGCCGTGCTGACTCCTGCTGTGTATAGATTGCTATGTGTGAACTCCCGCTGTGTATACATGGCTACGTGCGGCCTCCTGCTGTGTATAGATGGCTATGTGCGGCCTCCTGCTGTGTATAAATGGCTACGTGTGGCCTCCTGCTGTGTATAGATGGCTACGTGCGGCCACCTGCTGCGTATAGATGGCACCGTGCGGCCTCCCGCTGTGTATAGATGGCTACGTGCGGCCTCCTACTGTGCATAGATGGCTTCGTGCGGCCTCCCACTGTGTATAGATGGCTATGTGCGGCCTCCTGCTGTGTAAAGATGGCTACGTGCGGACTCCTGCTGTGTATAGATGGTGTCATGCGGCCTCCCACTATGGATTGATGGCTATGTGCGTCCTCCTGCTGTGTATAGATGGCTATGTGCGGCCTCCCGCTGTGTATAGATGGTGCTGTGCTGCATCCTGCTGTTTATAGGTGGCTGCATGCGGCCTCCCGCTGTGTATAGATGGTGCCGTCCCTGCCTCCTGCTGTTTATAGATGGCTACATGCGGCCTCCCGGTGTGTAAAGATGGCTACTTGCGGCCTCCTGCTGTGTATAGATGGCTACTTGCTGCCCCCTGATGTGTATAGATGGCTACGTGCGGCTTCCTACTGTGTATAGATCGCTATGTGCGACCTCCTGCTGTGTATAGATGGCTACGTGCAGCCTCCCGCTGTGTAAAGATGGCTGCATGCGGCCTCCTGCTGTGTATAGATGGCTATGTGCGGCCTCTTGCTTTGTATGGATGGCTATGTGCGGCCTCCTGCTGTGTATAGATGGCTACGTGCGTCCTTCTGCTGTATATAGATGGCTCTGTGCGGGCTCCTGCTGTGTATAGATGGCTACGTGCGGCCTCCCGCTGTGTATAGATGGCTACGTGCGGCCTCCTGCTGTGTATAGATGGCTACGTGCGGCTTCCTGCTGTATATAGATGGCTATGTGCGGCCTCCTGCTGTGTATAGATTGCTACATGCGGCACCCTGCTGTGCATAGATGGCTACTTGCTGCCCCCTGCTATGTATAGAATGTTACGTGCGGCTTCGTGCTGTGTATAGATGGCTATGTGCGGCCTCCTGCTGTGAATAGATGGCTACGCCCTGCCTCCTGCTGTGTATAGATGGCTTTGCGTGGCCTCCTGCTGTGTATAGATCGCTATGTGCGGCCTCCCGCTGTGCACAGATGGTGCTGTGCTGCCTCCTGCTGTTTATAGATGGCTACATGCAGCCTCCTGCTGTGTATAGATGGTGCCGATCTGCCTCCTGCTGTTTATAGATGGCTACAAGCGGTCTTCCGCTGAGTATAGATGGCGCCGTGCTGCCTCCTGATGTTTATAGATGGCTACATGCGGCCTCCCGCTGTGTAAAGATGGTTACGTGCGGCCTCCTGCTGTGTTTAAATGGCTAAATGCGCCCCCCTGCTGTGTATAGATGCCTACTTGCTGCCCCCTGCTGTGTATAGTTGGCTATGTGCGGCTTCCTGCTGTGTATAGATGACTATGTGCGACCTCCTGCTGTGTATAGATGGCTACGTGCAGCCTCCCGCTGTGTACAGATGGCTTCGTGCGGCCTCCTGATGTGTATAGATGGCTATGTGCGGCCTCCTGCTATATATAGATGGCTATGTGCGGCCGCCTGCTGTGTATAGATGGCTATGTGCGGCCTCCTGCTGTGTAGAGATGGCTACATGCGGCCCCCTGCTGTGTATAGATGGCTGCTTGCTGCCCCCTGCTATGTATAGATAGCTACGTGTGGCTTCCTGCTGTGTATAGATGGCTACGTGCGGCTTCCTGCTGTATATAGATGGCTATGTTCGGCCTCCTGCTGTGTATAGATGGCTACATGCTGCCCCCTGCTGTGTATAGATGGCTACTTGCTGCCCCCTGCTATGTATAGATAGCTACGTGTGGCTTCCTGCTGTGTATAGATGGCTATGTGCGGCCTCCTGCTGTGAATAGATGGCTACGTGCGGCCTCCTACTGTGTATAGATGGCTACGTGCGGCCTCCTGCTGTGTATAGATGGCTATGGACGGCCTCCCACTGTGCATAGATGGTGCTGTGCTGCCTCCTGCTGTTTATAGATGGCTACATGCAGCCTCCCACTGTGTATAGATGGTGCCTTTCTGCCTCCTGCTGTTTATAGATGGCTACATGCGGTCTCCCGCTGTGCGTAGATGGCGCCGTGCTGCCTCCTGCTGTTTATAGATGTCTACATGCGGCCTCCCGCTGTTTAAAGATGGTTACGTGCGGCCTCCTGCTGTGTATAGATGGCTACATGCGGCCCCCTGCTGTGTATAGATGGCTACTCGCTGCCCCCTGCTGTGTATAGATGGCTACGTGCAGCTTCCTGCTGTGTATAGATGGCTATGTGCGACCTCCTCCTGTGTATAGATGGCTGCATGCGGCCTCCTGCTGTGTATAGATGGCTATGTGCTGCCTCCTGCTGTGCATAGATAGCTACGTGCAGCCTCCTGCTGTATATAGATGGCTATGTGCAGCCTCCCGCTGTGTATAGATGGCTATGTGCGGCCTCCCGCTGTGTATAGATGGCTACTTGCGGCCTCCTGCTGTGTATAGATGGCTACGTGCGGTTTCCTACTGTGTATCGATGGCTACGTGCAGCCTCCTGCTGTATATAGATGGCTATGTGCAGCCTCCAACTGTGTATAGATGGCTACGTGCGGCCTCCCGCTGTGTATAGATGGCTACTTGCGGCCTCCCGCTGTGTATAGATGGCTACGTGCGGCCTCCCGCTGTGTATAGATGGCTACTTGCGGCCTCCTGCTGTGTATAGATGGCTACATGCGGCTTCCTGCTGTATATAGATGGCTATGTGCGGCCTCCTGCTTTGTATAGATGGCTACATGCGGCCCCCTGCTGTGTACAGATGGCTACTTGCTGCCCCCCGCTATGTATAGATAGCTACGTGCGGCTTCCTGCTGTGTATAGATGGCTATGTGCGGCCTCCTGCTGTGTATAGATGGCTACCTGCGGCCTCCTGCTGTGAATAGATGGCTATGTGCGGCCTCCCGCTTTGTTTAGATGGCTATATGCATATAAACAATGGTGCAGCGGTCTCAGGGAGCGCTAAAGGAATACTGGACAATTTGATAGATGATAACTGACCTTTATTATTCCTCCAATACCACTGCCACAACGCGTTTCGACTGTCTAAGCCGTCTTCATCAGGTGGGGTAAAGGAGAATGTTACAATTACAGCTTTATAAAGGGGTCGTATTTTACATAATTTAGACCACGTGTTGTAATCAATTAACCCGTTCATTGAAGAACTCCATATAATGCATTATTTACCAATTAACCTCTTATTTCCCCTTGAAACAGCATTGTGCACTCATATTTAAAAATCCCTACATGGATTCATAAACTCACAATTCTTAATAAAAACTTCCTATTTATGTTTAAAAAAAATGTAAATTTTTTTTTTTTAAATTTTACTACCAACTATTAAAATCACCCTGGGGACCTATTTAGGGTGTCTTGACAGTGCTATACTGCGATTTCTAGTCCCCAATTCAAAAGTTAAGTTTCTTAAAGAGACAGTACACTTTCAAATAAAATGGACGAAAATAACCTTGTACGGTTGCCCACTACGATTATGAACCCCATACATTTTTAAGAATACCCTGGGAACCTTCCCAGGGTGTCCTGACAATGCTATACTGCGATTACCAACCCCCAATTCAAAAGTTAAGTTTCTTAAAGAGACAGTACACTTTCATATAAAATGGATGAAAATAACCTTGTACGGTTGCCCACTACTATTATAAAGCTCCTAAAACCCAATACTATCCATTATCATGATCGGAACCTATGCTTCCAGTAAACCAAGTAACCGACGACAATAGGAAAAATGAGCTAAATGACAACCTGAAAGGGCGAGCAAGTCTCCTGCTAGGCTGCCTCATACCATACCTAAAATCCTGTGCAGGTAACCCCGCAAGCCGTCATTAAACGGCTGATGACAACCCGGGAAAGATATGAGAGGGACAACATTAAACCTTCTCGGATTTAATGGTTTGATGTGTTTTCAATCATAATGTTCAAACCCTCAGGGTACAAAGTACCTATTTTGTATATCCAAAAACTTTCTTTCTTTATAAGTGTACTCAATCGTTCTTGTCCATTATCCACAATATGGTCAATGATGGTTATTTTCATTTTACTCGGGTCTTTGTGGTGATGGTTTGCATAGTGTCTGGAAACACTATGGAATTGATATCCTGCCCTTATATTAGATCTGTGTTTATTTAATCGGGCATGGGCCGTCTGAATTGCCCGGCCGATGTATTGCAAGCCACAAGGGCACTCCAACAGGAATACTACATAGGTGGATTGGCATGTTAATCTCTGTTTGTTCTGAAAAACCTCATTAGTGGTATTAGATTTAAAGGTTTTTGCATTATTAGTTATAACGCCGCAACACATACATTTAGGTGTATTGCATGCGAAACAGCCTCCTGTGTTGGTATTAGTCGTCACATCCCTTATTTTTTTCTTTCTATTCGTGTTGCTGGGAGCAAGCAAGGTTTTTAAACTTCTATTCTTCCTGAAGATAATATTTGGTTTCTCTAGAATGCTTTTGGAGAGAATGGGGTCACCTTTTAAAATGAACCAATGTTTCTGTAATAACTCCCGTACTACCGACCTGGATTAGCAAAATGTGGTAATTAAACTCCACTTTGTCTTTTCCTCTGTTCTTAAAGAAGCCCTATCTGGATTCTCCCTTCTATTCAAGCACGAATCTTGTGATAGGGTGCACGTTCTTTTATATGCATCTTTTAAAAGTTTTTTTGGATAGCCTTTTTCCAAGAATCTCTTTTTGAGAATCTTGGATTCCACCTCAAAGTCAGAATCCAGAGTACAGTTTTTCCTGACTCTTCAATACTGCCCATAAGGCACATTTTTGATCCATCTGGGAAGGTGTCCACTATTGAATTTGAGGTAGCTATTCACATCCACTGGTTTAAAAAACGTGGATGTGGATACTCTCCCCAGGTGGTCGAACTGCACCCATAGATCCAAGAATTGGAGAGAAGTGGATGATGCTGTGGCCGTGAATTTTATCCCCCAATCATTGGTATTTAGTTTGTCCGCAAAGCTCAAAGCCTCCTCCATTAATCCGTGTCATATAATGAATAAATCATCTATAAAGCGCCTATAGAAAAGTACTCCACTCGTGGATGATCCCGGCTGCGCGATGAGGACGGATTCCACCGCACCCATGAAGAGGTTAGTATAGCTTGGTGCGAATCTCGTCCCCATCGCGCAGCCCTTGATCTGTTTATATAATCCATCCTCAAAAGAAAACACATTGTTCTCCAATATGAACGCTATTGCGCTCAGAATGAATTCTCTTTGGTTTATAGGCATATTAGTGTCTCCAGTTAAAACCTCTTCGATGACCTTTATTCCCAATGTATGTGATATATTATTGTAGAGGGCCACTACATCCAGAGAGAGGAAGATTCATCCCTCCATGGGTGGTAGAGCCCTTAATTCTTTAATTAATTGTGACGAGTCCTTTAGATATGACGTTAATCTCAGCACATATGTCTGCAAAAATAAATCTACATAATGCGATAGATTACTTGTAATGGATTGGATCCCTGATATTATTAGGCGTCCAGGAGGATTTTTTGGGTCTTTATGCAGTTTGGGCAGAAAATAGAAAAAAGGTATTCTATATTGCGCAATATCTAAAAAGTTATTTTCTTTTTTATTGAGTATCCCATTTTCATAAGCCTTCTTAATTAGAAGATTATACTTTATAAAGATACTGATATTAGGATCATCCTCCAATTTTTCATAAAATTCCGTATCACTCAATATTCTCATGCCCTTTTCCACATACCAAGATCTATCCATAAGGACAATTCCTCCTCCCTTATCTGCATTACGAATGATGATATCTTTATTTTCTCTGATGGATTCAATGGCTGCTCTCTCTTCTTTTTTCAAATTATCTCTCATTTTCATGCGGGGAATTGATCTTACATCCTTTAATATTGCCCCCTGAAGAAGGGAGTTCGAAACGCGCGTCGGGGCACTTCACTTCACGTGTGCGCTCTCCCAATGGATCCCTCGGTCTCAGGCTTCCTGGATAGAACTCCGTGATTTGGTTTAATCCCTGCTATGTATTGGCATCTATTATTCATTATAGGGATTGTACATTGAAGTGAGTTGATGAGAAATTCCCTCCTGTCTACTCTTTATGTATTATAGAGGTGATTTACTTGATTACCATATATATATATATATATATATATATATATATATATATATATTTATATATTTATTGATTTTGATTGTTAACCACTGTTGCTATGACAACAACAGTTTGGTGCTCTCTAAGTAATATGATTGTATAAATTAGAATATGTGGGGTCCGTTGGGGCAATGACCGTGCTTTGTGAGAGGCTTTTTAAATGCTACCACTGTTCTCAGGTTCACTTCTCCCCTATTTTGTGCCTTCTATTCTTTTTAATAATAAATTTTATATGAATTTCTAAAGAAAACCTTTGGTAGTCCCTTTTTCGTTGTATGCTTCTGTTTTCTTCCTTTAATATTAGTTGCTGGAATGCCTCAATATGCGACCCCTTATGGTGTAGAGGATAAACATTTTTATTTGGGTGTTTGATCTCTACATGTACTATTTCATCTATTGTGGTTCTATCCTTTTCTGTCTCTTGTTCATCTTAACATTTTTACCATTTTTTTCTTCAAGTTTCCTAAAAAAACTCATTAAAGTCAAGGTAAAGCAAGAATGTGTCTATTTCTGCTGTGGGACAAAATGAAAGCCCCTTACTTAGAAGGGAGTGTTATAGCAGAAGATGGAGTCCCTCAAGTTTAAAGGTCCCATCTATGCTATATAAGTCTGACAGTTATTTTAGGTAGAAAACAACAGCAAGCTGAAATGTTCCTTCTTGTATCAATAGCGTGTCCTTGCTAAGAAGATAAAGTGTCCTCCCTGGCCAGATGTTTCTTCTTGTAGCAATAATGTGTTCTTGCAAGAAGATAACATGGCCTTGCTAACCAGATACGTCTAATTAAATATTTTAAAGCATACAGAAACTAGCTTTTTTCGCTTGTACAGCTAAACTGTATAATCGAAACATATATGGCAAATCCGTTTCCTGCCTTCAGGGTGTATATTAGCCCTGTGTTTTGTAATAAAGTTTAGAGCATGTTTAGACACAAACATCCTGTCCTGCGTCTTCATTCTCTCCGATATCGTAATCCAAAGGATAGAAGACCAAGAATGCAGTGACGACAGCTGGCACCTCGAACAGGGACCTTGAGTTAATCTACCCAAGGGTGCTCGACCGGTCCGAGACGTGGGACGAGTGAAGCTCTCTGTTGGTGATATATACAGCGCTGAGGTAAGAATAACTGTTATATTCTACCTAATTATATCACTGCATAGAAGAGACTCCCTCACCCCCGAGCGGTTGGCTCCCCAGGTAATTCAACAGATTGTTGTCTGGCTCAGGTCCCTTTGAACCAGTAGAATCCCTCAGATAAACTGACAGTCCTGCCTTCTATCCTTTGGAGAATTTAAGAATGAAAGTATGGATCCGATGATTGTGTTGTGGATGTGTCCCGGGATTGATGTTTTTGGTCTGTTTTTCTGGCTGGCGTATAAGTCCTAGAGAGGCTAGTAGTGGAATGGTTCAGAAACCTTTGTGGCCCATTGTCTAAGTGACCATTGTCTAAGTGACTGAGGAGTCTCTTCTAGGTGAGGAGAACCAAAAGAATGCGGAATCAAAATGCCAAGGAAGACATTATAGCCAAAGACTTAGTGGTACGCAGAGAAGGGAAACAGGCACTGACTGGAATTGACAAAATATTGTGTAAAGCGGGAATGAATGAGAATGGAGAGATGAATGGAGAGAAATGGAAATCCTTCTTTAACTCCTATCATGTATGGCTGAAAGATAAGGGTCTGTTAGGGACAGTAGATGTATGGATGAATGCATGCGCTTATTTTGAAGGAAAGATTGAAAAATTAGGAGACGGATGTTACAGACTGACAAAAGCCGAAATGACAGATTTTCCTCCCTGTCCGCTCCCGACGTCACCCCCACCCCAGTACCAGAATTCTCAGGAACCCAATTGTTGGGTTTGCCCCAGATGTGGACAGCAGAACCCCTTGACAGTAGACATCTGTGTGGTATGTGGAGGACCGAGACCCCACCCAGCTAGACTATTCCCAATGAGGACGGTAGTTGTGCCAGGAGCACCGGGAGCAGCAGCAGCAGCAGCAGGGGGGGATGCAGTGGTTCCAGGTCAGGAAGCTCGTACAATGTTAATGTATAGACCATGGAGTCCTTCAGAGCAGTTGGCACTGATCTCCCAGCTGCCAGGCCCATCCCAGTCCCCTATGGGTTTCGCTAGAATGATCACCACCATACAGGATACGTACCATGCCACTAGAATAGATCTGCAGGGGGTAATTAACCCCTTAAGCCCCGGAGCATTTTTCGTTTTTGCATTTTCGTTTTTGCTCCCCTTGTTCCCAGAGCCATAGCGTTTTTATTTTTTGGTCAATATGGCCATTTGAGGGCTTATTTTTTGCGGGACAAGTTGTACTTTTCAACGCCATTACTAGTTTTATCATATCCTGTACGGGAAAACGGGAAAAAAATTCCAAGTGCGGTAAAATTGCAAAAAAAGTGCAATACCACAGTTGTTTTTTATTTATTTATTTTACCATGTTCACTGAATGCTAAAATTGACCTGCCCTTCTTATTCTACAGGTCATTACGAGTTCATAGACACCAAACATGTATAGGTTCTTTTATATCTAAGTGGTGAAAAAAATTCCAAAATTTGGTAAAAAAAAAAATAAAAAAATAGCGCCATTTTCTAAGACCCGTAGCGTCTCCATTTTTCGTGATCTGGGGCTGGTTGATGGCTTATTTTTTGCGTGCCAGGCTGCCGTTTTTATTTTTAACATTTGGGGTAGATCCGATGTTTTGATCGCCCGTTATTGCATTTTATTGCAATTTTGCGGCGACCAAAAAACGTAATTCTGGCGTTTAGAATTTTTTTCTCGCTACGCCGTTTACCGATCGGAATAATTCTTTTTTTATATTGATAAATCGGGCGATTCTGAACGCGGCGATACCAAACATGTATATGTGGGGTTTTTTTTTATATATTTTATTTTGAATGGGGCGAAAGGGGGGTGATTTAAACTTTTATATTTTTTTATTTTTTTTTATATTTTTAAAAACTTTTTTTTTTTACTTTTTGCATGCTTCTATAGTCTCCATAGGAGACTAGAAGCAGCAACTATCCGATCACCTCTGCTACATACAGGGGACGAGCAGGTCCCCTGCATGCAGCAGAAATGGTCCTGTGCTATGAGCGCCGACCACTAGGTGGCGCTCATAGCGACAAGATCATGACAACCACAGGCGTCTGCTGCAGACCCTGGGTTGTCATGCACGCCCATCGGCGACCCGCGATCACGTGACGGGGTCGCCGGTGGGCGGGGCTTATGACGCGCTACCCGGAAGCGCGCGTTAAATGCTGCTGTCGGAGATTGACAGCAGCATTTAACTGGTTAACAGCCGCGGGTGGATCGCGATTCCACCCGCGGCTGTTGCGGGCACATGTCAGCTGTAAGAATCAGCTGACATGTGCTCCGTTCAGTGAGGGCTCAGCGCAGCAGCCCTCACTGAACGGTGGGTACGCAAATATGCGTACTAATACGTCCCCGGTAAGAAAGGGGTTAAGAGAAAATTGGCAGATGAAGCCCGCTATGATAGGTTGATAGATGAGACAAAAAAACAGTAGGCCAATAGGACCGGACCCGTAGATGCAGAATCTAATGATGCAGCAGCTGGAGTCCTATTCGCAGCAGCGTTGGTAAAAGCATGTCAAGACAGGCAAGCAGAAAAGCAAGTTACACTAGAAGATAGAGTGCAGGGGAAGGAGGAAGATCCTAAGGATTATTTCTATGCACTAAAGAAAACCTGGTCAGAAATGGGGTTCAACCCCGGGAATAAGACTAGTGAGAGGGTATTAGCAAGTGCTTTCATGAATGGACTAAAGAAAGAGATTGCAGAGAAGGTAAAAGCAAGTAGACCGGACTGGAGATCAGTGAAGGCAGAAGATTTAGCTAGAATAGCTCAGGGGGCACAGCATGACTTAGCGCAGGCAAAAAGAGCTGCCAGAATACATATAGTAGAGACGACCCCCAGAAACAACAGAGGCAGAGGACGGACTGAAGGAGGAGGACAGAAACTGTGTTACGGATGTAAAAAGCCAGGACATTTTAGAAAGAACTGTAGGACCAACCCGTATCCAAATGCTCAGAGTACGGGTCCTCCAGCCGACCAAACAACGCCCCCATAGGATGAGGGTAGCTTGCACATGACCCCCTCATCTCCTTACCCCCAACTCCCAGTTGTATAGTGCAAGTGAACCACCCAGGGGGACATGAAATCGATTTCCAAGTAGATACGGGGGCCGACAATTCAGTAATTACGCAAGGTGATTGGCCATATACTGACACTGATTTTTCCCATCATGTCATACCCTTTGCAAAATTATGTCACTAGATATTGCCAGCATAGAAGAGACAAATGAGTTTCCCCCGATATTGGAGCATGCTGTGTCACATGATTTTTGGGCCTCAGACAAAACAGATGTTGGTAGGTTAAGAGTTCAACCAGTAATGGTAAAATTAAAACCAGGAGCAATCTTGCCTCAACAGAGGCAGTATCCCCTTAGCTCGGCTCAGGAGAATGCCATAGCCCAGCAAGTCCAAAAATTACTACAGAGAGGAGTCCTAGTCAAAACCCAGTCCCCTTGCAACACTCCCCTGTTCCCAGTAAAGAAAAAGAGCGTGCCAGGACAACCAGCCGCATATAGAATGGTCCATGACCTCCGGTTGGTTAACAAAGCCACAGAACTTCTAACACCAGTTGTGCCCAACCCGCATACTCTCCTGTCACAGATACCTTCTAACTCTCTTTGCTTTTCAGTGATCGATTTGGCAAATGCATTTTTCAGTGTACCATTACATCCTGACTGCCAGTACCTGTTTGCTTTCACATTCCAGGGCAGTCAATATACATGGACAGTGTTGCCACAGGGTGCCCAGAATTCACCCACAATGTACACTGCAAGTCTGCAGGAAATACTGGAGGGATGGTCTGAACCACATATCGTTGTTTTGCAATATGTCGATGACCTGCTCATTTGTGTCCCCTCCAGGAAACAATGTCATAGTGCAACTATATCACTTATGTTGTTTCTCTATCACGCTGGCTGCAAGGCATCGAAAGATAAGCTTCAGTTTTGTAAATCTTCAGTCACCTTTTTGGGACATTGCATTACACCAGGAGCTCGTCATTTAACAAATGCACGCAAACAAGTAGTACAGGCATTCACCGTCCCCATTAATGTTGCAGCCCTCAGAACTTTTCTTGGACTTGTTTCCTATTGCAGACAGTGGATTCATGCCGTCTCTGTTTTAATGCAGCCCCTCTATGACTGTCTTACTCCAACACCTTTCATACTAACACCAGAGGCAATAGACTGTTATTATTCTCTCAAGAACCGTATTTTGGCCGCTCCAGCTTTGGGTACCCCTAATTATGAGCTCCCATTTAGTCTGAACCTTCATGAACAAGCTGGACATGCAGCAGGAGTTTTAACTCAAACACACGGTGATAATCAGAGACCTGTTGCCTACTTTAGTGGCAGATTGGATGCGGTAGCCAGAGGTGCACCATCCTGCGTACGTGCTCTGCATGCTGTTGGACTATTACTCCATAAATCCGCAGACATTGTTCTTGACCACCCGCTCACCGTTCTAACACCTCATGATGTCTACACTATATTGAACCAAGTGCAACCCGCTCACCTCTCAGCAGCACGTCATCTCAGGTTACAATGTGCACTGTTAATGCCTCCCAATGTTTCTTTACAGAGGTGTACTACCCTGAACCCAGCAACTTTGTTACCTCTCTCGGATCTAAAGGAGGGGTCAGGTTCTGTGCTTTTTAAGGAAGATCCAAGAGAGGAAGTTCCTCATGACTGTGTACAAATGATGGCACAAGAAACGGCAGGTTTACCTACTGTATTTGAACATGAATTACAAAATGCAGATTTTGAATTTTTTGTAGATGGATCCCGTCATCAGGACGATTCAGGTACCTTCCATACTGGATATGCAGTTGTCTCCCTTAATGCAGTAATCAAGGCAGAACCAATGCTCCCACATCAATCGGCTCAAGAAGCTGAACTTAGGGCCCTAACCGAGGCCTGTAAACTAGCGGAAGGTAGTATTGTTAACATTTACACAGATTCTAGGTACGCATTCGGTATATCGCATGATTTTGGTCCCATATGGAAGTCAAGAGGTTTCCTGACGGCAGCAGGACACCCCATTAAGAATGCTGATGCAGTCCAGCAGTTAATTGATGCACTACAACTACCCAAAAAAGTAGCCGTCATAAAGGTAAGAGCACATACCAGACGCACCGACCAGGTAAGCAGAGGAAACGCGATGGCAGATGCAGCGGCAAAAACAGAAGCCTGTAAGCCGCAACAAGGGTCAACAGTATGTCAGCTAAGTGCCCCTAAAAACCCCTTTGTGTCGGAGGACATCTTATCCCAAATGCAGGCTCAGGCTCAAAAGGAGGAGGTTGATAAGTGGTTAAAGGAAGGTGCATGCCTGAATGAAGCAAATGAGGTATGGGGGAAAGGAACACGACGATGCCTTCCAAGGGCACTGTACCCAGCAGCTGCCCAGATACTACATGGGCCGACACACCAATCTAAAACGGGTGTGATGAGTGTGATGCAGAAACATTCGGTGGCACCAGGATTCTCCACCTGTATTGAAAGCCTGATACAAGGGTGCATGATATGTGCTACACATAATCAGGGTAGAGTAGTTAAAACACCACTCAAACACCCCCCCCGGCCCCTCTATCCATTCCAGAGACTGCAAATTGATTATATTCAGCTGCCAAAGTCAGGATCATGGGAATATGTGTTGGTCTGTATTGATTTGTTCTCAGGATGGCCAGAGGCTTTCCCGATTGCCAAAGCCACGGCTGCGGCAACCGCAAAGAAACTGCTTGCGGAGGTGGTCTGCAGGTATGGGGTACCAGAGGTAATTGAGAGTGACAGAGGTACACACTTCACAGGTGAAATAATGAATGAAGTCATGTCAGCTCTAGGAATTCAACAAGCATTCCACACCCCATATCACCCACAAAGTAGTGGTAAAGTGGAAAGACTGAATGGGACATTGAAATTAAAAATTCAGAAAGCCATGGCTGAGACAGGAAAACCATGGCCAGACTTTTTACCGCTTGCTCTGTTTTCAGTAAGATACACGCCCAATAGAAAGACTGGACTCTCTCCATATGAGATATTGTTTGGCAACGTACCCAGCCTAGGGTGTTTCTATCCGCAAGCATTAGAAATGAACAACCATGTGCTAAGTTCCTACTTAAGGGCTTTACACAAAAAGATTAAGCAAATACATGATAATGTCTTCAGTTCTCTTCCAGATCCAGATCAAGACTCTAGCAGCCATACGCTGCAACCTGGAGAATGGGTGGTTATAAAAAGACACGTGAGGAAAAGCCTAGATCCACGGTTTGATGGACCCTTTCAAGTTCTGCTCCAGAGGCCTGGATCCACGCGTCCCATTGCAAAAAGATACTAGGAGAACCAGCGGACAAAGAATGATGACATTGTTTATACTTACCTGCATCCTTGCGACCACAGGCGCATGGACTAGTTTGAGCACCACAGATGGAGACGACAATAGATTCATTAAACACCATCTTGCTCTAATCGATGGACTAAAGGAGCAAAACCAGACCATTGCTAACTGTTGGATATGTACACATGCCCTTGTGACGTCCACTAGCATACCCTTTCTCGCTGTCCCAGTCTTATGGGAAGAGATAAACTTTTGGGTGAACTGTTCAGATACTTTGGCCAATAATTTCACATAGAGATTTTCCTTTCTAAATCCCGCAAATTGGTTTAAAGGTATTGGTGGGTGGTTGGCTAGTATAGTGCAAGCTATTTTACAGGTTTTGCTAATGTGCCTTGCGGTTTATTTGGTTTTTAAGCTTTTTCTAATGTGTATTCAGCGTTGTACTAAAAAAAAACATAGAGATTCGTACTGATAAATGAAGGAACAAAAGGATGGAATGTTATAGCAGAAGATGGAGTCCCTCAAGTTTAAAGGCCCCATCTATGCTATATAAGTCTGACAGTTATTTTAGGTAGAAAACAACAGCAAGCTGAAATGTTCCTTCTTGTATCAATAGCGTGTCCTTGCTAAGAAGATAAAGTGTCCTCCCTGGCCAGATGTTTCTTCTTGTAGCAATAATGTGTTCTTGCAAGAAGATAACATGGCCTTGCTAACCAGATACGTCTAATTAAATATTTTAAAGCATACAGAAGCTAGCTTTTTTCGCTTGTTCAGCTAAACTGTATAATCGAACCATATATGGCAAATCCGTTTCCTGCCTTCAGGGTGTATATTAGCCCTGTGTTTTGTAATAAAGTTTAGAGCATGTTTAGACACAAACATCCTGTCCTGTGTCTTCATTCTCTCCGATATCGTAATCCAAAGGATAGAAGACCAAGAATGCAGTGACGACAGCAGCGTTCATCATTAGTAAGTGTATAGCTCGATAAGTTGTATATTCCACTATCCTGATCATCAGGATTCCCTATTTGTATCATGCTTATGGGGTTTAACCTGATTTCGTCTTTTTCAGAGTGGTGCTCTGTGCCGTGGAGTTCTCTTCTTCTAGTTCTTCCACTGCCTCTACACCCTCTTGTTCTCTATTTCTTTTGGGGTGTCGCCCTGGGGCCACCCGAAAAAATTGAGTGATTTTTGAGTCTTTTAGGTTTGTTTGGATAATAGATTTTGGTAAGTTACCTTCATTGGAGTTTCTTTCCTTTTGAGGTGCATACATATTTACATTTGATGTCTCTGTGATTACAGGTAAAATTTCCAATTGACCCCCAACCGTAATACCAGTAAAGCTGTCTATATACCCATTTTCACCCGTGTTTTCCATATGACTATTTTCCTTTTCATTTATTATTATTTCCTGTGTACATATTTCAATGTTCTGATCTATATTTTCTATGTTTTTTTCAATTTTATCTGTATTGGTGTCCAATTCTAAAATGTATGTTTCACTGGGAGAATCTCCAATTGGAATTTCCATATCTTCCAATTGAGCCCTTGACCCAGAGCAACCCGTTGTTTGAGTTGAAGTCACCTCGTGTATCGTGTTGAGCGATACCTTCCGATATCAGGAAATATCGGATCGGATTGGATCGGGCCGATACCCAAAAAGTATCGGACATCGCCGATTCCTATACCGGAAACCAATGCAAGTCAATGGGACACAAATATCGGAATGAAAATAAACCCTTTCTTTCCTTGTAGGTTAATTCTACATGAAGGAAAACAACTAACAATAATGTAGACTGTATTGGGAGAGGTGGTTGCCCAAATCGATGGGAACAGTGCTCACAGTGAAACATGAAAAGCCGGCAATTAAGCAGCTGCATACACCGGTACCCGACAATTTATAACAGAAAGAATAGAGCTTCACACATAGATAAGATAGATAGAAACATGTCAGTCACATATATATGAAGTACAGTGACAGTGTTGCTTACTGTACTTGTCATTTAGTGTAAAGGATTTATTTAAAAAAATATTAGTGTTTTCATGCACCGTCTCTTTAAAAAAGCCGGCCGGCAATTCAGCATCTGTACCCAACAATTTAGAATAGAAAGAATAGAGAATCACACATAGATTAGATAGATAGATAGATAGAAACATGTCAGTCACATATATAAGAAGTACAGTGATAGTGTTGATTACTGTACTTGTCATTTAGCGTTAAAATAAAGGATTTATTAAAAAAAAAATTGGCGTGGGGTTCCCCCTAATTTTAGTCTCTAGCGGAGGTTAAGCAGACGGCTGGGGCAGATGTTTGAAGCCTGGGAAGGGGGTAATACCCACGGAGCTTCCCAGGCTACTAATATCAGCCCCCAGCTGAATACCTAGCCTTTACTAGCTATTAAAATGGGGGACCCCCCAAAAAAAATGACGTGGGGTCCCCCCTATTTTAATAGCTAGCAAAGGCTAGGCAGACAGCTGGGGGCTGATATTAATAGCCCAGGAAGGGTGCCATGAATATTGGCCCCCTCCCAGGCTAGAAACACCAGCCGTCAGCCGCCCCAAAAATGGCGCATCCATAGGATGTGCCAATACTGGCACTTAGCCTCGCTCTTCCCACTGCCCTGTAGCGGTGGCAGTGGGGTAATGGGGTTGGGGTTGATGTCATCTTATAATGCCAGCTGACATCAAGCCCAGGTTAGTAATGGAGAGACGTCTATAAGACACCCCCATTACTAACCCCATAGTCAAAGTTAAAAAAAACACAAACACCCAGAATAAAATCCTTTAATTGAAATAAACACACAATTCTTTATTGTTCTAAATTAAACCATACTTACCGTCATACCCATTCCAACTGAAGCCAATGATCTCCTGCAATAAAAATAAAATAATAAAGCAACATCATCCTTACCTTCCCATGGTTCCCAGGACGGCTTCAGCTCTGCTACATCGAGATGACAGGCTGGACCGCAGCAGAACGCTGCCATCCAGCCTGTCATCCCGCGGACACTGAGAAGCGCAAGCATGTTGCGCTCCTCAGTGTCTGGCTGTGACGGCATCCAGATGAGCCGACAATGAACTCAGCTCACCTCGTGCACGTCACTTACAGCGTGGGAGAATTCTCCTGCGCATGCGGTGACCGTGAGAGACTCGGCTCATCAGGATGCCGTCACAGCCTGACACTGAGGAGCGCAAGCATGCCTGCGCTTCTCAGTGTCCGCGGGATGACAGGCTGGATATCAGCGTTCTGCTGCGGTCCAGCCTGTCATCTCGATGTAGCAGAGCTGGAGCTGTCCTGGGAACCATCGAAAGGTAAGGATAAGGTTGGTTTTTTAATTTTTCATTTATTGCAGGAGATAGATGGCTATATGCGGCCTCCTGCTGTGTATACATGGCTACGTGCGGCCTCCCGCTGTGTATAGATGGCTACGTGCGGCCTCCCGCTGTGTATAGATGGCTACTTGTGGCCTCCTGCTGTGTATAGATGGCTACGTATGGCCCCCCGCCGTGCATAGATGGCTACATGCAGTCTCCTGCTGTATCTGGGGGGCGCCGTGCGGCCTGCCGCTGTGTATAGTTGGCTATGTGCGGCCCCCTGCTGTGTATAGATGGTGCCGTGCGGCCTCCCACTGTATATAGATGGCGGTGTACTGCTTCCTGCTGTTTATAGAGCGGGCCATGCTGTCACCTGCTGTTTATAGATGGCTACATGCGATCTCCCGCTGTGTAAAGTTTGCTTCGTGCAGCCTCCTGCTGTGTATAGATGGCTACATGTGGCCACCTGCTGTGTATAGATGGTGCCGTGCTTCCTCCTGCTGATTATAGATGGCTACATGTGGCCTCCAGCTGTGTATAGATGGCTATGTGCGGCCTCCCGCTGTGTATAGATGGCTATGTGCGGCCTCCTGCTGTGTATAGATGGCTATGTGCGGCCTCCTGCTGTATATAGATGGCTATGTGCGGCCTCCTGCTGTGTATAGATGGTGCCATGCGGCCTCCCTCTGTGTATATATGGCTCATAGCTGCCTCCTGTTGTTTATAGATGGCGCCGTGCAGCCTCCCCCTGTGTATACATGGTGCCGTGCTGCCTACTTCTGTTTATAGATGGCTACATGCGGCCTCCCGCTGTGTAAAGATGGTGCCGTGCGGCCTCCCGCTGTGTATATTTGGCGCATAGCTGCCTCCTGTTGTTTATAGATGGCGCTGTGCAGCCTCCCGCTGTGTATACATGGTGCCGTGCTGCCTACTGCTGTTTATAGATGGCTACATGCGGCCTCCCCTGTGTATAAATGGCTACGTCTGGCCTCCTACTCTGTATAGATGACTACATGCGGCCCCGTGCTTTTTATAGATGGCTACGTGCAGTCCCCTGCTGTGCATAGATGGCTACGTGCGGCCTTCTGCTGTGTATAGATGGCTATGTGCGGCCTCCCGCTGTGTATAGATGGCTATGTGCAGCCTCCTGCTGTGTATAGATGGCTAAGTGCTGCCTCCCGCTGTGTATACATGTCTACGTGTGGCCTCCTGCTGTGTATGGATGACTATGTGTGGCCTCCTGCTATGTATAGATGGCTATATGCTGCCTCCTGCTGTGCATGGATGGCTATGTGCGGCCTCCTGCTGTGCATAGATGGCTACATGCGGCCTCTAGCTGTGTATAGATGGCTATGTGCGGCTTCCCGCTGTGTATGGATGGCACCATGTGGCCTCCCGCTGTGTATAGATGGCTACGTGCAGCCTCCTGCTGTGTATAGATGGCTACGTGCGGTCTCCTACTGTGTATAGATGACGCCGTGCGGCCTCTTGCTGTGTATAGATGGCACCGAGCTGCCTCCTGCTGTTTATAGATGGCTATGTGCAGCCTCCCGCAGTGTATAGATGGTGCCGTTCTGTCTCCTGCTGTTTATAGATGGCTACATGCGGCCTCCCGCTGTGCATATATGGCTACGTGTGGCCTATTGCTGTGTATAGATGGCTACGTGCGGCCTCCTGCTGTGTATAGATGACTACATGCGGCCACCTGCTGTGTATCGATGGCTATGTGCGGCCTCCTGCTGTGTATTTATGGCTGCGTGCTGTCTCCCGCTGTGTCTAGATGGTGCCGTGCTGCATCCTGCTGTTTATAGATGGCTACATGTGACCTCACGCTGTGTATAGATGGCTACGTGCGGCCCCCTGCTGTGTATAGATGGCTACGTGCGTCCACCTGCTGTGTATAGATGGCTACGTGCGGCCTCCTGCTATGTATAGATGCCTTTGTGCGGCCTCCTGCTATGTATAGATGGCTACGTGCGGCCTCCTGCTGTGTATAGATAGCTTCGTGCTGCCTCTCGCTGTGTATAGATGGCACCGTAGGGCCTCCCGCTGTGTATAGATGGCTACATGCAGCCTTTTGCTGTGTGTAGATAGATACGTGCGGCCTCCTTCTGTATATAGTTGGCACCTTGAGGCCTCGCGCTGTGTACAGATGGCTATTTGCGGCCCCCCGCCATGTATAGATGGCACCGTGCGGCCTCCTGCTGTGTATAAATGGCTATGTTCGGCCTTGCGCTGTGTATAGATGGCTACGTGCAGCCTCCCGCTGTGTATAGATGGCGTCGTGTGACCTCCCGCTGTATATAGATGGCTACGTGTGGCCTCCTGCTGTGTATAGATGGCTATGTGCGGCCCCCTGCTGTGTAAAGATGGCGCCGAGCTGCTTCCTGCTGTTTATAGATGGCTAAATGCGGCCTCCCGCTGTATATAGATGGCTACGTGCGTCCTCCTGGTGTGTATACATGGCTATGTGCGGCCTCTTGCTGCGTATAGATGGCTGCATCCTGCTGTGTATAGATGGCAAAGTTCGACCTCCCGCTGTGTATAGATGGCTACGTGCGGCCTTCTGCTTTGTATTGATGGCTACATGTGGCCTCCTGCTGTGTATAGATGGCTACGTAAGGCCTCCCGATGTGTATAGATGGCTACTTGCGGCATCCTGCTGTGTATAGATGGCTGCGTGCTGCCTCCTGCTGTGTATAGATGGCAACATACGGTCTCATTCTGTGTATAGATGGCTACGTGCGGCCTCCTGCTGTATATAGATGGCGCCATGTGGCCTCCCGCTGTGTATAGATGGTGCCGAGCTGCCTCCTGCTGTTTATAGATGGCTATGTGTAGACTCCCGCTGTGTATAGATGGAGCCGTGCTGCCTCCTGCTGTTTATAGATGGCTACATATGGCCTCCCGCTGTGTATAGATGGCTACGTGCGGCCCCCTGCTGTGTATAGACGGCTACGTGCAGCCTCCAGCTGTGTATAGATGGCTACGTGCGGCCTCCTGCTGTGTATAGATGGCTACGTGCAGCCTCCCACTGTGTATAGATGGCTACGTGTGGCCTCCTGCTGTGTATAGATGGCGTCGTGCGGCCTCCCGCTGTTTATAGATGGCGCCTAGCTGCCTCCAGCTGTTTATAGATGGCTACCTGTGGCCTCCTGCTGTGCATAGATGGCTACGTGCGACTTCCTGCTGTGTATAGATGGTTTCGTGCGGCCTTCCGCTGTGTATAGATGGCGCTGTGCTGCATCCTGCTGTTTATAGATGGCTGCCCGTTGCCTCCCGCTGTGTATAGATGGCGTCGTGCTGCCTCCTGCTGTTTACAGATGGCTACATGCGGCCTCCCGCTGTGTGTAGATGGCTCCGTGTGTTCTCCTGCTGTGTATAGATGGCTACATGTGGCCCCATGCTGTGTATAGATGGCTATGTGAGGGCTCCCGCTGTGTATAGATGGCTATGTGCGGCCTCCTGCTATGCATAGATGGCTATGTGCGGCCTCCTGATTTGTACAGATGGCTACGTGTGGCCTTCTGCTGTGTATACATGGCTATGTGTGGCCTCCCACTGTGTATAGATGGCTACGTGTGGCCTTCTGCTGTGTATACATGGCTTTGTGCGGCCTCCTGCTGTGTATAGATGATTTCGTGCGGCCTCCCGCTGTGTTTAGATGGCGACATGTGGCCCCCTGCTGTGTGTAGATGGCGCTGTGCGGCCTCCTGCTATTTATAGATGGCTATGTGCGGCCTCCTGCTGTTTATAGATGGTACCGTGTGGCCTCCCGCTGTGTATAGATGGCTACGTGCAGACTCCTCCTGTGTATAGATGGCGCCGTGTAGCCTTCCGCTTTATATATATGGCTACGTCTGGCCTCCTGCTATGTATATATGGCTACTTGCGGCCTTCAACTGTGTATAGATGGCTACGTGCGGCCTCCCCCTGTGTATAGATTTCTACGTGCGGCCTCCCGCTGTTTCTGGGGGCACCGTGCCGCCTCCCGAAGTGTATAGATGGCTACGTGTAGCCTGCCACTCTGTAGAGATGGCTAAGTTCGGCCTACCGCTGTGTATAGATAGCGCCGTGCGGCCTCTTGCTGTTTATAGATGGCTACATGCGGCCTCCTGCTGTGTATACATGGCGCTGTGCTGCCTAATGCTGTTATAGATGGCTATGTGCGGCCTTCCGCTGTGTATAGATGGCGCCGTGCTGCCTCCTACTATTTATAGATGGCTACATGCGGCCTCCTGCTGTGTATAGATGGCTATGTGAGGCCTCCCACTGTGTATAGATGGCTACGTGCGCCCCCCACCGTGTATGGAAGGCGCTGTGCGGCCTCCCACTGTGTATACTATAGATGGCTACATGCGGCCCCCCGCCGTGTATAGATGGCTACGTGCAGTCTCCTGCTGTGTATAGATGGCGCCGTGTGGCCTACCGCTGTATATAGATGGCTACGTGTGGCCTCCTGCTGTGTATAGATGGCTATTTGCGGCCTAATGCTGTGCATAGATGGCTATGTGCGGCCTCCCGCTGTGTATAGATGGCTACGTGCGGCCTCCCGCTCTATCTGGTGAGCGCGGTGCGGCCTCCTGCTGTGTATAGATGGGTACGTGTAGCCTTCCACTGTGTAAAGATGGCTACATGCGGCCTCCCGCTGTGTATAGATGGCTACATGCGGCCTCCCGCTGTGTATAGACGGCTACGTGCGGCCCCCTGCCGTGTATAGATGGCGCCTTGCAGCCTCCTGCTGTGTATAGATGGCTACATGCGGCCTCCCGCTGTGTATAGATGGCTACGTGCGGCCTCCTGCTGTGTATAGGGGGATTGTGGCAGCTCATATTGTCTGTAGGGTCTCATACTGTATATAGGGGATGTCAGCATACTTAATTCTGCTCAATATTAAATCATACAGCTAATGTAAAAAAATTATTATAATTAATTTATTAATATTGTGCCATATTAATTTCACGTGAACTATCACATAATCTATCACAGGGGATCATGTGACATGTCACGTGATACATCAGGTGTGTGTGGGGGGGTGCCCGCACCTTCTAAACTACCCAGGGCCCTTGCTACTCTTAATCCACCATTGGGTTTACAAACCCCTATAGACCAATACTTATAACTGCAGACAGAGATCTGTATGTATTCAGTGTCTTGTGCAGGGGGTGATGGTTTGTAATGTTTTTCTTAAATTAAGCATAAACTACATCATTACATTAGGTTATTCCCAAGACGGAAAGTTCTCATTATCTTTAACCCGCTGGTGGCTGGGGATCAGAGCACTGGAACCCCCAGTGATTGTGAGACTGGCACTCTGGAATCTGCGAGGACAGGACCCTGCAAAGCCAATTCCTGAATACAATGGGGGTGTATGTGCTCGATCTCTCCATTTATTGTCTGTTGCACTGCCGGAAATAGAGGAGGTCTGTACTCCGCTTTCTCTGGCAGTCTCCTATCTGCAGAGTCCAATTCTCAGAAATAATAAAATAGTCACATTTATTTCATACTTAATATTAAAAACAGAATACATAGAAATAGGAAAAAGGGAAAGGTGATAAAGACACTCACAAAAAGAGTACACTGGGGTGAGGTATTCTAGACCTATCAGAATAACAAATATCACATGCGAGGAAGTCAAATGACACTCAAGTGCATATATCCACAAACAGTGGAAAGTGCATTGTGCTATTCAATGAAACATGATAAGTATATAAATATAATCATACCCATAATATATAAATCCAAGTGGATAAGTTATAAATAAATATATAAATATATCATGAATATTGCACTGAAAGAGTAACCATGACCAAACAGATGGATGTAACAATCAGTAAATGAATAGGTACTAACCCTGGAGCATGTGGTGTCTCATGTGTGAGTCCTGCATCCAACGCGCGTTTCGCTGTCGCTTTCTCAAGGATACTGAGGTAAGATGAAATTTAGGTATATATATATATCCGCAATAATTAGTGTGGCCAGGTGTAGCGGGAAAGAGAGAGTTATTACCATGCATGGTATCGTCCGGCATTGACAACCCCCCGTGACAGACGCGTCTCACACTGAGCGCGGCCGCACAGGAAGATGACAAGCCGGAAAGCGTTCCACAGTGGAACGCAAGAGGGAGTCATTAAATGACTCATCTACTTACCAAAAACTAACATTCAATCCTTTGTCTAAATTCCAGAACCTCCTTGAGACTATTCTTTGTGACGCTGTCCAGAGGGGATCCTTGACTCAACTGGAGATGTCTTATCTTTTCAAAAAAGATCCACAGATCTCTACTTTTTATATTCTCCCCAAAACTCATAAGGATCTCACCAATCCCCCAGGTAGGCCCATTGTGTCTGGGATTGATAATTTCTGTGAACCGGCCTGTAAATTGATTGATCATATCTTAAGACCTATGGTGGAGTCTTTACCATCATATTTGAAAGATACGTCAGATTTTCTGAGGAGGATCGATGGCATCCAAGTTGACGATGATGTTCTCATGGTAACTTGTGATGTAGAGTCTCTTTATACCTCCATTCGCCATAGTGACGGAATCAGGGCGGTATCCGCTTTTCTTGAGGTGTCCAATATTGATAATGAATTTGCTAACTTTATTCTGAGCCTGTTGGACTTTGTCTTAAAACACAACTTTTTTACTTTTAGGGACTCCTTCTTCCTACAGCTCCAGGGTACCGCGATGGGGGCGGCTTGTGCCCCCTCTTATGCTAATTTATTCCTGGGGCTGTGGGAAAGAGAGATTTTTATGATTAACCCTATTTTGAATATTGACAAAGTCACTTTTTGGGGTCGTTTTATTGATGACGTCTTCTTTTTGTGGCAGGGCTCTCATGTTGACCTCTCATCATTCATGACTACTCTTAATACTAATAATCTCAACATTAAACTAACCTTTAAATATAGACGACATAAAATGGACTTTTTGGATGTCCTGGTTGACATAGACAATGACGGTTTCATTCAAACAGATATATACCGTAAACCTACTTCGGCAAATTCACTTCTGTGCGCCACTTCGTCACACCCTAAAAGTCTGGTTAACAATATTCCTACCGGACAATTCCTACCAATACGACGTATTTGTTCAAATGACGCCCAATTTGAGACTCAAGCCAATTTACTGAAAAAATGCTTTCTGGACAGGGGCTATAGTGAAAAGGTCATTCAACGCAGCTATAGAAGAGCTAAATTTTCTGATCGTAAGGATCTACTTTATAAACAACGTAAGGTGGAAACAACAGATACCGTTCGATTCATCTCTACCTTCAATGCCAGGAGCTCTGAAGTCTGGGCTGCACTCAAGAAACATTGGCGTATTTTAGAATTGGACCGTTCATTATCACATATCATCTCTAACCACCCTACCATCACATATCGCCGAGCACGGAATTTACGTGACGTATTGGTCCATAGTCATTTGACAAATGGCAAGAAGTATATATTTGACTCAAAAGGACCACAATGGGGTTGCCGTCCTTGTGGTGGGTGCATCGCATGTCCCAATATTGAATGTACTAAGACATTCACAGATGCAGAGGGTTTGAAGACCTATAAAATTACTCATACCATCTCTGCAATACAATTGGCGTTGTCTACAGCGCGAGGTGTCCCTGTAACAAGATATATATTGGCATGACATCACGAGAGCTAAATAGGAGGACACGTGAACATGTACTGGACATACGGGCAGCCAGTGAAATAGCTAACCTTGAAGAACTTAAGACCATTCCTCGTCATTATAAGAAATATCACAATTGTGATCCATCATCCTTCAAGGTAAGCGGGATTGATCGAGTTTATCCAGGCATTAGGGGGGGTAATTGGAGAAAGGCCCTAGCCCAGAAGGAAGTGAAATGGATCACCATTTTGAATTCAATCTCTCCGTATGGTCTTAATGAATCCTATAGTTTCGCTCCTTTTTTGTAACTTGTTGGGATAGGTTTTTATACTCCTTATACGCTTCATTCATTTTTAGTCTTGTTTTATTTTTAATTGGCTTTATTCTTTATTTTAATTTTTTCTTTTTCTTCCGTTTAGTTTTCCTGCGTTTTTTCCTGAGGTGGTATTGGGTTTGGCTTGGTGGCTTGCGAAGATCCAGGGCTTCCTCTCCTCTTCACGTCGTTTTAATGTGACTGTTTTGTGCACATGTATGCACTTATATATATATATATATTTTTGTACATATTTTTATCGATGGGTGCCTCTTTTTGGACATGTATGGACCCATATATTAATATATGAAGATTGGCATCACGCTATATTATGATTATTGTACACTATGTATCCCCATTTTTGTTTTGTGGTGTTTTCACATTTTATACACGTATATTTGCTGTATACTACACTCACACTTAGTTATTATTCACTTTTTTCACGTCTATCATTCTTTATATATATATACATATATACATATTCTGCCTTTAACATTAGGGCTTTTGACACTCCTTTTTTATATTTTTTTTATTTTTATTCACATTCATACCTTGGCTCTGCATATTCCCATTGGTTTCCATGTAGCGCTATTATAGCCGACATCACTTCCGGTTCTGCCCTTTGCGTTTCACTGTGGAGCGCATTCGACTCCCTCTTGCGTTCCACTGTGGAACGCTTTCCGGCTTGTCATCTTCCTGTGCGGCCGCGCTCAGTGTGAGACGCGTCTGTCACGGGGGGTTGTCAATGCCGGACGATACCATGCATGGTAATAACTCTCTCTTTCCCGCTACACCTGGCCACACTAATTATTGCGGATATATATATACCTAAATTTCATCTTACCTCAGTATCCTTGAGAAAGCGACAGCGAAACGCGCGTTGGATGCAGGACTCACACATGAGACACCACATGCTCCAGGGTTAGTACCTATTCATTTACTGATTGTTACATCGATCTGTTTGGTCATGGTTACTCTTTCAGTGCAATATTCATGATATATTTATATATTTATTTATTTATAACTTATCCACTTGGATTTATATATTATGGGTATGATTATATTTATATACTTATCATGATTCATTGAATAGCACTATGCACTTTCCACTGTTTGTGGATATATACACTTGAGTGTCATTTGACTTCCTCGCATGTGATATTTGTTATTCTGATAGGTCTAGAATACCTCACCCCAGTGTACTCTTTTTGTGAGTGTCTTTATCAACTTTCCCTTTTTCCTATTTCTATGTATTCTGTTTTTAATAT
Organism: Phyllobates terribilis; assembly: GCF_046119375.1. Lineage (NCBI taxonomy): Eukaryota > Metazoa > Chordata > Amphibia > Anura > Dendrobatidae > Phyllobates > Phyllobates terribilis. Next base: position 133,989,704 of record NW_027362762.1, on the reverse strand, counting down.
TAAGTATGAAATAAATGTGACTATTTTATTATTTCTGGTATATGTGTCTATTTATCGGTTATATGTGTGTGATTGACAAATTATCCTATTTACTCATATGGATTTGTTGACAGTCCAATTCTCGTAGTCTAAGGTCCCAGTCTCATGATTACTGGGTGTTCCTGTGCTCTGTCCCCTAGCGATCATTAGATTATCCATCATCCCTCGGATAGGTGATAACTTGCTGTCATGGGAACAACCTTTTTATATTCTGTTAATTCCACATAATTTTTGACAGCAAGTACATTCTTAATAGAACTTTTAATTGAACATTGACAGGATGTAAAATTGTTTTATATCTTTTCACAAATATGCATTTTTTTTGCCAGGAAGCGCAGTACCAGGAGCAAAAATATCCTGCCGCCTTTTTCCTTTAACTGATCACTCTCAGATTAGGCCTTTTCCCAAATATCAAGTAAAAAGTAGAGTGATCCCTCCATAATATGGTGACATTTTAGCACCCGTATTGCCTGAGTCTGTAGCACATGGGTCATGTATACGAGCTGGAGAACTCGTCCTGGCACATTAATTACACAGATGTACAAATTCTACCAATTTCATTTTTAACAGTTTCACTGAGAAATAACCTAGTTGACTTCTTTTTTGTAGGTGTGGAAAAGATGCTGGTCATGCCCCTGACGATGCAGTACATTCTGCTATCAGTGTCGGGGTGACTGCACTTAATATTGGCCATTTAGGTATAAAGGCAATGGTGAAAAAAACTGCAAAAGAAACCAGTCATGTCATTGTGGATGAATACAGACCGAAAGAGAAACAGGACAAGATGGATCCGCACTGAGGCCGTAATCCCGCTCTCCCCTCTGCCTTAATGTGTGACACTAAACCTTTCCACTAGTTAATACAATATCTGGTTTTTAATAGACTTTTCTTCTGTATGTTAGAATAAGAACCTTGAGAAACGTTGGCACAAAGATCAGGTCTGCTAACAATATTCCACTATACGAATAGAAACCATAGCAATATTAATATTCTGAGACTCAAAGTAGTAATAAGTAGGCCTGGTTCTAAAAGGAAATATTCAGACTTTTTCTCTCCAGACAGATGAATTACATGTATTATTCCTTGTTATATAATTTTCTGAAGACAATAGTTTCCACTTTTCGGATTTGTGGCTAAAGGGGCTATCCCAGGAATAATTTTTACACTAAAATTCCTGACAGGGGATCAGTGTGTTAAGGTAATTTGCAGTGCTTATAGTATAAAAAGTACCCATAATGGTTTGCTTCCCATGAGTACTGCAAGGGGTGGGTGATAAACTGAATTGATCTCCTTCACCTTCTGGCAGCTAACAATATAGCACCTATGTCTCCAGCAGAAGGAATCTTATCAGCTACACTACAATATACCTTGTAAAAAGTCATTTATATTTGCAGTAAACAGGGGATCAATATGTCTAGAACTGTCTACAGAGGAAGGGACGGCGCATGTGTGACCACCAGCATCAGCTCATAAGGTGGACATGCTACACACTTTCAACAAAAGGTGGTGCCAGAAGTAAATGTTATAAGTCTTCACTGGATTTTTTTTTCCAACACGTAAATTGCAAGTACTGTATACAATGAATGATATTTAAAGGGTTTTTTTTCTCACAAACACAAAATCATTTTAAACAACAGATCTTGGAAGAATAATAATTTCCACAATTGGATGTGTTTAAAACAAATGTTCCTGTGCTGAGATAATCTTATAAATGTGCCCCTGCTGTGTTCTGTGTAATGGCTGTGTCTGACCGTACAGGAACATGGTCTGATCATACCACATCTCCTGGACAGGGGAGAACGGAAAAGAGAATACATATATTACAGCAGGGGAACACAGCTTATACTTTTTGTGAGGTAAAACATTTCTCTTCCTGTATTTAAACAATGTTTTACTTCAAAGAAAGAATCATCTGTGATCCCGAGCTGTAATATCTGTATACTCTTTTGTGTCCTCCCCTGCCCAGGAGCTGTGGTATGATCAGACCATGTTCCTGTATGGTCAGACACAGCCGTTACACAGTACACAGCAGGGGAACATTTATAAGATTATCTCAGCACAGGAACATTTTATTTAAACACATTCAAATGTGAAAGTTATTATTATTCCAAGATCTATTGGTTAAAATCAACTTTTGTTCGTGGGAAAACCCCTTTAATGGTGGCACAATCCCTTTAAAATGACCATTTATTTTATCTACTAGCAGCCTTTGTGAAAATGAAGTGCTGGAGTGTAAATAATGTAATTCGGAGGAAATGTCAGCCCTTTTCTCTTGATTGTCAGTAAAGCTGAAAAAAATATTCTATCACATGCTATAGGAGTGGTCAGGCCTGCCACCAGGAATTTCAGGGCCACATACTGGCAAAATGTTCAGACCCCCTTCAGACTCCACCCAGGCTCCACCCCAGCTGCGCCTCCACCCCAGGTCCGCCTCCACCCCAGGTCCGCCTCCACCCTAGCTCCACCTCCAACCCTCAAACCTTCCACAGTCCCACCGCCCACTTTGGAAAAACTCCACTTCTGCACCACGTCCTCACCAATCACACATTAATAGTTTCCATTGAACACCAGATCACATACATAGCCATCAGGATTTGTTTTGACCAAAAGATTTTTTAAGCCTGCCACCACGACAAGGTAGACTCTTTCGGCAGGGCCCTACTCTACTCTAACCTATTAAACATTTCTTATAATATCTAATACTCTTTTTATGTATATTTTTTATTTATTTTTCTTTAAGGGAATGTGTCAAATAATTTTTTTTAAACTAATTGAAATCAGATTGTGATAATTTTTTTTATAACCTGTATTTCTGATCGCAGATTACTGTTTTTTTTGTACATTTATGGAAGCTGCTCTCTTGCCTGTTTGGAGATTGGACATAGACATCTATCTATCTATCTATCTATCTATTATCTATCTATCTATCTATCTCACAAGACAATATAGGGGACTTTATTTCGTTCCTTGCGAGAGTTTTATATAGAGGTTCTCATGTTCAGTGACATAAAGATGTCATTGTGCAGGAAGGGGGAAGAGGTGAGCTGTGACACTACCTACTGTGAATGGTGGATTCTGTTATCTCTCATTGTAATCCTGCTTGTTATGATAATGCGGTGACTGCTGAAATGGGATCTCTTCTGGATGTGTCAGTCTATTAGAAAAGCAATTTCTGTTTATTTCTTATTTGATGATATAAGGGGTGACAAACGTTAAAGTAAATTCTTTCCAAATCTTTAAACTATGATTAAAAGTAATGGCCATTTTCTGTTTTTTGTTGACCCATGTGTTTGAGATGATGATAAGGCTCTTACTAATATGGCCTTTCTTGAATTTTGTCACCAAATATGAAATATGGGAAATAGTGCAGAATAGCCTATATTTCTAAGAGCCTTTTAATCATCTCACAAACACATTATTTAACAATAACCAGAAAGTGGTCAATGCCTTAACATAAAAGCTTCCTAACACATTACTAAATATTTCGCTAACTAAATCTACTTTTTATTAGAGTCATTTAGTTAAATCCTTTGGTCAATTATGTAAAGTACAAATTATAGTGTTATTAGCCGGCCATCACGTACCTTTTTCCCCTCACCTACAGCTCTATCATGGATAAGAGGAAATCCTATTACCGGTCAGTTTTAGAATTTACTATACACAGTGGATACATCTGTATATAGTAATAAATATGTCGTAGGCATGTGCTACATGTTACTAAAAAAAAAAAAAAAAAAAAAAAATCCGGCCTCCTCCACCCCTAAATAGCCGGCCATCACTCACCTTTTTCCCCTCACCTATGACAGCTCTGTCATGAATCAGAGGAAATCCTATTACCGGTCAGTTTTAAAAATTACTATACACAGTGGATACATCTGTATATAGTAACACTTTTAAGTGTCATAGGCATGTGGGAGATGTTAATTAAAAAAAAAAAAAAAATCCGGCCTCCTCCACCCCTAAATAGCCGGCCAACACTCACCACTTGGTTCTTCCAACCCAAGACAGCACAATATGGTGGTGCTGTCATGAATGTGAGGAAATCCAGTTACCGGTAGATACATTTTGAAGTGTTTTTCACATGCCTATGAGGGGAAAGGAGCGCAGATGTTCTGGCGCCACCACTTACAACCATCGGTTGTGCTGGTCTTCTGATGTCTTCTTGTCGGGTCCCTCAACATCTCCATTGACAGGTGTCTTCACTGTCAGTCTTGTCCTCATCTCTGATGAATTCTTGGGAAGATGATGTGCTTCGGTCCTGTGCCAATTGTAGGTGTTATTAGACGTTCCAGTTCTTCGATGCCTGGGTCCACTCTTCTACACGTCAGTAGATCTTCTTCCAGGAGCTCAGGAGGACAACTCGCTCTGGTGACATTAGAGCTGGTGTCTAGAGGATTCACCAGGTAACAAACGATAAACCTCTGAACCTGGCCGTAGAGTTAACTGGTAAAGGTCCCTTCTCGGCCTCTGCTCTCTCCATGTTGTTCAGGTTGAATTTTCTGGCACGGCGTTGAGGTATAGGTGGCTGTAAGAGAGAAATAAAAATAGATTATGATGTTCTGATGATCAGACGATACGTCCTAATGGCATCCTAGAATGTAACTTACATGATAGTATATATTTTGTGCTTTTCTCTCCCCATCATGCACACAAATCTCTGAAGGCTCACAAGCATATTTGGATTTAGAATGAAGTGGCTGAATCATAGGGATATCATGCCCTATCACTACTGCAGATGCGATCACTGAGAATTAAAGGCCCTTGTCCGAGAATTCTGTATTGACCCCCTCACTTAAAGGGTTATCCACTGCTCGGACAATGTCTTTTCAGTCCCTAAGTGTCCCCTCGGTAAAATAACACTTACAGTATAGTCACTACTAGCAGCGGCTGCACTCACTTCCTCTGAAAGTCAATTATGTCCATAGGAGAGGAGAGTGAAGCCAGCGCTAATTGGCTCCAACAAGATCAAACCAAACAGAAGAAAAAGTCCTCCCCGATCATTAACACTTGCATATTTTTTGGTCAAACCTCATAGTTTGTGAAGGCCCCCTCCTCACTATGCCTGTGTGTAACTACTCTGGTTGCACAGGCTATATGTCAACACTACTGCTGAATGGTATCCACACCTTCCTCTGCAGCCCCTGGGCACATCCCTCTTCATCTACCTCCTAACATTAGGTAACATATATTGTCTATAAAATGTGTCCAGAATGTAGAATGTTTTTGTATATACTTACTACAGGGATGTGTGGTGGGGGCATCCGAAGGGCTTCCACAGAGACCCAGTCAATATGCTGGAACAAGTGATGACCTCTGATGTTTCCGTGGACTCCTAAGCGCTTGGCAGGATCTCTCTGGAGGAGCTGAAATAGAGAAACATCATTAGTGATTCCAAGAACAAGAAGATTGCACATGGAGGCTTCTAGGTGTGAAAAGATGCCTTCCATACATCTGCTACCAGACTGATACTGTAAAGGGAAACTCTCACTCTTATTATTCATTAGGTCAGTAAGATTTTGTCCCTTAAAGGGGATATCCGGAATATTGTGGAAAAACAAAGGCAGGCAGGTGGCCGGCACCGCTCTTCCCCAGTACAGAGTGGTCACAGTCTGCTACGGTCGGCGATTCAGCTGCCTCTGCTGACGTCACGTTCACAGAGCGGTGGCTTCTTTTCCGCCCTGCTCTGTTGATGGAGCATGACTTCTGACGTCATTCTGATTGACCGCCGTATTCCCGCTGCCTAACGGGAGGAGCCGACTATGAATCAGAATGACGGCAGAAGTTACGCTCCGTCAATAGAGCATGGCGGAAAAGAAGCCGCTACTCTGTCACAACAGCAGAGACAGCTGAATCACCGGCAGGAGCAATCTTTGCCGGCAATGAATGGTGTCAAGCACAACAGGAAGATAGGTAGCAACTCCCTGCCTGTTAGTCCTTAGCTACGTTTTTTGGTTTTCACTACGTCCTCGATATCCCCTATAATGGTGCAGTCTGGAGTGTAGTAGAGGGGGGATGTCTTGCTGTCGGAGGTTTTCATGTAATATGGTTTAAAATACAGTGGTGTCTTATTACAGTGCCATACTCACCTTTTTGATGAGATCTTCAGCGCTGGAGGATAATTGATTAAATAGTGCAGGATGGTAATTGCACTTACTGGTAATCATTTTATTTAAGATGATGCCAAATGAATACCAGTCCACTCCAGCGCCATACTCCTCCTCAGCCAGCATCTGCCAAAGAGGAGAGAACAGTTACTGCAGAGAAAATACTAAGGAGCCAACATTTTGGACTGACCAGACTTGATGACCGGATGCTACTATTTAGAGGGGACATTTACCCCTATGTAAGAGATGGGGTAACACTTTCCCTGGTTTTGTATTGTCCATGTTCCTAATCTCTCCACCTCTCCATTGTCTGTGATGTAAAATTATTACTATCATTGCATCAGTAAAAAGAGGAAAATTCTCTTCTTCTCACCTCAGGAGCCACAAATTCCTTGGTCCCAGCATATTCGGTGGCTGTGCGGTCTCCAAGCATGTTCTCAAGTGCGAGACCGAAATCTGTGATCTTAACATGGCCCGACTCAGCCACCAGGATGTTCTCGGGCTTGAGGTCTCTGTGGACGATGCCCTTAGAATGGAGATACTGGATGCCACACACGAGCTCCGCGGCATAGAATCTGTCACAAAAGAAAATGGAAAGATGTAATGTGAGGAGACCCTTAGAAATCCACACTAATCTATAGACTGACAGGTGAATGTTATATCTTATTACCTTGCACTGGGGATGTTAAGCCGCCCCTTCATCTGTAGGAAGTGGTGGAAGTCCCCGCACCTCATGTATTCCAGACCAAGTAGCACAAACATCTGTGTCATGGAAGAAACACAGCAAAGAGAAGATATAATTACTGAATCATCCTAACATCTACACATTTACTATACAGAATACATTAGCGGCTTCTCTACTGCTTGGAGGGATATTCCAGCTTTAGCAAGAAAAATATATTATTTTTTTAAAGAGAATCTGACAGCTCCTCCATGTCTCCCAACCACCACCATGTATTTATTCTTATGATAATACCCTTCCTAACAAGCCCTTTGTACTGTATATTTGATTGTAGTGAATGCCAAAAAATTATTTTATAAATTTTGTTTGCAATATGCCAATTAGCATCAGACTAGTCAACACGGTGTTGGCTTCACCAGACTAGTCGTCCCAGGCACAACAGGCAGGTAACTAACAATCACCTGCCTGTCAGCTCTTAGGCCCATAGCCAAAAAAATTAATTAGTCATGGATAAACCCATTAATGATTAGTTATACAATTTTCCACTTTGCTTTTTATATCCATTCCTCAAACTTTCTAAGATCTCTGCTTTCAGTCGCTGTGTAGGAACCTACATTGTTCACCTCCAGTGGCTACAAACCCTCTCCTGATCATGTAGTGGACACACAGGTCACTTTACAAGAAACAGATCCAGTAACTGGCCTGCAATGAGCCGTGCGCCTGAGCGTCCATCACATGATCAGGAAAGGGTTCTCACACATTGGAGGCAAACAATGGAGATTACTAACTGACTGAAAGCAGAGATCTTAAGATGGCGATGAATTGATATAGAAAGTAGATTATGTGTAGAATCCATGACCCTGTGTCCGGTACTGCAGTTCATTCCCATTCTTAGTACCAGACAATTTGCTCGCACATGGCCGGCGCTCTGTGAGGTAGTGCAGTGAATCGGTCAGAGTATCCCAGTAAGCGCTGCTGCCCTCCTGATCTGCTGATTACCTATGGGGATAGTAGTAAAGTAGTATTCAGTATTATACCTTGGTCTGGAATGCAAAGTCTGCGTGGACGAGGAAGGGGCTCCCAGATGCCAGCTGTAACACTCGGTGCTCCACCATCACATCCACCTCATCGCCAGTAGAGAGCAGGGATCTCTTGCTGATGATCTTCACAGCATACTTCTGATGGTTAGAAGCATCCTCCGCCAGGACAACCTTCCCATAACTCCCCTGCCCGAGCACATGATGGAATATTAATCTCTGCCTGATGTTATCTGAGATTGTGCTACTAGAGCAGGTCGGCCGAACACCGCTGTCCTCTACTAGGGTGAAGAATTACAGAACAGGAGACATTTACAAGGATGTTCCCATTTTAGGCATTTCTGACATTTCATTTATTTGGCTCTTTCTATAACCCTCATAGACATTAATGAAGAGGGCCACATACACACGCGGCCTCCTCACGATTGAAGTGTATGGAGAATGTCAGGAGTTGACTTTTGGGAGCCTCAGGCAATAGACGGTACTTATGGCTTATTCTGGGAATGGGAAAATCCCTTTTGCATTTCACAAAGTGTTCAAAGTATTTTCAGAAAGTGGATTCCAAGGTTTACAATATGAATGTCCTATCCTTAGAATAGGTCATCAATAACAGATCGTGGATGGTCCGACTCTTATCACCTCCACCATCGCTCTTCTGCTAGTTTCCTCTGTCTAGATAGTAGTGACTGTGTTTGGTATTTCAGTGTCCCATTCACTTCAATGGAACAATGTTGCAAAATCCATCAGTTGCTGTAGTATGTAGCCAGCGTGCAGGTAAGCGGGGCAGAAGAGGCTGCATCACTTACTAAGTTCTGAGACCCCTTAAAAAAGTAATTCAGGTGTCACTGGGAGTTGGTTGGAAATATCCCTTTAAATGTCTCTTGTTATCAAGTAAGGATAAGCACCTTAAATGGAACCTGTCATGTGCAAAACCACTATTTACCAGCAGATATAAGGTTAATCTGCAGGTAAAAAGCGTTAAAATGCTGTCTGGCCACATTACTGATGAAATTAGCTTCTATCAGTAGTAGAAATTAGCTTCTATCTTCCCTGTGTTGAGGAGAGCCATAGGATCAAATACTTAATTAACCTCAAGACATAGGAGATTGAGAGAAAAGACCCACAAAGTGTATTATTTAACCTTACATAAGCTTGTTTAGATCAAAAGATGGCTGCCATTTCCTGTTTCATCACACCATGCTCTGTTCTGGGAGGAAGCTGCATTCTATAGAAGGACTAACCAACCACAGAGCGACACATTGCTTGGAGAAACCCACCCTGATGACCTCATGGATCACGCCCCCTGATGACCTCATGGATCACGCCCCCTGATGACCTCATGGACCATACCCACCCTGATGACCTCATGGATCACGCCCCCTGATGACCTCTTGGATCACGCCCCCTGATGACCTCATGGACCTACCCACCCTGATGACCTCATGGATCTGCCCATGGACTAAACAATGAATACATCTGGTTACTCACATTCTAGGGCTAACCGAGCCCCTATTTACAGTTTATATAAGTCTATGTTCGGGTTGAATAAAGACACTTGGAGCTGTGTCATATCTGATCAAGGAGAGCTTACATCCGACTGTGTGTGTCTGATGTTATTCTTTCTTGCATGCACTTGATCATGTTCATTAGGCCAGGAGCAGGCAACTAGTGAACATACCAAAGTGTTCACTCTAACACCTGCAGCCACTCCATACAGAGCGGTTACAATCACCCCTCACTATATTGTGAGTAGCAGCAGGAATCACTCCCTGGCAGACTGATTGGCAGCTTTCTCTGCACATACACGTGGCACATACACGCTGCAGAGAGAGCTGTCAATCAAAATGCAGAGCAGTGATTACAGCCCCCGCCCACAGTATAGTCAGTGATGATCGCTCCGTGCACGCCCCAGGGACTGAGACGAGTCGCCGGTGTGAGAATGTAAAGTCATCTCCTCCTGGTATCCGTGCTGTCATTTAGGCAGCTGGCCAGGATTATAATGCTGCTTACCTGCATATAAACTCCATATCTGCTGACAAATAGCATTTTTGCACATGACAAGTTCTGTTTAAAGGGGTTGTCCGGGCTTAGGGTTCATTGTGCGCGCTGTCAGCATTCACTGGCGCCAGAAGTGGGCAAAAACGTGACTGCAAGTGTGTAATTTGTATACATGCGGTCACGTGACGACTAGAGGGCCGTGGCCTCGCTCAGTACAAGTGAATAAACACCAATAAGTCATATAGACTGAAAGTCAATAGGCTACACCAAAAAATAAGGCAGATAAACAACCGCACAGCCCAAGTTGAAAATTGCCAAAGCTTTAATAATAACACATAAAAGCAAATACAAACAACAATAATAAAATCAAAGACACACCATAGATGGAAAAAGTGGAGTGCCTGGACTAAATAGTGTAAGAGATGACATTATACTCTGACATAGAGCTCCCACAGGTAATATGTAACGATAATATAAAGTAAAACCGAGGGCATAAAGTACAAAAAGCAGCAAAAAATAATAAACGCAGTGAAAATAATGAGGCTATCAAACAGATATTTCACATATATATTGATATATTAATGTATTAATATAGCAGATCACATAGTGCTAATAAGATCAGTGCATCAATATATACAGTGACTCTGCCTGCAAAGTACATACATAGCCGCTAGATAACCTCAATAAATACCTTATGCCAAAATAGCTGCATATATGAATGACCAGTGTCAATAAAAATAGCCCCAAATGGTTTACAAAGTAGCCATAATTACCCAAAGAGCATAGATCACACCAGTCCAGGCACCCACCACGCACCCGACGCGCGTTTCATATAGGAAATGCTTCGTCCAGGGGTGATGATATGCTGGAGTGAATACGTATATAAAGGATCCTGGCCAGTATCGTGCAGATTGATGATTATCTACAGCTGTGAATGAGCACTTAACCTGACCTCTGCTGGATGTTACTATGGGTACCTGTATGTTATCTTGCCCCCGCACAAGAACTCCACCGCCGCGCCACCCATCCTGCTGCGCAGCCACCGGAAGGACATAATGAGAAGAAAGTACTTCCCGTCACGTGATCGCAAACGGTCACATGATCGGAACTAAATCACGTGATTAGTATAACAGCAGAGCGCGTGCGCGATGGCAACCATTCAAACTGAAACCGAATCCCCGAGGCATACAAAGGTAAGTATGAAGGAAACAGGAACTCTGAAGAATAACCAACTAGAAATAGAAGAAAAAGAAGAAGTAGAAGAAAAAAGAAAAAGAAGGATATACCAGTGAACCAGAGAAGTGCAAGTGAAAGAATGTGAAAATAAAATAATGTAATAAACCACAAAAAGAGTAAAGGAGACGAGAGAGAAAACAAAACATGTTTAAATTTTATTGTAAAGTGAAAAAAAACGCCACATAAAATACCATATATGACAGAGGAAAGACCACGTGTATGAATAAGATAGTGCGGGATGAAAACAGTGAAATATATATATCAAACACAACAAATGTGTAAGGTGATACTAAAAGGTTTAAATAAAAAATAAAAGATGTTAAAAAAATATATATATATACAATATATAGTAATGAAAAAGTGTGATGTGCACTAAATGAAAAATAAAAAAATAATGAGAAAGAAAATGTATGATTAAAACAAATCCTAATAATACATATCAATGATAAAGTGTGATGTGCTACTGTGTGCAAAATGATGTAAAAGAAAAAATATAATAAAAAATATCATAATAATATACGATAATATATAATCATAAAGTGGCATGTGCACAAGCTACATACGTGGCATAAAGGAAATAAATATAAAAGTAACATGAAGTGTAAAAACAATCTTCAGCATATATGATGATAAAGTGTCACGTGCATTAGATTAAAAATGATATAAAAAGAAAAAATAATAATAAATGTCAAAAAATATGTAATCAATACAAGTGAATAGACAAAAGCCGATCATGTGTAGACGGAATGTGGCCGGGAGTATGCAAATCACATACTTGCGCCCACTCCTGGCGCCGGCAGAGGAGAAATCTGATAGCGCTACTGTGCGCACTGTGAGCATTCCCAAGTCCGCAATCATATATGGTGACTGCAGACTTTTGCCCCAACCCTGGAGAACCCCTTTAAAGTTCAGAACCTAGAAAACCCTTTAACCCCTTACTCACATGTATGTCACATGACTGTTGAGCCTGTAAAAGTCAGATCCTTCAAATGTGACATTATTTCTCTCATTCGATTAATACCGTAAAAGAAAAAAAAAACACCTGGGTTGCTGTTTTTCAGTCATCCCACATCCCCCCAAAAATGTAGCAAATGTTATTTGTATCCCTAAAGTGGTACCAATAAAAACTAAAGATCAGCAAGAAATAAGTTATGGATCTTACATAATAATAATAACACAAACTAAATAAAAAAAGTTTTTAATGTTTTGAAGGGAATCTGTCACATCCTAAAGCACTATTTAACTGCAGATATGGGGTTAATCTGCCGGGTAATAGCGCTCTGAAGCCGTGCAGCCGCTGCTCTGAAATCTGGCTACCGGGGGTGAATTAATTGTATTCCTCCCATCAGTCTCCGGCTTTCAGTCATAGAGGCGCGGCCGGGGCGGCTTCAGTCACCAGTAACCACGCCACAGCACTGACTGACAGCCGGCTCAGCAGTGCATCAGTACAGAGCTGGCTGTCAGTCAGTACCGGGGAGTGGTTGCAGCCGTCACTCATTGTGTACTAAGCAGTAACTAAAGCCACATCGGCCGCCTCTGTGACTGAAAACCGGAGGCTGCTGAGAGGAATAATCTTCCCTTCCTTCTGGTAGCCGAGGCTCTCAGAACGGCGGTCGCATGGCTTTAGAAAGTTATTAACCCGCAGATTAACCCCATATCAGCCGGTTAATAGCATTTTGGGATGTGAGAGGTTCACTTTAAAAGCAATAAAATAAAAAAAGCCCATATAAGTTTGGTATCAGTGTAATTGTAGTGACCCGTAGAATTAAGTCACCAGCTCATTGCACTGTAAAAGCAAAACCTCAGCAACAACAGTGGTTGTTTTTCCTGTGTGCAGCACATTATATGGTTAATTTAAAGGCGCAATTCAAAGCTATAGCTCGTCTTGTAAATAAAACAACCCTAATACGGCTATGGCAATGAAAAAACTACAAGGTTATGTCTCTTGAACTATGGGGAAGAAACACTGACTGCAGCAGTAAGGTGTTAAAGGGAACGTGTCATGTGATCCATTGTGCCCAAACTGCGGGCAGCGTGAATCAGAGCCGGCTGCACAATTGCAGTCAGGAATATTTTCTCTGAAATGCTCCAGTATTTCACAGAACATACAGTGTGAAGACGCTGCTGGGATCATAGGATGTGACGTGACCAGTCCGGTGCTGCCACCCAGTCGGCTTCTCCCAGTGCCGCTCCAGGTGATTGACAGGTCTCTCACCATTGAGGACAGAAGTGCGGGATGGACACTTTATCGCTGCGGCCAAGTTTGTTTCCCCATAGTTCAAGAGCCATAATGTTTTTATTTTTTCATTGACAGCCATATTAGGCCTTGTTTTTTTACGAAACAAGTTATAGCTTTAAACTGCACCATTCAGTTTGCCATATAATGGACTAAAAAGCAGAACATTTTTTTATTTAAGATAAAATGGTTGAAAATTTTTAATTTTGCTGTTGTTGCCAAGGCTTTGTTTTTACAGTGAAATGACCTGACCAGGTTACCGTTAATTACTAGTTTGTATCCAGTAATAACTTAAAGGGGTATTCCCAAGATCCTATCCCAATATGTAGTAGGTGTAATAATAATAATATTAACATGAACAAAGAAAGTTAAAGCCGGCACCAAAACCTGTGTGTTTCCTTATACAATTGTATTTAGACAGAGCAATCATGCCTAGAGATACCGGGTGCACACCTGATAAAGTCCATGAACATATGAAAAAAAGAAAAACATAGTGGCACTCTCCAGTCCTATTAAAATCCAATGTTTTTATTCAATACATTGTATTAAAACTGGCTGCAGGGGAGAGTGAAGCACATGGGATGGACGACAGCCATTTCGCTCCTTTCTGCGCTTCAAAGAGTCCTGGAAACGGCCGTCGTCCATCCCATGTGCTTCACTCTCTCCTGCAGCCAATTTTTACATGATGTCTTGAATAAAAACGTTGGATTTTAATAGGACTCGTGAGTGGTTCTTTTTTGCAATAATGATATTAGAAATGTAGTATAGTTCTTCTGATTAGCTATGTCACTTTCCCTATGTGAAGGGCATTACAGTAACTTAGATATCATAGATTACATTCACTAACAACTAACTAGCTGTCAGTATAGAGCTTGTGACCACCAACAGGGAACTCAGCAACCAGGGCACATGCCATGCTACCAACACCCCTGCCATGCAATAAATATATCTGTAATAATGTCACTTGTGTTTGTCCCAAATCTCAGTACAATAGAAGGGACTTCATATAAAATGCTTGTGTAGGGGATGTCACTATGACTCCTATGTTAGTGTGTGTATTTATATATCTACCTGAGTCTTTTGGGACATCCAGACGGTCTTCTCGCGTCTGGATGTCATCTTCTTTCTTGATCAGCGGCTTCCTTGCATCTTTTGAAGCGACCAGGATGAGTTTTCTCTTCTTGGCACATTTTTTCACCATTGGCACATCTTCATCTGCTTGAATGATGTTTTGGTTGGAAGACATCTTCATAGAGGAGCTGGATGTTGTCTGTCTCTTTTCCCTCTTCTTGCTCTTGTTCTTGGGCAACTTTTCTTCATCAGATGAGGTGTGGATGGCACATTGTCTCTTTGGTCCTTTCCTCTTTAAGGCAACCTCTTTTTCCTCCATCATATTCTGCTCATCAGCCGATAAGTCAGAAATTGGTCTTAGCTCCTTCCCTCTTCTCCTCCTCACAACTTCTTCTTCATCCTCCATCATATTCTGCTCATCAGCCGATGAGTCAGAAATTAGACATCTTTTTTGTCCTCTTCTCCTCTTCACTACAATCTCCTCTTCATCCTCACAATCCATTTTAGCGCTTTGTTTGGGGCTAGCAGAGTTCTCCACCATCTCCAGTCACTGACCAACTGCCAACTGCCGCTCACATAGAACTACCCTGGCTGCACGGGCAGCACTGGTCATGTGATCACTAACTGACCAATAGAACTCAGCCTTAAGTGCCATCCATATATATGGCATAATCTTATATGTATTATTCTTTTCTTTAACAAATATTATAATGAATTTTATTTTTCATTCCGATAATTAAGAAACACATTGGTGACTTTTATCAACAAAACGTGCCAGGAAAGTGGAGTAATAATGTTCTAGAAATGTGTGCTGTAGAAAAGACAGAAGAAACGGGTTTATGAAAGGTTTTGAAGTGACATACTGTAAATGACAACTCTAAATAAATGCATCATATATGGTGAACACTCCCTAAATCGCTATCAGATGGGACAATACTTTATGCAGTGATACTTTTGATACAATTTGCTTCACATTTTCCTTTGTAAAGTAAAACTCTCACATTATTGATCACTAGACTTTGTTTATTTAGAGAGAAAATGTTACTTTCAAAGGTTTGCTCACAAGTATTAACCACTTAATGACCAGACCTGGAAGGCTGGGGCGTAACTTAAGGCTTGTGTGTCCAAAATCTCCAACAAAGACCCCATCTATCACAGGTCATTAATAGTATTTGTATTTTCATGTGGGGCAAAGGTATCTTTTGGGCCCCTTTAGGCTCAAGAGCCCAGATGTGACTGTGACTCTTCCATCAACTATAGCTACAACCCTGCTGGAAGGGCTTTAATAACTGGCCATGTTTTTCCCTTTCTGCTTTTTAGCAGCCATATCTTTATTATTTTTTAAGTGGCATAGCTGTATGAGGCTTTGATGTATGCAGGACACATTGCATTTCGTTTCAGCACCATTCAGGTGTAGGGTTTTATTTCCTACAAGGCAGTGAAGGTCCAGTGCCCAGGGCGGCAGGTGGCAGGACGGCGTCAGTCACAGCTAATAGAAATAACATATTTTTATTTTTATGTTAAACACCCTCCTCAACCTTCTGTCCAACTCAGGCTTTAAGGGATAGGTAAAGAGGGGGGACCAAACAGTCACAGCAGTTAGTGTGCCCCTCATCCCCATCCTAATCTCGGGTAAGTGTGCACGGCGCTGATAGGCAGAGCAACAGTCAGCAAGCAGGACTGCTCCAGCAATCAGTGAGCTTATTGCACACTATCACATTGTCAGCAGCAGCAGGAAGGAAAAGCAGCGGCTGCGTGCCTCCATATAGGACCCTGAACTAAAGCTGCCTGAGTGTAAGCAGTTACACGGGGCAGGGATCTCTGTATATGTGGAAAATGTGAAATGACATTCTGAAAGGAAAACAGAGGGGTCGGGAAAGGCGAAGAGGGAAATGGGACTCCTAGGTACCCTGAGAGAGATAGGAAGAGATATACACTGTCTGCACAATTATTATGCAATTTGTAGTTTTGATGATTCATTTTATAATTATTACATTGCTGTCTATTAATCCAAAAGTTTAATAACCCTGAAACTATAATATTTAAGAAAGTAAAAGTGAGGTTTCATCTTTTTTAGAAGATCTATGTGTATAGGACAACAATTTGAGCAGAATTATTATGCAAATAAAAACTTAAAATTTCCAATTTCGATTGTTTATTTTCATTTGTTAATGTGAGAATAATAACCAAACTACTTAAAATGTACAAAAAACTATTTTTGACATTTCAAAAAAAAAAAAATCAGTTACCAACATAGTCGCCCTTTGTTACGCTCACACCTGGATCTTCTGGCGTGAGGGTGGTTTGTGGTCCCACTGGGCCACAAACCGAGGAGTGCCTGGAGGGGTGTGACTAGGGGCCTTGCCAGATCCGACTCCGGACGCACGGCGGCTTAATCGACTCCACGGTCCGAGGATGGACTAGGGAGGTGGCCCAGGTGCTACTCCAGGGCAGACCTCGGTCACACAGATATTGACCCACACCGGGGTATGCAGAAACAGGCAGGTTTGGCTGGAGTGTAAATAAGCACCGGCAGATGCGGTAGGTCCAACGGGAATGCAGATAGGCAGGCGATTACTGATGAGCACGGCTGGTATACAGACAGGCAGGCAGGTACTGGGAGGCTTGGGAGTTGATTTTGAGTCCATCTTGAACCCAAAAACGTCCAACTAGCTCATCTTTAATATTAGCAGCCCATAGCAGTACCCTACCCCCTTTCTGGCATCTGAGTGAAAGTCGAGGTCTGTGCCCAACACTGATCCAGCCATGGGCCCATCAATCTGGTTTGTTAAGAGTCATTCTCATCTCATAAGTCCATAAACCTTTCTCTGTCTTCAGACAATTCTTGGCCTGGTCTTGACGTTTCAGCTTCTCTGTCATCTTTAGTGGTGGTCAGGTTCCAGCCTTCCTTACCTCAGCCATGTCTCTGGGCACTGAACACCTTGTACTTCTGTGTCTTGTTCAGTAGTGGTTGGGTTTCATCCTTCCTTACCTCAGCCATGTCTCTAAGCACTGAACATCTTGTACTTCTGTGTCTTGCTCAGTGGTGGTCGGGTTTCATCCTTCCTTACCTCGGCCATGTCTCTGAGCACTGAACACCTTGTACTTCTGTGTCTTGTTCAGTGGTGGTCGGGTTTCATCCTTCCTTACCTCGGCCATGTCTCTGAGCACTGAACACCTTATACTTCTGTGTCTTGTTCAGTGGTGGTCGGGTTTCATCCTTCCTTACCTCGGTCATGTCTCTGAGCACTGAACATCTTGTACTTCTGGGCCTCCAGGAAGATTGTAGTTCTGGAATATGTCAGCACAATTATTATACAATTTGTATTTTTGATGATTAATTCTATTATTATTACATTGCTGTCTGTCAATCCAAAAGTTTAATAACCCTGAAACCTGAATATTTAAGAATAGTGTATAATAATGGAAAATAATGGGTCCCTGGTCGCTTCATGATTCATTCTTCCCAAATATTTGGCAGTAAATGTGCGTCTTTATTTTTCAATACATTTTTGTGACCCTGTTGATTATTTGCAACTAAACTTTTGATGGTTCTCTGTTCACACCCCAATATTTTAGCAATTTCAAGAGTGCTGCATCCCTTTGTAAGACTTGTAACAATTTTTGACTTTTTAGAATCAGTTAAATCTAATTTTTTTGGCCCATTTTGCCTGAGGACAACAAGCTGCCTAATAATTATGCACACTGTGATAAAGGGTGTTGTATATTTGGGTAACATCCTCCTTCATTACACAAAACACATCACCTGATCTGCTTCATTCAGTAAACATACAAGTTTATACAGTTTGGAATTGGAAAATCTGCATAAAAATTATGATATGGTCAAAATACTAATTTGCCTAATAATTGTGCACACAATGTACAGCGCCCTCTTCAGGTCACCCACAGATTTTTATTTTTAATCAGGTCTGGGCTCTGGCTGGGCTATTCCAAAGCTTTGATTTTCTTCTGGTGAAACCATTCTTTTGTTGATTTGCAAGTACAGTGGATGTAAAATGTTCCTACACCCCAGGTAAAACGTTCTGTTTTTTTTCCCAGCTGTTGAAAAACAACCCCAAAGCATAATGCTGCCTCCACCACTGTGGTTATGGTGTTCTTTTAGTGATGCACAGTCTACGCTTTGCACCAAACATGCCTTAGAGAATTATGGCCAAAAAGCCTTGGTCTCATCAGATCATAACATATTTTCCCACATTCTTTTGGCATTCTAGGTTTTGCCAAAACATAGCTGGGCTTGGTGTTTTTTTCTGCTTTCCTATCCCACAGGCCAGACATATGAACAATATAAGTGTTGTCACTTGTAGTACACAACCAATGATTGACAGAAATTTCTGCAGCTCCTTTAATGTTGCTGTAAGCCTCTTAGCAGCCTCCTGGAACAATTTTCTTGACCATATTTTCAGGTATGTCCTGTTCTAGGTGATGCCACTGTTGTACCAAATTTAAAGGGAACCTGTGATGTAAAAGAAATGCTAATAATCTGCAGATATGTGGTTAATCTGTAGGTTAATAGTATTCTAAAGCTGTGTGGCCGCCACACTGGATTCCCGGCTACCAGGAAATGAACTTTATTCCTCCCAGCAGTCTCTGGTTTTCAGCCACAGAGGTGCGACCGGCACGGCTTCAGCCTCCACTCAGTACATAGTCAGGGGTGGCTGTAACCACGCCCCAGCACTGACTGACAGCTGGCGTTCTACTGATGCACCGCTAAACTGGCTGTCAGTTAGTGCCGGGCGTCCTTACAGCCGCCACTCACTATGTACTGAGCGATGACTGAAGCAGCAATGGCTGCGCATCTTTGACTGAAAGCCGGATGCTTCTGAGGGGAATAAAATTCATTTCCTCCTGGCAGCCGGGCATTCAGTGCAGCGGCTGCATGAACTCAGAAAACTATTAACCTGCAGATTAACCCCCTATCTGCAGATTAATAGTGTTTTTTGACATGGCAGGTACCCCTGAAAAAGAATCTGTCACCACATTTGACCTATCTAAACTATTAATATAGGCATACAGGTTATAGACTGCTGAGGAGAGTGATCCCTGTATACCTTATTTCAGATGCCTTGTTGAGAAATCGTCTTTTATCACTTTATATAAATGACCTTTTCCAGGCTGTGGGGAGGACGCTGCCTGGAAGATAACTCTGAGTCCAGAGATTATTTTACATGAAGGAGGAGTTAGCAGTGTGATGTGTAATGGCCGCTCTCTGCTCTCCTGATCTCACTGCAGAGCTGTATGTGATTATACCTGACACATCTGCAGGTTCCTCTCAACTTCCATCTCACAGATAGATAGGGCTGTTATATTGTTACAATACAGCAGAGCTCAAGAGCTGCAAAAAATTTGTTTGCAAGAAGCCGAATTTCGTTTCTTCCATTCTTCGTTAGTTTCTTGTCTCACACTGGTAACTCCCCCTTTTATATAAAATAAGCTCTGGAGGCAGAGTTATGTTCCAGGCAGTGTCCTCCCCAGAACTTGAAAGAGGTCATTTTCATAAAGTGATAAAAGATGATTTATTAACAACAAGGCATCTGATATGAGGCATACACGTATCACTTTTTTCACCAGTCTATAACCTGTATGCCCATTTTAATAGTTTAGATAGGTCAAATGTGGTGACAGTTTCCCTTTAAGCCACTTCTTGATGGCCTTCTTCACAGTGTTCCATGGTATATCTAATGCCTTGTAAGCTTTTTGTACCTTTTTCCTCATTAATAACTTTCAACAATGAGATCCCTTTGCTGTGTTGTAGCTGTTTATGGATCATGGCTTTTGTTGTAAAATGGAACTAATAAAACATCATGAAAATTGTAATTAAACAGCTTAATGTTATATGGGATTAATCAGAATCACTGTAAATGATGGCAGCTGTGTACTGACTACTATTTAACATGAGTTTTAATATGATTGGCACATTCTGAACACAGCCACATCCCCAATTTTAAGAGGGTGTTAACACTTATGCAACAATTTACTTTTAGCTTTCATATTTTTATTTCTCCCCTCAAAATTATTTCATCTTGTTTTTCAATGGATTACTGCAGATTATGGGTGACATTATAGGTGGAAAAAGTTCTGAAATTATACCTCTTATTTTAACATGGCAAAAACCTGGGATTTTACCAGGGATGTGTAGACTTATATACACTGTATGTAAGTGATTCACAAATATTTTATATTTTACTGCAACATTTCATTTCACTCAGTTGCCAACCATAATGACCCAAATGTAGAGACTCAGCCATTTGATTTGCTCAAAGATAAATGATGGGTATCCAACTTGCTATTCAGGTCTCTACTTGAAAGTAACAGATAGCTCCAACTTTATGTCCAAAATTAAGGTCTGTTCTCATGGGCCGTAAGAGGTGAGCATCTTCTGTTTTTCCATGTAACGGTACCATCAAAGTGGATGAGATTTTACCACATAGCACCCACATGCTGAGGAGAAAATCTAATTATGGAATTTAATAATTAAATCCCTTTTCTCATTAAGTTTTCTAAGTTTTTGAGAGTATCTAAACATATAAATTAGAAATAAAAGGCTGTGATAAGTGCATGTTGCTTATTACCAGTCTCCCCTTTCAAATATTTCCTTTTCTGATACTCATATACTATGGCACTGATTCATAAAAGTGTTTTGGACAGAATTTTGGCATAAACATCTTTAAATGTTGCAAATTGTTTTGTGTAACACAAAGTTGTGCAAATTATTTGTGACTTTTGCCATTTTCACGCCAGTTTTAGACAGCTCCATCAAAATGGCGAAGCCCCCCTGATAAATTCATCAAAAGTTGTGGCGTAACTTACGCAAGAAATGTTATTTCAGTCCCTGACTAGAGTAACAATTCTGGGGGAGGTGCGTGCCAGTGATAAGATAAGAGGTGCCTCTTAACAAATTAGGTGCATTTTACTTCTGCACACCGATGATTAAGATTGGAACAACACCAGTCTTAATGAATCGGACTCTAAGGTCACACGTTGAGTATTTTGACAGTATTTTGCATCAGTATTTGTAAATCAAAACCAGGAGTGGATGAAAAATGCACAAGTGGTGACTTGTTTCTATTATACTTTTCCTCTGAAGCAGTTGCTAAATGTAAAAGGCCAGGACGATGACGCAAGAGTTCAGTTGGCACCAGGGTGTGAAAGAGAGAGTGTATGCATGAGCAGCGGACTGGGCTCGAGGCTGACACTGCAGTAGAAGCTTTAGAGAGTGACCTGATCCCAGAGAGGACCTGGCTTCCTGGGTCAAGTACCAAAGACCTGACTTCGTCGGTCAAGTACCAAAGACCAGGCTTCGTTGGTCAACCCACGAAAGCAGATGCTGATCACTGGGCAGAGAGAAACGCTTGCCGCCTCTGGAGGAAGTTTTGAGTGTACTGGGCCATAGCTTCCTGTGCAGACGTACGGTACTACTTGGGAAGAGTTGCTAACTAGAATTGGACTCTGGCCAGCAGAAGATTGTACTATGGCTGTATTACGCCCTGTATTCTATAGTTGTGAAATCAGCCAACCATACAGTCATGGCTAAAAGAGTTGACACCCTTGAAATTGTTCCAGAAAATGAAGTATTTCTCCCACAAAATTATTGCAATTACACATGTTTTGTTATAGACATGTTTATTTCCTTTGTGTGTATTGGAACCACACAAAAAAACAGAGAAAAAAAAGCAAATTGGACATAATTTCACACAAAACTCCAGAAATAAGCCGGATAAAATTGTTGGCACCCTCAACTTAATATTTGGTTGCACACTCTTTGGAATAAATATCTGCAATCAATTGCTTCCTATTGTCATCAACAAGATTCTTACACCTCTCAACTGGAATTTTGGACCACTCTTGTTTTGCAAACTCTTACAGGTCTCCCATATTTGAAGGGTGCCTTCTCCCAACCGCAATTTTAAGATCTCTTCACAGGTGTTCAATGGTATTTAGATCCTGACTCATTGATGGCCACTTCAGAACTATCCAGCGCTTTGTTTCTGTTATGCGCTTTGCAGAGAGACCCAACAAGACTGGCACCAAACCAGCAAAGGCGCAGCCACAGATGCTCTTGGCACAAGCTGCCAAGCTAGGCAACCCCCTGAAGGCTGGGAATACACTTCACTCAGCTTCCAGTAAATCGAAGGGGGACTTTGGCAGAGCCCTTCCCAGGTTCATTGTCGCTGGAGAGCTGTCGTCTGGTGACGTGGCTGGTGCCTAGTCAAGAACCAGGTTAGTACCTTTCCAAGAACCCCAGGAAGTGAGGACAGAAGAGAAAATGTGAAAACCCCTGAAAAGCTAACAACATTAGTACTAGTACCACTAACCACCACTGCACATAGGAACTGTAATGAACAGCAAAGCACTTGTGTCACCCCAGGCCTGGATGCCACAAACTTGTAAGTCTGTGTCTGAGAGCAGGAGGGAGGTTCTCTGGTCATGGACCATTTGCATGCAACACCTCTTGTCCCAGGCCAGTAGGGGGGAGCAGGCTGCCCCTTTAAAAACTGGTACTGAGGGCAGGGTTAGGGAGACCAGGACCCACTTCTGAAGCCTCCAGAAGGGTTCCCAGAAGAGAGGGCCAGGTCAGCCGCAGCTGAGGAGTCCAGGAGGCAAAGGAGGAACAGAAAGCCAGGGACAGAGGCGACGAGAGCCGGTCCTGGCAGAGAGAGACCACACAACTGGACACTGGGGTCTGAGGCTGTCAGAGTTGCAAGCCCTGCAGCAGATAACCAACCCGCAAGGGATTTCAGGTCCCTTGGCCAAGAAGTCTGGAGGCTCCGCCACACAGAGGGACCGGTACAGCACGGAGAAGCTACAGGTACCTAAGGCCCGAGTCGCAAGCCATACAGGCGTAGTACACGGCAAGCTCAGGGACGTGGGCTATCATACCACTAAAGGGGGAGATAGTCAGCAAGGGCAGAGAGAGAACGGTAGGCCTACCCACTCACCCTTACCAGCGGAGCTCGCCCGAATGCCCTCAGACACCCAGGTCCATTCCTACCCTGTACTCCTGGTGGGCCTGTGATAAGATCTGCAGTAAAAAACCCTGGATTGCATTATTGGACTCTGTGTGGTTACTGCTGCGCCTGCACCATCACCCCCACCATCCTATTACAGTGCCCTGAGGCAACACTCCTCCCGTGGGGAGTTGTACTATTCCCTGCTGCATCCCCAACACCAGCCTCAGCGGTCTGCCTTGCAGCGGCAGTCCTCCCTGACCGCAATCCATGGGTGGCGTAGTCGGACATTACCTAAAACATATAAAAGGCTGCCACTGGTCTGACCACCCTGAGCCACGGGACCGGGTCGCCACTACTACTCCCAGCATTGCCCTGAAGTCCGGTCTCAAGTGCTCCACGGCCCAGGGGGCGAGTCACACTGAGCAGGGAGCATGATTAAATAGCCCACCTAATGTTCAGGTGTTGAATACCTCTCAATCATCCCCAGACAGCCACTCCCTGCTAGCTTGCACAGCAGAATGAACATAATTGCACCACTGCTTAGTGTCAGACAAAGCAGCGTCCTGCGTATCCTGGCAACTTGGGAAATCAGTGAGAGACACGGCGTCCCATGTCCTCACACATCCTACAACACCAGAACGCGATGCTCCATAAGATTGGGACAGTCTCCGTGCATGTGTAACGCCCCGAGGGTTCGGTTGCTACAGGGGTATTGCACCTCAACCAGAGGTGTGATATTCCACTCCCAGGTAAGGATGGAGTGTGGACCAGGGCTCAGTTAGCTGCATACACACATTCACCCCATTTCCGGGGGGACAGCTCGATGGTGCTCCCATTTATGCAGGCACAACTGACCATGTCCCTGGCTGGAGTGGGGAGGGGGGAGAGAACCCAGTGATGTAGGAGCAGAGGGGACGGTTTCTGGAGCATAGGAAGGAGCTCATTGGGTACAGGTCACCTGAGTTCAGACACAGAGAAGCAGATAAAAGGTGGGAACTGTTAGAACCTTGCTCTTAGGTTTTTTTTTCCTTTGCTGGTCACATGACCTTGTTGGCCTATTTAATCCTGCTCCGCCCTTCTGGCTTTGCTGGACTTCTTTGTATATCTACTTTCTAGCTAGCCTGTGCTCTGTGTCTTGCTCTGTTAGTTTGCTTGGTCTACTGACCTCTATGTTCTATATATTTTGTTTGTTCGTCTGTCTGCTACTATTTCTGTTAGGAGGTGTCCCATATTCCTCCCAGTCCTTAGTACTTGTAGGGATTCCTTCCCCACATCTATAGGTCTCCGTACAGACTAGCTTAGGACTTTAGCAGGTCTGATCGCAGGATCAGGTCCCCTGTTACATCGTAGGGATTAAGCTGAGTTCTATCGTAGGGACAGATCTCCTCTCTTTCCTTAGCTCTGGTAGCAGAACATAACAGTAAGTCCAGCCAGCAAATTCTCTAAGGAAAGATTTTTCTGTTCCATCATGGTGTCGGTTCAGGATTTGGTTCATCGCATGCAGGGACTCTCTCTGGAGGTGGCCGAGCTCCGTCAGCACGTGAGTAACTGTCCTGGAGCACATTTCTTGGAGCCTAATGTATGTTTGCCGGATTTATTTTTTGGTGAACACCGAGAATTTTTTTCATTTAAAAATGCTTGCTTATTGTATTTTCGTTTGAGACCTAAGTCCTCTGGGGATGAATCCCAGCGCGTAGGGTTCATAATGTCACTTTTGCGCAAAGAGCCTCAGGAGTGGGCCTTTTCTTTGCAACCTAGTGATTCATGCTTCAGATCAGTGGATAGTTTTTTTTCTGCTTTGGGACTATTATATGATGATCCTGACCGCATCAGCTGAGACTGAGTTGAGACGTTTAAAACAGGGATCAGGTAATGTGGAAAAATATTGTACTCATTTCCGTCGTTGGTCTACTCAAACAGGGTGGAACGATTCTGCTCTGAAAAGTCTATTTCTTGCTGGGCTCAGTGAAAGGGTTAAAGACCTGCTAATTGCTTATCCTACACCTGAAGATTTGCAACAGGCTATGCAATTAGCTATACGGGTGGATAGAAGACTGCGTGCAAGGGTTAATGAGAGCAAATCCTCTGCTATGTCAGTTTCTGGTTATGAGAATGTGTGTACTAACAGTGGTGAACCGATGGAGGTTGGATCGGTGGCACCTCGCTCTCAAGAAAAAGACCGTCGATTTTCTGAAGGCTTGTGTTTCTATTGCGGAAAATCTGGTCATTTGATTAAAGGCTGTGAGCTTCGTATGAAGAAAGAAAAAAAAATGGTCAGTCACGCCCGTATTGCCTGTTTAAATTCCAAGGGTATATTTTTAGCTGCTTCCACGATTGCTCAGAAAAAATTAATGGAATTTCGGGTGTTTGTTGATTGCGGGTCTACTCTGAATGTAATTGATGGGGGATTCCTGGAAAGACTCAATTTAAAACCTGAACCTTTATCATCCCCCATTGCTGTGGTTTCTGTGGATGGTTCCCCTTTGAAGAATATTACTCTCAAGGTCTGTGAATTTCCTCTCACTATTAATGGTGTTCACCATGAGAAATTGGATTTGGTAGTGTTGAATAACTTGCCTTCTCCAGTAATATTGGGATTGCCCTGATTAAAATTTCACAATCCTGTACTGGATTGGTCTACCAGTGAAATTAAATCCTGGAGCCATAAATGTTATGACAAGTGTTGTAACGGGCGTATTGCAGCTTTGGATAGGGGAGAATTGCCTGTTCCTATTCAGGATTTTTGGAGAGTTTTTTCTGAGAAGGAATCGCAGGTTTTGCCTCCCCATAGAGACTATGATTGTTCTGTTGAATTTGTCCCTGGAGCGACTCTTCCTAAAAGTCGTTTATTTAACCTTACTATTCCTGAGAGGAAGGCTTTGGAGGAATACATACAGACAAGTTTGGCCGCCGGTCACATTAGGCCCTCTAAGTCTCCTGTGGCGGTTGGATTTTTTTTTGTAAAAAAAAGGACGGCGGTTTACGTCCTTGTCTGGATTTTCGTGAGATTAACAAAATTACTGTACGCAATCCTTACCCACTGCCATTGATTCCTGATCTGTTTAACCAGTTAATGGGGGCCAAGTGGTTCTCTAAAATTGACCTTAAGGGGGCATACAATCTGTTGCGCATGAAGGAGGGTGACGAATGGAAGACTGCTTTTAATACTCCTGTGGGTCATTTTGAGAATCTGGTTATGCCTTTTGGTCTTACTAATGCTCCTGCATTTTTTCAGAATCTGATTAATGACATCCTTAGACCTTTGATCGGCAAAAATGTGGTTGTGTATTTGGATGACATTTTGATTTATTCGCCGGATCTGGAGTCTCATTGGCGGAGCGTGCGTGAGGTATTACAGTTATTAATGGACAATTCGCTTTTTGCTAAGCTGGAGAAATGTGAGTTCGCTGTACAGAGAATTAGTTTTTTGGGCTACATTATCTCCAGCAAAGGTTTTGAGATGGATCCGGTTAAGGTTCAGGCTGTGCAGGAATGGCCTAGGCCTATTGGTTTGAAATCGATACAGAGGTTTTTGGGTTTCGCCAATTACTACAGAAAATTCATAAAAAATTTTTCTAGTATTGTCAAACCTCTGACTGATCTCACCAGGAAAGGTGCTGATGCGGTTCAGTGGTCTTCTGAGGCCATTGAAGCTTTTGTGTATCTCAAGGAGAGGTTCACCTCTGCTCCCATCCTTATGCAGCCTGATGTTACTAGGCCGTTTTTGGTTGAGGTTGATGCTTCCTCTGTGGGGGTTGGCGCAGTATTGTCTCAGGATAACGGGGATGGATTACATCCCTGTGCCTTTTTTTCAAAAAAATTTTCGGAGACTGAACTGAATTACGATATTGGTAATCGGGAATTATTGGCTATTAAACTCGCATTTGAACACTGGCGCCACTTCTTGGAAGGTGCGGAATTTCCCATTCAGGTTCTTACGGATCATAAAAATCTGATATATCTTGATGCTGCCAAGCGCCTGAATGCCCGTCAGGCTAGGTGGGCACTGTTTTTCTCGCGGTTTAATTTCTCCGTTACTTACATCCCTGGTACTAAGAATGTTAAGGCGGATGCCTTGTCTCGCAGTTTTTCTCCCATAGTCGGTGCTGAGAAAGAGGAGAACATTTTACAAG
Organism: Phyllobates terribilis; assembly: GCF_046119375.1. NCBI lineage: Eukaryota > Metazoa > Chordata > Amphibia > Anura > Dendrobatidae > Phyllobates > Phyllobates terribilis. The sequence goes on along the minus strand of NW_027362762.1, from coordinate 133,962,199 downwards.
AAGGTGTTGTGATAGCTGCTTTGGACTCCGTTTTGGAAAATGAGATTCTTAAAGCACAGGAGAATGCCCCTTCTAACACTCCTCATGGGAGGTTGTTTGTGCCTGGGACCTTTAGGAGGGATTTGTTTGTTGAGTGTCACGAATCTCGGTTGGCAGGTCATCCCGGAATCTCTGAGACCAAGAGACTGGTGGGTCGCAGTTTTTGGTGGCCTGGATGGCAGAAGGAAGTCATTAAGTGGGTGCGTCAATGTACTATATGTGCTAGATCTAAGTCCTCACATACTCCTGCTGCGGGGTTGCTTTGTCCTTTGGAGGTTCCCAGTGCTCCTTGGACACATTTGGCTATGGACTTTATAACTGACCTTCCCCCCTCTGAGGGTTTTACTGTCATCTGGGTGGTCGTGGACCGTTTTAGCAAGATGTGTCACTTGGTTCCTTTCGTCAAACTGCCCTGCGCTAAAACTCTCGCTAAGGCCTTTGTCAAGGAAATTGTCAGACTTCATGGCGTTCCTACTGACATTGTTTCTGATAGGGGTCCTCAGTTCGTGGCTCGTTTTTGGCGTGCCTTTTGTGATAGGTTGGGAGTTCATTTGTCGTTCTCGTCCGGATATCATCCTGAATCTAATGGCCAGACAGAAAGGAAAAACCAGGATGTTGAGCAGTTCTTGCGTTGTTTTGTGGCAGACAATCAAGAGGGGTGGTCTGAGTTTCTGCCACTTGCTGAATTTGCTCTGAACAATCATACATCTTCTTCTGCTGGTTGTTCGCCTTTTTTTTGTTGTTCTGGGAGACATCCGTCGTTTGGGTCGTTCTCCAAGTTGGGATCTGCCGTGCCTGAGGAGGAGAATTTTTCCGGTGATTTGGAGAGAGTTTGGACGGATGTGCGTGGTAATCTTCAGGAGGCCAGCAGAAAATCTAAAGACTACTTTGATAGGAAACGACAGGAGGGTTTGTTCGCTGTTGGTGACATGGTTTGGTTGTCCTCTAGGAATCTGCGGTTGAGGATTCCTTCAAAGAAATTGGGTCCCAAGTTTGTAGGGCCCTTTAAGGTGCTTCAGGTTGTCAACCAATCTGCTGTTAGGTTGGAGGTTCCTACCTCCTGGAGAATTAATCCGGTATTTCATGTCTCTCTGTTGAAAAAAGCTGTTGTATCGGATTGTGACGCCTCTGCCTCTGTTCCTCCGGTGGTGGAGGACGGGGAATATGAAATTTCTCGCATCCTTAACTCTAGACGGTATAGAGGTAGTTTGCAGTATCTTGTGGCCTGGAAAGGTTTCGGTCCCGAGGATAACTCTTGGGTGAGGTCGGATGATGTTTCCGCGTCCAGACTTATCAGAGCGTTTCACAGGAGATTTCCTGATAAGCCTGGTCCTAGGGGATCCGGAGGATCCTCTTAGAAGGGGGAGTACTGTTAGAACCTTGCTCTTAGGTTTTTTTTCCTTTGCTGGTCACATGACCTTGTTGGCCTATTTAATCCTGCTACGCCCTTCTGGCTTTGCTGGACTTCTTTGTATATCTACTTTCTAGCTAGCCTGTGCTCTGTGTCTTGCTCTGTTAGTTTGCTTGGTCTACTGACCTCTATGTTCTATATATTTTGTTTGTTCGTCTGTCTGCTACTATTTCTGTTAGGAGGTGTCCCATATTCCTCCCAGTCCTTAGTACTTGTAGGGATTCCTTCCCCACATCTATAGGTCTCCGTACAGACTAGCTTAGGACTTTAGCAGGTCTGATCGCAGGATCAGGTCCCCTGTTACATCGTAGGGATTAAGCTGAGTTCTATCGTAGGGACAGATCTCCTCTCTTTCCTTAGCTCTGGTAGGAGAACATAACAGGAACCATCTTAGAAGTTCAGTCAGAGCAGAAGGGAGAGAGAGCTGACAGGGAGCCCAGGCTCAGCCTGAGCTCAGCTCCACGAGGCCGGCCTACAGAGAAGGCCGGGGCCACAGAGGAGAAGAGAAGAAGAAGAAGGAAGGAGAAGAGACAGAGGAGTAGAAAGGCTCCAGAAACAAGAAGGCAGAAGGGACCCTAAGAGAGCAGAACGGACAGCAACCGTTGCAAACCCGCGATATATCAGGTGAAGGGTCATGCTGTGGAAAGGTACCGGATTCCCAAGTTGATGGAGGCAAATAATCCCTCAGCCAAGAACCGGAGGTCGTGATCATTTATTGGTGCGACCCCCCGCCAAACCTGCTAGGAAGGCACCATAAAGGATAGCGGGAAGCGGAGGTCAACGCTTGCCCGACACGGTCCGCGGTAGCTGGACAGAAGTTTGGTCACTGGTGGGGCACGAGAGGCCAGAGAAAGGACAGAAGGGGGTCCTGTGCCATACTCCTGAATTGCCTGGGGGTTGACAGAGCTCCTCACCTGGTGGACGCAGCACGGCTTGGGCAGTCATTGCTGACAAAAGTGACATGGATAACAACTGTGAGTAAAAACCCTGGACTGCACCATTGGACTCAGTGTGATCTTTGCTGCGCCTGCACCATCACCCCCAGCATCCACCTACACTGCCCTGAGGCTACACTCTTCCCGTGGGGAGTTATCCTATCCCTGTGCTGCACACCAACACCAGCCTCAGCGGTCTGCCTCGCAGCGGCGGTTATCCCTGACCGCAATCCACGGGTGGCGTAGTCGGACATTCACAAAACACTGATAACTAGACTGCCACAATTTGGTCTGACCACCCTGAGCCACGGGGTTAGGCTGCCACTACTACCCCCATCAGCACCGTACACCAGAAGGCCCGGTTCCGGGTACCCCACGGCCCAGGGGGCGAGTCAAATGCATAGTAGATCCGCCTCCAGGGTCAGGGCAATGGCGGCGCCTGCGACTGGAGTAGCGTAGTGCCGGACCTGCTCCATTCCCAGGTGTGAGCACAGAATCACGATTCCTAACAGTACCCACCTTCCTAGGAGAGACCTCCGGGCTCTCACCACCTACCTTGTCCGGAAATCTCTTATTGAACTCAGCGATGAGACGATTGGCATATATATTACCTCTTGAGACCCAGGACCTCTCCTCAGGACTGTTCCCTTCCAATGAATCAAATACTGAATGGAGTTTTGAACTCTACGAGAGTCCACAATACTTTCTATCTCAAATTCCTCAGTATTATCCTGGGTCAAAAGTGGGGTAACCACCTTCTTTATTAACGTTTTGTGAAAAATATTGGGAACCCACATAGAGGAACGCAGATCTACCTGAAAAGCTACCTTATTGACAACCTCAATAATGGGAAATGGACCTATAAACCCATATACAAGCTTAGAAGATGGTGCCTTAATCTTCAGATTCTTAGTAGACACCCAAACTCTGTCCCCCACTCTGAGTTCGCAACCTTGTTGACAACGCTTATCGGCCTGTTTCTTCATGCTCTCCCCTGCTTTCTTCAGATGGATACAGGCTTCCCCCCAAACCTTCCGGAGGCGGTGGATAGTAGCAGAGACCGTTGGAAGTACATTGTCCCCTCCATCAAAACAAGGAGACCTAGGATGGAATCCTAGATTACAGAAAAGGGAGACATTCCCAAGCCCTTGTGGTGTCTATTGTTTAGGGCGAACTCTGCCAAGGCTAAGTATGATCCTCAATCATGCTTAAAATGGGAGCAAAAACATCTTAGATAGGACAAAAGACACTGGTTGGCTCGCTCCGTTTGCGCATTAGTTTGAGGATGGTATGCAGATGAAAACGAGAGTTCCGACCAGAGGCGTTTACAGAAAACCCTCCACAATCTGGAGACAAACTGGGACCCACGATTGGAGACAATATTCATAGGAACCCCATGTAATCTTACCACCTGAACAAGGAACTAATCTACCAAGTTCTGCACACTGGACTGAGCCAAAGGAACCAAATGGCATTGTTTAGAAAATTGGTCCACAATGACCCACACTATAGTCATATCCTTGGAGTCAGGGAGATCCGTAATGAAGTCTATGGATATGTGGGACCAGGGACATACAGAAATAGGCAAGGGGGGAAGTTTGCCTGCCGGGGCGATGTGAGGCACTTTGTTCTTGGCACAGATCTCGTGTGCAAGCTTCAATATCCTTACCCAAGGACTGCCACCAATATTTGTGCTCAACAGGTGACAAGTCGACTTAATGCTTGGGTGGCCCGCTGTGACCTAGTCATGACACTCTCTCACTCTCTCATGACACTCTCTGAGTCTGAGCCAGGCTAACCCTCTCTGAGTCTGAGCCAGGCTAGGCTAATTAGCCAGGCTAATCCTCCAGGTGCCAGTGCCTCAGCTGCGTTGGCGACTTACTCCTCCTCCTTGGCTTTGAGCTCCAGTGATGGAAGTAAGGATGGTACGTTATTCTTATAGCGAGGATCCAGCAATGTGGCCACCCAGTAATCTGCACCGGTAACAATCCAGGGAATGCGGCGGTCATTGCGCAAGCACCACAGCATGTCTTCGCTCATGTGTGCCAAGCTGCCCAGAGGCACAACAAGCTGGCCTGGGTGGGAGGTGTATTGTCTGTGTCCTCTGTATCCCCCAGACACACTCCATTGATGCTGTAAACTGCCTTGAGTGCCATTCTGTTGTGAACACGGTTCCTCCTCATCCTCTAGAACTGTCACCTGGCTGGACAATTGACCACCTGGCCACTGTTGGTGCAGGAACCCACCATCCAATCCATGTGTAGACGACTGAACTGATAATGGTGTGAATAGTCCCTCTTTCTCCTGTGCTACCACCTCATCTTTCATTGACTGAAGCGTTTTTTCTAGGAGGCAAAAAAGTGGGATAGTAACACTGATGATGGGGTCAAATTTTTGGTTTCAACTGTATATGGAAGGATAATGCATGGATGATATATTATTATAAAAATACTGCACTAAATTTATATACTAAAGAATTTACGCCTGTATAGCAGCAGGAAGCCAGTGCTATGGTGGAAAATTGCAATGTGAACTACACCCATGGCAATGTGTTTAATTCTAAAGTCTAATGGACTATCAAAACATGCTTTAATGGATAAGAAATAAAAAAAATAGTTCATACAAGTGGATGTACCGTTTATCTCCAAAGGAACATATACTATACTGCAAGTTAGCAGTTAAAATGTATCCCACACACAGTGTGAATTCTTGAATATATAAAGGTGGTGAGTTCTGAAAAAAAACTTTTTTACAAGTTATGCTATGTTTTTGATTTATTTGAACTCCACTTATATGGAAGGATAGTGCATGAATGGTATATTATAAAAAGACAAAAAACACTGCATTCATATATTGAAGCAGGGGAGGATATATCATTGGTGCAACCTGTGCGGCTGCACAGGGGGCCAAGAGTTAAGGGGGTCCACTTCTACTTCCCAAGCAGGTATAATTTTGCATATTTAGGAGCTCTTGGGCTGCAAAGGAATCATATATTGTTTTTTGCACAGGGGCCCATTTCTGTCTGTGTCTGCCAGTGTATTAAAGCATTTATAACTGCATAGCAGCTGGATGCTAGCACTATGATGGATAATTGCAGTGTAAACCACACTCAAGGCAATATGGCTAATTCCAATGGAGATGAACGTTTTGCTAAGTTAGCACAAGTTTTTGGGGAAACAATGGAGGATGCACCATATTATACAGAAATAAAAAAATGAATGCATGAGTGGAATAAGAAATTAAATCAAGAAACACGCGCATGATGGGACTGCAATACCTTAAGCATCTATGTGGAATGTCAAATGATACCACGAGGTTAAAGGATAAAAAAATACTCACATATATATTCTCTGATGAATTCATGATTAAATGAAATTAGTATTATTTATTTATATAGCGCCATTGATTCCATGGTGCTGTACATAAAAAGGGGTTACATACCAAATACAGATATCACTTACAGTAAACTAACAATGATAGACTGGTACAGAGGGAAGAGGACCCTGCCCTTGCGGGCTTACAATCTATAAATGAATGAGATCATATCAAAATCTCTTTAGATCTAATGAATGGAATTATAATGGAGGAAGAGAAAAAACTAAGAATGGTTAAAGAGCAAATTGTGGAGATAAAAAAAGAAGCATTGAAATTTTCTACTCACTAACTATATGAAGAGCTACATAAAAAATTAAAAGAAAATGTGGATAAATTTGGAAATTCTATTACGCAAGTAAATAAAAAAAATTGCAAAGGGACAGTATTGACTATGAAAATAATAAAGTTTATGACTGGAGACCTACTTGGAAAGAATGTACGCCAAAATCTATTTAAAAAAATAACAAAAAAGATAACATTTTAATGAGGAAAAGAAAAAAAGTAAATTTCTCTTCATCAGATTATGAAGCATTTGACTCTTGTCCCGATACGGCCAAAATTAAAAAAAAAAATTATGTCAACAATGATATGGGTAATCGACAACAACCATCAAAAAACGGGAAAGACAAAGGAGAAGACGACGCAGAAGGAATGGACAATATAAAAGGATATTTTACAAGGAAGAAGAGACAAGAATCAACATCATAGAAGACACTGAAAATAATGTCATACTTCTTACTCAGAAAATAACGAACAGAGAGAAGTATTATCCAAGGGATTAAATTTTGCCCCAGATCAGAAATTTGATTTATTTCAAACATCATTAGATTTTGTTATGCTCACGCTCAGTTTAGCGCAAGCATGGATTGTGGTCCCACTGTGCCAGGGACCAAGTAGTGCCTGCAGAGGCGTAACTAGGGACCTCAGCAAATCCGAACGCAGATATACGACGCCTTGATTACTCCGCAATCCAAGGAGGGATGAGGGAGGTGGACCAGGTGCTACACCAGGGCAGACCTTGGACACACGGCTGTGACCCTCAACGAGGTATGCCGTCACTCGCCGATTCGGCTGGTATGCAGATAAGCACTAGCAGGTGCGGGCAGATCCGACTGGTATACAGACAGGCAGGTAGGTGCTGGCTGGCACAGCTGATACAAAGCCAGGCTGTGTAGGCCCCAGGACAGACTGGAATACAGGAACGGGTAGGGCCCAGGACAGACTGGATAACCACTGGCAGATGCGGGCAAATCCGGCTGGTATGCAGACAGGTAGGTAGGTACTGGTGGGCACAACTGGTATACAGAGAGGCAGGTAGATGCAGGCGGGCATGGCTGGTAAATAGACAGGCTGGGTAGGTGCTGGTGGGCACGGCTGGTTTACAGACAGGCAGGTGTTGGTGGGTGTAGCGCCCCGAGGGTTCGGCCGCTACAGGGGTATTGCACCTCTGCCAGAGGTGTGGTATTCCACTCCCAGGTAAGGATGGAATATGGACCAGGGCTCAGTTAGCTGCATACAGCACACTCACCCCATTTCCGAGGGACAGTTCAACGGTACTCCCATTAGACAGAAATGCAGGTACGATAGACCATGTCCCTGGCTGGAGTGGGGAGGGGGCAGGAATACCCAGTGATGTAGGAGCAGATAGGGGTTGGTTCCTGAGCGTAGGTAGGAGCCCATTGGTTGCTGGTCACCTGGGCTCATGGCTAGAGGGAGGTATAAAAGGTGGGTACCATCTTAGGTCAGACGGTCAGTCTGTGCAGAGAGAGGAGAAGACAGGGAGTAGAGGCTCTGTAGGAGCTCTACTCCAGAGTGGGCCTAGTGAGAGGCCGAGGAGGAGAGTGGAGAGAGAGAGGAGGTAAAGGGGAGCTGTGGTTCCTTCTCAGCCCAGCTCCACGAGAAAGGAGAAGAAGGAGGAACAGAACAGAATAGAGGAAGAGATAGAGGAACAGAGGGGCTCAGGAACAAGAATGTGGAAGGGACCCTAAGAACCCACGAGAATACCGGGTGAAGGGTCAGGCAGATTAAGGGTACCGGATCCCAAGTTGGTGGAGGAGAAACAACCCTCAGCCAAAGACCGGAGGCTGTGACCATTTATTGGTGCAGCACCTCATCAAACCTGCTAGGAAGGCACCATAAAGGACAGTGGGGAATGGGGCCCACATTTCCCCTCGCAGATCCGCTTTAGCTGGACAAAAGTGGGTCACTGGTGAGGCGGGCCAGAGGAAGGATTGAAGGGGGTCCTGAGCCATACTTCTGAGCTGCCTGGGGTTGACCGAGCCCCACACCTGGTGGACGCAGCACGGCTCGGGCGGTCACTGCTGACAGAAGTGACCCGGAACAAATGAACTGTGAGTAAAGACCCTGGACTGTAACTTGTTGTCTGTGTGCTCCTTCGCGCCTCCAGCACTACCGGTACTGGGACTCTCACCACCATCACTCCCACCATCCATCACACTGCCCTGGGGCTGCACTCTTCCCGTGGGGAGTCACACCAACTCAGCTGCACCCACCATCAGCCCCAGCGGTCTGCCCTGCAGCGGCGGTTCCTAATGACCGCAAATCCACGGGTGGCGTAGTCGGACATTATCAAGAGTGCATAGCAGACTACCACTGGTCTGACCACCCTGAGCCACGGGACCGGGCCGCCACTATTACCCCCATCGTCTCCCCATCGCCTGGTCCCGAGTGCCCCACGGCCCAGGGGGCGAGTCATGGGCATGGCTGGTCACGTGACCATCAGCTGAGCGGTGACGTCAGTATCAGCTGATGGTCACGTAACCTCCTGCACAGCAATGTACACTGTCAGGGGATGATTTTACACCCCTGTCAGTATACATTGCTGTCTTCTACAGCAGTGACATCAGTGATGACAGACAGGAAACTCACCCGCAGCATGTCAATTTCAGTAGCGGACACGCCAGTCTCCGCTGCAGATTTTGACCAATTGAAGTGTCATTATATGAGGTGGATTCCCATTTACCGACAACAAAAGTGCGGCATTAGAACACCACGTTTTGGACGCAGTAAAAATAAGCTATGTCCAAAGCACTGCTGAGTGCTGATCAGGGGGACGTAGTGGCTAGCAAACCAGCTGTGAGATGTTATTAATGGTCACTGACCATGTTTGCCTAATGGCACCTTCCCAGGCTAAAAATAGTAGCTCACAGCAGCTGCATAAATTACGTGAATAGAAATGCTAATGAAGATTGGGTGAATGGGACTAGCTGACATCTTGCTCTTTTGCTTGGTTATGACAAAGTGTCAATCAGACCTTTTCATTATCAAACTTAATTAAAGTAAAGAGTTAAATAAACACACAGAAACAGAGCAAACACTTTATTTGAATTACAACAAACACATTCTTTAACAATTCAAATTAACCAATATACTCACCCCAGTTCTGATGGTAATCCAAGGTTTAAGCAATATCTCACCAAATAACTTTATTTAGCTCCAAAAATCATTCATTGATGTACAAAAACGCTTCAAAAAAACGCATCAAAAATGCATGTAAAATCGCATATATTTTCCCTGCCAAGGAGAAGCAGAAACGCACAGAAAATTTCTGCTTCAAATACGCATCTTGCGCACATAGCCAAATAGTTGATCTGGACATGACATTTCTTTCAGGGGTTTCACTGTCAAGAAATAAAAGGAAAGAGCTTGCCAGTGGGAAGAAAGATAATAGAAATCACCTTCAGTAGAAACAGATAAGGATTCAGAGGACTACTCACCAAAAGTCACACCTTATAAACAACTACCTAAAATGGACTGTACAAGTCCCTTTTCCACACTTGCTGTTCCTACCTAAAAATATTCCTAGTGATATTTCTCAAACATTCCCAACAACTAGACACTCTGTAAACCTTTCAGCATCACAGAAGTGTATACTAGACCTTCTGACATCTACAATACAGCAACTGAATGTCAATATGATTAAAAGTTTAACAGTTTACAAACATCACTGGATGATATAAATCACAAAATTATTGAAACTGACAATCTATGTAAATACTTTTAAGTTCAAAAATGACAAAAGTATTCTAGGAATGATTCCTTTATTGGCTAACCAGAAAAAATATATATGCAAGCTTTCAGAGCACAGAGGCTTCTTTTTCAGGCTATATTACAAATTAATACATAAAACACAATGCACAACATTTAAGAGATGTTACAGTATGACATTTGTTCATGAGGTGGAGGGGGTGATGCTTCCTACTGATAAGTCAAGGAGATCAAATTAGTTTTTTTTGTTGCAAGAGGAGATGCAGTGGGGATGTTTAATTATCTGAAGGTGTGAATTGTGTCCATGTAGTGAGTCATGAATCCAGGTGTTAGGTTGAGCCCTGTTGATAAGGAATTGAATAGCCTTATCAATTTGAATTCCCAGAAAAATCTGGGAATTCAAATTGATAAGGCTATTCAATTCCTTATCAACAGAACTCAACTAAACACCTAGATTTACCAAATGGCTGTAATGAAACAAAGAGTAAAAATTTAAAAGGGGTCTGAATACTTTTCGTACCCACTGTAGCCTACATAAAGTATAATGCAACACACCAGATAGTCCCCAATATAGTATAATGCGCTCCCCATAGGCCTCTATAGTGCAATACACTCCCCATAGGCAGACCCTATATAGTAAAATGCACGCCATAGGCCTATATAGTATAATGCACCCCCATATGCCTCCATATAGTATAATGCACCCCCATAGGCAGAGTCTATAGTATAATGCATCCCCATAGTCAGAGTATATAGTATAATGCACCCCCATAGGCAGAGTATATAGTATAATGCACTTACCATAGGCATAGTATATACTATAATACACCCCCATATGCAGAGTCTATAGTATAATGCACCCCCATAGGCAGTCTATATAGTATGATGCACCCCTATAAGCAGTCTATATAGTATAATGCACCCCATATGCAGAGTCTATACTATAATGCACTCCCATAGGCAGAGAATATAGTTTAATGCACTCCCCATAGGCAGAGTTTATGTAGTATAATGCACCCCCATAGGCAGAGTATATAGTATAATGCACACCCATATGCAGAGTCTATAGTATAATGCAGCCTTATAGGCAGAGTATATAGTATAATACACCCCCATAGGCAGAGTATATAGTATAATACATCCCCATAGGCAGTCTATATAGTATAATGCACCCCTATAGGCAGTCTATATAGTATGATGCACCCCCATAGGCTTCTATATAGTATAATGCACCCCCATAGGCAGAGTATATAGTATAATGCAGCCCTAGAGGCATTTTACATAGTAATGCACCCCGATAAAATTAAATAAATACAATATTCACCTTTCCTCCTCATTCCCCAACTGCTCCGAGTGCCCGTACATCTACAGAACAGCGGGTGCCAAGTGTAACGTCATCGCGCCCGTTCAGCAACGTCAGGCACAGAGGGAACTGATAGGAGAGGGAGCGTCACGCTTCCTCTCTCATCATTGAACTGTCTTGGGGTGACTAGTGGGGGGTCTGATGCTGGCACTGGGGGCCCCCCTCCTGCTCAAGGGCCCGATAGCGGCCACCTGGCAGTGCAGGGACATCGAGTCTCCCTGCTCTGGCCCAACGTGTAACTGTATCGACGTGTTGCGCATGCTGATACCGTTACACTGGCGTAGCTCTGTTGTGGTCCCCCCTCAGAGCGTGGCCCCTCTGCCGCCCCCTCTGCCACCCCGGTAGCTATGCTACTGGGTGGAACAAAATAAAATTCAGAGGTATCCCGGAAAATGTACCACCAGCAGATCTTGTTCCATGTATTAAATATATATTGCACAAACCCTTGCCTTCCTTTCCTACTGTAGATTTAAAATCGACAGAGTACATAGGTTACAAAAACCTAGCTTTCTTCCAAAAGAAACACCAAGAGAAGTGATTGCTAGATTGCACTTTTGCCAAGCAAAAGATCAATTTAAGAGACTATTTAAGAAAACACAAGAACCTACCTCCCCCCTATGAGTCGATTAAAGTTTTTCCGGATTTCTTGAAAGAAACTTTAGACACCAGAAAATCTTTGGCAGGTATTACCTCCATTTTAAGATCAAACAACCTTTCCTTTAAGTGGGGTTTCCCCAGTAAACTCACAGTATTTTTTAAGGGAAGGACAAACACGTTACAGGATCCAGAGACGAGATGGAACTGTTTAAAACAAAGCAAAATACCCGGAAATAGATAGACTGCGACCATGAAGGAAAAGAAGACACTGCGGAGTAATGGTAGTTGAAGGTTTTAAAGTAAAACTTGCTATACAGTTTCCTTGTTCTTGTTCTATTTTATTTTACAGCTGATTATAAGCAATCTTCTGATTTGAGTTCTCTTCTTCTACTTAAAATTGCTTTAACTCCAGGACTTGCACACAGAGTTCGCTGAACTTTCTTTTCCCAGATATAGCATGAGGTGTTCGAGAACTGGTATATTTTTGTTCTCAACCTTTTTCCCCAGATCATCTAAGGAGTATCAGAATCTGGCTTTCTTTTGTTTTTTGTTTTGTTTTATGATTGGTTTTCTACAGAATTGCATTTTATTTTACCACCTTCACCATAGGTATATGCTTTTAAATATTGTACAAAGCACTACATATGTTTTTTTCTGGCTATTATACATATTTTTCTTGTTTAAATCCTAATGGTGCTAAAAATTCTATCACTGAATGTCAAAGGACTAAATAGTCGGTTTAAGAGGTATTCGGCCTGGAGGGAAGCCAAGAGCTCCAATACTGATATAGTGGCATTCCAAGAAACGAAATTCTCTCAAATTAACCCACCAGAATTTTCTCATAAAGATTTCCCCCATATTTTTAGATCCTCTTTGGAGGAAAAAAAGCCTGGTGTTATTACAACCATAAGAAACACCGTGTCCTTTCAATTATTAGAAGAGATTATAGATAACAATGGTCGCTAGCATATTCTTGTCTGCATTATTGACACAATAACGTACACTTTGGTAAATGTGTATGCCCCTAACAGAGCCAAATTTCCTTCCTCAATAAATTAATGAAAAAGGTAGAGACACCAAAAAAGAAATGTATTTATTTTTGGTGATTTTAATATTATCCCCAAGCAAAATTTGGATACTTCAGCTTCTCCGAGATGTAAAATGTTTACTTTAAAAAATTGGTTAATAAAGGAACAGTTATTTGATGTATTCAGAAATTTTAAATTGATCTCAAGGGAATACACCTATTATTCTGCTAAACATACAACCTTTTCCAGAACAGACATGGTTCTGACTAATTTACATACCCTACAAAAATGTACAGATATTCAAATAGGTACCATCACTGGTTCAGACCATGCTCCTATCAAATTGTCTTTGAAATCCACATAATCAAATATTTACTCTAAAATGTGGAAATGCAATTCTTTTCTACTGCATTTTCCAATGTATAAAACAAAAATTGATAATAATTAAATTATACTTCCAAGAAAATATCTCACAAGACTTTTCCCCCGCTACTATATGGAACGCCCATAAGGCACTACTTAGAGGAGTTGTCATACTATTTAACTCACAACATGAAAGAAAAACTAGAGAAAGTATCCAAAATATAATTCAAAAGATTAGTGATGAGGAGGAAAAACAACAACAAAACCCGACTAATAAAACCCACTCAGTTATACTGAGTCTTAGAGCAGAACTTAAATTCATTCTATGGAATAATTACGATAAATTAATGAACCTTATCAAACTTAATTATTATTTCTCCTATTAACAAAATGACCAAACTGATGGCTAATAAAGTTAGAAAACTGTTATGATCTGCAACATAAACTAGGGAAAGAAGGGGAGAGCTGTCCCTGCAGTAAGACTAAGCTGAGTCCCTACGTTGTAGCGGGTGACCTGTTCCTTGTGAACAGACCCGCCTTCGTCCTCGGCTAGTCTAAATGGAGACCTATAGAGAAAGGGAGGGGTCCCTAAAAGAACTAAGGACTGGGACAAAAATGGGACACCTCCTAACAGAAGTTGTTGCAGAGCAAAAGATAAACTGACAAAAGTACTACAGTCATGGCCAAAAGTATTGAGAATGAGACAAATAGTAATTTTTCCAAAGTTTACTGCTTCATTTTTTGTAATGGCAATTTGCATATACTCCTGAATGTCAAAGAGTGATCAGCTTAACAGCAAATACTGTACTTGCAAAGTCAATATTTGCCCAGAAAATGAACTTTAACCCCCAAAACACATTTCAACATCATTGCAGTCCTGCCTTAAAAGGAGCAGCTAACATCGTTTTAGTGATTGATCCATTAACACAGGTGTGGGTGTTGATGAGGACAGGGCTGGGGATCAATCAGTCATGATTAAGTAAGAATGACATCACTGGACACTTTAAAAGGAGGCTGGTTCTTGGTATCATTGTTTCTCTTCAGTTAACCATGGTTATCTCTAAAGAAACACGTGCAGCCATCATTGCACTGCACAAAAATGGCCTAACAGGGAAGAGTATCGCAGCTACAAAGATTGCACCTCAGTCAACAATCTATCGCATCATCAAGAACTTCAAGGAGAGAGCTTCCATTGTTGTCAAAAAGGCTTCAGGGCGCCCAAGAAAGACCAGCAAGCGCCAGGACCGTATCTTAAAACTGTTTCAGCTGCGGGATCGGACTACCAGCAGTGCCGAGCTTGCTCAGGAACGGCAGCAGGCTGGTGTGAGTGCTTCTGCATGCACTGTGAGGCGGAGGCTCTTTGAGCAAGGGCTGGTTTCAAGGAGGGCAGCAAAGAAGCCACTTCTCTCCAGAAAAAACATCAGGGACCGACTGATATTCTGCAAAAGGTACAGGGAGTGGACTGCTGAGGACTGGGGCAAAGTCATTTTCTCTGATGAATCCCCTTTTCGATTGTTTGGGACATCTGGAAAACAGCTTATTCGGAGAAGAAGAGGTGAGCGCTACCACCAGTCTTGTCTCATGCCAACTGTAAAGCATCCTGAAACCATTCATGTGTGGGGTTGCTTCTCAGCCAAGGGAATCGGCTCACTCACAGTCTTGCCTAAAAACTCAGCCATGAATAAAGAATGGTACCAGAATGTCCTCCAAGAGCAACTTCTCCCAACCGTCCAAGAGCAGTTTGGCGCCCAACAATGCCTTTTCCAGCATGATGGAGCACCTTGCCATAAAGCAAAGGTGATAACTAAATGGCTCATGGAACAAAACAGAGATTTTGGGTCCATGGCCTGGAAACTCCCCAGATCTTAATCCCATTGAGAACTTGTGGTCAATCATCAAGAGACTGGTGGACAAACAAAAACCAACAAATTCTGGCAAAATGCAAGCATTGATTATGCAAGAATGGACAGCTATCAGTCAGGATTTGGTCCAAAAGTTGATTGAGAGCATGCCAGGGAGAATTACAGAGGTCTTGAAGAAGAAGGGGCAACACTGCAAATATTGACTTGCTGCATTAACTCATTCTAACTGTCAATATAACCTATTGGTACTCATAATATGATTGCAATTATATTTCTGTATGTGATATAAACATCAGACAAACACTAATAAAAACCAGAGGCCAGCAGATCATGTGAAAATATAATTTTGGTGTCATTCTCAAAACTTTTGGCCATGACTGTAGAGGTCCAGAGGACCAAGCAAACTAGAGATAGATAGGCACAAAAGCACCTGGCTAGAGAGACAGCCTAAACAACACTGAAGTCCAGCAAGGCCAAAAGGGCGGAGCTGAAATATATAGGAAGAAGGTCACATGACTGCAAAACACAAGATAGAAACAAAAACAAACAGGAGG
Organism: Phyllobates terribilis; assembly: GCF_046119375.1. Taxonomy (NCBI): domain Eukaryota; kingdom Metazoa; phylum Chordata; class Amphibia; order Anura; family Dendrobatidae; genus Phyllobates; species Phyllobates terribilis. The sequence goes on along the minus strand of NW_027362762.1, from coordinate 133,946,664 downwards.
GTTCTAACAAAAACCATGTATAAGATCAAGGGTAATTTCTATTAAAAAAATTGGAGCCTCTTATGTCCATCCGCAAGACATAGCTGAGCAATTTGCAGCATTCTATTCCTCTTTATATAACCTGAAAAAGGATGTGACTACCACCCAACCAAACATCAAAGAAACAAATCAATTCCTTTCTAAAGTCAACCTACCGCAACTAAATTCTGAACAAATTAACTCGCTAAATTCCCCTTTCTCCATAGACAAAACAGAAATTGCCATTAAAAAACTACAAGAAAATAAATCTCTTGGACCTGATAGATTCCCCAGTGAATATTACAAATTATTTAAGCATAAAGTATCCAGCCCCTTGACGTCCATGTTTAATCAAGCTAATAACGAAGGCCTTCTTCCAAAAGAATCCTTAGAAGTGACTATCGTTGTTATACCAAACCAAACAGTGCTCTTGAGGCGATTTCGAATGATAGACCCATATCCCTATTAAAAACAGACATAAAATTTTTTGATAAACTAATTTCTGAAAATCTTACCCTTATTAATTCAGTCTGATCAGGTAGGGTTTTTTAAGGGGAGACAGGCCTCAGATGGAACCAGGAGAATTTTGAATTTACTTACATCTGTGGAAAAGGGGAAAATCCCCTCCATTCTGATTTCTCTAGATGCAGAAAAGGCGTTTGATAGGATCAATTGGGATTTTATGCGCACCATTTTAAATAAATTTGTCTTTCAGGGACAAATTCTTAAGGCCATCTTTTCCCTATATTCTTGCCCTTCAGCACGGGTCCAAGTCAATAACCTACTTTCTAATTCCTTTTTTATCTCAAACGGCACACGCCAAGGTTGCCTATTATCCCCGCTCCTTTTTGATCTTATAATGGAACCTTTCGCTGAAACCATCAGAACCAGCAATCTCATAAAGGGCATTCCATTCAATCACAATATAGACAGTATACAATATAGACAATATAAAATTGGACTATTTGCGGACGTCATTTTAATTTTTATTGTGGACCCTATTAACTCTTTAAGAGCTGTTTCTTTAATAATTAGGGAGTTCTCGTTGGTATCCTATTACAAAATTAATCTAAAAAACTCAAAATTCTTAAGTTTTTTAGACTCTCAATTAAAAAAAGCAATGGAAAGGGAATTTCCCTACACCTGGGAAACATCCCAAATTCCTTACTTAGGAATTAAAATTATGAACCCCTTAAACAAAATCTTGAATGAGAACTTAAATTGCTTACAAAAACATATTCAAACTAGTATGAACAATTTTGATAAAATCAACACTTCATGGTTAAGCAGAATCGTTTTTTTATAAAAATGATTATCTTGCCTAAATTGCAGTATATTTTCAGATGAATCCCATTTCTACCTCTTGAAGCTCATCAAGAGAATGCCAAGAGTGTGCAAAGCAGTCATCAAAGCAAATGGTGGCTACTTTGAAGAACCTAGAATATAAGACATATTTTCAGTTGTTTCACACTTTTTTAAGTATATAATTCCACATGTGTTAATTCATAGTCTTGATGCCTTCAGTGTGAATGTACAATTTCCATAGTCATGAAAATACATAAAAATCTTAAAATGAGAATGTGTGTCCAAACTTTGGGTCTGTACTGTACTTCTCCCCAAGCAGGAATAACCTCTCAACATAAATGTGTTATTATTTTTAGCCAGAAAATATATAGATTTCTTTATTTCAATACATATAAATTGAAAACCTGTGAAATTATAACTATGATTATAATATGTATGATCTCTCTTTTATTTCCCTTTATCCCTCTTTCCATATTTAAATTTACCTTCCCACCCCTTTTTTGTCCACCTTTTCCTTTCCCCTTTTCCTTTCCCCTTTTCCTTACCCTCCGAATCTCTTTCCTGTTCTCTTCTTTGTTTCTTCTATGTTACAAGTTTGTTTTCTTGAGGTTGATGTAACAATATATTACATTTTATTTTCCCTTCCCCCTAATTGTAAAAATCCCCAAATAAAAAGATTATTATTCAAAACATGAATTCTGGATTTGGAAACCACGAGTGTAGAAATGCGAAATTAAAAAGTTTGCAATGTACAGTGAATGAAATAATTTTTTGATCCCTTGCTGCTTTTGTAAGTTTGCCCACTGACAAAGACATGAACAGTCTATAATTTTAAGGGTAGGTTAATTTTAACATTGAGAGAATATCCCAAAAAAAATCAAGAAAATCACATTGTATAAATTAGATAAATTTATTTGCATTTTGCAGTGAGAAATAAGTATTTGATCCCTCTGGCAAACAACACTTATTGGCAAGCACAGCAGTCAGACGTTTTTTGTAGTTGATGATGAGGTTTGCGCACATGTCAGGACTCAGGAGGAATTTTGGTCCACTCCTCTTTGCAGATCATCTCTAAATCATTAAGATTTTGAGGCTGTCGCTTGGCAACTCGGAGCTTCAACTTCCTCCATAAGCTTTCTATGGAATTAAGGTCTGGAGACTGGCTAGGCCACTCTATGACCTTAATGTGCTTCTTTTTGAGCCACTTTGTTGCCTTGGCTGTATGTTTTGGGTCATTGTCTTGCTGGAAGACCCAGCCACGACTCATTTTTAATGTCCTGGTGGAGTGAAGGAGGTTGTCACTCAGGATTTTATGGTACATGGCTCCATAAATTATCCCATTGATGTGGTGAACTAGTCCTGTGCCCTTAGCAGAGAAACACCCTCAAAACATAATGTTTCCACCTCCATGCTTGACAGTGGGGACGGTGTTCTTTGGGTCATAGGCAGCATTTCTCTTCCTCCAAACATGGCGAGTTGAGTTAATGCCAAAGAGCTCAATTTTTTGTCTCGTCTGACCACAGCACCTTCTCACAGTAACTCACAGAATCATCAGGTGTTCATAGGCAAACTTCAGGCGGGCCTGCACATGTGTCTTCTTGAGCAGGGGTACCTTGCGGGCACTGCAGGGTTTTAAACTTTTAAGGTGTAATGTGTTACCAATGGTTTTCTTGGTGTCTGTAGTCCCAGATGCCTTGAGATCAATAATAAGTTCCCCCCGCGTAGTTTTAGGCTGATCTCTCACCTTCCTCATGATCAAGGATACCCCAGGAGGTGAGATTTTGCATGGTGCCCCAGATCGATGTCTATTGACAGTCATTTTTTATTTCTTACTATTGCACCAACAGTTGTCTCATTCTCACCCAGTGTCTTACTTATGGTTTTGTAGCCCATTCCAACTTTGTGCAGGTCTTTGATCTTGACCGTGACATCCTTAGAAAGCTCTTTGGTCTTGCCCATGTTGTAGAGGTTACAGTCTGACTGATTAATTGAGTCTGTGGACAGGAGTCTTTTATACAGGTGACTATGTAAGACAGCTGTCTTTAATGTAGGTAATGAGTTGATTAGGAACATCTAACTGGTCTGTAGGAGCCAGAACTCATAATGGTTTGTAGGGGATCAAATACTTATTTCTCACTACAAAATGCAAAATAATTTGTCTAATTTATACAATGTGATTTTCTTGATTTTTTTGGGGATATTCTATCTCTCGATGTTAAAATTAACCTGCCCTTAAAATTATAGACTGTTCATGTGTTTGTCAGGGGGCAAACTTACAAAAACAGCAAGGGATCAAATAATTATTTCCTTCACTGTGTCAAGCTGCAACCCTTCCTAGTTACTTGTCAGGACGGCTTTCAGGATGAATAAATACTGCTTGAGACATGTCCCAAGTGTCAGAGATGCAGCATCATGAACTAATCTGCTCACTAAGCCACAGAGCAGGGCTGTAACATGAACGAAAAAAACCCAAAAATCTTCCCCCTCAGCTAACAGCACAATGGTTGTTTTTTTTGTCCACTTTCAGTCTGACTGTGTGCTCAGTCAGTCTCTGTGCCCTGCTGTAAAGCTGTCAGACTGACAGGGGGTAGATCAGATGTGAGTGGGAAGATCAGATGTGTTTGCTTACAGTGTTACTCCTCTGACAGTTGACATGTCTCAGATGGTGTTTGTTTAGGATGTAGCCCATCCTGACATGACTAGAACAGGTTGTAGCTTGAAATATGTGTTGGTGGGACATTTTTATCATATTCTCAGAGAATCTCTATATTAGAATTGATTTTTCAGATGGGCTAAACAGACCATTTGGTCCACAGCCTTCCCTAGGCGCCTGGAAAAAGATGCAACTGCAACCCCTGCACCCACTATAGTGACCAAAAATCTAAGACACATGACTATTGCACAGGTGTGCCTTAGGCTGCCCACAATAAAAGGCCACTCTAAAATGTGCAGTTTTACAGTATTGCAGGGGTCAGAAAACCAATCAGTATCTGGTGTGTTGAACTGCGTGATGCAAATGGTGGTCAAATCTCCTTCGCATAGAGTTGATAAGGCTGTTGATTGTGGCCTGTGGAATGTTGGTCCACTCCTCTTCAATGACTGTGCGAAGTTGCTGGATATTGGGGGGAACTTGAACAGCTGTCATATACATCGATCCAGAGCATCCCAAACATGCTCAATGGGTGACATGTCCGGTGAGTATGCTGGCCATACAAGAACTTCGCACAGCCATTGAACTTTCGAAAAGTAAACCGGACATCCAGAAAAAAATCACCAGGTGTCTGGTATGAACCCCGAACTTTACAGAATTTTCTAATTGTTCTGAAATTAATATTAGTTACAAAATGTCTGCAAACTGGTGTCTTGTGGACATTACATATCTCTACTGTTATGGGGTGAGATTGGTCTTGTTACAGGTTTAAGGGTTGTTGTTTATAGGTTGTTTATAGATTGTTTATAGGTTTACACATAGGCAGATTATAATGAGGACAATGTGGGCTACAGCCCGGGGCCCGTGGCTCCGGGGAGCCCATGGCCAGATTGTCCTCATTTTAATATGTCGGCGCCAATGCAGCACATGCCGGCAGCAGGCAGAGGAGCCCGTACCGCTTCCACAGCAGCTGCGCACGGCCGCTGCTTCTTTGGCCGGGCCATAACTGCACCGGTTAACTTCCCTGTGTGCTTGTGCTGGCTCGGCCGCGTCACAGGTAGCAGACATGGCCCTGTGCGTGGCCGTGTCTGCTAGCATGACATCACACAGTGTGTGCCCTGTACTGCTGCATCGGAGAGGAGCTGGACGACTGGAGCCGAGCCGGGGGATGGTGAGTGTGTGAGTGAGTGTGTGTGTGTGAGGGTGTGTGTGTATGAGTGAGTGAGTGTGTGAGTGAATGAGTGACTGTGTGAGTGAGTGTGTCTGTGTGTGTGTGCAGGCAGAAATCATTGTGTGATGTCTGTTTATATGTATTTTTGTGTTTCAAATGTGTTTATGCGTGTATGTGTATGTCTGTATATGTTTGTGTGTGTGCGTGACTGCGTGCGGCCTCCTGCTGTCTCTGGGGGGGCACCATGCGGCCTCCTGCTGTATCTGGGGTGCGCCGTGCGGCCTCCCGCTGTGTACAGATGGCTACGTGCAGCCTCCTGCTGTATCTTGGGGGCAACGTGCGGCCTCCCGCTGTGTATAGATGGCTACGTGCGGCCCCCTGCTGTGTATAGATGGCTACATGCGGCCTCCTGCTGTGAATACATGGCTACGTGCGGCCTCCTGCTGTGTATAGTTAGCTACGTGAGGCCTCCTGCTGTGTATAGATGTCTACACGCGGCCTCCTGCTGTGTATAGTTGGCTACGTGAGGCCTCCTGCTGTGTATAGATGTCTACATGTGGCCACCCGCTGTATCTGGGGGGCGCCATGCGGCCTCCCGCTCTTTATAGATGGCTACATGCGGCCTCCCACTGTGTACAGATGGCTCAGTGCGGCCTCCTGCTGTGTATAAATGTCTATAAGCAGGCCCCTGCTGTGTATAGATGGGTATGTGCGGCCTCCTGCTGTGTATAGATGGCTACGTGCGGCCTACTGCTGTGTATAGATTGCTATGTGCGGCCTCCCGCTGTGTATAGATGGCTACATGCGGCCTCCTGCTGTGTATAGATGGATATGTGCGGCCTCCTGCTCTGTATAGATGGCTACGTGCATCCTCCTGCTGTGCATAGATGGCTATGTGCGGCCTCCTGCTGTGTATAGATGGCTACGTGAGGCCTCCTGCTGTGTATAGATGTCTGCATGTGGCCTCCCGCTGTATCTGGGGGGCGCCGTGCGGCCTCCCTCTATGTATAGATGGCTACATGCGGCCTCCCACTATGTATAGATGGCAACGTGCGGCCTTCCACTATGTATAGATGTCTACTTGCGACCTCCTGCTGTGTATAGATGGGGCCGTGCGGCCTGCCGCAGTGTATAAATGGTGCCGTGCTGACTCCTGCTGTGTATAGATTGCTATGTGTGAACTCCCGCTGTGTATAGATGGCTACGTGCGGCCTCCTGCTATGTATACATGGCTATGTGCGGCCTCCTGCTATGTATACATGGCTACATGCGGCCTCCTGCTGTGTATAGATGGCTATGTGTGGCCTCCTGCTGTGTATAAATGGCTACGTGTGGCCTCCTGCTGCGTAAAGATGGCTACGTGCGGCCACCTGCTGCGTATAGATGGCACCGTGCGGCCTCCCGCTGTGTATAGATGGCTACGTGCGGCCTCCTACTGTGCATAGATGGCTTCGTGCGGCCTCCCACTGTGTATAGATGGATATGTGCGGCCTCCTGCTGTGTAAAGATGGCTACGTGCGGACTCCTGCTGTGTATAGATGGTGTAGTGCGGCCTCCCGCTATGGATTGATGGCTATGTGCGGCCTCCTGCTGTGTATAGATGGCTATGTGCGGCCTCCCGCTGTGTATAGATGGTGCTGTGCTGCATCCTGCTGTTTATAGATGGCTACATGCGGCCTCCCACTGTGTACAGATGGCTCAAGTATAAATGTCTATAAGCGGGCCCCTGCTGTGTATAGATGGGTACGTGCGGCCTCCTGCTGTGTATAGATGGCTACGTGCGGCCTACTGCTGTGTATAGATTGCTATGTGCGGCCTCCCGCTGTGTATAGATGGCTACATGCGGCCTCCTGCTGTGTATAGATGGCTATGTGCGGCCTCCTGCTCTGTATAGATGGCTACGTGCATCCTCCTGCTGTGCATAGATAGCTATGTGCGGCCTCCTGCTGTGTATAGATGGCTACGTGAGGCCTCCTGCTGTGTATAGATGTCTGCATGTGGCCTCCCGCTGTATCTGGGGGGCGCCGTGCGGCCTCCCTCTATGTATAGATGGCTACATGCGGCCTCCCACTATGTATAGATGGCAACGTGCGGCCTCCCACTATGTATAGATGTCTACTTGCGACCTCCTGCTGTGTATAGATGGGGCCGTGCGGCCTACCGCAGTGTATAAATGGTGCCGTGCTGACTCCTGCTGTGTATAGATTGCTATGTGTGAACTCCCGCTGTGTATAGATGGCTACGTGCGGCCTCCTGCTATGTATAGATGGCTATGTGCGGCCTCCTGCTATGTATACATGGCTACGTGCGGCCTCCTGCTGTGTATAGATGGCTATGTGCGGCCTCCTGCTGTGTATAAATGGCTACGTGTGGCCTCCTGCTGTGTATAGATGGCTACGTGCGGCCACCTGCTGTGTATAGATGGCACCGTGCGGCCTCCCGCTGTGTATAGATGGCTACGTGCGGCCTCCTACTGTGCATAGATGGCTTCGTGCGGCCTCCCACTGTGTATAGATGGCTATGTGCGGCCTCCTGCTGTGTAAAGATGGCTACGTGCGGACTCCTGCTGTGTATAGATGGTGTCGTGCGGCCTCCCGCTATGGATTGATGGCTATGTGCGGCCTCCTGCTGTGTATAGATGGCTATGTGCGGCCTCCCGCTGTGTATAGATGGTGCTGTGCTGCATCCTGCTGTTTATAGATGGCTGCATGCGGCCTCCCGCTGTGTATAGATGGTGCCGTCCCTGCCTCCTGCTGTTTATAGATGGCTACATGCGGCCTCCCGCTGTGTAAAGATGGCTACTTGCAGCCTCCTGCTGTGTATAGATTGCTACTTGCTGCCCCCTGATGTGTATAGATGGCTACGTGCGGCTTCCTACTGTGTATAGATCGCTATGTGCGACCTCCTGATGTGTATAGATGGCTACGTGCGGCCTCCCGCTGTGTAAAGATGGCTGCATGCGGCCTCCTGCTGTGTATAGATGGCTATGTGCGGCCTCTTGCTTTGTATAGATGGCTATGTGCGGCCTCCTGCTGTGTATAGATGGCTACGTGCGTCCTTCTGCTGTATATAGATGGCTCTGTGCGGGCTCCTGCTGTGTATAGATGGCTACGTGCGGCCTCCCGCTGTGTATAGATGGCTACGTGCGGCCTCCTGCTGTGTATAGATGGCTACGTGCGGCTTCCTGCTGTATATAGATGGCTATGTGCGGCCTCCTGCTGTGTATAGATTGCTAGATGCGGCACCCTGCTGTGCATAGATGGCTACTTGCTGCTCCCTGCTATGTATAGAATGTTACGTGCGGCTTCGTGCTGTGTATAGATGGCTATGTGCGGCCTCCTGCTGTGAATAGATGGCTACGCCCTGCCTCCTGCTGTGTATAGATGGCTTTGCGTGGCCTCCTGCTGTGTATAGATCGCTATGTGCGGCCTCCCGCTGTGCACAGATGGTGCTGTGCTGCCTCCTGCTGTTTATAGATGGCTACATGCAGCCTCCTGCTGTGTATAGATGGTGCCGATCTGCCTCCTGCTGTTTATAGATGGCTACATGCGGTCTTCCGCTGAGTATAGATGGCGCCGTGCTGCCTCCTGATGTTTATAGATGGCTACATGCGGCCTCCCGCTGTGTAAAGATGGTTACGTGCGGCCTCCTGCTGTGTTTAAATGGCTAAATGCGCCCCCCTGCTGTGTATAGATGCCTACTTGCTGCCCCCTGCTGTGTATAGTTGGCTATGTGCGGCTTCCTGCTGTGTATAGATGGCTATGTGCGACCTCCTGCTGTGTATAGATGGCTACGTGCGGCCTCCCGCTGTGTACAGATGGCTACGTGTGGCCTCCTGATGTGTATAGATGGCTATGTGCGGCCTTCTGCTATATATAGATGGCTATGTGCGGCCTCCTGCTGTGTATAGATGGCTATGTGCGGCCTCCTGCTGTGTAGAGATGGCTACATGCGGCCCCCTGCTGTGTATAGATGGCTGCTTGATGCCCCCTGCTATGTATAGATAGCTACGTGTGGCTTCCTGCTGTGTATAGATGGCTACGTGCGGCTTCCTGCTGTATATAGATGGCTATGTTCGGCCTCCTGCTGTGTATAGATGGCTACATGCGGCCCCCTGCTGTGTATAGATGGCTACTTGCTGCCCCCTGCTATGTATAGATAGCTACGTGTGGCTTCCTGCTGTGTATAGATGGCTATGTGCGGCCTCCTGCTGTGAATACATGGCTACGTGCGGCCTCCTACTGTGTATAGATGGCTACATGCGGCCTCCTGCTGTGTATAGATGGCTATGTACGGCCTCCCACTGTGCATAGATGGTGCTGAGCTGCCTCCTGCTGTTTATAGATGGCTACATGCAGCCTCCCACTGTGTATAGATGGTGCCTTTCTGCCTCCTGCTGTTTATAGATGGCTACATGCGGTCTCCCGCTGTGCGTAGATGGCGCCGTGCTGCCTCCTGCTGTTTATAGATGGCTACATGCGGCCTCCCGCTGTGTAAAGATGGTTACGTGCGGCCTCCTGCTGTGTATAGATGGCTACATGCGGCCCCCTGCTGTGTATAGATGGCTACTCGCTGCCCCCTGCTGTGGATAGATGGCTACGTGCAGCGTCCTGCTGTGTATAGATGGCTATGTGCGACCTCCTCCTGTGTATAGATGGCTGCATGCGGCCTCCTGCTGTGTATAGATGGCTATGTGCTGCCTCCTGCTGTGCATAGATAGCTACGTGCAGCCTCCTGCTGTATATAGATGGCTATGTGCAGCCTCCCGCTGTGTATAGATGGCTATGTGCGGCCTCCCGCTGTGTATAGATGGCTACTTGCGGCCTCCTGCTGTGTATAGATGGCTACGTGCGGTTTCCTGCTGTGTATAGATGGCTACGTGCAGCCTCCTGCTGTATATAGATGGCTATGTGCAGCCTCCAACTGTGTATAGATGGCTACGTGCGGCCTCCTGCTGTGTAAAGATGGCTATTGCGGCCTCCCGCTGTGTATAGATGGCTACGTGCGGCCTCCCGCTGTGTATAGATGGCTACTTGCGGCCTCCTGCTGTGTATAGATGGCTACATGCGGCTTCCTGCTGTATATAGATGGCTATGTGCGGCCTCCTGCTTTGTATAGATGGCTACATGCGGCCCCCTGCTGTGTATAGATGGCTACTTGCTGCCCCCTGCTATGTATAGATAGCTACGTGCGGCTTCCTGCTGTGTATAGATGGCTATGTGCGGCCTCCTGCTGTGTATAGATGGCTACCTGCGGCCTCCTGCTGTGAATCGATGGCTATGTGCGGCCTCCCGCTTTGTTTAGATGGCTATATGCATATAAACAATGGTGCAGCGGTCTCAGGGAGCGCTAAAGGAATACTGGACAATTTGATAGATGATAACTGACCTTTATTATTCCTCCAATACCACTGCCACAACGCATTTCGACTGTCTAAGCCATCTTCATCAGGTGGGGTAAAGGAGAATGTTACAATTACAGCTTTATAAAGGGGTCGTATTTTACATAATTTAGACCACGTGTTGTAATCAATTAACCCGTTCATTGAAGAACTCCATATAATGCTTTCTTTACCAATTAACCTCTTATTTCCCCTTGAAACAGCATTGTGCACTCATATTTAAAAATCCCTACATGGATTCATAAACTCACAATTCTTAATAAAAACTTCCTATTTATGTTTAAAAAAAATGTAAATTTTTTTTTTTTAAATTTTACTACCAACTATTAAAATCACCCTGGGGACCTATTTAGGGTGTCTTGACAGTGCTATACTGCGATTTCTAGTCCCCAATTCAAAAGTTAAGTTTCTTAAAGAGACAGTACACTTTCAAATAAAATGGCCGAAAATAACCTTGTACGGTTGCCCACTACGATTATGAACCCCATACATTTTTAAGAATACCCTGGGAACCTTCCCAGGGTGTCCTGACAATGCTATACTGCGATTACCAACCCCCAATTCAAAAGTTAAGTTTCTTAAAGAGACAGTACACTTACATATAAAATGGATGAAAATAACCTTGTACGGTTGCCCACTACTATTGTAAAGCTCCTAAAACCCAATACTATCCATTATCATGATCGGAACCTATGCTTCCAGTAAACCAAGTAACCGACGACAATAGGAAAAATGAGCTAAATGACAACCCGAAAGGGCGAGCAAGTCTCCTGCTAGGCTGCCTCATACCATACCTTCAATCCTGTGCAGGTAACACCGCAAGCCGTCATTAAACGGCTGATGACAACCCGGGAAAGATATGAGAGGGACAACATTAAACCTTCTCGGATTTAATGGTTTGATGTGTTTTCAATCATAATGTTCAAACCCTCAGGGTACAAAGTACCTATTTTGTATATCCAAAAACTTTCTTTCTTTATAAGTGTACTCAATCGTTCTTGTCCATTATCCACAATATGGTCAATGATGGTTATTTTCATTTTACTCGGGTCTTTGTGGTGATGGTTTGCATAGTGTCTGGAAACACTATGGAATTGATATCCTGCCCTTATATTAGATCTGTGTTTATTTAATCGGGCATGGGCCGTCTGAATTGTCCGGCCGATGTATTGCAAGCCACAAGGGCACTCCAACAGGAATACTACATAGGTGGATTGGCATGTTAATCTCTGTTTGATCTGAAAAACCTCATTAGTGGTATTAGATTTAAAGGTTCTTGCATTATTAGTTATAACGCCGCAACACATACATTTAGGTGTATTGCATGCGAAACAGCCTCCTGTGTTGGTATTAGTCGTCACATCCCTTATTTTTTTCTTTCTATTCGTGTTGCTGGGAGCAAGCAAGGTTTTTAAACTTCTATTCTTCCTGAAGATAATATTTGGTTTCTCTAGAATGCTTTTGGAGAGAATGGGGTCACCTTTTAAAATGAACCAATGTTTCTGTAATAACTCCCGTACTACCGACCTGGATTAGCAAAATGTGGTAATTAAACTCCACTTTGTCTTTTCCTCTGTTCTTAAAGAAGCCCTATCTGGATTCTCCCTTCTATTCAAGCACGAATCTTGTGATAGGGTGCACGTTCTTTTATATGCATCTTTTAAAAGTTTTTTTGGATAGCCTTTTTCCAAGAATCTCTTTTTGAGAATCTTGGATTCCACCTCAAAGTCAGAATCCAGAGTACAGTTTTTCCTGACTCTTCAATACTGCCCATAAGGCACATTTTTGATCCATCCGGGAAGGTGTCCACTATTGAATTTGAGGTAGCTATTCACATCCACTGGTTTAAAAAACGTGGATGTGGATACTCTCCCCAGGTGGTCGAACTGCACCCATAGATCCAAGAATTGGAGAGAAGTGGATGATGCTGTGGCCGTGAATTTTATCCCCCAATCATTGGTATTTAGTTTGTCCGCAAAGCTCAAAGCCTCCTCCATTGATCCGTGTCATATAATGAATAAATCATCTATAAAGCGCCTATAGAAAAGTACTCCACTCGTGGATGATCCCGGCTGCGCGATGAGGACGGATTCCACCACAGCCATGAAGAGGTTAGCATAGCTTGGTGCGAATCTCGTCCCCATCGCGCAGCCCTTGATCTGTTTATATAATCCATCCTCAAAAGAAAACACATTGTTCTCCAGTATGAACGCTATTGCGCTCAGAATGAATTCTCTTTGGTTTATAGGCATATTAGTGTCTCCAGTTAAAACCTCTTCGATGACCTTTATTCCCAATGTATGTGATATATTATTGTAAAGGGCCACTACATCCAGAGAGAGGAAGATTCATCCCTCCATGGGTGGTAGAGCCCTTAATTCTTTAATTAATTGTAACGAGTCCTTTAGATATGACGTTAATCTCAGCACATATGTCTGCAAAAATAAATCTACATAATGCGATAGATTACTTGTAATGGATTGGATCCCTGATATTATTAGGCGTCCAGGAGGATTTTTTGGGTCTTTATGCAGTTTGGGCAGAAAATAGAAAAAAGGTATTCTATATTGCGCAATATCTAAAAAGTTATTTTCTTTTTTATTGAGTATCCCATTTTCATAAGCCTTCTTAATTAGAAGATTATACTTTATAAAGATACTGATATTAGGATCATCCTCCAATTTTTCATAAAATTCCGTATCACTCAATATTCTCATGCCCTTTTCCACATACCAAGATCTATCCATAAGGACAATTCCTCCTCCCTTATCTGCATTACGAATGATGATATCATTATTTTCTCTGATGGATTCAATGGCTGCTCTCTCTTCTTTTTTCAAATTATCTCTCATTTTCATGCGGGGAATTGATCTTACTTCCTTTAATATTGCCCCCTGAAGAAGGGAGTTCGAAACGCGTGTCGGGGCACTTCACTTCACGTGTGCGCTCTCCCAATGGATCCCTCGGTCTCAGGCTTCCTGGATAGAACTCCGTGATTTGGTTTAATCCCTGGTATGTATTGGCATCTATTATTCATTATAGGGATTGTACATTGAAGGGAGTTGATGAGAAATTCCCTCTTGTCTACTCTTTATGTATTATAGAGGTGATTTACTTGATTACCATATATATATATATATATATATATATATATATATATATTATTTATATATTTATTGATTTTGATTGTTAACCACTGTTGCTATGACAACAACAGTTTGGTGCTCTCTAAGTAATATGATTGTATAAATTAGAATATGTGGGGTCCGTTGGGGCAATGACCGTGCTTTGTGAGAGGCTTTTTAAATGCTACCACTGTTCTCAGGTTCACTTCTCCCCTATTTTGTGCCTTCTATTCTTTTTAATAATAAATTTTATATGAATTTCTAAAGAAAACCTTTGGTAGTCCCTTTTTCGTTGTATGCTTCTGTTTTCTTCCTTTAATATTAGTTGCTGGAATGCCTCAATATGCGACCCCTTATGGTGTAGAGGATAAACATTTTTATTTGGGTGTTTGATCTCTACATGTACTATTTCATCTATTGTGGTTCTATCCTTTTCTGTCTCTTGTTCATCTTAACATTTTTACCATTTTTTTCTTCAAGTTTCCTAAAAAAACTCATTAAAGTCAAGGTAAAGCAAGAATGTGTCTATTTCTGCTGTGGGACAAAATGAAAGCCCCTTACTTAGAAGGGAGTGTTATAGCAGAAGATGGAGTCCCTCAAGTTTAAAGGTCCCATCTATGCTATATAAGTCTGACAGTTATTTTAGGTAGAAAACAACAGCAAGCTGAAATGTTCCTTCTTGTATCAATAGCGTGTCCTTGCTAAGAAGATAAAGTGTCCTCCCTGGCCAGATGTTTCTTCTTGTAGCAATAATGTGTTCTTGCAAGAAGATAACATGGCCTTGCTAACAAGATACGTCTAATTAAATATTTTAAAGCATACAGAAACTAGCTTTTTTCGCTTGTACAGCTAAACTGTAAAATCGAAACATATATGGCAAATCCGTTTCCTGCCTTCAGGGTGTATATTAGCCCTGTGTTTTGTAATAAAGTTTAGAGCATGTTTAGACACAAACATCCTGTCCTGAGTCTTCATTCTCTCCGATATCGTAATCCAAAGGATAGAAGACCAAGAATGCAGTGACGACAGCTGGCACCTCAAACAGGGACCTTGAGTTAATCTACCCAAGGGTGCTCGACCGGTCCGAGACGTGGGACGAGTGAAGCTCTCTGTTGGTGATATATACAGCGCTGAGGTAAGAATAACTGTTATATTCTATCTAATTATATCACTGCATAGAAGAGACTCCCTCACCCCCGAGCGGTTGGCTCCCCAGGTAATTCAACAGATTGTTGTCTGGCTCAGGTCCCTTTGAACCAGTAGAATCCCTCAGATAAACTGACAGTCCTACCTTCTATCCTTTGGAGAATTTAAGAATGAAAGTATGGATCCGATGATTGTGTTGTGGATGTGTCCCGGGATTGATGTTTTTGGTCTGTTTTTCTGGCTGGCGTATAAGTCCTAGAGAGGCTAGTAGTGGAATGGTTCAGAAACCTTTGTGGCCCATTGTCTAAGTGACCATTGTCTAAGTGACTGAGGAGTCTCTTCTAGGTGAGGAGAACCAAAAGAATGGGGAACCAAAATGCCAAGGAAGGCATTATAGCCAAAGACTTAGTGGTACGCAGAGAAGGGAAACAGGCACTGACTGGAATTGACAAAATATTGTGTAAAGCGGGAATGAATGAGAATGGAGAGATGAATGGAGAGAAATGGAAATCCTTCTTTAACTCCTATCATGTATGGCTGAAAGATAAGGGTCTGTTAGGGTCAGTAGATGTATGGATGAATGCATGCGCTTATTTTGAAGGAAAGATTGAAAAATTAGGAGACGGATGTTACAGACTGACAAAAGCCGAAATGACAGATTTTCCTCCCTGTCCGCTCCCGACGTCACCCCCACCCCAGTACCAGAATTCTCAGGAACCCAATTGTTGGGTTTGCCCCAGATGTGGACAGCAGAACCACTTGACAGTAGACATCTGTGTGGTATGTGGAGGACCGAGACCCCACCCAGCTAGACTATTCCCAATGAGGACGGTAGTTGTGCCAGGAGCACCGGGAGCAGCAGCAGCAGCAGCAGGGGGGGATGCAGTGGTTCCAGGTCAGGAAGCTCGTACAATGTTAATGTATAGACCATGGAGTCCTTCAGAGCAGTTGGCACTGATCTCCCAGCTGCCAGACCCATCCCAGTCCCCTATGGGTTTCGCTAGAATGATCACCACCATACAGGATACGTACCATGCCACTAGAATAGATCTGCAGGGGGTAATTAAGGGAAAATTGGCAGATGAAGCCCGCTATGATAGGTTGATAGATGAGACAAAAAAACAGTAGGCCAATAGGACCGGACCCGTAGATGCAGAATCTAATGATGCAGCAGCTGGAGTCCTATTCGCAGCAGCGTTGGTAAAAGCATGTCAAGACAGGCAAGCAGAAAAGCAAGTTACACTAGAAGATAGAGTGCAGGGGAAGGAGGAAGATCCTAAGGATTATTTCTATGCACTAAAGAAAACCTGGTCAGAAATGGGGTTCAACCCCGGGAATAAGACTAGTGATAGGGTATTAGCAAGTGCTTTCATGAATGGACTAAAGAAAGAGATTGCAGAGAAGGTAAAAGCAAGTAGACCGGACTGGAGATCAGTGAAGGCAGAAGATTTAGCTAGAATAGCTCAGGGGGCACAGCATGACATAGCGCAGGCAAAAAGAGCTGCCAGAATACATATAGTAGAGACGACCCCCAGAAACAACAGAGGCAGAGGACGGACTGAAGGAGGAGGACAGAAACTGTGTTACGGATGTAAAAAGCCAGGACATTTTAGAAAGAACTGTAGGACCAACCCGTATCCAAATGCTCAGAGTACGGGCCCTCCAGCCGACCAAACAACGCCCCCATAGGATGAGGGTAGCTTGCACATGACCCCCTCATCTCCTTACCCCCAACTCCCAGTTGTATAGTGCAGGTGAACCTACCAGGGGGACATGAAATCGATTTCCAAGTAGATACGGGGGCCGACAATTCAGTAATTACGCAAGGTGATTGGCCATATACTGACACTGATTTTTCCCATCATGTCATACCCTTTGCAAAATTATGTCACTAGATATTGCCAGCATAGAAGAGACAAATGAGTTTCCCCCGATATTGGAGCATGCTGTGCCACATGATTTTTGGGCCTCAGACAAAACAGATGTTGGTAGGTTAAGAGTTCAACCAGTAATGGTAAAATTAAAACCAGGAGCAATCTTGCCTCAACAGAGGCAGTATCCCCTTAGCTCGGCTCAGGAGAATGCCATAGCCCAGCAAGTCCAAAAATTGCTACAGAGAGGAGTCCTAGTCAAAACCCAGTCCCCTTGCAACACTCCCCTGTTCCCAGTAAAGAAAAAGAGCGTGCCAGGACAACCAGCCGCATATAGAATGGTCCATGACCTCCGGTTGGTTAACAAAGCCACAGAACTTCTAACACCAGTTGTGCCCAACCCGCATACTCTCCTGTCACAGATACCTTCTAACTCTCTTTGATTTTCAGTGATCGATTTGGCAAATGCATTTTTCAGTGTACCATTACATCCTGACTGCCAGTACCTGTTTGCTTTCACATTCCAGGGCAGTCAATATACATGGACAGTGTTGCCACAGGGTGCCCAGAATTCACCCACAATGTACACTGCAAGTCTGCAGGAAATACTGGAGGGATGGTCTGAACCACATATCGTTGTTTTGCAATATGTCGATGACCTGCTCATTTGTGTCCCCTCCAGGAAACAATGTCATAGTGCAACTATATCACTTATGTTGTTTCTCTATCACGCTGGCTGCAAGGCATCGAAAGATAAGCTTCAGTTTTGTAAATCTTCAGTCACCTTTTTGGGACATTGCATTACACCAGGAGCTCGTCATTTAACAAATGCACGCAAACAAGCAGTACAGGCATTCACCGTCCCCATTAATGTTGCAGCCCTCAGAACTTTTCTTGGACTTGTTTCCTATTGCAGACAGTGGATTCATGCTGTCTCTGTTTTAATGCAGCCCCTCTATGACTGTCTTACTCCAACACCTTTCATACTAACACCAGAGGCAATAGACTGTTTTTATTCTCTCAAGAACCGTATTTTGGCCGCTCCAGCTTTGGGTACCCCTAATTATGAGCTCCCATTTAGTCTGAACCTTCATGAACAAGCTGGACATGCAGCAGGAGTTTTAGCTCAAACACACGGTGATAATCAGAGACCTGTTGCCTACTTTAGTGGCAGATTGGATGCGGTAGCCAGAGGCGCACCATCCTGCGTACGTGCTCTGCATGCTGTTGGACTATTACTCCATAAATCCGCAGACATTGTTCTTGACCACCCGCTCACCGTTCTAACACCTCATGATGTCTACACTATATTGAACCAAGTGCAACCCGCTCACCTCTCAGCAGCACGTCATCTCAGGTTACAATGTGCACTGTTAATGCCTCCCAATGTTTCTTTACAGAGGTGTACTACCCTGAACCCAGCAACTTTGTTACCTCTCTCGGATCTAAAGGAGGGGTCAGGTTCTGTGCTTTTTAAGGAAGATCCAAGAGAGGAAGTTCCTCATGACTGTGTACAAATGATGGCACAAGAAACGGCAGGTTTACCTACTGTATTTGAACATGAATTACAAAATGCAGATTTTGAATTTTTTGTAGATGGATCCCGTCATCAGGACGATTCAGGTACCTTCCATACTGGATATGCAGTTGTCTCCCTTAATGCAGTAATCAAGGCAGAACCAATGCTCCCACATCAATCGGCTCAAGAAGCTGAACTTAGGGCCCTAACCGAGGCCTGTAAACTAGCGGAAGGTAGTATTGTTAACATTTACACAGATTCTAGGTACGCATTCGGTATATCGCATGATTTTGGTCCCATATGGAAGTCAAGAGGTTTCCTGACGGCAGCAGGACACCCCATTAAGAATGCTGATGCGGTCCAGCAGTTAATTGATGCACTACAACTACCCAAAAAAGTAGCCGTCATAAAGGTAAGAGCACATACCAGACGCACCGACCAGGTAAGCAGAGGAAACGCGATGGCAGATGCAGTGGCAAAAACAGCAGCCTGTAAGCCGCAACAAGGGTCAACAGTATGTCAGCTAAGTGCCCCTAAAAACCCCTTTGTGTCGGAGGACATCTTATCCCAAATGCAGGCTCAGGCTCAAAAGGAGGAGGTTGATAAGTGGTTAAAGGAAGGTGCATGCCTGCATGAAGCAAATGAGGTATGGGGGAAAGGAACACGACGATGCCTTCCAAGGGCACTGTACCCAGCAGCTGCCCAGATACTACATGGGCCGACACACCAATCTAAAACGGGTGTGATGAGTGTGATGCAGAAACATTGGGTGGCACCAGGATTCTCCACCTGTATTGAAAGCCTGATACAAGGGTGCATGATATGTGCTACACATAATCAGGGTAGAGTAGTTAAAACACCACTCAAACACCCCCCCCCCCGGCCCCTCTATCCATTCCAGAAACTGCAAATTGATTATATTCAGCTGCCAAAGTCAGGATCATGGGAATATGTGTTGGTCTGTATTGATTTGTTCTCAGGATGGCCAGAGGCTTTCCCGATTGCCAAAGCCACGGCTGCGGCAACCGCAAAGAAACTGCTTGCGGAGGTGGTCTGCAGGTATGGGGTACCAGAGGTAATTGAGAGTGACAGAGGTACACACTTCACAGGTGAAATAATGAATGAAGTCATGTCAGCTCTAGGAATTCAACAAGCATTCCACACCCCATATCACCCACAAAGTAGTGGTAAAGTGGAAAGACTGAATGGGACATTGAAATTAAAAATTCAGAAAGCCATGGCTGAGACAGGAAAACCATGGCCAGACTGTTTACCGCTTGCTCTGTTTTCAGTAAGATACACGCCCAATAGAAAGACTGGACTCTCTCCATATGAGATATTGTTTGGCAACGTACCCAGCCTAGGGTGTTTCTATCCGCAAGCATTAGAAATGAACAACCATGTGCTAAGTTCCTACTTAAGGGCTTTACACAAAAAGATTAAGCAAATACATGATAATGTCTTCAGTTCTCTTCCAGATCCAGATCAAGACTCTAGCAGCCATACGCTGCAACCTGGAGAATGGGTGGTTATAAAAAGACACGTGAGGAAAAGCCTAGATCCACGGTTTGACGGACCCTTTCAAGTTCTGCTCCAGAGGCCTGGATCCACGCGTCCCATTGCAAAAAGATACTAGGAGAACCAGCGGACAAAGAATGATGACATTGTTTATACTTACCTGCATCCTTGCGACCACAGGCGCATGGACTAGTTTGAGCACCACAGATGGAGACGACAATAGATTCATTAAACACCATCTTGCTCTAATCGATGGACTAAAGGAGCAAAACCAGACCATTGCTAACTGTTGGATATGTACACATGCCCCTGTGACGTCCACTAGCATACCCTTTCTCGCTGTCCCAGTCTCATGGGAAGAGATAAACTTTTGGGTGAACTGTTCAGATACTTTGGCCAATAATTTCACACAGAGATTTTCCTTTCTAAATCCCGCAAATTGGTTTAAAGGTATTGGTGGGTGGTTGGCTAGTATAGTGCAAGCTATTTTACAGGTTTTGCTAATGTGCCTTGCGGTTTATTTGGTTTTTAAGCTTTTTCTAATGTGTATTCAGCGTTGTATTAAAAAAAACATAGAGATTCGTACTGATAAATGAAGGAACAAAAGGATGGAATGTTATAGCAGAAGATGGAGTCCCTCAAGTTTAAAGGCCCCATCTATGCTATATAAGTCTGACAGTTATTTTAGGTAGAAAACAACAGCAAGCTGAAATGTTCCTTCTTGTATCAATAGCGTGTCCTTGCTAAGAAGATAAAGTGTCCTCCCTGGCCAGATGTTTCTTCTTGTAGCAATAATGTGTTCTTGCAAGAAGATAACATGGCCTTGCTAACCAGATACGTCTAATTAAATATTTTAAAGCATACAGAAACTAGCTTTTTTCGCTTGTTCAGCTAAACTGTATAATCGAACCATATATGGCAAATCCGTTTCCTGCCTTCAGGGTGTATATTAGCCTTGTGTTTTGTAATAAAGTTTAGAGCATGTTTAGACACAAACATCCTGTCCTGTGTCTTCATTCTCTCCGATATCGTAATCCAAAGGATAGAAGACCAAGAATGCAGTGACGACAGCAGCGTTCATCATTAGTAAGTGTATAGCTCGATAAGTTGTATATTCCACTATCCTGATCATCAGGATTCCCTATTTGTATCATGCTTATGGGGTTTAACCTGATTTCGTCTTTTTCAGAGTGGTGCTCTGTGCCGTGGAGTTCTCTTCTTCTAGTTCTTCCACTGCCTCTACACCCTCTTGTTCTCTATTTCTTTTGGGGTGTCGCCCTGGGGCCACCCGAAAAAATTGAGTGATTTTTGAGTCTTTTAGGTTTGTTTGGATAATAGATTTTGGTAAGTTACCTTCATTGGAGTTTCTTTCCTTTTGAGGTGCATACATATTTACATTTGATGTCTCTGTGATTACAGGTAAAATTTCCAATTGACCCCCAACCGTAATACCAGTAAAGCTGTCTATATACCCATTTTCACCCGTGTTTTCCATATGACTATTTTCCTTTTCATTTATTATTATTTCCTGTGTACATATTTCAATGTTCTGATCTATATTTTCTATGTTTTTTTCAATTTTATCTGTATTGGTGTCCAATTCTAAAATGTATGTTTCACTGGGAGAATCTCCAATTGGAATTTCCATATCTTCCAATTGAGCCCTTGACCCAGAGCAACCCGTTGTTTGAGTTGAAGTCACCTCGTGTATAGTGTTGAGCGATACCTTCCGATATCAGGAAATATCGGATCGGATTGGATCGGGCCGATACCCAAAAAGTATCGGACATCGCTGATTCCTATACCGGAAACCAATGCAAGTCAATGGGACACAAATATCGGAATGAAAATAAACCCTTTCTTTCCTTGCAGGTTAATTCTACATGAAGGAAAACAACTAACAATAATGTAGACTGTATTGGGAGAGGTGGTTGCCCAAATCGATGGGAACAGTGCTCACAGTGAAACATGAAAAGCCTGCAATTCAGCAGCTGCATACACCGGTACCCGGCAATTTATAACACAAAGAATAGAGCTTCACACATAGATAAGATAGATAGAAACATGTCAGTCACATATATATGAAGTACAGTGACAGTGTTGCTTACTGTACTTGTCATTTAGTGTAAAGGATTTATTTAAAAAAATATTAGTGTTTTCATGCACCGTCTCTTTAAAAAAGCCGGCCGGCAATTCAGCATCTGTACCCGACAATTTAGAATAGAAAGAATAGAGAATCACACATAGATTAGATAGATAGATAGATAGATAGATAGAAACATGTCAGTCACATATATAAGAAGTACAGTGATAGTGTTGATTACTGTACTTGTCATTTAGTGTTAAAATAAAGGATTTATTAAAAAAAAAATTGGCGTGGGGTTCCCCCTAATTTTAGTCTCTAGCGGAGGTTAAGCAGACGGCTGGGTCAGATGTTTGAAGCCTGGGAAGGGGGTAATACCCACGGAGCTTCCCAGGCTACTAATATCAGCCCCCAGCTGAATACCTAGCCTTTACTAGCTATTAAAATGGGGGACCCCCCCAAAAAAATGATGTGGGGTCCCCCCTATTTTAATAGCTAGCAAAGGCTAGGCAGACAGCTGGGGGCTGATATTAATAGCCCAGGAAGGGTGCCATGAATATTGGCCCCCTCCCAGGCTAGAAACACCAGCCGTCAGCCGCCCCAGAAATGGTGCATCCATAGGATGTGCCAATTCTGGCACTTAGCCTCGCTCTTCCCACTGCCCTGTAGCGGTGGCAGTGGGGTAATGGGGTTGGGGTTGATGTCATCTTATAATGCCAGCTGACATCAAGCCCAGGTTAGTAATGGAGAGGCGTCTATAAGACACCCCCATTACTAACCCCATAGTCAAAGTTAAAAAAAACACAAACACCCAGAATAAAATCCTTTAATTGAAATAAACACACAATTCTTTATTGTTCTAAATTAAACCATACTTACCGTCACACCCATTCCAACTGAAGCCAATGATCTCCTGCAATAAAAATAAAATAATAAAGCAACATCATCCTTACCTTCCCATGGTTCCCAGGACGGCTTCAGCTCTGCTACATCGAGATGACAGGCTGGACCGCAGCAGAACGCTGCCATCCAGCCTGTCATCCCGCGGACACTGAGAAGCGCAGGCATGCTTGCGCTCCTCAGTGTCTGGCTGTGACGGCATCCAGATGAGCCGACAATGAACTCAGCTCACCTCATGCACGTCACTGACAGCGTGGGAGAATTCTCCTGCGCATGCGGTGACCGTGAGAGACTCGGCTCATCAGGATGCCGTCACAGCCTGACACTGAGGAGCGCAAGCATGCCTGCGCTTCTCAGTGTCCGCGGGATGACAGGCTGGATATCAGCGTTCTGCTGCGGTCCAGCCTGTCATCTCGATGTAGCAGAGCTGGAGCTGTCCTGGGAACCATCGAAAGGTAAGGATAAGGTTGGTTTTTTATTTTTCATTTATTGCAGGAGATCGTTGGCTTCAGCTGGAATGGGCGTGATGGTAAGTATGGTTTAATTTAGAACAATAAAGAATTGTGTGTTTATTTCAATTAAAGGACTTTTTTCTGGGTGTTTGTGTTTTTTTTAAATACTTTACTAGAAATTCATGGCGGTCATGTCTAATATTGGCGTGACCCCATGAATTTCGGGCTTAGGGCCAGCTGATAATGCCAAGCTGGCCCTAACCCCTTTATTACCCAGTGAGCCACCGCACCAGGGCCCTGGATGAGTTGGGTACAGCGCCAGAAGATGGCCCTTCTATGAACGCGCCATTTTCCGCGGTGGCTGCGGACTGCAATTTGCAGCGGGGGAGGGGGGCCCAGAAAGCTTGGGCCTCCCTGCGCTGCAGATTCCAGCCCCCAGCTGCCTAGTTGTACCTGGCTGGACACAAAAATAGGGCGAAGCTCTACGTATTTTTTTTTTTTAATTATTTCATGAAATTCATGAAATAATTAAGAAAAAAAGGGCTTCCCTATATTGTTGTGTCCGGCCAGGTACAAATAGGCAGCTGGTGGTTGGGGGCAGCCCGTTCCTGCCTGCTGTACCTGGCTGGACACAAATATAGTGCGAAGCCCCACGTCAATTTTTTTAAAATTATTAAATGAAATAATTAAAAAAAAAAAAAGGGCTTCCCTATATTGTTGTGTCCGGCCAGGTACAAATAGGCAGCTGGTGGTTGGGGGCAGCCCGTTCCTGCCTGCTGTACCTGGCTGGACACAAATATAGGGCGAAGCCCCACATCAGTTTTTTTTTCATTATTTCATTAATTTCCTGAAATAACTTTAAAAAAATTGACGTGGGGCTTCGCCCTATATTTGTGTCCAGCCCGGTACAGCAGGCAGGAACGGGCTGCCCCCAACCACCAGCTGCCTATTTGTACCTGGTTGGACACAACAATATAGGGAAGCCCTTTTTTTCTTTATTATTTCATGAATTTCATGAAATAATTTAAAAAAAAAATACGTGGGGCTTCTCCCTATTTTTGTGTCCAGCCAGGTACAACTAGGCAGCTGGGGGATGGAATCTGCAGCGCAGGGAGGCCCAAGCTTTCTGGGCCCCCCCCCCTCCCACTGCAAATTGCAGTCCGCAGCCACCCCGGAAAATGGCGCGTTCATAGAAGCTGGATGCTGTACCTGGCTGGTATACAAAAATATAGCAAAGCCCACGTCAAAATTTTTGGGAAAAATTAATTAAAAAATAAATAATAATTTAGGGACTGCATCTTTATTAACTCCTCAAATGTCATTTAGTGTTAAAATAAAGGATTTATTTAAAAAAAAATTGGCGTGGGATCCCCCATAATTTTAGTCTCTAGCGGAGGTTAAGCCGACGGCTGGGGCAGATGTTTGAAGCCTGGGAAGGGGGTAATACACACGGAGCTTCCCAGACTACTAATATCAGCCCACAGCTGAATACCTAGCCTTTACTAGCTATTAAAATGAGGGACCCCCCCAAAAAATGACGTGGGGTCCCCCCTATTTTAATAGCTAGCAAAGGCTAGGCAGACAGCTGGGGGCTGATATTAATAGCCCAGGAAGGGTGCCATGAATATTGGCCCCCTCCCAGGCTAGAAACACCAGCCGTCAGCCGCCCCAGAAATGGCGCATCCATAGGATGCGCCAATTCTGGCACTTAGCCTCGCTCTTCCACGCTGCTCTGGTGCGGTGGCAGTGGGGTAATAGTGGTGGGGTTCATGTCAGCGCCAGCTGCCATGAAGCCCAGGTTAGTAATGATGGGCGTCTATAAGACACCTCCATTACTAACCTACAAAGTGTTAAAAAGAAAAACACACACTACACCCAGAAAAAAATAATTTATTTGAAATAAAACACACCATTTTATTTAATTCTTAGTTTACTAAAAAAAAATAGTTACCTGTCCACGTTCCTGCGCTGATCTCCCATGCACAGCTGTCACATCTGGAGATGGTGACAGCTGTGCATGGCTGCTGTAAGCTCAAGCTGCCGGGAGCCACTGACTGAGGTCACCGGAGTGCATTCAGGCAGCGCAGCTCCGGAGACCTCCTTTACGGCACTGCTGTACCGTGGGAATTTCTCACGATACAGCAGGGCCGTAAAGGAGCTAACCGGAGCAGCGCTGCCTGAACTCCGGCGAACCCGCTTATGCAATGACGGGGATGCTTTACGGCCCCGTCATTCTAGCGGCGGCAGTGGTTTAGAGCTGTCACATTCCATGTGGCTGCTCTAAACTGGAGATCATCGTGGGACACTCGTGGAATACTACGGAGGGGTAAGGATAAGGTTGTGGTTTATTATTTTATATTTTATTACAGGAGATCGATGGCTTCGGGGAATTAGGTGTCTAGGTGAGTATAGGTGTAGTTTTTTATTTTTTACTTTATTTTAGGTGGCGATCGGCGGGGACAGGTAATGTATGAACTAATTTATTCTAGGTAAACACTGGCCACCAATGACATGTATTTAAAATTTATTGGGGACACAGTAGGGCAATTTAAATAGCAGGATCAGGCTGATGGGAACTACTGCTCCCATCGAGCTGATCATGCTGGCACGAGTGGACGGGGGACAGACATAGGCCGATGGGAGTAGTAGTGTCACATCGGCCTATGTCTGCCTGCACGCACACCCCCTCCAGACATCGCACAGACACCGCGCACACCCGCACACACTCGCAGACATCGCACAGGCACCGCGCACACACCCGCAGACATCGCACAGACACCGCACACACTCGCAGACATCGCACAGACACCGCACACACTCGCAGACATCGCCCAGACACCGCGCACACACCCGCAGACATCGCACAGACACCGCACACACTCGCAGGCATCGCACAGACACCGCGCACACACTAATCATGACGGGCTGATGGTCTGGGAGGTGAGTCTGACCTGTGCGGCCGTGGGAAAGTTCATGTGAGTTCATGCAATGCAGTCAAGCATGAACTCACATGAACCCTCTGAGGGCACCACGGCTACTTCAAATGAACAGCTGATCGGCATCACCTGATACCTCAGCTGTTCATTTGAAATAACCGGCGGGAAAGTGCAGCACAGTACGGGAAAGCCGGCGGTGAAGTCTTTTCACTTCCGGCTTCCCCGCCCGGGTCCTTCGCTCCCCGCTTCTTGGTGCTGTGCTCCCCGCCCGGTCATAACTTACGATCGGGATGGGAGGTGGCGAGGGGAGCGGAGGATCGGGGTGGGAGGCTGCGGGGAAGCAGTATGGGGCTGTGTGATTGTTTAAAAGCCGGCAGCTTTTTACCGCCCGCCGGCTTTTAAACAATCAGGAGAATTCTCTCACGCTGGGATGGCATTCTGATGACAGGCTGGATCGCAGCTGAGCGCTGCCATCCAGCTTGTCATCCTTTAGAGACACTGCAGAGCGCAGGCATTATGGGAACTTCCGATTCCGGTATTCGATATTGTAAAAGTATCGGAATTAAGTATCGGAATTCCGATACCGCGAATATCGGCCGATACCCGATATTTCAGTATCGGAATGCTCAACACTACTCGTGTATGGTAATTTGAGAGAAACTGATATTCTCAGTTTCTCTGTTTATTATTACTTGCATGTCCAGTGTTGCTATTTTTCCATGTGTGCATGCTTTTCTCTCTTTATTTGACGTGCATTCTTTATTTGGTGAAAATGTATTAGTGCTAGTTCTATTATCTACTCTTGCATTGAAATCATTTGCCATGGAAGTTATAATACTAGTTACTTGTTGTTGACTTGATTTCATTTCTTTTTTCTTTTTCTGATTGTTAGTGATTTTATTCATATGTTGTTCATAATACGCTCTCTGTTTCTCTGTCTTGAGGAGAATAAATGACCTTTCTTTATTGGAATTAGTGAGTTTATCCATTTTTTCTCCTTTCCCTTTTGTATCCCTCCCTTCCACATCTAATTGTGCTCTTGATCCCTCCTCAGATGCATTTATTGGGGTGGTGGTATCCATTTTTTCATACTCACTTATCCTTTCCTTTCTATCTCTCCATAATTTCATAGCTTTCTTTCTAATTAGATCCTCTTCAAATTTATTTAATTTGACTTTTAATGCCAAATCAAATTCTTTGAAGTCAGGAGACGGAGAATACATTTCCAGGTTATCCCTAAGACGTTTAACCCCCTCCAAGGCTATCATGGCTAGTGAGTCCCTCTTTCAAATTAACATTTTCATAAATCCTATTGAGCAAGATGTGGAATATTTTTGGATTAACCTCAGTCCCCTGGGAGCTATGTTTTCCTCAATATAACGTCCAAGAAACATTGTGTCAATATGATTAACAATCTCCACCTTGCTTTTGTTTTCTAATTAAAAAAACAGGTCAGCCATATGTTTTTTATCAGCTTCACTAAGGTTGGATGAAGGATTCTGATTAATTCTATCTGTACCTTGGATGTTACTGGCCAGACCTATTGCATCTGCAATCAATAATTCCCTATGGGTACATCTATTCACCATAAAAAAATCCATCACTCCAACAGTTCAAATTATTTCCACAGAAGAGTCTAAACACCAATATCACTTTTATCCAACTCCTCTTGCAGTTACTTTTTTGGTATTAATTCTCAGTTCACAATTCAATCAGTCACGTGGTCCTAGTAAGACAATCTTTATGCATGTAACGAATAATCCTCTAAACAGTTCCTGATGCCCACTTGCAGCAGCCTTAGTGGTTGTTTCAACCAACGCCGAAGCGTTAATCACATGCAAAAAGAAAAGGGAAAGGGCGCATGTGTAGATAACGCGCCCCCTGGGCCAGTGTTGTTGGGGATACCCGGAGCCGGATCAGATGGGGGTTGTAGTCTCCGAGTGGCTGTGACCCGGTCCGTGCCCAGGGTGTCAAGCTCAGAGTGAGGCAGTCCTACAGATGTTATTAGATGTTCTTTTGTGTCGACTACGCCACCCGTTGAATTGCGGTCAGTACGGCCGCCGCTGCAGCAGGGTCCGCTGAGGCTGGTGATGTATGTGCAGCTCAGGTGGTATAACCCCCAACGGGAGGGGTATAGCCTCAGGGGGTCAGTTGCAGAGGATGGGGGTTGTGGTGGTGCAGCGGGGATGGAAATGAGAGTCAGAGTCGGGCTGTGCAGTTCAGGGTTTGTTTACTTACTGCAGTTGTTCTGGTCACTCCGGCCTTGAGTGACCACCCGAGCCGTGCTGCGTCCACCAGGTCCTGGACTCAGCCAACCCCCAGGTGATTCTGGAGCGTGGTCCTGAGCTCCCTTTCTGTCTTGTCCTCTTCTCTGGCCTTCCCCACCAGGGATCCACCTATGTCCGGCTCCCTCGGGCCTCTTGGTGGTAAACCCTTGTCTCTGGGTTCCCTGACCCTATTCCTGGTCTGCCTTACGGGTGGATTTAGTGGGTGGTCGTGGCAGATCCTGCCCACAACCTCCGGTCTCTGGCTAAGGTGTGCTGTAGCCTCTGCCAGCTTGGGATCCGGTACCCTGTTGCCAACTCTTCACCCTCTGGTCTAATTTGGGCTCTTGGAGTTCCTTCTTTCTCCCCCTCTGGGTCTTTCTTTCTCCTCTCTCTCTCTCTTGGCCTTGGAGCTGCTCTTCTCCTCTGCTCTCTTCCTCTGCAAAGACTGACGTCTCACTGACTGACCCTGATCTAAGATGGTTCCCACCTTATATACTCCCTCTATGTGTGAGCTCAGGTGACCAGCACCCAATGAGCTCCTAGCATTACCCAGACTGCTCCCCCTATCTGCCCCTACACTACTGGGATGTTCCACCCCCCTCTCACTCCAGCCAGGAACAGACACTGTCGTACCTGCACATTTCTCTAGTGGGAGTACCATCGGTCTGTTCCTCGGAAATGGGATGTGTGTAGTGCATGCAGCTAACTGAGCTCAGTTCCACACTCCATCCTTACCCGGGAGTGGAATATCACACCTCTGGGTTGAGGTGCAATACCCCTGTAGCAGCCGAATCCTCAGGGTGCTACATAGACTCACAGGGCTATTTATATAAATTAAAAAGTGCCAGAAGGGAAGGGAGAATCCGGATAGGGCTTCTTTAAGAGCAGAGGAAAAGACAAAGTGGAGTTTAAGGCTAAGTGCCCACGTTGCAGAAATGCTGCATATTTTTTACGCTTCTCCCTGGCAGGAAAAACGCATGCGGATTTTACATGTGTTTTTCCTTCCTGGTAGAAGCGTTTGTCAAGCATTTCTGCATGCGGATTTTACATGCGGATTTCCCGCCAGGTAGAAGCGTTTGTGAAGAGTCTTTGCATGCGGGTTATCAAGCGCTTTTCCAAGCGATTTTAGCATCACTTGGAAAGTGCTTGACAACTTGTTCACACTAGATAAATCCATGCAACCGGCCTGTATTTATAGTAGTGTGACCAAGTTAGTAAAAAAAAAGAATAAGAATGGTGAAAAATAAAAAAAATACAATTTATACTCACCTTCCGATGTCTTCCCGGTGTTTTGTCTGCTCCGTCCAGTGTCTTGCACTGCTTGCGGGGATGTGAAGAACCTGCGGTGACGTCATTGAGCCATGTGATGGGTCACATGACTCATGGCAGGTCCTTCACATCAACGCGAACATTGCAAGACACTGGACGGAGCAGACAAAACACCAGGAAATCATCGGAAGGCGAGTATAAACTTTATTTTTTATTTTAAATTCTTTTTTTTACAGTTTCTATGATACCCAGGTCTGGAAGAGAGTCTTCTCTCCTCCATACCTGGGTACCATTGAACCGTGTGATATCCGCATGTGCAAATGCAGTGATGCGGATGTCACGCGGTCCTATGCAAGTCAATGGCGGCGATTACGCTGCGTGTCCGCAAAATTAATGGACATGCTGCAGATTTTTGAGCGCAGCATAAACGCTGCGGAAAAATCCGCAACATGGGCATTGAAAGTGCGGCTTGTCATTGGGGACCATGGGGGGCGGATTACCAAGCGTTTCCCAAGCGTTTATGCTGCGGAAATTCTGCAGCATAAACGCTTGTAAAACGCTACTTGGGCACACAGCCTAATTACTACATTTTGCCAATCCAGGTCGGTAGTATGGGAGTTATTACAGAAACATTGGTTCATTTTAAAAGGTGACCCCATTCTCTCCAAAAGCATTCCAGAGAAACCAAATATTATCTTCAGGAAGAATAGAAGTTTAAAAACCTTGCTTGCTCCCAGCAACACGAATAGAAAGAAAAAAATAAGGGATGTGACGACTAATACCAACACAGGAGGCTGTTTCGCATGCAATACACCTAAATGTATGTGCTGCGGCGTTATAACTAATAGTGCAAAAACCTTTAAATCTAATACCACTAATGAGGTTTTTCAGATCAAACAGAGTTTAACATGCCAATCCACCTATGTAGTATTCCTGTTGGTGTGCCCTTGTGGCTTGCAATACATCGGCCGGACAATTCAAACGGCCCATGCCCGATTAAATAAACACAGATCTAATATAAGGGCAGGATATCAATTCCATAGTGTTTCCAGACACTATGCAAACCAGCACCACAAAGACCCGAGTAAAATGAAAATAACCATCATTGACCATAGTGTGGATAATGGACAAGAACGATTGAGTACACTTATAAAGAAAGAAAGTTTTTGGATATACAAAATGGGTACTTTGTACCCTGAGGGTTTGAACCTTACGATTGAAAACACATCAAACCATTAAATTCGAGAAGGTTTAATGTTGTCCCTCTCATATCTTTCCCGGGTTGTCATCAGCCGTTTAATGACGGCTTGCGGGGTTACCTGCACAGGATTGAAGGTATGGTATGAGGCAGCCAAGCAGGAGACTTGCTCGCCCTTTCGGGTTGTCATTTAGCTCATTTTTCCTATTGTCGTCGGTTACTTGGTTTACTGGAAGCATAGGTTCCTATCATGATAATGGATAGTATTGGGTTTTAGAAGTTTTACAATAGTAGTGGGCAACCGTACAAGGTTATTTTCGGCCATTTTATATGAAAGTGTACTGTCTCTTTAAGAAACGTAACTTTTGAATTGGGGGTTGGTAATCGCAGTATAGCATTGTTAGGACACCCTGGGAAGGTTCCCAGGGTGTTTTTAAAAATTTATGGGGTTTATAATCGTAGTGGGCAACAGTACAAGGTTATTTTCGGTCATTTTATATGAAAGTGTACTGTCTCTTTAACAAAACTTAACTTTTGAATTGGGGGTTGATAATCGCAGTATAGCATTGTCAGGACACCTGGGAAGGTTCCCAGGGTATTCTTAAAAATGTATGGGGTTTATAATCTTAGTGGGCAACGGGAGAAGGTTATTTTCAGCCATTTTATTTGAAAGTGTACTGTCTCTTTAAGAAACTTAACTTTTGAATTGGGGACTGGAAATCGCAGTATAGCACTGTCAAGACACCCTAAAAAGGTCCCCAGGGTGATTTTAATAGTTGGAAATAAAAAAAATAATAATAAAATAAAAAAAAAAAAATTTTAATTGTTTTTTAACCCCTTAAGCCCCGCGGGTGGTTTGCACGTTAATGACCGGGCCAATTTTTACAATTCTGACCACTGTCACTTTATGAGGTAATTACTCTGGAACGCTTCAACGGATCCCCCTGATTCTGAGATTGTTTTTTCGTGACATATTGTACTTCATGATTGTGGAAAAATTTCTTCGATATCACTTGCGTTTATTTGTGAAAAAAACAGAAATTTGGCGAAAATTTTGAAAATTTTGCAGTTTTCAAAATTTGAATTTTTAAGCCCTGAAATCAGAGCGATATGTCACACAAAAGAGTTAATAAATAACATTTCCCACATGCCTACTTTACATCAGCACAATTTTGGAACCAAAATTTTTTTTTGTTAGGGAGCTATAAGGGTTAAAAGTTGACCAGCGATTTCTCATTTTTCCAACAAAATTTACAAAACCATTTTTTTAGGGACCACATCACATTTGAAGTCACTTGGAGAGGTCTTTTTGACAGAAAATACCCAAAATTGACACCATTCTAAAAACTGCACCCCTCAAGGTGCTCAAAACCACATTCAAGAACTTTATTAACCCTTCAGGTGCTTCACAGGAATTTTTGGAATGTGGAAGAAAAAAATGAACATTTAACTTTTTTCACAAAAATGTTACTTTAGAACCAATTTTTTTTATTTTCACAGGGGTAACAAGAAAAAATGGACCCCAAAATTTGTTGTGCAATTTCTCCTGGGCACGCAGATACCCTATATTTGGGGAAAAAGCACTGTTTGGGCGCACGGCAGGGCTCGGAAGGGAAGGAGCGCCATTTGACTTTTTGATTGCAAAATTTGCTTGAATAATTAGCGGACGCCATGTTGTGTTTGGAGAGCCCCTGTGTGCCCAAACTTTGGAGCTCCCCCACAAGTGACCCCATTTTGGAAACTAGACCCCCCAAGGCACCTTTATAGATGCATAGTGAGCACTTGGAACCCCCAGGTGCTTCACAAATTGATTCGTAAAAATGAAAAAGTGAAAAAAAAAACACTTTTTCATTTTTACGAATCAATTTGTGAAGCACCTAGGGGTTCCAAGTGCTCACTATGCATCTAGATAGGTGCCTTGGGGGGTCTAGTTTCCAAAATGGGGTCACTTGTGGGGGAGCTCCAATGTTTGGACACACAGGGACTCTCTAAATACAACATGGTATCCGCTAACAAATTGAATGGAAAATCTGCTCAAATTGTTAGCGGACACCACATTGCGTTTGGAGAGCCCCTCTGTGCCCAAACTTTGGAGCTCCCCCACAAGTGACCCCATTTTGGAAACTAGACCCCCCAAGGCACCTTTCTAGATGCATAGTGAGCACTTGTAACCCCCAGGTGCTTCACAAATTGATTCGTAGAAATGAAAAAGTGAAAAAAAAAACACTTTTTCATTTTTACGAATCAATTTGTGAAGCACCTAGGGGTTCCAAGTGCTCACTATGCATCTAGATAGGTGCCTTGGGGGGTCTAGTTTCCAAAATGGGGTCACTTGTGGGGGAGCTCCAATGTTTGGGCACACAGGGACTCTCTAAATGCAACATGGTATCCGCTAACAAATTGAATGGAAAATCGGCTCAAATTGTTAGCGGACACCACATTGCGTTTGGAGAGCCCCTCTGTGCCCAAACTTTGGAGCTCCCCCACAAGTGACCCCATTTTGGAAACTAGACCCCCCAAGGCACCTTTCTAGATGCATAGTGAGCACTTGGAACCCAAAGGGGTTCGCAAATTGATTCGTAAAAATGAAAAAGTGAAAAAAAAAACACTTTTTCATTTTTATGAATCAATTTGTGAAACACCTGGGGTTCCAAGTGCTCACTATGCATCTAGATAGGTGCCTTGGGGGGTCTAGTTTCCAAAATGGGGTCACTTGTGGGGGAGCTCCAATGTTTGGGCACACAGGGGCTCTCCAAACGCAACATGGCGTCCGCTAACAATTTGAGCCGATTTTCCATTCAATTTGTTAGCGGACACCATGTCGCGTTTGGAGAGCCCGTGATGTGCCTAAACAGTGGAGCTCCCCCACAAGTGTCCCCATTTTGGAAACTATACCCCCTCAAGGATTTTATTAAGGTGTATAGTGAACATTTTGAACCCAGAGGTACGGCACAGAATTTGTTTACATTAGGTAATCATATTGAATAAGTTGTCATTATTCTTGAGCGCAAGTGCTCGCTACTTGAGTTTGCATCGGGTACTCAGGTATGCACCATGTACAGCGTGTGCTCGAGTGACATGCTCGAGTCCCTGCTCCGCATGTTTCACGGTTATTAGACACCCAAAAAAAAACATGCGGGGATCGCTCGTGCATGGCAGGCAATCCCCGTAAAGTTTTTTGGCCGCGAAGCATATGGGGCAGAGACTCGAGCATGTCACTCAAATACCCTCGATACTCAATGCATACCAGAGCACCCGATGCAAACTCAAGTAGCGAGCACTTGCTCTCAACACTAGTCGCCATATCGTCATCTTTTTTTCTTACTTTTGAAAAAAATCCCAACCCCAGCCCTAACCCTAGCACAACCCTAGCCCTAGCACAACCCTAGCCCTAGCACAACCCTAGCCCCAAACCCTGCCCTAACCCTAGCCCAATCCTAACCCAAGAGTTTATTTTTGACGCCGTTCCTTGTGCGGTATAAGTGATTAAACGACTTTATTCTTCGGGTCGGTGTGATTACAGCAATGCCAGAATCATATGGGGTTTTTATGACTGACAGCTGTCACACACTAAAAGACGCAATTTTTGTAAAATCTAGTTTTTGCATCGCCATATTTTGAGAACTATAATTTTTCCAGATTTTGGCAGACAGTCATGTGACGGCTCGTTTTTTGCGGGATGACTTGACGTTGTTATTGGTGCCATTTTCAGGCACGTGACATTTTTTGATCGCTTTCTATTCCGATTTTTTGGAGGCAGAATAAACAAAAACCAACAATTCAGGAATTGTTTTTTTTTTTATTCTGTTCCGCATGTGGTAAAATTGATGAGGTAGCTTTATTCTTCGGGTCAGTACGTTTACAGCGGTACCACATTTGTATCATTTTTCTATGTTTTGGCGCTTATACACAATAAAAGCTATTTTATAGAAAAAAATATTTTTTAGCATAGCTTTATTCTGAGAGCTATAACATTTTTATTTTTCGGCTGATGGAGCTGTATGGTGGCTTGTTTTTTGCGGGACGAGATGACATTTTCAGCGGTATCATTTTTATTTATATGCATCTTTTTGATCGTGTGTTATTCCACTTTTTGTTTGGCGGTATGGTGATAAAGCATTGTTTTTTGCTTCGTTTTTTTTTTTTTTTTTTTACCGTGTTCACTGAAGGGGTTAACTAGTAGGACAGTTTTATAGGTCAGGTTGTTCCGAATGCGGCGATACCAAATATGTGTACTTTTATTGTTTTTTTTATTTTTTTTATAATAATATTTATTGATGGGTACATTATATTTTTATTTTTGGTGTATTATTTTTTTTTTTTTTTTATAATATTTTTGCACATTTTTTTTTTTTTTTCCCACTTTCACACAGTTTATACACTTTATTACTTTGTCCCACTCTGGAACTTTCACTTTTTTTTTTCTGATCGCCTGCATGGCACAGGAATGAAGCACCATCCCTATGCCATGAAGGCTGTCAGAAGTGCACAGTGTGAAGATTGCTTGGAGATGCACTGCGCATGCCCAAGCAATCTTGCTGCTCTCTGGTGACCCGGATGTTGTCATGACGACATCGGGTCGTCATGGCAACACCCGGGAATCCTTTGCAGACTGCGCTGGAAGCCGGAAGAGGAGGTGAGTATCGCCGATCACCTCCCCTTGCCCCCGCAATGCCGCGATCGACTTCGATCGCAGCATCGCGGGGGTTAATGTGCTGGGAGCGGTGCAGGACCGCTCCCTGCACATAGTACCGGGTGTCAGCTGTGACAATCAGCTGACACCCGGCGGCGTTCGCGCCCGCACAACCTGTGTGCGCGCGCGATCGCCATGACGTACTAATACGGGTCTGGCTCTTAAGTCCCAGGGCACAGACGCGTATTAGTACGTCAGATGTTATTAAGGGGTTAAACACAAATAGGAAGTTTTTATTAAGAATTGTGAGTTTATGAATCCATGTAGGGATTTTTAAATATGAGTGCACAATGCTGTTTCAAGGGGAAATAAGAGGTTACTTGGTAAAGAATGCATTATATGGAGTTTTTCAATGAAAGGGTTAATTGATTACAACACGTGGTCTAAATTATGTAAAATACGACCCCTTTATAAAGCTGTCATTGTGTAGTGCCGGAGTCCCTGCCCTCTGCTAGGCAGGGACGCTGTTCCCCTCACCGCTCTGCTCCGTGCCCGGCGTCCCTCTCCCGCTCTGCTGGCAGCGCGCGCTCCTTCCCAGCCACTGTACTTAGGGCGCGCGCGCGCGCCCTCCCTCCCTCTTAAAGGGGCCGCGCGCGCCGTCCTAAGGAGTCCCCGGCCAATGGCCGGAGGACTTTACCATATATAAGGCACCTCCTCCAAAATGGAGGTGCCCGAGCAATGTTGTTGCACCGTTCTACTCTGCTTCAGCCCTCAGGTCCCGTTGCCAGTTACCTGCCAGTTACCTGCCAGATTCCTGCCAGCTTGCTGTGCTAATCCTGCCTGATTTCCTGTTACCTGCCTGCCTGCCTGAGGTCCGACGGTCTGCCTTACAACTCCGGTCAGTCTGTCTAAGGACCAACTTGCCCGCTCACCTGGGAGCGCACATCAGCTACCTGCCTGCTTGCCTGAGGTCCGACGGTCTGCCTTACAACTCCGGTCAGTCTGTCTATGGACCAGCTTGCCCGCTCACCTGGGAGCGCTTCTCCGCTACCTGCCTGCTTGCCTGCCCGGAGGCTCCGCTGTCACGTGCTGTGACCACCAGCTATTCCAGACTTTTGCCCGTTCACCTGGGAGCGCTTCTCCGCTACCTGCCTGCTTGCCTACCTGGAGGCTCCGCCGTCACGTGCTGTGACCACCTGCTATTCCAGAGACTCTCGCTTGCTCACCTGGGAGCACACATCCTCCATCTGCCTTGCTAGCCTACCTGGAGGTTCAGCCATCACAGGTCGTACCTACCCCTTACCTAGAGACTGCCCCGGTCACTTGCCGTGACCTCCAGCCCGTTCTTCCAGAGACTGCCCCGGTCACTTGCCGTGACCTCCAGCCCGTTCTTCCAGAGACTGCCCTGATCACTTGCCGTGACCTCCTGCCCGTACACCCAGAGACTGTCCCGGTCACCTGCTGTGACTGCCTGCCTGGTCGCCACCCGCTCCCTTACAAGGACCGCTCCCTTGTATAATAGCCCAGAGGTTCCGCCTCCCAGACCCGTTACAGTTTGCTCGGGCCATGGAACCCGATGGCACCCAAGCTCCCTCGCTCTCGGACCTGTGTCATGAACTGTCCCGTCAAAGGTCCCAACAGGAGTCCATCCTGGGTCACCTGCGGAATGTCAATACTCGCCTGGACACTCTGACTGTTCCACCAACAACCTCCGCCAGTGCCATGTCTCGCAATCCGGCAGCTCCGCTGTCCACTAACACCATGATATCCTACCCCGGACCTTGGCTTTCTGCACCTCCTCGCTTCGGAGGCGACTCAGCCCAGGCTCGGGGCTTCATAAATCAGTGCACCCTGCACTTTGAACTATTGTCCCACCAGTTTAACTCCGACCGAGCCAAAATTGCATTCATCATGTCCCATCTCACCGGGGAGGCCCTGGCCTGGCTAAATCCTCTATGGGAGAGAGGAGACCCCCTGGTGTCCAACTTGCCTGCTTTTCTCACGGCTTTCCGGAAAGTCTTCGACGAACCCGGACGGAAGACCTCATCCGCATCATCGTTGCTACGCCTCCGTCAGGAAAGTCTCACCGTGGGCCAATATGCCATACGGTTCCGTACCCTTGCCTCGGAGCTGGCCTGGGATAACGACGCTCTGGTTTCCGTCTTCTGGGAGGGTCTGTCCGGCCGTATTAAAGATGAACTTGCCGGTCGGGACATTCCTACCACTCTCGATGACTTAATAACTCTTGCCACCCGGATTGACCTACGGTTCCAGGAGCGTGCCAGAGAGGTCACCCGTGAGAGGAGGTTACCACGTCTAGCTCCTACTTTTCAGAAACCCGTCACTCCTTCTGTCTCTAACCAGGTACACCCTCCTGAGCCTATGCAGGTCGACCAGACCAAGATGGTCAAGACCCGTCAGGACTTACGCCGTGCCGAGGGGACCTGCTTCTACTGTGGCAGTAAGGAGCACCGGATCCGTGCCTGCCCGGAGAGGTCGGGAAACGCCTGTGTCTAGGTTCGCTCAGAGAGGTCCACCTAGACAAGAATAAATCCTCTCCATCCCTGCTGTTGTCAGTTTCAATCGTCTACGGGGAGAACCGTTATTTCGAACTAGCCCAACTGGACTCTGGAGCAGCCGGGAATCTTATTTCACAGTCCCTGGTAGAGAAATACCGCATCCCCACCAAACCTCTGGCTGTACCCTTGTCTGTTGCTGCCGTGGATGGGGGGCTCTTACCACGCCCCATCCAACTCATCACCGAATCCATTACTCTGCAGGTGGGAATGCTGCATTCTGAAAGTATCTCCTTCCATGTTCTGCCTGGACTCTCTCACGCCCTCTTGCTAGGCCTACCTTGGCTCCAGAAACATGCACCCGTTCTTGACTGGCAGACCGGAGAAGTCCTTCGCTGGGGACAGGGCTGCCATAAGACCTGTCTGGTTCCCGCTCATCCCGTCCGTCCTTCTCCTACCCCAGCTAATCTACCTGGACTTCCGATTCCTTATTGGTCTTATGCTGATGTCTTTAATAAAAAGGAGGCAGAGACACTACCCCCTCATAGACCATACGACTGCCCTATCGACCTGTTACCTGGTACTTCTCCTCCCCGTGGGCGTATTTATCCATTATCCGCTGCTGAGACCCGGTCGATGTCCGAATATATTGAGGAGAATCTGGCCAGGGGATTCATCCGGAAACCTACCTCCCCGGCGGGAGCAGGCTTCTTTTTCGTCAAAAAGAAGGACGGCTCTATCCGTCCCTGTATAGACTATAGAGGCCTTAACCAGATCACGGTGAAGAATAAGTACCCCCTTCCGCTCATTCCGGAGTTATTTGATCGTCTGAGGGGGGCTAGAATCTTCACCAAACTGGACCTCCGTGGGGCGTACAACCTGGTTCGTATCCGTCAGGGGGATGAATGGAAGACGGCATTCAACACCCGGGACGGCCACTATGAATATCTGGTAATGCCCTTTGGCCTCTGTAACGCTCCTGCCGTCTTTCAAGAGTTGGTCAATGACATCTTCCGGGACCTTCTCTACTCCTGCGTAGTGGTGTACCTGGACGACATCTTGGTCTTCTCTCCGGATCTCCAGACTCACCGGAGGGATGTTCGTCAGATCCTGCTCAGGCTCAGGCAGAACCATCTCTACGCTAAATATGAGAAGTGCCTCTTTGAGCAGACCTCGCTTCCGTTTCTGGGCTACATTATCTCTCAGACCGGCCTACAAATGGATCCTGAGAAACTGTCTGCCATCGAGAAATGGCCCCGACCAGAGGGGTTGAAGGCTATTCAACGGTTCCTGGGCTTCGCCAACTATTACCGCCTCTTCATCCCGCACTTCTCTTCCCGGACTGCCCCAATTTCCGTGCTCACCCGTAAGGGTACTAATCCCAAAGAGTGGCCGCCCGAAGCAGAGGAGGCCTTTCTTTCCCTAAAACAGGCCTTCTCTTCCGCCCCGGTGCTGCATCGCCCGGACGGCAACAAGCAGTTCTTCCTGGAAGTTGACGCCTCCTCCTCTGGAGCCGGAGCGGTACTTACTCAAAAATCATCTTCCGGGAGAATGGTAACTTGTGGCTTCTTCTCCAAACTCTTCTCCTCTTCTGAGCGCAACTATTCCATAGGAGACCGAGAGC
This sequence comes from Phyllobates terribilis, assembly GCF_046119375.1. Taxonomy (NCBI): domain Eukaryota; kingdom Metazoa; phylum Chordata; class Amphibia; order Anura; family Dendrobatidae; genus Phyllobates; species Phyllobates terribilis. The sequence continues at coordinate 133,907,062 of NW_027362762.1, read as the reverse complement.
TATTGGCCATCAAGCTGGCGTTGGAGGAGTGGCGTTACCTACTCGAGGGGGCTCTTCATCCGGTAATAATTTACACTGACCACAAGAACTTGGCTTACCTCCAGCATGCCCAGAGACTTAACCCGCGCCAAGCCCGGTGGTCCTTGTTTTTTGCTCGCTTTGATTTTGTTCTTCATTTTCGCCCGGCTGACAAAAACGTCAAAGCAGATGCCTTGTCCCGATCCTTTCTGGTGTCCGATCTCGAGGAAGAACCTAAACATATCATCGATCCCGCCAGAGTAATGCAGGTGGCTCCCGTGAGTCTAAATCGTCTCCCTCCCGGTAAGACGTTTGTTTCAGTACCTGATCGGGAGAAGATCCTACACTGGGGCCATTCGTCTAAACTAGCTGGCCACGCCGGTCAGAAAAAGACCCTCCAGCTTATTGCCCGGCACTATTGGTGGCCTACCCTGCACAAGGACATAATAGACTTTGTTTCTGCCTGTGTGTCCTGCGCCCGCAACAAAGTCCCGAGACATCTGCCAGCCGGACGCCTCCTTCCGCTTCCTGTACCTGCTGCCCCCTGGCAGCATATAGCAATGGACTTTATAACTGATCTCCCCGTCTCTGCCGGTTGTACGGTCATTTGGGTGGTCGCTGACCGCTTTTCCAAGATGGCTCACTTTATTCCCCTGCCAGGCCTTCCGTCTGCACCCGAGCTGGCTAAAGACTTTATCCGCCACATCTTCCGTCTTCATTGCCTGCCCCTCCACATCGTGTCGGATCGTGGGGTACAGTTCACCTCACGTTTCTGGAGAGCCACTTGTAAACTACTAGACGTCACCCTGGACTTCTCTTCCGCTTACCACCCACAGTCCAATGGTCAAGTGGAGCGGATCAATCAGAACCTGACCAGTTACCTCCGGCACTTCGTTAATGCCCACCATTCTGACTGGGTGGATCTCCTACCATGGGCCGAGTTCTCTTATAATAATCACGAGAGCGAATCCTCCTCCAAATCCCCGTTTTTTGTAGTCTTTGGTCAGCATCCTCGGATTCCTTTTCCTGTCTCCACCTCTGTGGACAACCCGGCTGCGGAATCTCTCGTTAGCAAATTTTCCTCCATATGGGAGAGTACCCGGTCCGCACTCCTTCTGTCATCCGAGCGTATGAAAAGACACGCTGACAAAAAACGCCTGGATCCTCCACAATTTCGTCCAGGAGATAAAGTCTGGCTCTCATCTAAATATGTTCGACTCAAGATACCTTCTTACAAGTTAGGGCCTCGGTTCATCGGTCCTCTGGAGGTCATCAGTCAGATCAACCCGGTGGCCTATAAATTGAAACTCCCGGCCAACTTACGGATCCCTAACTCCTTCCATGTATCTCTCCTCAAACCCGTGGTGCTTAACTCTTTTTCCAAGTCTACAGGTACGCCTCCTGCTCCGGTTTCTGCTGAGGACGAGTTTGAGGTAGAGAACATTCTTGCCACCAAAAGGGTAAGAGGAAAGACCTTTTTTCTGGTAGATTGGAAGGGGTTTGGTCCTGAGGAGAGAACGTGGGAGCCCCGGGAGAACATCCATGCCCCTCTCATCCTAGCTAAATTTCTATCTGGCCTAAAAAAGGGGGGGCCTAAAGGGGGGGGTACTGTAGTGCCGGCGTCCCTGCCCTCTGCTAGGCAGGGACGCTGTTCCCCTCACCGCTCTGCTCCGTGCCCGGCGTCCCTCTCCCGCTCTGCTGGCAGCGCGCGCTCCTTCCCGGCCACTGTGCTTAGGGCGCGCGCGCGCGCCCTCCCTCCCTCTTAAGCCGGAAGAGGAGGTGAGTATCGCCGATCACCTCCCCTTGCCCCCGCAATGCCGCGATCGACTTCGATCGCAGCATCGCGGGGGTTAATGTGCTGGGAGCGGTGCAGGACCGCTCCCTGCACATAGTACCAGGTGTCAGCTGTGACAATCAGCTGACACCCGGCGGCGATCGCGCCCGCACAACCTGTGTGCGCGCGCGATCGCCATGACGTACTAATACGGGTCTGGCTCTTAAGTCCCAGGGCACAGACGCGTATTAGTACGTCAGATGTTATTAAGGGGTTAAACACAAATAGGAAGTTTTTATTAAGAATTGTGAGTTTATGAATCCATGTAGGGATTTTTAAATATGAGTGCACAATGCTGTTTCAAGGGGAAATAAGAGGTTACTTGGTAAAGAATGCATTATATGGAGTTTTTCAATGAAAGGGTTAATTGATTACAACACGTGGTCTAAATTATGTAAAATACGACCCCTTTATAAAGCTGTCATTGTGTAGTGCCGGAGTCCCTGCCCTCTGCTAGGCAGGGACGCTGTTCCCCTCACCGCTCTGCTCCGTGCCCGGCGTCCCTCTCCCGCTCTGCTGGCAGCGCGCGCTCCTTCCCGGCCACTGTACTTAGGGCGCGCGTGCGCGCCCTCCCTCCCTCTTAAAGGGGCCGCGCGCGCCGTCCTAAGGAGTCCCCGGCCAATGGCCGGAGGACTTTACCATATATAAGGCACCTCCTCCAAAATGGAGGTGCCCGAGCAATGTTGTTGCACCGTTCTACTCTGCTTCAGCCCTCAGGTCCCGTTGCCAGTTACCTGCCAGTTACCTGCCAGATTCCTGCCAGCTTGCTGTCCTAATCCTGCCTGATTTCCTGTTACCTGCCTGCCTGCCTGAGGTCCGACGGTCTGCCTTACAACTCCGGTCAGTCTGTCTAAGGACCAACTTGCCCGCTCACCTGGGAGCGCACATCAGCTACCTGCCTGCTTGCCTGAGGTCCGACGGTCTGCCTTACAACTCCGGTCAGTCTGTCTATGGACCAGCTTGCCTGCTCACCTGGGAGCGCTTCTCCGCTACCTGCCTGCTTGCCTGCCCGGAGGCTCCGCTGTCACGTGCTGTGACCACCAGCTATTCCAGACTCTTGCCCGCTCACCTGGGAGCGCTTCTCCGCTACCTGCCTGCTTGCCTACCTGGAGGCTCCGCCGTCACGTGCTGTGACCACCTGCTATTCCAGAGACTCTCGCTTGCTCACCTGGGAGCACACATCCTCCATCTGCCTTGCTAGCCTACCTGGAGGTTCAGCCATCACAGGTCGTACCTACCCCTTACCTAGAGACTGCCCCGGTCACTTGCCGTGACCTCCAGCCCGTTCTTCCAGAGACTGCCCCGGTCACTTGCCGTGACCTCCAGCCCGTTCTTCCAGAGACTGCCCTGATCACTTGCCGTGACCTCCTGCCCGTACACCCAGAGACTGTCCCGGTCACCTGCTGTGACTGCCTGCCTGGTCGCCACCCGCTCCCTTACAAGGACCGCTCCCTTGTATAATAGCCCAGAGGTTCCGCCTCCCAGACCCGTTACACATTGTAACATTCTCCTTTACCCCACCTGATGAAGACGGCTTAGACCGTCGAAATGTATTGTGGCAGTGGTATTGGAGGAATAATAAAGGTCGGTTATCATCTATTAAATTGTCCAGCATTCCTTTGGCGCTCCCTGAGACCGCTGCACCATTCTTTACATGTGAAATATCTCCATACGGAGCCAAAGTGTCAAGAGCAGCCTGGCATATTTGGATGTTTGAGGACCTGCGGTTATCCAGCCACCGGGATAAACAACTGAGCACCTGCGGTGACGTGTTATCCAGTCCGGCAGGATCGCGTGACCACTCGAGAAGCACGGAGTTGCGATGCAAACACCGACAGGACGGTATTACAAATAGAGAGAGGCGACCCGGAGCCTCATTAATCACACGCTTACTCTTGGTTGTGTAGACGTACACAACCATCACAGGTGAGTGCACTGGCACTTTTTAATTTATATAACTAGCCCTGTGAGTCTACACATGCGCCCTTTCCCTTTTCTTTTAGATGGCTATATGCGGCCTCCCGCTGTGTATAGATGGCTACGTGCGGCCTCCCGCTGTGTATAGATGGCTACGTGCGGCCTCCCGCTGTGTATAGATGGCTACTTGTGGCCTCCTGCTGTGTATAGATAGCTACGTGCATCCTCCTGCTGTGTATAGATGGCTACGTGCGGCCTCCTGCTGTGTATAGATGACTACGTGTGGCCTCCTGCTGTGTATAGATGGCTAAGTGCGGCCTCCTACTGTGTATAGATGGTTTCGTGCGGCCTCCCGCTTTGTATAGATGGCTACATGCGGTCTCCTGCTGTGTATAGATGGCTATGTGCGGCCTCCTGCTGTGTATAGATGGCTACGTACGGCCTCCCGCTGTTTATGGCTACATGCAGCCTCCCGCTGTATCTGGGGGGCCGCGTGCGGCCTCCCGCTGTGTATAGATGGCTATGTGCGGCCCCCTGTTGTGTATAGATGGTGCCGTGCGGCCTCCCACTGTATATAGATGGCGGTGTGCTGCCTCCTTCTGTTTATAGATGGCTACATGCGGCCTCCCGCTGTGTATAGATGGCGCCATGCTGCCTCCTGCTGTTTATAGATGGCGCCATGCTGCCTCCTGCTGTTTATAGATGGCGCCGTGCTGACTCCTGCTGTTTATAGATGGCTACGTATGGCCTCCCGCTGAGTATAGAGCGGGCCGTGCTGCCTCCTGCTGTTTAGAGATAGCTACATGCGGTCTCCCGCTGTGTAAAGTTTGCTTCGTGCGGCCTCCTGCTGTGTATAGATGGTTACATGCGGCCACCTGCTGTGTATAGATGATGCCGTGCTTCCTCCTGCTGTATATAGATGGCTACATGCGACCTCCTGCTGTGTATAAATGGGTACGTGCGGCCCTCTGCTGTGTATAGATGGCTATGTGCGGCCTCCAGCTGTGTATAGAAGGCTACATGCGGCCTCCCGCTGTGTATAGATGGCTACATGTGGCCTCCTGCTGTGTATAGATGGCTACGTATGGCCCCCCGCCATGCATAGATGGCTACATGCAGTCTCCTGCTGTATCTGGGGGGCGCCGTGCGGCCTGCCGCTGTGTATAGATGGCTATGTGCGGCCCCCTGCTGTGTATAGATGGTGCCGTGCGGCCTCCCACTGTATATAGATGGCGGTGTACTGCTTCCTGCTGTTTATAGATGGCTACATGCGGCCTCCCGCTGTGTATAGATGGCGCCGTGCTGCCTCCTGCTGTTTAGAGATGGCTATGTACGGCCTCCCGCTGTGTATAGAGCGGGCCATGCTGTCACCTGCTGTTTATAGATCATAGAATCATAGAATCATAGAATGGTAGAGTTGGAAGGGACCTCCTGGGTCATCTGGTCCAACCCCCTGCTCAAAGCAGGATTCACTAAATCATCTCAGACAGATGTCTGTCCAGCCTCTGTTTGAAGACGTCCATTGAAGGGGAACTCACCACCTCTCGTGGCAGCCTGTTCCACTCATTAATCACCCTAACTGTCAAAAAGTTTTTTCTAATATCTAATCTGTGTCTCCTCCCATTTAGTTTCATCCCATTGCTTCTAGTCTTTCCTTGTGCAAATGAGAATAAAGATGATCCTTCTACAATGTGACAGCCCTTGACATATTTGTAGACAGCTATTAAGTCTCCTCTCAGTCTTCTTTTTTGCAAGCTAAACATTCCCAAATCCTGCAACCGTTCCTCATAGGACATGGTTTGCAGACCAGTCACCATTCTGGTCGCTCTTCTCTGAACTTGCTCCAGTTTGTCTATGTCTTTTTTAAAATGTGGTGCCCAAAACTGTACACAGTATTCCAGATGAGGTCTGACCAAAGAGGAGTAAAGACCGATAATGACTTCACGTGATCTAGACTGTATGCTTCTGTTAATACATCCCAGAATTGTATTTGCCTTTTTTGCTGCTGCATCACACTGTTGACTCATGTTCAGTCTATGATCTATTAGTATACCTAAGTCTTTTTCACATGTACTGTTGCTTAGCTCTATTCCTCCCATTCTGTATATGCTTTTTTCATTTTTATTGCCCAGATGTAGTACTTTGCATTTTTCCCTGTTAAAAACCATTCTGTTGGTTGCTGCCCACTGCTCCAGTTTATTTAGGTCTTTTTGAATCCTCTCTCTCTCTTCTCTAGTATTAGCTATCCCTCCTAGCTTTGTGTCATCAGCAAATTTAATCAGTTTACCCTCAATTCCTTCATCTAAATCATTGATAAAGATGTTGAACAATACAGGTCCCAGGACGGAGCCCTGTGGTACCCCACTTGAGACATTCATCCAGCTGGATGTGAAGCCATTTACAACCACCCTTTGAGTCCGATCACTAAGCCAGTTATGAATCCACCTAACAGTTGCCTGGTCCATTGCATACTTGGTCATTTTTTCAATAAGGATGATGTGAGATACTTTGTCAAATGCTTTGCTGAAGTCAAGATATACTATATCTACAGCATTTCCCTGATCCACCCAGTCAGTGATTCTGTCATAGAAGGAAATTAAGTTAGTCTGACATGACTTGTTAGTTACAAACCCATGCTGACTCTGGTTAATCACTTCATTCTTATCCATGTACTTACATACATGTTGTTTAATAATTTGTTCAAAGATCTTTCCTGGTATAGAAGTCAGACTCACCGGCCTATAGTTCCCTGGGTCCACCTTCTTCCCCTTTTTGAAGATAGGAACAACATTTGCTCTTCTCCAGTCTTCTGGGACTTCTCCTGTTCTCCAAGAATTTTCAAAGATTATGGAGAGTGGTTCTAAAATTTCTTCTACAATCTCCTTCAGTACTCTGGGGTGTAATTCATCTGGACCTGGAGACTTGAACTCATTTATGTTAGCTAAATATTCCCTCACAATCTTTCTGTTTACTGATAACTTGGATTCCTCTATTCCTTTAAAAGGACAGTGAAGATCAGTTGATGTTACATTTTCTTTCTGAGAGAAAACAGATGCAAAATAGGAATTAAAAAGTTCGGCCTTCTCAACATCCTCTCTTACCATTTCTCCATTTTCATCCTGTAAAAATCCTATAGCATCTTTGACTTTTCTTTTACTTTTGACATACCCCCAAAATCCTTTTTTATTGCTTTTGACATCTCTTGCAAGCCTTAATTCATTGTCAGCTTTAGCTAACCTGATACGTGCCCTGCAGGATCTGCAGACTGCATTATAATCTTCTTTAGATATGCCTCCCTCTTTCCATTTAATAAACATTTCTTTCTTTCTTTTTAGCATGTGTTTAAGTTCTGTGTTCATCCATCCTGGTTTCCTTAAATGCTTCCCATTCTTCCTACTTTTCGGGATTGTTAACGATTGTGCTTTGAGAATCTCATTTTTAAAAATTTCCCATCCTTCCTGGACATTTTTGTCCTTAAGGACATCCAGCCATTGGATCCCTCCTATTCTCTTTCTGAGTCTCTTAAAATCTGCCTTTCTAAAATCTAACCTTGAAGTTTGAGTCTTCACATGTCTTCCTCCTCTAGTTATCCAAAATTCTATAATAGCATGATCGCTGCCTCCTAGGGTCCCAGCCACCTTTACCTCCTCAACCATTTCCTCCCTGTTTATAAGAATTAGATCCAAAGTAGCAGATCCCCTTGTTTTCTCCCCTACCTTTTGGAAGATAAAGTTGTCAGCAAGAGAGGATAAGAATTTGCTTGACCTGTTAGTTTTACTTGAGAGAGATTCCCAACAAATGTCTGGATAGTTGAAATCTCCCATGACCACTACGTCATATTTTTTGGAGAACTTGGTCATTTGATACATAAAGAGTTCATCCATATCTTCAGCTTGCCCAGGTGGCCTGTAGTAAATGCCTACAATGGTGTCCTTTCCGTTGTTCTCTCCTTGTATTCTTACCCAAACAGTTTCCACAGAACTCCCAGTCTCTGAAGCTTCAATCTCTGTGCAGATATACGCTTTTCTAACATACAATGCAACACCTCCTCCTCGTTTATCAAGTCTGTTTCTTGCAAATAAGTTGTATCCTTTTAGCCTTTTATTCCAATCATGTGTATCGTCCCACCAAGTTTCAGTGATTCCAATGACATCATATTTCTTTTCCTGCGTTAGTACTTCCAATTCTCCTTGTTTGTTGCCCATGCTTTGTGCATTTGTATAAAAACATTTTAGTTTGTGATTGGTTTCTCTTCCTCCCATATTTTTATTATTTAGATTGTTTTGTCTTTGTTCTTCCTTTCCACTTCCAGTAGCAGAGATCTCAATAGTATTTGTCAGCTGTATGGCTTTTTCTGGCCTTTTGCTTCCCTTCCCACATTGTTCTAGTTTAAAGCTCTCCTGATGAGTGTAGCAAGGCGACTTCCAAATACATGTTTTCCAGTCTTCGTAAGGTGCACCCCATCTCTAGCAAGTAGTCCATCGTATAGGTAATTCATTCCGTGATCCAGAAATCCAAATCCTTGTTGACGGCACCATCGACGTAGCCAGTTGTTCACCTGTAGAATCTTATTCCACCTCATTGTTCCATGGCCATCCACTGGGAGGATGGATGAGAAGACCACCTGCGCTCCCAATTCTTTCACTTTCTTGCCTAAGTCTTCAAAGTCACTGCAGATGGTTTCCAGGTCCTTTCTTGCGGTGTCATTTGTCCCCACATGTATTAGCAGGAATGGGTAGTGATCTGTAGGTCTGAAGAGTCTTGATATCCTGTCAGACACATCTTTAATTTTTGCTCCAGGAAGACAGCACATTTCTCTTGAGGTTATGTCTGGTCTGCAGATAGCGGCCTCTGTTCCTCTTAACAGGGAATCCCCCATGACCACCACTCTCCGTTTTTTCTTCACAACATTCTTCTTTCTCCATCCAGGAGGATTCTGAGGGCTTACAAGGTTATTCATTGCTGGCAAAGTCTTATCTTGCTGTATTTCTTCATGGTTCTCCTGCGTGAGAGCCTGGTACTGGTTCCTGAGCAGTATGGGTGCTGACTGCCTCTCGATCCTCCTGCTTCTGTGGGTCACATGCTTCCATTCCTCTGTTTCCTCAGGTGCAGAGAGAATTTCTTCTCTTTCTGAATCATGAAGAGATAATTCTGCTCTGTCTAAGAACTCTTCACCTTCCTTAATGATTTTCAAGGTAGTTAACCTCTCTTCTAGATTTCGCAACTTTTCCTCCAACAGGGACACAAGCTTGCATTTCTGGCATGTGAAGTCTGGCTTTTCCACTGGCAAGTCTGTGAACATGTAGCAGGATATGCAGCTCACCAAATGGCTCCTGGACTCTTCCATGTTCTTATTGTTAATGTTCTGAAAACAGTGAAAAAAGCTTAAAAAAAAGCTTCAAAATGCGCTCGCCGGTAGGCGCGCGGTTTACCGATGTCCTCTTTTCAGCTCCAACAGCCAAAATCCAGTGTTCTTTGAGCTCGCGGAGACTCTTCACTTACCCCAAAATGCAGTGGGAATATGCAAATTATCTCCTCAGGACTCCTCCCCTGGTTTACCGATGTCCTCTTTTCAGCTCCAACAGCCAAAATCCAGTGTTCTTTGAGCTCGCGGAGACTCTTCACTTACCCCAAAATGCAGTGGGAATATGCAAATTATCTCCTCAGGACTCCTCCCCTGGTTTACCGATGTCCTCTTTTCAGCTCCAACAGCCAAAATCCAGTGTTCTTTGAGCTCGCGGAGACTCTTCACTTACCCCAAAATGCAGTGGGAATATGCAAATTATCTCCTCAGGACTCCTCCCCTGGAGATGGCTACATGCGATCTCCCGCTGTGTAAAGTTTGCTTCGTGCAGCCTCCTGATGTGTATAGATGGCTACATGTGGCCACCTGCTGTGTATAGATGGTGCCGTGCTTCCTCCTGCTGATTATAGATGGCTACATGCGGCCTCCAGCTGTGTATAGATGGCTACGTGCGACCTCCAGCTGTGTATAGATGGCTATGTGCGGCCTCCCGCTGTGTATAGATGGCTATGTGCGGCCTCCTGCTGTGTATAGATGGCTATGTGCGGCCTCCTGCTGTATATAGATGGTGCCGTGCGGCCTCCCGCTGTGTATATTTGGCGCATAGCTGCCTCCTGTTGTTTATAGATGGCGCTGTGCAGCCTCCCGCTGTGTATACATGGTGCCGTGCTGCCTACTGCTGTTTATAGATGGCTACATGCGGCCTCCCCTGTGTATAAATGGCGACGTCTGGCCTCCTACTCTGTATAGATGACTACATGCGGCCCCGTGCTTTTTATAGATGGCTACGTGCAGTCCCCTGCTGTGCATAGATGGCTACGTGCGGCCTTCTGCTGTGTATAGATGGCTATGTGCGGCCTCCCGCTGTGTATAGATGGTTATGTGCAGCCTCCTGCTGTGTATAGATGGCTAAGTGCTGCCTCCCGCTGTGTATACATGTCTACGTGTGGCCTCCTGCTGTGTATGGATGACTATGTGTGGCCTCCTGCTATGTATAGATGGCTATATGCTGCCTCCTGCTGTGCATGGATGGCTATGTGCGGCCTCCTGCTGTGCATAGATGGCTACGTGCGGCCTCTAGCTGTGTATAGATGGCTATGTGCGGCTTCCCGCTGTGTATGGATGGCACCATGTGGCCTCCCGCTGTGTATAGATGGCTACGTGCAGCCTCCTGCTGTGTATAGATGGCTACGTGCGGTCTCCTACTGTGTATAGATGACGCCGTGCGGCCTCTTGCTGTGTATAGATGGCACCGAGCTGCCTCCTGCTGTTTATAGATGGCTATGTGCAGCCTCCCGCAGTGTATAGATGGTGCCGTTCTGTCTCCTGCTGTTTATAGATGGCTACATGCGGCCTCCCGCTGTGCATATATGGCTACGTGTGGCCTATTGCTGTGTATAGAATGCTACGTGCGGCCTCCTGCTGTGTATAGATGACTACATGCGGCCACCTGCTGTGTATCGATGGCTATGTGCGGCCTCCTGCTGTGTATTTATGGCTGCGTGCTGTCTCCTGCTGTGTCTAGATGGTGCCGTGCTGCATCCTGCTGTTTATAGATGGCTACATGTGACCTCACGCTGTGTATAGATGGCTACGTGCGGCCCCCTGCTGTGTATAGATGGCTACGTGCGTCCACCTGCTGTGTATAGATGGCTACGTGCGGCCTCCTGCTATGTATAGATGCCTTTGTGCGGCCTCCTGCTATGTATAGTTGGCTACGTGCGGCCTCCTGCTGTGTATAGATAGCTTCGTGCGGCCTCTCACTGTGTATAGATGGCACCGTGCGGCCTCCCGCTGTGTATAGATGGCTACATGCAGCCTTTTGCTGTGTGTAGATAGATACGTGCGGCCTCCTTCTGTATATAGTTGGCACCTTGAGGCCTCGCGCTGTGTACAGATGGCTACTTGCGGCCCCCCGCCATGTATAGATGGCACCGTGCGGCCTCCTGCTGTGTATAAATGGCTATGTTCGGCCTTGCGCTGTGTATAGATGGCTACGTGCAGCCTCCTGCTGTGTATAGATGGCGTCGTGTGACCTCCCGCTGTATATAGATGGCTACGTGTGGCCTCCTGCTGTGTATAGATGGCTATGTGCGGCCCCCTGCTGTGTAAAGATGGCGCCGAGCTGCTTCCTGCTGTTTATAGATGGCTAAATGCGGCCTCCCGCTGTATATAGATGGCTACGTGCGTCCTCCTGGTGTATATACATGGCTATGTGCGGCCTCTTGCTGCGTATAGATGGCTGCATCCTGCTGTGAATAGATGGCAAAGTTCGACCTCCCGCTGTGTATAGATGGCTACGTGCGGCCTTCTGCTGTGTATTGATGGCTACATGTGGCCTCCTGCTGTGTATAGATGGCTACGTAAGGCCTCCCGATGTGTATAGATGGCTACTTGCGGCATCCTGCTGTGTATAGATAGCTACGTGCTGCCTCCTGCTGTGTATAGATGGTAACATACGGTCTCATTCTGTGTATAGATGGCTACGTGCGGCCTCCTGCTGTATATAGATGGCGCCATGTGGCCTCCCGCTGTGTATAGATGGCGCCGAGCTGCCTCCTGCTGTTTATAGATGGCTATGTGTAGACTCCCGCTGTGTATAGATGGAGCCGTGCTGCCTCTTGCTGTTTATAGATGGCTACATACGGCCTCCCGCTGTGTATAGATGGCTACGTGTGGCCCCCTGCTGTGTATAGACGGCTACGTGCAGCCTCCAGCTGTGTATAGATGGCTACGTGCGGCCTCCTGCTGTGTATAGATGGCTACGTGCAGCCTCCCACTGTGTATAGATGGCTACGTGTGGCCTCCTGCTGTGTATAGATGGCGCCGTGCGGCCTCCCGCTGTTTATAGATGGCGCCTAGCTGCCTCCAGCTGTTTATAGATGGCTACCTGTGGCCTCCTGCTGTGTAAAGATGGCTACGTGCAGCCCCCTGCTGTGCATAGATGGCTACGTGCGACTTCCTGCTGTGTATAGATGGTTTCGTGCGGCCTTCCGCTGTGTATAGATGGCGCTGTGCTGCATCCTGCTGTTTATAGATGGCTGCCCGTTGCCTCCCGCTGTGTATAGATGGCGTCGTGCTGCCTCCTGCTGTTTACAGATGGCTACATGCGGCCTCCCGCTGTGTGTAGATGGCTCCGTGTGTTCTCCTGCTGTGTATAGATGGCTACATATGGCCCCATGCTGTGTATAGATGGCTATGTGAGGGCTCCCGCTGTGTATAGATGGCTATGTGCGGCCTCCTGCTATGCATAGATGGCTATGTGCGGCCTCCTGATTTGTACAGATGGCTACGTGTGGCCTTCTGCTGTGTATACATGGCTATGTGTGGCCTCCCACTGTGTATAGATGGCTACGTGTGGCCTTCTGCTGTGTATACATGGCTTTGTGCGGCCTCCTGCTGTGTATAGATGATTTCGTGCGGCCTCCCGCTGTGTTTAGATGGCTACATGTGGCCCCCTGCTGTGTGTAGATGGCGCTGTGCGGCCTCCTGCTATTTATAGATGGCTATGTGCGGCCTCCTGCTGTTTATAGATGGTACCGTGTGGCCTCCCGCTGTGTATAGATGGCTACGTGCAGACTCCTCCTGTGTATAGATGGCGCCGTGTAGCCTTCCGCTTTATATATATGGCTACGTCTGGCCTCCTGCTATGTATATATGGCTACTTGCGGCCTTCAACTGTGTATAGATGGCTACGTGCGGCCTCCCGCTGTGTATAGATTTCTACGTGCGGCCTCCCGCTGTTTCTGGGGGCACGTGCCGCCTCCCGAAGTGTATAGATGGCTACGTGTAGCCTCCCACTCTGTAGAGATGGCTAAGTTCGGCCTACCGCTGTGTATAGATAGCGCCGTGCGGCCTCTTGCTGTTTATAGATGGCTACATGCGGCCTCCTGCTGTGTATACATGGCGCTGTGCTGCCTAATGCTGTTATAGATGGCTATGTGCGGCCTTCCGCTGTGTATAGATGGCGCCGTGCTGCCTCCTACTATTTATAGATGGCTACATGCGGCCTCCTGCTGTGTATAGATGGCTATGTGAGGCCTCCCACTGTGTATAGATGGCTATGTGAGGCCTCCCACTGTGTATAGATGGCTACGTGCGCCCCCCACCGTGTATGGATGGCGCTGTGCGGCCTCCCACTGTGTATACTATAGATGGCTACATGCGGCCCCCCGCCGTGTATAGATGGCTACGTGCAGTCTCCTGCTGTGTATAGATGGCGCCGTGTGGCCTACCGCTGTATATAGATGGCTACGTGTGGCCTCCTGCTGTGTATAGATGGCTATTTGCGGCCTAATGCTGTGCATAGATGGCTATGTGCGGCCTCCCGCTGTGTATAGATGGCTACGTGCGGCCTCCCGCTCTATCTGGTGAGCGCGGTGTGGCCTACTGCTGTGTATAGATGGGTACGTGTAGCCTTCCACTGTGTAAAGATGGCTACATGCGGCCTCCCGCTGTGTATAGATGGCTACATGCGGCCTCCCGCTGTGTATAGACGGCTACGTGCGGCCCCCTGCCGTGTATAGATGGCGCCTTGCAGCCTCCTGCTGTGTATAGATGGCTACATGCGGCCTCCCGCTGTGTATAGATGGCTACGTGCGGCCTCCTGCTGTGTATAGGGGGATTGTGGCAGCTCATATTGTGTGTAGGGTCTCATACTGTATATAGGGGATGTCAGCATACTTAATTCTGCTCAATATTAAATCATACAGCTAATGTAAAAAAATTATTATAATTAATTTATTAATATTGTGCCATATTAATTTCACGTGAACTATCACATAATCTATCACAGGGGAACATGTGACATGTCACGTGATACATCAGGTGTGTGGGGGGGGGCGCCCGCACCTTCTAAACTGCCCAGGGCCCTTGCTACTCTTAATCCACCATTGGGTTTACAAACCCCTATAGACCAATACTTATAACTGCAGAAAGAGATCTGTATGTATTCAGTGTCTTGTGCAGGGGGTGATGGTTTGTAATGTTTTTCTTAAATTAAGCATAAACTACATCATTACATTAGGTTATTCCCAAGACGGAAAGTTCTCATTATCTTTAACCCGCTGGTGGCTGGGGATCAGAGCACTGGAACCCCCAGTGATTGTGAGACTGGCACTCTGGAATCTGCGAGGACAGGACCCTGCAAAGCCAATTCCTGAATACAATGGGGGTGTATGTGCTCGATCTCTCCATTTATTGTCTGTTGCACTGCCGGAAATAGAGGAGGTCTGTACTCCGCTTTCTCTGGCAGTCTCCTATCTGCAGAGTCCAATTCTCAGAAATAATAAAATAGTCACATTTATTTCATACTTGATATTAAAAACAGAATACATAGAAATAGGAAAAAGGGAAAGGTGATAAAGACACTCACAAAAAGAGTACACTGGGGTGAGGTATTCTAGACCTATCAGAATAACAAATATCACATGCGAGGAAGTCAAATGACACTCAAGTGTATATATCCACAAACAGTGGAAAGTGCATTGTGCTATTCAATGAAACATGATAAGTATATAAATATAATCATACCCATAATATATAAATCCAAGTGGATAAGTTATAAATAAATATATAAATATATCATGAATATTGCACTGAAAGAGTAACCATGACCAAACAGATGGATGTAACAATCAGTAAATGAATAGGTACTAACCCTGGAGCATGTGGTGTCTCATGTGTGAGTCCTGCATCCAACGCGCGTTTCGCTGTCGCTTTCTCAAGGATACTGAGGTAAGATGAAATTTAGGTATATATATATATCCGCAATAATTAGTGTGGCCAGGTGTAGCGGGAAAGAGAGAGTTATTACCATGCATGGTATCGTCCGGCATTGACAACCCCCCGTGACAGACGCGTCTCACACTGAGCGCGGCCGCACAGGAAGATGACAAGCCGGAAAGCGTTCCACAGTGGAACGCAAGAGGGAGTCATTAAATGACTCATCTACTTACCAAAAACTAACATTCAATCCTTTGTCTAAATTCCAGAACCTCCTTGAGACTATTCTTTGTGACGCTGTCCAGAGGGGATCCTTGACTCAACTGGAGATGTCTTATCTTTTCAAAAAAGATCCACAGATCTCTACTTTTTATATTCTCCCCAAAACTCATAAGGATCTCACCAATCCCCCAGGTAGGCCCATTGTGTCTGGGATTGATAATTTCTGTGAACCGGCCTGTAAATTGATTGATCATATCTTAAGACCTATGGTGGAGTCTTTACCATCATATTTGAAAGATACGTCAGATTTTCTGAGGAGGATCGATGGCATCCAAGTTGACGATGATGTTCTCATGGTAACTTGTGATGTAGAGTCTCTTTATACCTCCATTCGCCATAGTGATGGAATCAGGGCGGTATCCACTTTTCTTGAGGTGTCCAATATTGATAATGAATTTGCTAACTTTATTCTGAGCCTGTTGGACTTTGTCTTAAAACACAACTTTTTTACTTTTAGGGACTCCTTCTTCCTACAGCTCCAGGGTACCGCGATGGGGGCGGCTTGTGCCCCCTCTTATGCTAATTTATTCCTGGGGCTGTGGGAAAGAGAGATTTTTATGATTAACCCTATTTTGAATATTGACAAAGTCACTTTTTGGGGTCGTTTTATTGATGACGTCTTCTTTTTGTGGCAGGGCTCTCATGTTGACCTCTCATCATTCATGACTACTCTCAATACTAATAATCTCAACATTAAACTAACCTTTAAATATGGACGACATAAAATGGACTTTTTGGATGTCCTGGTTGACATAGACAATGACGGTTTCATTCAAACAGATATATACCGTAAACCTACTTCGGCAAATTCACTTCTGTGCGCCACTTCGTCACACCCTAAAAGTCTGGTTAACAATATTCCTACCGGACAATTCCTACCAATACGACGTATTTGTTCAAATGACGCCCAATTTGAGACTCAAGCCAATTTACTGAAAAAATGCTTTCTGGACAGGGGCTATAGTGAAAAGGTCATTCAACGCAGCTATAGAAGAGCTAAATTTTCTGATCGTAAGGATCTACTTTATAAACAACGTAAGGTGGAAACAACAGATACCGTTCGATTCATCTCTACCTTCAATGCCAGGAGCTCTGAAGTCTGGGCTGCACTCAAGAAACATTGGCGTATTTTAGAATTGGACCGTTCATTATCACCTTTCATCTCTAACCACCCTACCATCACATATCGCCGAGCACGGAATTTACGTGACGTATTGGTCCATAGTCATTTGACAAATGGCAAGAAGTATATATTTGACTCAAAAGGACCACAATGGGGTTGCCGTCCTTGTGGTGGGTGCATCGCATGTCCCAATATTGAATGTACTAAGACATTCACAGATGCAGAGGGTTTGAAGACCTATAAAATTACTCATACCATCTCTGCAATACAATTGGCGTTGTCTACAGCGCGAGGTGTCCCTGTAACAAGATATATATTGGCATGACATCATGAGAGCTAAATAGGAGGACACGTGAACATGTACTGGACATACGGGCAGCCAGTGAAATAGCTAACCTTGAAGAACTTAAGACCATTCCTCGTCATTATAAGAAATATCACAATTGTGATCCGTCATCCTTCAAGGTAAGCGGGATTGATCGAGTTTATCCAGGCATTAGGGGGGGTAATTGGAGAAAGGCCCTAGCCCAGAAGGAAGTGAAATGGATCACCATTTTGAATTCAATCTCTCCGTATGGTCTTAATGAATCCTATAGTTTCGCTCCTTTTTTGTAACTTGTTGGGATAGGTTTTTATACTCCTTATACGCTTCATTCATTTTTAGTCTTGTTTTATTTTTAATTGGCTTTATTCTTTATTTTAATTTTTTCTTTTTCTTCCGTTTAGTTTTCCTGCGTTTTTTCCTGAGGTGGTATTGGGTTTGGCTTAGTGGCTTGCGAAGATCCAGGGCTTCCTCTCCTCTTCACGTCGTTTTAATGTGACTGTTTTGTGCACATGTATGCACTTATATATATATATATATTTTTGTACATATTTTTATCGATGGGTGCCTCTTTTTGGACATGTATGGACCCATATATTAATATATGAAGATTGGCATCACGCTATATTATGATTATTGTACACTATGTATCCCCATTTTTGTTTTGTGGTGTTTTCACATTTTATACACGTATATTTGCTGTATACTACACTCACACTTAGTTATTATTCACTTTTTTCACGTCTATCATTCTTTATATATATATACATATATACATATTCTGCCTTTAACATTAGGGCTTTTGACACTCCTTTTTTATATTTTTTTTATTTTTATTCACATTCATACCTTGGCTCTGCATATTCCCATTGGTTTCCATGTAGCGCTATTATAGCCGACATCACTTCCGGTTCTGCCCTTTGCATTTCACTGTGGAGCGCATTCGACTCCCTCTTGCGTTCCACTGTGGAACGCTTTCCGGCTTGTCATCTTCCTGTGCGGCCGCGCTCAGTGTGAGACGCGTCTGTCACGGGGGGTTGTCAATGCCGGACGATACCATGCATGGTAATAACTCTCTCTTTCCCGCTACACCTGGCCACACTAATTATTGCGGATATATATATACCTAAATTTCATCTTACCTCAGTATCCTTGAGAAAGCGACAGCGAAACGCGCGTTGGATGCAGGACTCACACATGAGACACCACATGCTCCAGGGTTAGTACCTATTCATTTACTGATTGTTACATCGATCTGTTTGGTCATGGTTACTCTTTCAGTGCAATATTCATGATATATTTATATATTTATTTATTTATAACTTATCCACTTGGATTTATATATTATGGGTATGATTATATTTATATACTTATCATGATTCATTGAATAGCACGATGCACTTTCCACTGTTTGTGGATATATACACTTGAGTGTCATTTGACTTCCTCGCATGTGATATTTGTTATTCTGATAGGTCTAGAATACCTCACCCCAGTGTACTCTTTTTGTGAGTGTCTTTATCACCTTTCCCTTTTTCCTATTTCTATGTATTCTGTTTTTAATATTAAGTATGAAATAAATGTGACTATTTTATTATTTCTGGTATATGTGTCTATTTATCGGTTATATGTGTGTGATTGACAAATTATCCTATTTACTCATATGGATTTGTTGACAGTCCAATTCTCGTAGTCTAAGGTCCCAGTCTCATGATTACTGGGTGTTCCTGTGCTCTGTCCCCTAGCGATCATTAGATTATCCATCATCCCTCGGATAGGTGATAACTTGCTGTCATGGGAACAACCTTTTTATATTCTGTTAATTCCACATAATTTTTGACAGCAAGTACATTCTTAATAGAACTTTTAATTGAACATTGACAGGATGTAAAATTGTTTTATATCTTTTCACAAATATGCAATTTTTTTGCCAGGAAGCGCAGCACCAGGAGCAAAAATATCCTGCCGCCTTTTTCCTTTAACTGATCACTCTCAGATTAGGCCTTTTCCCAAATATCAAGTAAAAAGTAGAGTGATCCCTCCATAATATGGTGACATTTTAGCACCCGTATTGCCTGAGTCTGTAGCACATGGGTCATGTATACGAGCTGGAGAACTCGTCCTGGCACATTAATTACACAGATGTACAAATTCTACCAATTTCATCTTTATCAGTTTCACTGAGAAATAACCTAGTTGACTTCTTTTTTGTAGGTGTGGAAAAGATGCTGGTCATGCCCCTGACGATGCAGTACATTCTGCTATCAGTGTCGGGGTGACTGCACTTAATATTGGCCATTTAGGTATAAAGGTAATGGTGAAAAAAACTGCAAAAGAAACCAGTCATGTCATTGTGGATGAATACAGACCGAAAGAGAAACAGGACAAGATGGATCCGCACTGAGGCCGTAATCCCACTCTCCCCTCTGCCTTAATGTGTGACACTAAACCTTTCCACTAGTTAATACAATATCTGGTTTTTAATAGACTTTTCTTCTGTATGTTAGAATAAGAACCTTGAGAAACGTTGGCACAAAGATCAGGTCTGCTAACAATATTCCACTATACGAATAGAAACAATAGCAATATTAATATTCTGAGACTCAAAGTAGTAATAAGTAGGCCTGGTTCTAAAAGGAAATATTCAGACTTTTTCTCTCCAGACAGATGAATTACATGTATTATTCCTTGTTATATAATTTTCTGAAGACAATAGTTTCCACTTTTCGGATTTGTGGCTAAAGGGGCTATCCCAGGAATAATTTTTACACTAAAATTCCTGACAGGGGATCAGTGTGTTAAGGTAATTTGCAGTGCTTATAGTATAAAAAGTACCCATAATGGTTTGCTTCCCATGAGTACTGCAAGGGGTGGGTGATAAACTGAATTGATCTCCTTCACCTTCTGGCAGCTAACAATATAGCACCTATGTCTCCAGCAGAAGGAATCTTATCAGCTACACTACAATATACCTTGTAAAAAGTCATTTATATTTGCAGTAAACAGGGGATCAATATGTCTAGAACTGTCTACAGAGGAAGGGACGGCGCATGTGTGACCACCAGCATCAGCTCATAAGGTGGACATGCTACACACTTTCAACAAAAGGTGGTGCCAGAAGTAAATGTTATAAGTCTTCACTGGATTTTTTTTTCCAACACGTAAATTGCAAGTACTGTATACAATGAATGATATTTAAAGGGTTTTTTTTCTCACAAACACAAAATCATTTTAAACAACAGATCTTGGAAGAATAATAATTTCCACAATTGGATGTGTTTAAAACAAATGTTCCTGTGCTGAGATAATCTTATAAATGTGCCCCTGCTGTGTTCTGTGTAATGGCTGTGTCTGACCGTACAGGAACATGGTCTGATCATACCACATCTCCTGGACAGGGGAGAACGGAAAAGAGAATACATATATTACAGCAGGGGAACACAGCTTATACTTTTTGTGAGGTAAAACATTTCTCTTCCTGTATTTAAACAATGTTTTACTTCAAAGAAAGAATCATCTGTGATCCCGAGCTGTAATATCTGTATACTCTTTTGTGTCCTCCCCTGCCCAGGAGCTGTGGTATGATCAGACCATGTTCCTGTATGGTCAGACACAGCCGTTACACAGTACACAGCAGGGGAACATTTATAAGATTATCTCAGCACAGGAACATTTTATTTAAACACATTCAAATGTGAAAGTTATTATTATTCCAAGATCTATTGGTTAAAATCAACTTTTGTTCGTGGGAAAACCCCTTTAATGGTGGCACAATCCCTTTAAAATGACCATTTATTTTATCTACTAGCAGCCTTTGTGAAAATGAAGTGCTGGAGTGTAAATAATGTAATTGGGAGGAAATGTCAGCCCTTTTCTCTTGATTGTCAGTAAAGCTGAAAAAAATATTCTATCACATGCTATAGGAGTGGTCAGGCCTGCCACCAGGAATTTCAGGGCCACATACTGGCAAAATGTTCAGGCCCCCTTCAGACTCCACCCAGGCTCCACCCCAGCTGCGCCTCCACCCCAGGTCCGCCTCCACCCTAGCTCCGCCTCCACCCTAGCTCCACCTCCAACCCTCAAACCTTCCACAGTCCCACCGCCCACTTTGGAAAAACTCCACTTCTGCACCACGTCCTCACCAATCACACATTAATAGTTTCCATTGAACACCAGATCACATACATAGCCATCAGGATTTGTTTTGACCAAAAGATTTTTTAAGCCTGCCACCACGACAAGGTAGACTCTTTCGGCAGGGCCCTACTCTACTCTAACCTATTAAACATTTCTTATAATATCTAATACTCTTTTTATGTATATTTTTTATTTATTTTTCTTTAAGGGAATGTGTCAAATAATTTTTTTTAAACTAATTGAAATCAGATTGTGATAATTTTTTTATAACCTGTATTTCTGATTGCAGATTACTGTTTTTTTTGTACATTTATGGAAGCTGCTCTCTTGCCTGTTTGGAGATTGGACATAGACATCTATCTATCTATCTATCTATTATCTATCTATCTATCTATCTCACAAGACAATATAGGGGACTTTATTTCGTTCCTTGCGAGAGTTTTATATAGAGGTTCTCATGTTTAGTGACATAAAGATGTCATTGTGCAGGAAGGGGGAAGAGGTGAGCTGTGACACTACCTACTGTGAATGGTGGATTCTGTTATCTCTCATTGTAATCCTGCTTGTTATGATAATGCGGTGACTGCTGAAATGGGATCTCTTCTGGATGTGTCAGTCTATTAGAAAAGCAATTTCTGTTTATTTCTTATTTGATGATATAAGGGGTGACAAACGTTAAAGTAAATTCTTTCCAAATCTTTAAACTATGATTAAAAGTAATGGCCATTTTCTGTTTTTTGTTGACCCATGTGTTTGAGATGATGATAAGGCTCTTACTAATATGGCCTTTCTTGAATTTTGTCACCAAATATGAAATATGGGAAATAGTGCAGAATAGCCTATATTTCTAAGAGCCTTTTAATCATCTCACAAACACATTATTTAACAATAATCAGAAAGTGGTCAATGCCTTAACATAAAAGCTTCCTAACACATTATTAAATATTTCGCTAACTAAATCTACTTTTTATAAGAGTCATTTAGTTAAATCCTTTGGTCAATTATGTAAAGTGCAAATTATAGTGTTATTAGCCGGCCATCACGTACCTTTTTCCCCTCACCTACAGCTCTATCATGGATAAGAGGAAATCCTATTACCGGTCAGTTTTAGAATTTACTATACACAGTGGATACATCTGTATATAGTAATAAATATGTCGTAGGCATGTGCTACATGTTACTAAAAAAAAAAAAAAAAAAATCCGGCCTCCTCCACCCCTAAATAGCCGGCCATCACTCACCTTTTTCCCCTCACCTATGACAGCTCTGTCATGAATCAGAGGAAATACTATTACCGGTCAGTTTTAAAAATTACTATACACAGTGGATACATCTGTATATAGTAACACTTTTAAGTGTCATAGGCATGTGGGAGATGTTAATTAAAAAAAAAAAAAAATCCGGCCTCCTCCACCCCTAAATAGCCGGCCAACACTCACCACTTGGTTCTTCCAACCCAAGACAGCACAATATGGTGGTGCTGTCATGAATGTGAGGAAATCCAGTTACCGGTAGATACATTTTGAAGTGTTTTTCACATGCCTATGAGGGGAAAGGAGCGCAGATGTTCTGGCGCCACCACTTACAACCATCGGTTGTGCTGGTCTTCTGATGTCTTCTTGTCGGGTCCCTCGACATCTCCATTGACAGGTGTCTTCACTGTCAGTCTTGTCCTCATGTCTGATGAATTCTTGGGAAGATGATGTGCTTCGGTCCTGTGCCAATTGTAGGTGTTATTAGACGTTCCAGTTCTTCGATGCCTGGGTCCACTCTTCTACACGTCCGTAGATCTTCTTCCAGGAGCTCAGGAGGACAACTCGCTCTGGTGACATTAGAGCTGGTGTCTAGAGGATTCACCAGGTAACAAACGATAAACCTCTGAACCTGGCCGTAGAGTTAACTGGTAAAGGTCCCTTCTCGGCCTCTGCTCTCTCCATGTTGTTCAGGTTGAATTTTCTGGCACGGCGTTGAGGTATAGGTGGCTGTAAGAGAGAAATAAAAATAGATTATGATGTTCTGATGATCAGACGATACGTCCTAATGGCATCCTAGAATGTAACTTACATGATAGTATATATTTTGTGCTTTTCTCTCCCCATCATGCACACAAATCTCTGAAGGCTCACAAGCATATTTGGATTTAGAATGAAGTGGCTGAATCATAGGGATATCATGCCCTATCACTACTGCAGATGCGATCACTGAGAATTAAAGGCCCTTGTCCGAGAATTCTGTATTGACCCCCTCACTTAAAGGGTTATCCACTGCTCGGACAATGTCTTTTCAGTCCCCAAGTGTCCCCTCGGTAAAATAACACTTACAGTATAGTCACTACTAGCAGCGGCTGCACTCACTTCCTCTGAAAGTCAATTATGTCCATAGGAGAGGAGAGTGAAGCCAGCGCTAATTGGCTCCAACAAGATCAAACCAAACAGAAGAAAAAGTCCTCCCCGATCATTAACACTTGCATATTTTTTGGTCAAACCTCATAGTTTGTGAAGGCCCCCTCCTCACTATGCATGTGTGTAACTACTCTGGTTGCACAGGCTATATGTCAACACTACTGCTGAATGGTATCCACACCTTCCTCTGCAGCCCCTGGGCACATCCCTCTTCATCTACCTCCTAACATTAGGTAACATATATTGTCTATAAAATGTGTCCAGAATGTAGAATGTTTGTGTATATACTTACTACAGGGATGTGTGGTGGGGGCATCCGAAGGGCTTCCACAGAGACCCAGTCAATATGCTGGAACAAGTGATGACCTCTGATGTTTCCGTGGACTCCTAAGCGCTTGGCAGGATCTCTCTGGAGGAGCTGAAATAGAGAAACATCATTAGTGATTCCAAGAACAAGAAGATTGCACATGGAGGCTTCTAGGTGTGAAAAGATGCCTTCCATACATCTGCTACCAGACTGATACTGTAAAGGGAAACTCTCACTCTTATTATTCATTAGATCAGTAAGATTTTGTCCCTTAAAGGGGATATCCGGAATATTGTGGAAAAACAAAGGCAGGCAGGTGGCCGGCACCGCTCTTCCCCAGTACAGAGCGGTCACAGTCTGCTACGGTCGGCGATTCAGCTGCCTCTGCTGACGTCACGTCGACAGAGCGGTGGCTTCTTTTCCGCCCTGCTCTGTTGATGGAGCATGACTTCTGACGTCATTCTGATTGACCGCCGTATTCCCGCTGCCTAACTGGAGGAGCCGACTATGAATCAGAATGACGGCAGAAGTTACGCTCCGTCAATAGAGCATGGCGGAAAAGAAGCCGCTACTCTGTCACAACAGCAGAGACAGCTGAATCACCGGCAGGAGCAATCTGTGCCGGCAATGAATGGTGTCAAGCACAACAGGAAGATAGGTAGCAACTCCCTGCCTGTTAGTCCTTAGCTACATTTTTTGGTTTTCACTACGTCCTCGATATCCCCTATAATGGTGCAGTCTGGAGTGTAGTAGAGGGGGGATGTCTTGCTGTCGGAGGTTTTCATGTAATATGGTTTAAAATACAGTGGTGTCTTATTACAGTGCCATACTCACCTTTTTGATGAGATCTTCAGCGCTGGAGGATAATTGATTAAATAGTGCAGGATGGTAATTGCACTTACTGGTAATCATTTTATTTAAGATGATGCCAAATGAATACCAGTCCACTCCAGCGCCATACTCCTCCTCAGCCAGCATCTGCCAAAGAGGAGAGAACAGTTACTGCAGAGAAAATACTAAGGAGCCAACATTGTGGACTGACCAGACTTGATGACCGGATGCTACTATTTAGAGGGGACATTTACCCCTATGTAAGAGATGGGGTAACACTTTCCCTGGTTTTGTATTGTCCATGTTCCTAATCTCTCCACCTCTCCATTGTCTGTGATGTAAAATTATTACTATCATTGCATCAGTAAAAAGAGGAAAATTCTCTTCTTCTCACCTCAGGAGCCACAAATTCCTTGGTCCCAGCATATTCGGTGGCTGTGCGGTCTCCAAGCATGTTCTCAAGTGCGAGACCGAAATCTGTGATCATAACATGGCCCGACTCAGCCACCAGGATGTTCTCGGGCTTGAGGTCTCTGTGGACGATGCCCTTAGAATGGAGATACTGGATGCCACACACGAGCTCCGCGGCATAGAATCTGTCACAAAAGAAAATGGAAAGATGTAATGTGAGGAGACCCTTAGAAATCCACACTAATCTATAGACTGACAGGTGAATGTTATATCTTATTACCTTGCACTGGGGATGTTAAGCCGCCCCTTCATCTGTAGGAAGTGGTGGAAGTCCCCGCACCTCATGTATTCCAGACCAAGTAGCACAAACATCTGTGTCATGGAAGAAACACAGCAAAGAGAAGTTATAATTACTGAATCATCCTAACATCTACACATTTACTATACAGAATACATTAGCGGCTTCTCTACTGCTTGGAGGGATATTCCAGCTTTAGCAAGAAAAATATATTATTTTTTTAAAGAGAATCTGACAGCTCCTCCATGTCTCCCAACCACCACCATGTATTTATTCTTATGATAATACCCTTCCTAACAAGCCCTTTGTACTGTATATTTGATTGTAGTGAATGCCAAAAAATTATTTTATAAATTTTGTTTGCAATATGCCAATTAGCATCAGACTAGTCAACACGGTGTTGGCTTCACCAGACTAGTCGTCCCAGGCACAACAGGCAGGTAATTAACAATCACCTGCCTGTCAGCTCTTAGGCCCATAGCCAAAAAAATTAATTAGTCATGGATAAACCCATTAATGATTAGTTATACAATTTTCCACTTTGCTTTTTATATCCATTCCTCAAACTTTCTAAGATCTCTGCTTTCAGTCGCTGTGTAGGAACCTACATTGTTCACCTCCAGTGGCTACAAACCCTCTCCTGATCATGTAGTGGACACACAGGTCACTTTACAAGAAACAGATCCAGTAACTGGCCTGCAATGAGCCGTGCGCCTGAGCGTCCATCACATGATCAGGAAAGGGTTCTCACACATTGGAGGCAAACAATGGAGATTACTAACTGACTGAAAGCAGAGATCTTAAGATGGCGATGAATTGATATAGAAAGTAGATTATGTGTAGAATCCATGACCCTGTGTCCGGTACTGCAGTTCATTCCCAT
Source organism: Phyllobates terribilis (assembly GCF_046119375.1). NCBI lineage: Eukaryota > Metazoa > Chordata > Amphibia > Anura > Dendrobatidae > Phyllobates > Phyllobates terribilis. The sequence goes on along the minus strand of NW_027362762.1, from coordinate 133,881,049 downwards.
TCTTAGTACCAGACAATTTGCTCGCACATGGCCGGCGCTCTGTGAGGTAGTGCAGTGAATCGGTCAGAGTATCCCAGTAAGCGCTGCTGCCCTCCTGATCTGCTGATTACCTATGGGGATAGTAGTAAAGTAGTATTCAGTATTATACCTTGGTCTGGAATGCAAAGTCTGCGTGGACGAGGAAGGGGCTCCCAGATGCCAACTGTAACACTCGGTGCTCCACCATCACATCCACCTCATCGCCAGTAGAGAGCAGGGATCTCTTGCTGATGATCTTCACAGCATACTTCTGATGGTTAGAAGCATCCTCCGCCAGGACAACCTTCCCATAACTCCCCTGCCCGAGCACATGATGGAATATTAATCTCTGCCTGATGTTATCTGAGATTTTGCTGCTAGAGCAGGTCGGCCGAACACCGCTGTCCTCTACTAGGGTGAAGAATTACAGAACAGGAGACATTTACAAGGATGTTCCCATTTTAGGCATTTCTGACATTTCATTTATTTGGCTCTTTCTATAACCCTCATAGACATTAATGAAAAGGGCCACATACACACGCGGCCTCCTCACGATTGAAGTGTATGGAGAATGTCAGGAGTTGACTTTTGGGAGCCTCAGGCAATAGACGGTACTTATGGCTTATTCTGGGAATGGGAAAATCCGTTTTGCATTTCACAAAGTGTTCAAAGTATTTTCAGAAAGTGGATTCCAAGGTTTACAATATGAATGTCCTATCCTTAGAATAGGCCATCAATAACAGATCGTGGATGGTCCGACTCTTATCACCTCCACCATCGCTCTTCTGCTGGTTTCCTCTGTCTAGATAGTAGTGACTGTGTTTGGTATTTCAGTGTCCCATTCACTTCAATGGAACAATGTTGCAAAATCCATCAGTTGCTGTAGTATGTAGCCAGCGTGCAGGTAAGCGGGGCAGAAGAGGCTGCATCACTTACTAAGTTCTGAGACCCCTTAAAAAAGTAATTCAGGTGTTACTGGGAGTTGGTTGGAAATATCCCTTTAAATGTCTCTTGTTATCAAGTAAGGATAAGCACCTTAAATGGAACCTGTCATGTGCAAAACCACTATTTACCAGCAGATATAAGGTTAATCTGCAGGTAAAAAGCGTTAAAATGCTGTCTGGCCACATTACTGATGAAATTAGCTTCTATCAGTAATAGAAATTAGCTTCTATCCTCCCTGTGTTGAGGAGAGCCATAGGATCAAATACTTAATTAACCTCAAGACATAGGAGATTGAGAGAAAAGACCCACAAAGTGTATTATTTAACCTTACATAAGCTTGTTTAGATCAAAAGATGGCTGCCATTTCCTGTTTCATCACACCATGCTCTGTTCTGGGAGGAAGCTGCATTCTATAGAAGGACTAACCAACCACAGAGCGACACATTGCTTGGAGAAACCCACCCTGATGACCTCATGGATCACGCCCCCTGATGACCTCATGGACCAGCCCACCCTGATGACCTCATGGAACACGTCCCCTGATGACCTCATGGATCACGCCCCCTGATGACCTCATGGACCATACCCACCCTGATGACCTCATGGATCACGCCCCCTGATGACCTCTTGGATCACGCCCCCTGATGACCTCATGGACCTACCCACCCTGATGACCTCATGGATCTGCCCATGGACTAAACAATGAATACATCTGGTTACTCACATTCTAGGGCTAACCGAGCCCCTATTTACAGTTTATATAAGTCTATGTTCGGGTTGAATAAAGACACTTGGAGCTGTGTCATATCTGATCAAGGAGAGCTTACATCCGACTGTGTGTGTCTGATGTTATTCTTTCTTGCATGCACTTGATCATGTTCATTAGGCCAGGAGCAGGCAACTAGTGAACATACCAAAGTGTTCACTCTAACACCTGCAGCCACTCCATACAGAGCGGTTACAATCACCCCTCACTATATTGTGAGTAGCAGCAGGAATCACTCCCTGGCAGACTGATTGGCAGCTTTCTCTGCACATACACGTGGCACATACACGCTGCAGAGAGAGCTGTCAATCAAAATGCAGAGCAGTGATTACAGCCCCCGCCCACAGTATAGTCAGTGATGATCGCTCCGTGCACGCCCCAGGGACTGAGACGAGTCGCCGGTGTGAGAATGTAAAGTCATCTCCTCCTGGTATCCGTGCTGTCATTTAGGCAGCTGGCCAGGATTATAATGCTGCTTATCTGCATATAAACTCCATATCTGCTGACAAATAGCATTTTTGCACATGACAAGTTCTGTTTAAAGGGGTTGTCCGGGCTTAGGGTTCATTGTGCGCGCTGTCAGCATTCACTGGCGCCAGAAATGGGCAAAAACGTGACTGCAAGTGTGTAATTTGTATACATGCGGTCACGTGACGACTAGAGGGTCGTGGCCTCGCTCAGTACAAGTGAATAAACACCAATAAGTCATATAGACTGAAAGTCAATAGGCTACACCAAAAAATAAGGCAGATAAACAACCGCACAGCCCAAGCTGAAAATTGCCAAAGCTTTAATAATAACACATAAAAGCAAATACCAACAACAATAATAAAATCAAAGACACACCATAGATGGAAAAAGTGGAGTGCCTGGACTAAATAGTGTAAGAGATGACATTATACTCTGACATAGAGCTCCCACAGGTAATATGTAACGATAATATAAAGTAAAACCGAGGGCATAAAGTACAAAAAGCAGCAAAAAATAATAAACGCAGTGAAAATAATGAGGCTATCAAACAGATATTTCACATATATATTGATATATTAATGTATTAATATAGCAGATCACATAGTGCTAATAAGATCAGTGCATCAATATATACAGTGACTCTGCCTGCAAAGTACATACATAGCCGCTAGATAACCTCAATAAATACCTTATGCCAAAATAGCTGCATATATGAATGACCAGTGTCAATAAAAATAGCCCCAAATGGTTTACAAAGTAGCCATAATTACCCAAAGAGCATAGATCACACCAGTCCAGGCACCCACCACGCACCCGACGCGCGTTTCGTATAGGAAATGCTTCGTCCAGGGGTGATGATATGCTGGAGTGAATACGTATATAAAGGATCCTGGCCAGTATCGTGCAGATTGATGATTATCTACAGCTGTGAATGAGCACTTAACCTGACCTCTGCTGGATGTTACCATGGGTACCTGTATGTTATCTTGCCTCCGCACAAGAACTCCACCGCCGCGCCACCCATCCTGCTGCGCAGCCACCGGAAGGACATAATGAGAAGAAAGTACTTCCCGTCACGTGATCGCAAACGGTCACATGATCGGAACTAAATCACGTGATTAGTATAACAGCAGAGCGCGTGCGCGATGGCAACCATTCAAACTGAAACCGAATCCCCGAGGCATACAAAGGTAAGTATGAAGGAAACAGGAACTCTGAAGAATAACCAACTAGAAATAGAAGAAAAAGAAGAAGTAGAAGAAAAAAGAAAAAGAAGGATATACCAGTGAACCAGAGAAGTGCAAGTGAAAGAATGTGAAAATAAAATAATGTAATAAACCACAAAAAGAGTAAAGGAGACGAGAGAGAAAACAAAACATGTTTAAATTTTATTGTAAAGTGAAAAAAAACGCCACATAAAATACCATATATGACAGAGGAAAGACCACGTGTATGAATAAGATAGTGCGGGATGAAAACAGTGAAATATATATATCAAACACAACAAATGTGTAAGGTGATACTAAAAGGTTTAAATAAAAAATAAAAGATGTTAAAAATATATATATATACAATATATAGTAATGAAAAAGTGTGATGTGCACTAAATGAAAAATAAAAAAATAATGAGAAAGAAAATGTATGATTAAAACAAATCCTAATAATACATATCAATGATAAAGTGTGATGTGCAACTGTGTGCAAAATGATGTAAAAGAAAAAATATAATAAAAAATATCATAATAATATATGATAATATATAATCATAAAGTGGCATGTGCACAAGCTACATACGTGGCATAAAGGAAATAAATATAAAAGTAACGTGAAGTGTAAAAACAATCTTCAGCATATATGATGATAAAGTGTCACGTGCATTAGATTAAAAATGATATAAAAAGAAAAAATAATAATAAATGTCAAAAAATATGTAATCAATACAAGTGAATAGACAAAAGCCGATCATGTGTAGACGGAATGTGGCCGGGAGTATGCAAATCACATACTTGCGCCCACTCCTGGCGCCGGCAGAGGAGAAATCTGATAGCGCTACTGTGCGCACTGTGAGGATTCCCAAGTCCGCAATCATATATGGTGACTGCAGACTTTTGCCCCAACCCTGGAGAACCCCTTTAAAGTTCAGAACCTAGAAAACCCTTTAACCCCTTACTCACATGTATGTCACATGACTGTTGAGCCTGTAAAAGTCAGATCCTTCAAATGTGACATTATTTCTCTCATTCGATTAATACCGTAAAAGAAAAAAAAAACACCTGGGTTGCTGTTTTTCAGTCATCCCACATCCCCCCAAAAATGTAGCAAATGTTGTTTGTATCCCTAAAGTGGTACCAATAAAAACTAAAGATCAGCAAGAAATAAGTTATGGATCTTACATAATAATAATAACACAAACTAAATAAAAAAAGTTTTTAATGTTTTAAAGGGAATCTGTCACATCCCAAAGCACTATTTAACTGCAGATATGGGGTTAATCTGCCGGGTAATAGCGCTCTGAAGCCGTGCAGCCGCTGCTCTGAAATCTGGCTACCGGGGGTGAATTAATTGTATTCCTCCCGTCAGTCTCCGGCTTTCAGTCATAGAGGCGCGGCCGGGGCGGCTTCAGTCACCACGCAGTACATAGTGACCTGCGGCAGTAACCACGCCACAGCACTGACTGACAGCCGGCTCAGCAGTGCATCAGTACAGAGCTGGCTGTCAGTCAGTACCGGGGAGTGGTTGCAGCCGTCACTTATTGTGTACTAAGCAGTAACTAAAGCCACATCGGCCGCCTCTGTGACTGAAAACCGGAGGCTGCTGAGAGGAATAATCTTCCCTTCCTTCTGGTAGCCGAGGCTCTCAGAACGGCGGTCGCATGGCTTTAGAAAGTTATTAACCCGCAGATTAACCCCATATCAGCCGGTTAATAGCATTTTGGGATGTGAGAGGTTCACTTTAAAAGCAATAAAATAAAAAAAGCCCATATAAGTTTGGTATCAGTGTAATTGTAGTGACCCGTAGAATTAAGTCACCAGCTCATTGCACTGTAAAAGCAAAACCTCAGCAACAACAGTGGTTGTTTTTCCTGTTTGCAGCACATTATATGGTTAATTTAAAGGCGCAATTCAAAGCTATAGCTCGTCTTGTAAATAAAACAACCCTAATACGGCTATGGCAATGAAAAAACTACAAGGTTATGTCTCTTGAACTATGGGGAAGAAACACTGACTGCAGCAGTAAGGTGTTAAAGGGAACGTGTCATGTGATCCATTGTGCCCAAACTGCGGGCAGCGTGAATCAGAGCCGGCTGCACAATTGCAGTCAGGAATATTTTCTCTGAAATGCTCCAGTATTTCACAGAACATACAGTGTGAAGACGCTGCTGGGATCATAGGATGTGACGTGACCAGTCCGGTGCTGCCACCCAGTCGGCTTCTCCCAGTGCCGCTCCAGGTGATTGACAGGTCTCTCACCATTGAGGACAGAAGTGCGGGATGGACACTTTATCGCTGCGGCCAAGTTTGTTTCCCCATAGTTCAAGAGCCATAATGTTTTTATTTTTTCATTGACAGCCATATTAGGCCTTGTTTTTTTACGAAACAAGTTATAGCTTTAAACTGCACCATTCAGTTTGCCATATAATGGACTAAAAAGCAGAACATTTTTTTATTTAAGATAAAATGGTTGAAAATTTTTAATTTTGCTGTTGTTGCCAAGGCTTTGTTTTTACAGTGAAATGACCTGACCAGGTTACCGTTAATTACTAGTTTGTATCCAGTAATAACTTAAAGGGGTATTCCCAAGATCCTATCCCAATATGTAGTAGGTGTAATAATAATAATATTAACATGAACAAAGAAAGTTAAAGCCGGCACCAAAACCTGTGTGTTTCCTTATACAATTGTATTTAGACAGAGCAATCACGCCTAGAGATACCGGGTGCACACCTGATAAAGTCCATGAACATATGAAAAAAAGAAAAACATAGTGGCACTCTCCAGTCCTATTAAAATCCAATGTTTTTATTCAATAGAATCATAGAATCATAGAATGGTAGAGTTGGAAGGGACCTCCTGGGTCATCTGGTCCAACCCCCTGCTCAAAGCAGGATTCACTAGATCATCTCAGACAGATGTCTGTCCAGCCTCTGTTTGAAGACGTCCATTGAAGGGGAACTCACCACCTCTCGTGGCAGCCTGTTCCACTCATTAATCACCCTAACTGTCAAAAAGTTTTTTCTAATATCTAATCTGTGTCTCCTCCCATTTAGTTTCATCCCATTGCTTCTAGTCTTTCCTTGTGCAAATGAGAATAAAGATGATCCTTCTACAATGTGACAGCCCTTGACATATTTGTAGACAGCTATTAAGTCTCCTCTCAGTCTTCTTTTTTGCAAGCTAAACATTCCCAAATCCTGCAACCGTTCCTCATAGGACATGGTTTGCAGACCAGTCACCATTCTGGTCGCTCTTCTCTGAACTTGCTCCAGTTTGTCTATGTCTTTTTTAAAATGTGGTGCCCAAAACTGTACACAGTATTCCAGATGAGGTCTGACCAAAGAGGAGTAAAGACCGATAATGACTTCACGTGATCTAGACTGTATGCTTCTGTTAATACATCCCAGAATTGTATTTGCCTTTTTTGCTGCTGCATCACACTGTTGACTCATGTTCAGTCTATGATCTATTAGTATACCTAAGTCTTTTTCACATGTACTGTTGCTTAGCTCTATTCCTCCCATTCTGTATATGCTTTTTTCATTTTTATTGCCCAGATGTAGTACTTTGCATTTTTCCCTGTTAAAAACCATTCTGTTGGTTGCTGCCCACTGCTCCAGTTTATTTAGGTCTTTTTGAATCCTCTCTCTCTCTTCTCTAGTATTAGCTATCCCTCCTAGCTTTGTGTCATCAGCAAATTTAATCAGTTTACCCTCAATTCCTTCATCTAAATCATTGATAAAGATGTTGAACAATACAGGTCCCAGGACGGAGCCCTGTGGTACCCCACTTGAGACATTCATCCAGCTGGATGTGAAGCCATTTACAACCACCCTTTGAGTCCGATCATTGTATTAAAACTGGCTGCAGGGGAGAGTGAAGCACATGGGATGGACGACAGCCATTTCGCTCCTTTCTGCGCTTCAAAGAGTCCTGGAAACGGCCGTCGTCCATCCCATGTGCTTCACTCTCTCCTGCAGCCAATTTTTACATGATGTCTTGAATAAAAACGTTGGATTTTAATAGGACTCGTGAGTGGTTCTTTTTTGCAATAATGATATTAGAAATGTAGTATAGTTCTTCTGATTAGCTATGTCACTTTCCCTATGTGAAGGGCATTACAGTAACTTAGATATCATAGATTACATTCACTAACAACTAACTAGCTGTCAGTATAGAGCTTGTGACCACCAACAGGGAACTCAGCAACCAGGGCACATGCCATGCTACCAACACCCCTGCCATGCAATAAATATATCTGTAATAATGTCACTTGTGTTTGTCCCAAATCTCAGTACAATAGAAGGGACTTCATATAAAATGCTTGTGTAGGGGATGTCACTATGACTCCTATGTTAGTGTGTGTATTTATATATCTACCTGAGTCTTTTGGGACATCCAGACGGTCTTCTCGCGTCTGGATGTCATCTTCTTTCCCGATCAGCGGCTTCTTTGCATCTTTTGAAGCGACCAGGATGAGTTTTCTCTTCTTGGCACATTTTTTCACCACTGGCACATCTTCATCTGCTTGAATGATGTTTTGGTTGGAAGACATCTTCATAGAGGAGCTGGATGTTGTCTGTCTCTTTTCCCTCTTCTTGCTCTTGTTCTTGGGCAACTTTTCTTCATCAGATGAGGTGTGGATGGCACATTGTCTCTTTGGTCCTTTCCTCTTTAAGGCAACCTCTTTTTCCTCCATCATATTCTGCTCATCAGCCGATAAGTCAGAAATTGGTCTTAGCTCCTTCCCTCTTCTCCTCCTCACAACTTCTTCTTCATCCTCCATCATATTCTGCTCATCAGCCGATGAGTCAGAAATTAGACATCTTTTTTGTCCTCTTCTCCTCTTCACTACAATCTCCTCTTCATCCTCACAATCCATTTTAGCGCTTTGTTTGGGGCTAGCAGAGTTCTCCACCATCTCCAGTCACTGACCAACTGCCAACTGCCGCTCACATAGAACTACCCTGGCCGCACGGGCAGCACTGGTCATGTGATCACTAACTGACCAATAGAACTCAGCCTTAAGTGCCATCCATATATATGGGATAATCTTATATGTATTATTCTTTTCTTTAACAAATATTATAATGAATTTTATTTTTCATTCCGATAATTAAGAAACACATTGGTGACTTTTATCAACAAAATGTGCCAGGAAAGTGGAGTAATAATGTTCTAGAAATGTGTGCTGTAGAAAAGACAGGAGAAACGGGTTTATGAAAGGTTTTGAAGTGACATACTGTAAATGACAACTCTAAATAAATGCATCATATATGGTGAACACTCCCTAAATCGCTATCAGATGGGACAATACTTTATGCAGTGATACTTTTGATACAATTTGCTTCACATTTTCCTTTGTAAAGTAAAACTCTCACATTATTGATCACTAGACTTAGTTTATTTAGAGAGAAAATGTTATTTTCAAAGGTTTGCTCACAAGTATTAACCACTTAATGACCAGACCTGGAAGGCTGGGGCGTAACTTAAGGCTTGTGTGTCCAAAATCTCCAACAAAGACCCCATCTATCACAGGTCATTAATAGTATTTGTATTTTCATGTGGGGCAAAGGTATCTTTTGGGCCCCTTTAGGCTCAAGAGCTCAGATGTGACTGTGACTCTTCCATCAACTATAGTTACAACCCTGCTGGAAGGGTTTTAATAACTGGCCATGTTTTTCCTTTTCTGCTTTTTAGCAGCCATATCTTTATTATTTTTTAAGTGGCATAGCTGTATGAGGCTTTGATGTATGCAGGACACATTGCATTTCTTTTCAGCACCATTCTGGTGTAGGGTTGTATTTGCTACAAGGCAGTGAAGGTCCAGTGCCCAGGGCGGCAGGTGGCAGGACGGCGGCAGTCACAGCTAATAGAAATAACATATTTTTATTTTTATGTTAAACACCCTCCTCAACCTTCTGTCCAACTCAGGCTTTAAGGGATAGGTAAAGAGGGGGGACCAAACAGTCACAGCAGTTAGTGTGCCCCTCATCCCCATCCTAATCTCGGGTAAGTGTGCACAGTGCTGATAGGCAGAGCAACAGTCAGCAAGCAGGACTGCTCCAGCAATCAGTGAGCTTATTGCACACTATCACATTGTCAGCAGCAGCAGGAAGGAAAAGCAGCGGCTGCGTGCCACCATATAGGACCCTGAACTAAAGCTGCCTGAGTGTAAGCAGTTACACGGGGCAGGGATCTCTGTATATGTGGAAAATGTGAAATGACATTCTGAAAGGAAAACAGAGGGGTCGGGAAAGGCGAAGAGGGAAATGGGACTCCTAGGTACCCTGAGAGAGATAGGGAGAGATATACACTGTCTGCACAATTATTATGCAATTTGTAGTTTTAATGATTCATTTTATAATTATTACATTGCTGTCTATTAATCCAAAAGTTTAATAACCCTGAAACTATAATATTTAAGAAAGTAAAAGTGAGGTTTCATCTTTTTTAGAAGATCTATGTGTATAGGACAACAATTTGAGCAGAATTATTATGCAAATAAAAACTTAAAATTTCCAATTTCGATTGTTTATTTTCATTTGTTAATGTGAGAATAATAACCAAACTACTTAAAATGTACAAAAAACTATTTTTGACATTTCAAAAAAAAAAAAATCAGTTACCAACATAGTCGCCCTTTGTTACGCTCACACCTGGATCTTCTGGCGTGAGGGTGGTTTGTGGTCCCACTGGGCCACAAACCGAGGAGTGCCTGGAGGGGTGTGACTAGGGGCCTTGCCAGATCCGACTCCGGACGCACGGCGGCTTAATCGACTCCACGGTCCGAGGATGGACTAGGGAGGTGGCCCAGGTGCTACTCCAGGGCAGACCTCGGTCACACAGATATTGACCCACACCGGGGTATGCAGAAACGGGCAGGTTTGGCTGGAGTGTAAATAAGCACTGGCAGATGCGGTAGGTCCGACGGGAATGCAGATAGGCAGGCGATTACTGACGAGCACGGCTGGTATACAGACAGGCAGGCAGGTACTGGGAGGCTTGGGAGTTGATTTTGAGTCCATCTTGAACCCAAAAACGTCCAACTAGCTCATCTTTAATATTAGCAGCCCATAGCAGTACCCTACCCCCTTTCTGGCATCTGAGTGAAAGTCGAGGTCTGTGCCCAACACTGATCCAGCCATGGGCCCATCAATCTGGTTTGTTAAGAGTCATTCTCATCTCATAAGTCCATAAACCTTTCTCTGTCTTCAGACAATTCTTGGCCTGGTCTTGACGTTTCAGCTTCTCTGTCATCTTTAGTGGTGGTCAGGTTCCAGCCTTCCTTACCTCAGCCATGTCTCTGGGCACTGAACACCTTGTACTTCTGTGTCTTGTTCAGTAGTGGTCGGGTTTCATCCTTCCTTACCTCAGCCATGTCTCTAAGCACTGAACACCTTGTACTTCTGTGTCTTGCTCAGTGGTGGTCGGGTTTCATCCTTCCTTACCTCAGCCATGTCTCTAAGCACTGAACATCTTGTACTTCTGTGTCTTGCTCAGTGGTGGTCGGGTTTCATCTTTCCTTACCTCGGCCATGTCTCTGAGCACTGAACACCTTATACTTCTGTGTCTTGTTCAGTGGTGGTCGGGTTTCATCCTTCCTTACCTCGGTCATGTCTCTGAGCACTGAACATCTTGTACTTCTGTGTCTTGCTCAGTGGTGGTCGGGTTTCATCCTTCCTTACCTCGGCCATGTCTCTGAGCACTGAACACCTTATACTTCTGTGTCTTGTTCAGTGGTGGTCGGGTTTCATCCTTCCTTACCTCGGCCATGTCTCTGAGCACTGAACACCTTATACTTCTGTGTCTTGTTCAGTGGTGGTCGGGTTTCATCCTTCCTTACCTCGGTCATGTCTCTGAGCACTGAACATCTTGTACTTCTGGGCCTCCAGGAAGATTGTAGTTCTGGAATATGTCAGCACAATTATTATACAATTTGTATTTTTGATGATTAATTCTATTATTATTACATTGCTGTCTGTCAATCCAAAAGTTTAATAACCCTGAAACCCGAATATTTAAGAATAGTGTATAATAATGGAAAATAATGGGTGCCTGGTCGCTTCATGATTCATTCTTCCCAAATATTTGGCAGTAAATGTGCGTCTTTATTTTTCAATACATTTTTGTGACCCTGTTGATTATTTGCAACTAAACTTTTGATGGTTCTCTGTTCACACCCCAATATTTTAGCAATTTCAAGAGTGCTGCATCCCTTCGTAAGACTTGTAACAATTTTTGACTTTTTAGAATCAGTTAAATCTAATTTTTTTGGCCCATTTTGCCTGAGGACAACAAGCTGCCTAATAATTATGCACACTGTGATAAAGGGTGTTGTATATTTGGGTAACATCCTCCTTCATTACACAAAACACATCACCTGATCTGCTTCATTCAGTAAACATACAAGTTTATACAGTTTGGAATTGGAAAATCTGCGTAAAAATTATGATATGGTCAAAATACTAATTTGCCTAATAATTGTGCACACAATGTACAGCGCCCTCTTCAGGTCACCCACAGATTTTTATTTTTAATCAGGTCTGGGCTCTGGCTGGGCTATTCCAAAGCTTTGATTTTCTTCTGGTGAAACCATTCTTTTGTTGATTTGCAAGTACAGTGGATGTAAAATGTTCCTACACCCCAGGTAAAACGTTCTGTTTTTTTTCCCAGCTGTTGAAAAACAACCCCAAAGCATAATGCTGCCTCCACCACTGTGGTTATGGTGTTCTTTTAGTGATGCACAGTCTACGCTTTGCACCAAACATGCCTTAGAGAATTATGGCCAAAAAGCCTTGGTCTCATCAGATCATAACATATTTTCCCACATTCTTTTGGCATTCTAGGTTTTGCCAAAACATAGCTGGGCTTGGTGTTTTTTTCTGCTTTCCTATCCCACAGGCCAGACATATGAACAATATAAGTGTTGTCACTTGTAGTACACAACCAATGATTGACAGAAATTTCTGCAGCTCCTTTAATGTTGCTGTAAGCCTCTTAGCAGCCTCCTGGAACAATTTTCTTGACCATTTTTTCAGGTATGTCCTGTTCTAGGTGATGCCACTGTTGTACCAAATTTAAAGGGAACCTGTGATGTAAAAGAAATGCTAATAATCTGCAGATATGTGGTTAATCTGTAGGTTAATAGCATTCTAAAGCTGTGTGGCCGCCACACTGGATTCCCGGCTACCAGGAAATGAACTTTATTCCTCCCAGCAGTCTCTGGTTTTCAGCCACAGAGGTGCGACCGGCACGGCTTCAGCCTCCACTCAGTACATAGTCAGGGGTGGCTGTAACCACGCCCCAGCACTGACTGACAGCTGGCGTTCTACTGATGCACCGCTAAACTGGCTGTCAGTTAGTGCCGGGCGTCCTTACAGCCGCCACTCACTATGTACTGAGCGATGACTGAAGCAGCAATGGCTGCGCATCTTTGACTGAAAGCCGGATGCTTCTGAGGGGAATAAAATTCATTTCCTCCTGGCAGCCGGGCATTCAGTGCAGCGGCTGCATGAACTCAGAAAACTTTTAACCTGCAGATTAACCCCCTATCTGCAGATTAATAGTGTTTTTTGACATGGCAGGTACCCCTGAAAAAGAATCTGTCACCACATTTGACCTATCTAAACTATTAATATAGGCATACAGGTTATAGACTGCTGAGGAGAGTGATCCCTGTATACCTTATTTCAGATGCCTTGTTGAGAAATCGTCTTTTATCACTTTATATAAATGACCTTTTCCAGGCTGTGGGGAGGACGCTGCCTGGAAGATAACTCTGAGTCCAGAGATTATTTTACATGAAGGAGGAGTTAGCAGTGTGATGTGTAATGGCCGCTCTCTGCTCTCCTGATCTCACTGCAGAGCTGTGTGTGATTATACCTGACACATCTGCAGGTTCCTCTCAACTTCCATCTCACAGATAGATAGGGCTGTTATATTGTTACAATACAGCAGAGCTCAGAGAGCTGCAAAAAATTTGTTTGCAAGAAGCCGAATTTCGTTTCTTCCATTCTTCGTTAGTTTCTTGTCTCACACTGGTAACTCCCCCTTTTATATAAAATAAGCTCTGGAGGCAGAGTTATGTTCCAGGCAGTGTCTTCCCCAGAACTTGAAAGAGGTCATTTTCATAAAGTGATAAAAGATGATTTATTAACAACAAGGCATCTGATATGAGGCATACACGTATCACTTTTTTCACCAGTCTATAACCTGTATGCCCATTTTAATAGTTTAGATAGGTCAAATGTGGTGACAGTTTCCCTTTAAGCCACTTCTTGATGGCCTTCTTTACAGTGTTCCATGGTATATCTAATGCCTTGTAAGCTTTTTGTACCTTTTTCCTCATTAATAACTTTCAACAATGAGATCCCTTTGCTGTGTTGTAGCTGTTTATGGATCATGGCTTTTGTTGTAAAATGGAACTAATAAAACATCATGAAAATTGTAATTAAACAGCTTAATGTTATATGGGATTAATCAGAATCACTGTAAATGATGGCAGCTGTGTACTGACTACTATTTAACATGAGTTTTAATATGATTGGCACATTCTGAACACAGCCACATCCCCAATTTTAAGAGGGTGTTAACACTTATGCAACAATTTACTTTTAGCTTTCATATTTTTATTTCTCCCCTCAAAATTATTTCATCTTGTTTTTCAATGGATTACTACAGATTATGGGTGACATTATAGGTGGAAAAAGTTCTGAAATTATACCTCTTATTTTAACATGGGAAAAACCTGGGATTTTACCAGGGATGTGTAGACTTATATCCACTGTATGTAAGTGATTCACAAATATTTTATATTTTACTGCAACATTTCATTTCACTCAGTTGCCAACCATAATGACCCAAATGTAGAGACTCAGCCATTTGATTTGCTCAAAGATAAATGATGGGTATCCAACTTGCTATTCAGGTCTCTACTTGAAAGTAACAGATAGCTCTAACTTTATGTCCAAAATTAAGGTCTGTTCTCATGGGCCGTAAGAGGTGAGCATCTTCTGTTTTTCCATGTAACGGTACCATCAAAGTGGATGAGATTTTACCACATAGCACCCACATGCTGAGGAGAAAATCTAATTATGGAATTTAATAATTAAATCCCTTTTCTCATTAAGTTTTCTAAGTTTTTGAGAGTATCTAAACATATAAATTAGAAATAAAAGGCTGTGATAAGTGCATGTTGCTTATTACCAGTCTCCCCTTTCAAATATTTCCTTTTCTGATACTCATATACTATGGCACTGATTCATGAAAGTGTTTTGGACAGAATTTTGGCATAAACATCTTTAAATGTTGCAAATTGTTTTGTGTAACACAAAGTTGTGCAAATTATTTGTGACTTTTGCCATTTTCACGCCAGTTTTAGACAGCTCCACCAAAATGGCGAAGCCCCCCTGATAAATTCATCAAAAGTTGTGGCGTAACTTACGCAAGAAATGTTATTTCAGTCCCTGACTAGAGTAACAATTCTGGGGGAGGTGCGTGCCAGTGATAAGATAAGAGGTGCCTCTTAACAAATTAGGTGCATTTTACTTCTGCACACCGATGATTAAGATTGGAACAACACCAGTCTTAATGAATCGGACTCTAAGGTCACACGTTGAGTATTTTGACAGTATTTTGCATCAGTATTTGTAAATCAAAACCAGGAGTGGATGAAAAATGCACAAGTGGTGACTTGTTTCTATTATACTTTTCCTCTGAAGCAGTTGCTAAATGTAAAAGGCCAGGACGATGACGCAAGAGTTCAGTTGGCACCAGGGTGTGAAAGAGAGAGTGTATGCATGAGCAGCGGACTGGGCTCGAGGCTGACACTGCAGTAGAAGCTTTAGAGAGTGACCTGATCCCAGAGAGGACCTGGCTTCCTGGGTCAAGTACCAAAGACCTGACTTCGTCGGTCAAGTACCAAAGACCAGGCTTCGTTGGTCAACCCACGAAAGCAGATGCTGATCACTGGGCAGAGAGAAACGCTTGCCGCCTCTGGAGGAAGTTTTGAGTGTACTGGGCCATAGCTTCCTGTGCAGACGTACGGTACTACTTGGGAAGAGTTGCTAACTAGAATTGGACTCTGGCCAGCAGCAGATTGTACTATGGCTGTATTACGCCCTGTATTCTATAGTTGTGAAATCAGCCAACCATACAGTCATGGCTAAAAGAGTTGACACCCTTGAAATTGTTCCAGAAAATGAAGTATTTCTTCCACAAAATTATTGCAATTACACATGTTTTGTTATAGACATGTTTATTTCCTTTGTGTGTATTGGAACCACACAAAAAAACAGAGAAAAAAAAGCAAATAGGACATAATTTCATACAAAACTCCAGAAATAAGCCGGATAAAATTGTTGGCACCCTCAACTTAATATTTGGTTGCACACTCTTTGGAATAAAAATCTGCAATCAATTGCTTCCTATTGTCATCAACAAGATTCTTACACCTCTCAACTGGAATTTTGGACCACTCTTGTTTTGCAAACTCTTACAGGTCTCCCATATTTGAAGGGTGCCTTCTCCCAACCGCAATTTTAAGATCTCTTCACAGGTGTTCAATGGTATTTAGATCCTGACTCATTGATGGCCACTTCAGAACTATCCAGCGCTTTGTTTCTGTTATGCGCTTTGCAGAGAGACCCAACAAGACTGGCACCAAACCAGCAAAGGCACAGCCACAGATGCTCTTGGCACAAGCTGCCAAGCTAGGCAACCCCCTGAAGGCTGGGAATACACTTCACTCAGCTTCCAGTAAATCGAAGGGGGACTTTGGCAGAGCCCTTCCCAGGTTCATTGTCGCTGGAGAGCTGTCGTCTGGTGACGTGGCTGGTGCCTAGTCAAGAACCAGGTTAGTACCTTTCCAAGAACCCCAGGAAGTGAAGCCAGAAGAGAAAATGTGAAAACCCCTGAAAAGCTAACAACATTAGTACTAGTACCACTAACCACCACTGCACATAGGAACTGCAATGAACAGCAAAGCACTTGTGTCACCCCAGGCCTGGATGCCACAAACTTGTAAGTCTGTGTCTGAGAGCAGGAGGGAGGTTCTCTGGTCATGGTCCATTTGCATGCAACACCTCCTGTCCCAGGCCAGTAGGGGGAGCAGGCTGCCCCTATAAAAATTGGTACTGAGGGCAGGGTTAGGGAGACCAGGACCCACTTCTGAAGCCTCCAGAAGGGTTCCCAGAAGAGAGGGACAGGTCAGCCGCAGCTGAGGAGTCCAGGAGGCAAAGGAGGAACAGAAAGCCAGGGACAGAGGCGACGAGAGCCGGTCCTGGCAGAGAGAGACCACACAACTGGACACTGGGGTCCGAGGCTGTCAGAGTTGCAAGCCCTGCAGCAGATAACCAACCCGCAAGGGATTTCAGGTCCCTTGGTCAAGAAGCCTGGAGGCTCCGCCACACAGAGGGACCGGTACAGCACGGAGAAGCTACAGGTACCTAAGGCCCGAGTCGCAAGCCATACAGGCGTAGTACACGGCAAGCTCAGGGACGTGGGCTATCATACCACTAAAGGGGGAGATAGTCAGCAAGGGCAGAGAGAGAACGGTAGGCCTACCCACTCACCCTGACCAGCGGAGCTCGCCCGAATGCCCTCAGACACCCAGGTCCATTCCTACCCTGTACTCCTGGTGGGCCTGTGATAAGATCTGCAGTAAAAAACCCTGGACTGCATTATTGGACTATGTGTGGTTACTGCTGCGCCTGCACCATCACCCCCAGCATCCTATTACAGTGCCCTGAGGCAACACTCCTCCCGTGGGGAGTTGTACTATTCCCTGCTGCATCCCCAACACCAGCCTCAGCGGTCTGCCTTGCAGCGGCGGTCCTCCCTGACCCCAATCCACGGGTGGCGTAGTCGGACATTACTTAAAACATATAAAAGGCTGCCACTGGTCTGACCACCCTGAGCCACGGGACCGGGTCGCCACTACTACTCCCAGCATTGCCCTGAAGTCCGGTCTCAAGTGCCCCACGGCCCAGGGGGCGAGTCACACTGAGCAGGGAGCATGATTAAATAGCCCGCCTAATGTTCAGGTGTTGAATACCTCTCAATCATCCCCACACAGCCACTCCCTGCTAGCTTGCACAGCAGAATGAACATAATTGCACCACTGCTTAGTGTCAGACAAAGCAGCGTCCTGCGTATCCTGGCAACCTGGGAAATCAGTGAGAGACACGGCGTCCCATGTCCTCACACATCCTACAACACCAGAACGCGATGCTCCATAAGATTGGTACAGTCTCCGTGCATGTGTAACGCCCCGAGGGTTCGGTTGCTACAGGGGTATTGCACCTCAACCAGAGGTGTGATATTCCACTCCCAGGTAAGGATGGAGTGTGGACCAGGGCTCAGTTAGCTGAATACACACATTCACCCCATTTCCGGGGGACAGCTCAATGGTGCTCCCATTTATGCAGGCACAACTGACCATGTCCCTGGCTGGAGTGGGGAGGGGGGAGAGAACCCAGTGATGTAGGAGCAGAGGGGACGGTTTCTGGAGCATAAGAAGGAGCTCATTGGGTACAGGTCACCTGAGCTCAGACACAGAGAAGCAGATAAAAGGTGGGAACCATCTTAGAAGTTCAGTCAGAGCAGAAGGGAGAGAGAGCTGACAGGGAGCCGAGGCTCAGCCTGAGCTCAGCTCCACGAGGCCGGCCTAGAGAGAAGGCCGGGGCCAGAGAGGAGAAGAGAAGAAGAAGAAGGAAGGAGAAGAGACAGAGGAGTAGAAAGGCTCCAGAAACAAGAAGGCAGAAGGGACCCTAAGAGAGCAGAACGGACAGCAACTGTTGCAAACCCGCGATATATCAGGTGAAGGGTCATGCTGTGGAAAGGTACCGGATTCCCAAGTTGATGGAGGCAAATAATCCCTCAGCCAAGAACCGGAGGTCGTGATCATTTATTGGTGCGACCCCCCGCCAAACCTGCTAGGAAGGCACCATAAAGGATAGCGGGAAGCGGAGGTCAACGCTTGCCCGACACGGTCCGCGGTAGCTGTACAGAAGTTTGGTCACTGGTGGGGCACGAGAGGCCAGAGAAAGGACAGAAGGGGGTCCTGTGCCATACTCCTGAATTGCCTGGGGGTTGACAGAGCTCCTCACCTGGTGGACGCAGCACGGCTTGGGCAGTCATTTCTGACAAAAGTGACATGGATAACAACTGTGAGTAAAAACCTTGGACTGCACCATTGGACTCAGTGTGATCTTTGCTGCGCCTGCACCATCACCCCCAGCATCCACCTACACTGCCCTGAGGCTACACTCTTCCCGTGGGGAGTTATCCTATCCCTGTGCTGCACACCAACACCAGTCTCAGCGGTCTGCCTCGCAGCGGCGGTTGTCCCTGACCGCAATCCACGGGTGGCGTAGTCGGACATTCACAAAACACTGATAACTAGACTGCCACAATTTGGTCTGACCACCCTGAGCCACGGGGTTGGGCTGCCACTACTACCCCCATCAGCACCGTACACCAGAAGGCCCGGTTCCGGGTACCCCACGGCCCAGGGGGCGAGTCACATGCATAGTAGATCCGCCTCCAGGGTCAGGGCAATGGCGGCGCCTGCGACTGGAGTAGCGTAGCGCCGGACCTGCTCCATTACCAGGTGTGAGCACAGAATCACGATTCCTAACAGTACCCACCTTCCTAGGAGAGACCTCCGGGCTCTCACCACCTACCTTGTCCGGAAACCTCTTATTGAACTCAGCGATGAGATGATTGGCATATATATTACCTCTTGAGACCCAGGACCTCTCCTCAGGACTGTTCCCTTCCAATGAATCAAATACTGAATGGAGTTTTGAACTCTACGAGAGTCCACAATACTTTCTATCTCAAATTCCTCAGTATTATCCTGGGTCAAAAGCGGGGTAACCACCTTCTTTATCAACGTTTTGTGAAAAATATTGGGAACCCACATAGAGGAATGCAGATCTGCCCGAAAAGCTACCTTATTGACAACCTCAATAATGGGAAATGGACCTATAAACCCATATACAATCTTAGAAGATGGTGCCTTAATCTTCAGATTCTTAGTAGACACCCAAACTCTGTCCCCCACTCTGAGTTCGCAACCTTGTTGACAACGCTTATCGGCCTGTTTCTTCATGCTCTCCCCTGCTTTCTTCAGATGGATACAGGCTTCCCCCCAAACCTTCCGGAGGCGGTGGATAGTAGCAGAGACCGTTGGAAGTACATTGTCCCCTCCATCAAAATAAGGAGACCTCGGATGGAATCCTAGATTACAGAAAAGGGAGACATTCCCAAGCCCTTGTGGTGTCTATTGTTTAGGGCGAACTCTGCCAAGGCTAAGTATGATCCTCAATCATGCTTAAAATGGGAGCAAAAACATCTTAGATAGGACAAAAGACACTGGTTGGCTCGCTCCATTTGCCCATTAGTTTGAGGATGGTATGCAGATGAAAACGAGAGTTCCGACCAGAGGCGTTTACAGAAAACCCTCCACAATCTGGAGACAAACTGGGACCCACGATTGGAGACAATATTCATAGGAACCCCATGTAATCTTATCACCTGAACAAGGAACTAATCTACCAAGTTCTGCACACTGGACTGAGCCAAAGGAACCAAATGGCATTGTTTAGAAAATTGGTCCACAATGACCCACACTATAGTCATATCCTTGGAGTCAGGGAGATCCGTAATGAAGTCTATGGATATGTGGGACCAGGGACATACAGAAATAGGCAAGGGGGGAAGTTTGCCTGCCGGGGCGATGTGAGGCACTTTGTTCTTGGCACAGATCTCGTGTGCAAGCTTCAATATCCTTACCCAAGGACTGCCACCAATACTTTGTGCTCAACAGGTGACAAGTCGACTTAATGCTTGGGTGGCCCGCTGTGACCTAGTCATGACACTCTCTCACTCTCTCATGACACTCTCTGAGTCTGAGCCAGGCTAACCCTCTCTGAGTCTGAGCCAGGCTAGGCTAATTAGCCAGGCTAATCCTCCAGGTGCCAGTGCCTCAGCTGCGTTGGCGACTTACTCCTCCTCCTTGGCTTTGAGCTCCAGTGATGGAAGTAAGGATGGTACGTTATTCTTATAGCGAGGATCCAGCAATGTGGCCACCCAGTAATCTGCACCGGTAACAATCCAGGGAATGCGGCGGTCATTGCGCAGGCACCACAGCATGTCTTCGCTCATGTGTGCCAAGCTGCCCAGAGGCACAACAAGCTGGCCTGGGTGGGAGGTGTATTGTCTGTGTCCTCTGTATCCCCCAGACACACTCCATTGATGCTGTAAACTGCCTTGAGTGCCATTCTGTTGTGAACACGGTTCCTCCTCATCCTCTAGAACTGTCACCTGGCTGGACAATTGACCACCTGGCCACTGTTGGTGCAGGAACCCACCATCCAATCCATGTGTAGACGACTGAACTGATAATGGTGTGAATAGTCCCTCTTTCTCCTGTGCTACCACCTCATCTTTCATTGACTGAAGCGTTTTTTCTAGGAGGCAAAAAAGTGGGATAGTAACACTGATGATGGGGTCAAATTTTTGGTTTCAACTGTATATGGAAGGATAATGCATGGATGATATATTATTATAAAAATACTGCACTAAATTTATATACTAAAGAATTTACGCCTGTATAGCAGCATGAAGCCAGTGCTATGGTGGAAAATTGCAATGTGAACTACACCCATGGCAATGTGTTTAATTCTAAAGTCTAATGGACTATCAAAACATGCTTTAATGGATAAGAAATAAAAAAAATAGTTCTTACAAGTGGATGTACCGTTTATCTCCAAAGGAACATATACTATACTGCAAGTTAGCAGTTAAAATGTATCCTACACACAGTGTGAATTCTTGAATATATAAAGGTGGTGAGTTCTGAAAAAAAACTTTTTTACAAGTTATGCTATGTTTTTGATTTATTTGAACTCCACTTATATGGAAGGATAGTGCATGAATGGTATATTATAAAAAGACAAAAAACACTGCATTCATATATTGAAGCAGGGGAGGATATATCATTGGTGCAACCTGTGCGGCTGCACAGGGGACCAAGAGTTAAGGGGGTCCACTTCTACTTCCCAAGCAGGTGTAATTTTGCATATTTAGGAGCTCTTGGGCTGCAAAGGAATCATATATTGTTTTTGCACAGGGGCCCATTTCTGTCTGTGTCTGCCAGTGTATTAAAGCATTTATACCTGCATAGCAGCTGGATGCTAGCACTATGATGGATAATTGCAACGTAAACCACACTCAAGGCAATATGGCTAATTCCAATGGAGATGAACGTTTTGCTAAGTTAGCACAAGTTTTTGGGGAAACAATGGAGGATGCACCATATTATACAGAAATAAAAAAATGAATGCATGAGTGGAATAAGAAATTAAATCAAGAAACACGCGCATGATGGGACTGCAATACCTTAAGCATCTATGTGGAATGTCAAATGATACCACGAGGTTAAAGGATAAAAAAATACTCACATATATATTCTCTGATGAATTCATGATTAAATGAAATTAGTATTATTTATTTATATAGCGCCATTGATTCCATGGTGCTGTACATAAGAAGGGGTTACATACCAAATACAGATATCACTTACAGTAAACTAACAATGATAGACTGGTACAGAGGGAAGAGGACCCTGCCCTTGCGGGCTTACAATCTATAAATGAATGAGATCATATCAACATCTCTTTAGATCTAATGAATGGAATTATAATGGAGGAAGAGAAAAAACTAAGAATGGTTAAAGAGCAAATTGTGGAGATAAAAAAAGAAGCATTGAAATTTTCTACTCACTAACTATATGAAGAGCTACATAAAAAATTAAAAGAAAATGTGGATAAATTTGGAAATTCTATTACGCAAGTAAATAAAAAAAATTGCAAAGGGACAGTATTGACTATGAAAATAATAAAGTTTATGACTGGAGACCTACTTGGAAAGAATGTACACCAAAATCTATTTAAAAAAATAACAACAAAAAAGATAACATTTTAATGAGGAAAAGAAAAAAAGTCAATTTCTCTTCATCAGATTATGAAGCATTTGACTCTTGTCCCGATACGGCCAAAATTTTAAAAAAAAATTATGTCAACAATGATATGGGTAATCGACAACAACCATCA